>NC_091435.1:154344078-154996783 GCF_964237555.1 Oryctolagus cuniculus | reverse complement strand
TCACAGCAACGTCAAGAAGTTGGCACTTTTTTTCTTTTTATTTTTTTAAATTTATTTGACAGGTAGAGTTATAGACAGTAAGAGAGAGAGAGAGAGAGAAAGGTCTTCTTTCCGTTGGTTCACCCCCAAATGACCACTACAGCCGGAGTTGCACCGATCCAAAGCCAGGAGCCAGGTGCTTCCTCCTGGTCTCCCATGCGGGTGCAGGGCCCAAGCACCTGGGCCATTCTCCACTGCCTTCCTGGGCCACAGCAGGAGCTGGACTGGAAGAGGAACAGTCAGGACTAGAACTGGCGCCCATATGGGATGCCGGCTCCGCAGGTGGAGGATTAGCCAAGTGAGCCATGGCGCCAGCCCCAAGAAGTTGGCACTTTTATCATCTCCTTTTACAGATGGTGAAGTTGAGGTGTAAGAGAGGTCAACGTCACACAGACGGTGAAACTATTGCACAGGATTCAAACCCTCAGTCAGTTACTGGAAAAGCAATATCCAAACCTAACTCCCCTGAGATGCATTTCAGTGCTGGGGGTTTGGGCTCCTCAAAGAGAGAGAGACCAGTCACATCACAGGTCTTAAAACAAGTTTTGGGTGGTCCCAAAAGAAAATTGTTCTAGTCTACTGAAACGAAAGTAATTGTTCTAGTCTACGGAGAATGATCTAACTTGAGCCAAGTCCTTATGTCAGTTATAAAATTGGAGACAAGTTCCTTGCATATTTACTAACTTCACCAGGCCTACCACAAACTTCACAGAAAACTCACTGCTGCCATTCACATAGATACCTGAGGCACTTCCAGGCATGGAAGAAGGAATTAATAGCCTTTGCACCTGATTGATAAAGCAAACATAGAGCTTTGTGGTGAATTACGTGACCGACTGAAGAACAAAATAGAAGTTCAGACTTCTGAATAGAATAAGTATTTTCTTGGATAAGTCACTACAGAATATTAGTTTAGACAGCCTTTTAAAAAACCAGTTTGTTATTCAATTGAGTAAATTAGATGAAAAGAGATATACTAATTTTAGGCTTAAAGTGATGCAATATAATAATTTTACATACAAACAGAAAAATTTATATATACAAATATATTTTTAAAATACTTGAATATTTTAAAATTATATTAGTATAACATTCTTAACCATTGGTTAGACAAAGGTATAAAATAATTTTTTTTAAAACTGTATTCACAGTAAAACTAGTGCACAGACATTTCTTTCTTTTTTCTTTTGTTTTCTTTATTGTTGTTGTTAAATTGTAACTCCCACATACAAGGAAGAACATGTGGTATTTATCTTTCTGAATCCACATTATTTCACTCAACATGATGTTCCCTAGTTGCATTCATTTTGCTGTAGATGATAGAATTTCATTTTTTATAGCTGAGTAATATTCCATTGTGTATGTATACTACATTTTCTTTATCCACTCATTTGAATGTTATACTATTATAGTTTTAATGTTCTAAAATAACTTTAAAATTTACTGTGTATGAATGAAACTGTCATTTTCCTTTCAATTATTGTTTATAGTTGTCTGTATTCCCATTAAACTAGGGTCTTTGCTTGTTAAAATTCTTATATGGTTAAGAAAAGATATCAATTGCACTCATATAGATCACATTTTTTGTTCTGTATATAACAGCTGTAAATCAAACATATAGTATCTGTCTTTAAAAGCAAGTCTCAGTGCTATGGCAGAGCTTTAGCCATCAATATAATAGTGATAAAACAAAGAATATATGAAGAGTCATATGCTTCTGTAATTAAAATGTTGTAATTTGATGCAGTTGAGATTATGTATGCCTGAGGGATTCCTAAACCAGTGTCATGTACATCTAGGTTAGTATCAAATATTCAATAGGGATATTTTTACACTCAAAAAGTAAAATAAAATAGTTGTATAGTTTTAGATTTATTTTTAGGGGAAATACACAAACATATGCAAACATACTGATATATATCTTTATATAAGTATAAATATATCTATATCTATATATATCTATATTTATATAAATATATTTATATATATAAATATATATCTATATTTATATAAATATGTATATATATAATTCCAAAATTTTCAGCACTGTGATATAATTATTGTACAATAATTTGGGGTTGGTGCTGTGGCATAGTAGGCTGAGCCTCCATCTGTTGCGCTGGCATCCCATTTGGGCACAAATTCTTGTTGTCCTGGTTGCTCCTCTTCCAGTGTTGCTGTGGGAAGACAGTGGAAGATGCCTCAAGTGCTCGGGCCCCGGCACCCAACATGTGAGACCTGAAAAGAAGCTCCAGCGCTGGCTGTTGCAGCCATTTGGGGAGAGAATCAGCAGATGGAAGATCTCTCTCTCTCTCTCTGCCTCTCCCTCTCACTCTCTGAAACTCTGTTTCCCAGTTGCTCCTCTTCTGATCCAGCTCTCTGCTTACGGCCTGGGAAAGTAGTGGAAGGCGGCTCAAGTGCTTGGGGCCCTGCACCCATGTGGGAGACCTGGAAGAAGCTGCTGGCTCCTGGCTTTGTATCAGTCCGGCTCCTGCCATTATGGCCATTTGGGGAGTGAAACAGTGGATGGAAGACCTTTCTGTCTCTCCCTCTCTCTGTCTACATCTCTCTCTGTCTCAAATAAATAAATAAATAAAATATTTTTTAAAAAGAAAATTAAACAGAATTAAATGTAGGGAAATGAACTTTGTGGAAATATGGGGTCTACACTTTTGTTCAGAGATAGCTGGGAAATCACTCTGTTAAAACACCTGTCTACTGAAAAGGATGTGGTGATGTTGTTTGTGAACCACGTTTGTAAATATTCCCTTAAACAGAAGGGATGAGATGCAAGAGTGAGGGAACCACAGGATAAAATAAGATGGTGATGAAGAAGAAAAGAACTTTCTAGATCTGGTGTCCATGGTGAAAGAATCAGAGTGAAGTGCGGCTGCCCAAGCAGTGGCCTCTGCCACTCTTCCCCTCATGGAAGTCTCTCTTCCTGTAAGATTTTTGTGTTTGACTAATGAGATCAGTGACTCCGTCAAACCTTGTAGCATGAATGTGGTCTTCTCCAGACATCCACAACCCACCTGAAGGGCAGCAGTTACACTTTCACTCTGAGACATGAAGAAATCATCAGTCAACCTCATCTTGAAAACCTCATGGAAGCGAATTCAGTAATACCCAGATTTTATATGTAAAGTGTCTTGATTCCATTGATTATTAATGTTCATAAGCATAAACCACACACACACAGCTTTGATCAAGAACAATATTTCAACATTCATAGTAAATTAATTCAAAAGGGTTCATCACCTAGAAATCTTAATGTATCTTTGTACTTGTGTGTGCTGAAACCATCCATTGAGACACATAGTATTGGTATCGTGTGTAATGAGTATTTGACGGCAATACAGAATTACCATACACACTCTATATGGTTTCTCAAATCTGCAGAAAACTGATCATAATATACTCCACCAAAATGAAGTAGAATGTAATTCAGTTCTGATTTTTCTAATTACTTTGGAGGATCATCAATTTGCCTCATTGTATTTCAGTTTTACACAGCGTGATTCAAAATAAGACAAATAATAGGAAGATAACTGTGTGCTTATTCTGTTTTCATATTGTTAAGACTTCTAAAAAATGAATGTTTCATTTCTCATCCACACTAAAAAGCAATGAGACTAACTGCATTTTTTTCTGCTGCAATTTCCTCAAGAACTGTGTAATTAGAAGTACCAAAAAAAAAGAACCCACAAGTTAAATTCGATATGGCATAAATTAGACTTTTTTTCTTTATTAGCATGCATACCAGATGGGAAAAATTTTAAAATCATATTGCCTTATTTGCTAAAAAGCAAATTAAGCTATAATGATGTGCACAAGAGCATATGTACCACATACAAATAATTAATATCTCAATTTAGCCTTTTCTTTAAAAATTAATTAATGTATTATAGCGTGGGTGGAGAGATATTTAACTAAACCAGTTGCCAACCAATATTCTAAAGAAATTCTCTTTTCATTACTTGTGAGATGCTGCTTTGAACACAGTATGCAGTCATAGCAAATTTGAGCTAGAAGTTGCAGGCCAAATGAATAGAGAGGTGATTAAAAAAGAGGCCTGAAAAATAATGATCCTAAGAATGATTGCTAGTGATTGCCAGTATTAGTGAATCTAGATTTTCTAATCACTCAGTCCTTGCTCATCTTGTCATCATTTGTCCTTTTCACTTACCTTAAAGTGAAAGACATGGAAGAGAAAGAGGTGGACCCAATGACAGAATGAAAGAACAACTTCATTTGGAAGAGAAGGTGAGGCTGAAGAGGGGCGACAAAGCAGGTTGAGGCATGGTTGATGGTTGGATTGGCTTCAGTTTTACATCGGTGGGGCAATGGCATTGTGGTGGACTCATAGTCAACCAGATTAACTTCACCTAGACCCATACCTAAGTGAAGTGACTTAGAAGTCCTCCAGCCTCTTGTCTATACTAAGGGAGGAATCCTATCATTTCAACTTTGTTAAGAATATGGTCAGCCATCCAGTGAGTGCTTCCAGTAACACTGAGCCCTCCGCTCTGTGAGTGGCATATCAATTGGACATGTTCATTTTTAAGTAGTTCTTCCTTTCTTCCAATAGTTGCATTCCTCTTTGTAACTCCCTCCCTTTGGTCAGTTTTGTTCCTGGCAACAAATGTAACATACTGCCTTTTCCCACCCCAAATCCTTTTCCATAAATATTCAAGATTAGTCAACAAGTTTCACAAATTGACAGATCTTCATTGCTTTTGACTGTCTCTTGCTAGTATGTTTTTCCTGATTGCCCTGATGATATTCTCTAGTTTGTTGGTTTTCAAAACAAATCTCATGGGATAAACGGCTTGGGTGTTAGCAGTCTCCTCCTCCACCCACCGTTTCCTCTTCCCAAGTGGGACTTTATTCATTTTACACCTGAGCTTTCTCATTGATCTTTATTTTGAAAAGGGATTTTCAAATTTTAATGTAATAAATAAAACGGAAAGAAAGCCCCTCTTGTAGTTGATCACTGTCCTTTTTCATGTAAAATTCTTAGAATTAAATTTACTGCCCCAGACACACCGTTCAATATGGGAGATATTAGAAAACATGCACACTACCATGCAGCAATGTTTTCAGCATTCTTGTTACTCCACATTTGATGATACCAGGCTGTAAAAGTTTTGTCAATTTGTTGGGAGTATAATTCTAGTAATGCATTGAGAACTGCCTCTTTCTAGTCATTCAGCCTTAGTAAGTTAGATTCTTTTAAAATGCTGTTACTATTTACTGAAATGAACTTCTACTAACTTGAATTCCAAAATGTTATTGTTTTAAATATATATTTACTCCTAATAAACTGAACATATTCTAATTAGAAGAGCCAAGTATAGCTATATCACATTTTCAATTTACTTAACCACTGTAAAAGAACTGCAGCTGGGCCAGCGCCGCGGCTCACTAGGCTAATCCTCCGCCTTGCGGCGCGGGCACACCAGGTTCTAGTCCTGGTCAGGGCGCCGGATTCTGTCCCCGTTGCCCCTCTTCCAGGCTAGCTCTCTGCTGTGGCCTGGGAGTGCAGTGGAGGATGGCCCAAGTCCTTGGGTCCTGCACCCCATGGGAGACCAGGAGAAACACCTGGCTCCTGCCATTGGATCAGTGCGGTGTGCCAGCTGCAGCGCGCCGGCCATGGCGGCCATTGGAGGGTGAACCAGCGGCAAAGGAAGACCTTTCTCTCTGTCTCTCTCTCTCACTGTCCACTCTGCCTGTCAAAAACAAAACAAAACAAACAAACAAAAAAAGCAAAACTGCAGCTGTATCCATGCTCTTTGTTCTTTACAGAGCCTTTGACATTCAATGGTAGAAAAGGTATCCAAATGAAGCACTTCTTTCCCTAATAATTATGGGCTTCCATGTTTTTATTTCCTGAGATCATTCCACCTTTAGATACATAGTTAGCAGCATCTTGTATACATGCTGGTGGGTCAAAAGACATGGTAGACACTCCCAGTAGATCTCTATCAAAATTTTCCACTTGGCTATATTATTAATTATTCGCATTACATTGACATCATATATGTTTACCATATCAAAGATTTCCATGTAAGGTGAACACTAGCATGCATTAAGACTACCTATTTTGGTTCTCCATAAGTTAATCACTTTTTAATTATGTATTAAAATCAAGTTCCAAACTGGAACTTGAACTTTGGATTTGTGGAGACATTTTTAACACAAATAATGATTAATTCTAAACTTACTGAAAGTCTGGATATAAGCACATTTAACTTGATTACAGAGTTTTGACAAACTTAATCTGTCTATTGATTGACATGAATCCAATTACTGAATCATCAAGTCTATTTATATTTCACTTTAATAGAGATTAGCAAAAAGATGGTACTGTTTCACATTCTTATATACACAGTATGAAATTTCAGATGTTCCATATCTTTCACAATCCTTGGTAATTTCTAAGTTTTTCCTTTTTATGAATTTTAGCTATTGTTAGTTATGAAATTATTCTCATTTTCCTAATGTTTAATGACATTAAACACAAATTAATTGACTGCACATTTATTTATATATCTTCTTTCATGAAAGTCTGATTCATGACATTTGTCTATGAAAATCTCTAATATCATTAAAATCTTTCACTTTGAAGTCTTCTAAGAGTTTGATTATGTAACTATCCCATTTTGTCTATAAATTACCTGCAATTGATTTTGTACATGGTGTGGAGCAAGAATCAAAATTTATGTTTTCCAGATGGATATCAAATTGATGCAACACCATTAGTGAAAATATCATTTCCCTAAAGCATTGCAGTTCCATTTTAGTCATAAATCAGGTGATTATGTACGTGTAGATCTGTTTATGGTCTCTGTAATGTGTTCCAATTGCTTATTTGTCAGATACCAGTTTTTCCACTTCCCCAGCACAGTCAGAAACAGATATGTCCAAGCTATTTCCAAGGATGCTGAAGATCATTTAAATTATGATTAATATATTTGACTTTTGAGGCCAAATTTAAGTATATTTTCACAAATAGAAAGCATTCCATTAAAAATGAAACAGAAGAAAACACTGATTATTTGAAATAAAAGAACCATACTCAATTAAGAGAAATATAGTTTTTCACATATTTCGTGTTTTTTTACGAATGTGGTCAGTAGAAAATGTTCACATTTTTGTGTTATGACTGGAAGTGCACTTATAATTGTAGGTTTAATAATTCAATCTATAATAATATATCAATAATATATCTATTTAATATCTAATATCAATATATACCTATAATATATATAATATATCAATAAGATATCAATAAGATGAAAAATTCAAGTATATTAAATCACACCCATCTAATATATCTATAATAATATATCAATAAGATACCAATAAGATAAAAATACAATTATATTAAGTCAAACCCATCTGATTCCAGTAATGTATTAGTAGGATTAAGCAACAAAGCCAGAGTTGGGGCACAAAGTGTTTCTTTGCTCTAGTTGTGCTATCATCCAGGGCACTGAAACCAGAAAGCAAGTTGAAAAGCAAAATAGTGTCCATATTTTATTAATTCTTCCTCAGAGTTGTTGAGTAGAGAGTATCCTGATAACATATGGTATGATCATCTATCTCACAACGTACCCCATATTCTCTTTGAGTTGAATGATGGGGAAATTATCTTTAATATTTAAAATTTCTCTCGCTTTTCTTTTCCATCCTTCCTTTAATCTTAAAATACTGTAGGGCAACATTAGTATGTAATGTGAGAAACAGTGGCAAAAAAATAGCTGTCCACCAAGCTCACACTCTTCCTTTTCCCGAATAAACAGATTGTAGCAGGGATGATAATCTCCAGCCCCCTTAAAGCCATGATGGTCACAGGAATAGGCCCTAGCAATGAAAGTAATGTGTGCAAATTTTGTGATCTGCTCATAAAATTGTGCACAGTTTCTCTTCTCTGCTCATTAGCTTTTGTTTCTGTTGGTTTAAATACAGATGGATGGAGTAACTATAGAAGCCACTGCTTAAAATTGTATAGCAATTAGCAGTCCCCAAATGATTGCCCAAGAGAACCCCCCTACACACACACACACACACACACAAAACCTTCTCTGTATCAGCCTTTAATACACTCTACAGAACAGCAGAACATGAAATTAAAGATAAATAAATTTCTGTATCTCATAAACCATTGAATTATGGTTATAACTCTTGTTAAAATGTCTTATTGACATTAATACACAAAATAAAATCCACTGCCTTATTTCTTCCATGTGGATTTTAACAATTCCTAGCCCTGTGAGATTAGTATTTTGGTGATTGGTTTCAACAGGCCAGTCAAAACACGTCCTTTCATCATTATGAACAAGGGAGTCACCTAATTCTCCAGCTTTTACCAAAGATGGCAGCCTTCCTAGTAGTGTTCCCTTTGCAATATCTAGAGAAATACTGATCAGTATCAACTCAGCAAACATCATTGCTATAGCCATTCCTGTGTGTTGAAACTCCTGATGTTGCTTGTAAATGCCAGGGTATTAACAGGATCAGTTAGTGTGATACACACACAGAGAGAGAGAGAGAGAAAGAAAGAAAGAAAGAAAGAAAGAAAGAAAGAAAGAAAGAAAGAAAGAAGAGAGAGAGAGACATCTTTGAATTTCAGATAAAGAAGGTATGGTAATTCAGGATAGACATAAACCTTTTATTGTCTAGCCATCCTTGGACTTTAAGTCTCTCAGAACACATCCAGATTACTTGAAGGTGGTCATCTATCTTCACCTCCCCAATAAATGTGCACAAATCCAACCAATGGTCTGATCAGGAACTGAAAATATGTGGGTGCAGGTATGTGTGTATGTTTGTATGAATCCTGATGTGATTGTGCACTATATAGAGGAGACATGTTTCAGCATCACAAACATGAAATACTATATGCTCATCTGCCTCCTTACCACTGATATCTTTTGTTTTCACTATTTTTAAGGGTTTATTTATTTATTTGAAAGTCAGAGTTAGAAACATAGAGATATTGTACATCCACTGATGTACTCCCCAGGTGGCTGAAACAGCCAGGGCTGGGCCAGACAAAATTCAGGAGCCAGGGGTTTCCTCCAGGTCTCCCAGATAGGTGGTAGGGCCCCAAACACTTGGGCCATCTTCTGCTGCTTTTCATAGGCCATTATCTGGGAGCTGGGTTGGAAGTGGAACAGCCAGGACATGAGATGGCATCTATGTCAGATGCCAGCATTGCATGCTACAACTTTGCCTGCTACAATACAATTTACAACAACAACAAAAAAACCCTGCTAACTGCTACAGCTGTTAACCTCCCCATAGTTTCTCCTGGGAAGGGGGAACAGCAAATGGGGTGGGGGAGAGGGGAAGGGAGAGAGAGAACATGTGATTTAGTGGGGAAGGTAATGAGTTTCCCACCTGTGATATCTGAAGTAGCTGCATTTCATTGGAATGCTATCCTATAGGTTGTTGAATTCACACATGTGAATTTAGGGAAGTAATCAGGCTCAGGGTATAGTTTTGGGAACCATTAACCTTACATCAAAGGGATATAATATATTCTAGACTTTCATTACACTCTAGACTTTTAAAAAATTGTTTATTTATTTATTTTTTTTTTTGACAGGCAGAGTGGACAGTGAGAGAGAGAGAGACAGAGAGAAAGGTCTTCCTTTGCCGTTGGTTCACCCTCCGATGGCCGCCACGGCCCGCGCGCTGCGGCCGGCGCACCGCGCTGATCTGATGGCAGGAGCCAGGAGCCAGGTGCTTTTCCTGGTCTCCCATGGGGTGCAGGGCCCAAGCACCTGGGCCATCCTCCACTGCACTCCCTGGCCACAGCAGAGGGCTGGCCTGGAAGAGGGGCAACCGGGACAGAATCCGGCGCCCCAACCGGGACTAGAACCCGGTGTGCCGGCGCCGCTAGGCGGAGGATTAGCCTAGTGAGCTGCGGCGCCGGCCAAAAAATTGTTTATTTACAGTGACAGAGAGAGGGACAGAAAGAAAAAGAGAGAGAGAGATATTCCATCTAATGGATCCCTCCCCAAATGGCCACAATGGCTGGGGCTGATGATGCCAGGAGCCTGGAACTCCACCTGAGTCTCCCACATGGGTGGCAGGGGCCCAACTATTTGCACCATCATCTACTGACTTCCCAGTTCATTAGCAGGGCATTGAGTCAGAAGTGGAGCATCTGGGACTGAAATATGCACTTCAGAATGGGAGGCTGGCATTGTAGACAGTGGCTGAACCAGCTGTGCTACAGTGTCAGCCCCCACACCCTAGACTTTAATATCTGTTAATTCTTACATAGCAAGGAACATTCTATCTGTCTCCATGCACCTACTCTATGGTTATCAATCTAATTTCATGCCTTGAGCGTGTATCCATAGCATAAATTTTTATATTGTTAAATGAAAGAATCAGTGATTTTCTTCATTATTTGTTTCACAACAAAGTGAATGAGAACTACTTCTTGCTTGGTTTTCTAGTTGTTTGTTTCACTCCAGTGCACTTTGAGTGTTACCACCTGTCTCACTGTACTTTTCAGGTTATCCAGTGGAAATTAAAAAGCTTGAGGTTTCCCCAGAGGAATACAACAAAAGTTATTGATTTCTGTGGAAACCACACTACTACTCATGCTGTGGACACAAAATTAGAACTTTTAAAATATTTACACATCCTTTGTATTTTATTCCTTAAAATGGTAATTTTAGTTCAACTAAATGTAGGAATAAGGTAAAATGTCATAATCCACTAGGATAATCACTGGCTTTAAAATAAAATATAACTGGGTCCTAATTCCGACTCTCCCACTAAGTTGCAGTGCTTCCATTGGGAAATTTATTACCTTTCCTAGAGTTCAATCTCTACTTCAGTAAAATTAAACTGCTGCTGATTTCCCTTCTTATATTTACTCAACTAGCAATTATTGAGCATGTCAATGTACATGGATTGGTTAGATTCTCAGAGTACAAAGATGGATAATGCTCTGTTCATACATTCAAAGACAGTAAGGGTTAGTAGGGGATATGGGTGATTTTAATAGGACATTATAAAATCATGTGATGAGTGCTCTAAGAACACCAAGAATGAATAAATGACACAGCTATAGCAGGTGAGGCTTGAAACAGACAGGTAGAAGATAACAGTGAACTGTGTCCTAATGAGTGGATAAGAGTTAGCAAGGTAAAGAGGAAGAGGGTAGAGACACACATATGCATTTATTTAAAGCTCAAGAATAGGAAATGACTGAGAGTTTTTCAGAACAGATGTAACATGCTCAGATGTCACTTTAATTTTATTTTTATTTTTTTATTTTTTTTGACAGGCAGAGTTAGAGAGAGAGACAGAGAGAAAGGTCTTCCTTCCGTTGGTTCACCTCTCAAATGGCCACTATGGCCAGTGCCAATATGAAGCCAGGAGCCAGGTGCTTCCTCCTGGTCTCCCATGTGGGTGCAGGGCCCAAGCACTTGGGCCATCCTCCACTGCACTCCCAGGCCACAGCAGAGAGCTGGACTGGAAGAGGAGCAACCGAGACAGAATCCAGTGCCCCAACTGGGACTAGAACCCGGGGTGCCGGTGCTGCAGGCGGAGGATTAGCCAAATGAGCCGCGGCACTGGCCCCAGATGTCACTTTATTAAAACAACAATGATAATGAAAACAACAAAAATCAGACTATAGCACAGTAAATGGATCCCAAGAATGTAGGCAGAGAAGTCTGGGCTTGTGGTAAGCAGCCAGAGCTGATGGTGACCAGAACTAAAGTTGTAGCAGCAGGAATGAGAAGGGAGAACTAGGAGGAAGACCTTAGAGGAATGTGAGTTTGATTTAACCTACAGATGGGAGAGTGATGAAAGTGAGAGGAAGGGAGGAGAGCGGGGATGGGGTGGGGAGGGAGAGAGAGAACATGTGATTTAGTGGGGGAGGTAATGAGTTTCCCACCTGTGATATCTGAAGTAGCTGCATTTCATTGGAATGCTATCCTATACGTTGTTGAATTCACACATGTGAATTTAGGGAAGTAATCAGGCTGAGGATATTGTTTTGGGAACCCCTAACGTTAAGACAACAGGTGGTGATGCAATCACACTCGTGGTGAATGTGTGATACAGCAGAGAAAGGGGAGAGACCCAAGGTTAGGACCCAGCAGGAGGAATTGACTGAAGGTACAGGGAAAGGGAGAAGAGTTCATGAAAGAGATTGAATAGAATCCTGGCAGGAAAAAGGAACACAGCACACACTAGAAATCCAGGAAGACAATGGAATCACTACCATCAATGTGGAAAGAACACTAGTTGGACAAAGTCTAGCAAGCACCATTTGACAAAGAAGAGGCTCTGACTGAAAAACTCTTCCATAGCCCTTTTTACAATCACTAAGTAAAATAATAAATATAAAACTATTAATCTTAGATGTACTGTTCAAAGTTGTCAGCTTACATTTCATTTTCCTTATGTCATTTCTCTAAAGAGTGATTTAAACTCTGAGCTTTAGTTTCTTCATACACAAACTGGGATACATATTGTTGTGCAATTTAGCTTTTTAATTATGCTCTAATATATAAGGTCCTCCTTAAAATTTTTGAGAGGGGAAGAGGGCATTTAGTCTAGAGGTTAAGATGCCCACATCCTACATGAGAGTGCCTAAGTTTTATTCCAAGTTCCACTCTTGACCCCAGCTTCCTGCCAATGCAGACTCTGGGAGGCAGTGGTGATGACTCAATAAATGAGCACTTGCCACCCACATGGGAGACCTGGATTGTGTTCCTGGCTCTTGGTTTCAGCCCAGTCAAGGGCTTACTGCAGTCTTTTGGGTAGTGAAGTAACTTAAAGGAACTCTCTCTGTCTCTTGCTGTATGTCTTTCTGCTCTTCATGTAAATAAAGATTTAAAAACATTTTGAGATAGGCAAACAAGAATGTAATTAGTCAGTGATAATTTAAGTAAATATATTTTAAATATTTAATATTTTATAGCTATATAATACTACTAGTTTTGAAAATTAGTCTTTACATCTTAGATTTTTCTTGGTAAGCCCATCAGTTTTATCTAGGCTAATGTTTAATTTAGCCCAAAATGAGTAACAATTTTATTTATTCTTGCAATTGATTCCTAGACATACTCACTTTCAAATGTTAAACACAAATTTATGGAATAGCTACTATGCACCAAGCACCAGGACTCCAATACATTACAGCTCAATCTTTCTTCTAAGAATAAAATATTTATCCAAAGACCCTGTTTGTGGAAGGTCTCTGGAAATAGCAGGCTCCACAATGAAGTCCTTCTGCTGGTATGGCTGTGATTAGACAGGATTATCAATGAGTGGGTAACCACAAGCTCAGCTTCTTTCTTGTTCGTCCATAGCTAAGCTTCTCCTCATTGCGAGTGCTCAGGGTCAGGGGCTCTCACCCCACTTTCCTGTACACCTTCATTTTCCACTCAAGCCTACATTCTGTGGCTAATATAAACCAGCTACACACCTATTTCAAAATACACAACCAATATCATCCTTGAAGTCGTGGAGTCTTAGCTGCTAAGGACAAGGTTGATGCCACTATTCTACTCTCTGACAAGAGTTTTCTACATTTATGCAAATCTCCTATCATTGTAGAAGTTATTTTGTCTGTTTAACCGTTGTATAAGTTTTTGAACATGGAGAGAAATCTTCAGTTTCTTTAGTACTCTTTTCATCTCTCGAAGTGTTGTGTCATATCAGACCTTATGATTAAATTATGCAATAAAAAGTAATGATGATTAGTTAATTGATAAGAAAATGCTTTCCTAAATAAAATTTTTCTTAAATTTTTACTTTTTGGTTGCCTAGTGGCTAGAGTGTCCATCTGAGCTAAGGCTATAGAACATCCTTGCCTTTGTGTGTTTCCCTAGGTCTGCTTCTTTGTTGGGCATTCAGAGACGCTGGCACCCAGCATGTAAAGATGTTGGGCTCATTCCATGTTTACCCTACACTCCATCTAGGGGAGCTTGCCAAGCTCTTAGGGTTTTTGCAAGGTTCTGGGTAAGGTGCTAAAAGCTGCAGGATTTCCTAAGATACCTGCCATTTACTTAATCATGCTAAGCATTAGGAACTCTAAAGAGGGCTACACTATTTAAAAATGGGTGGTTGTTCTGGGGCCGGCACAGTGGCGCAGCAGGTTAAAGCCCTGGCCTGAAGCGCTGGCATCCCATTTGGGCGCCAGTTCTAGTCCTGGCTGCTCCTCCTCTGATCCAGCTCTCTGCTATGGCCTGGGAAAGCAGTAGAAGATGGCCCAAGTGCTTGGGCCCCTGCACCACCCATGTGGGAGACGTGGAAGAAGCTCCTGGCTCATGGCTTTGGATCAGCGCAGTTCTGGCCGTTGTGGCCATATGGGGAGTGAACTAGGAGATGGAAGACCTTTCTCTCTCTCTCCCTCTCACTGTTTGTATCTCTACCTCTCAAATAAATAAATAAATCTTTAAAAAAAATAGTTGATTGTGGGGCCACCTGAAGAAAACACATAGGCCTGCATTTGGAAATGAGGCTGTTGTTCACCTTAATACTTTTCCTATTTTATCTGAATTATGCTAGTCAGCAAACATTAATTTAGTTTCTACTGTGGGTCAGATACTGTGCATTAGTGGCGCAAGTACAGAAATAAATGCATTGTCTGGTCCATACCCTATGGAAACTTATAGTTTACAGTGTATGTGTGCAGAGGCCAATAGATACTGGTGATATGAGGTTGCAAAGTGGAGAAGGAAAACCATTGCAACAGTGCATAATTGAACTTTTAAGCCCAACCTGTGGTAACACAGGTAGAAACGCTGAAGATTTTCTAAAAGAGTTCACAGATGATACTTAAAGAATAAGAAGAATTTGGGTAAAGAGGAACTAAGGGGTTGTCTTGCTAATTTTTATTTCTGGGAGCAGAAATAAAGCATATGCAAGGACGTGAAAGGAATGGCACAACTGAAGAACAGCAGGTACTCCAAGTCACTGGAGCCTTAGGAAGAAGCTACAGATGGTGATAGGCGAAAGAATGGAGAAAATGTGTCCAGACCATGAAGGATCTTCCATGCTATGTTAAGGGTTGCCATGCCCAGTCACGTGGGTGATCACATGCAAGATGTTAATAAGTATTTAAAGAATTGAATGACATATCATGAATTACACTTATGCTCAAATGATCATAATGTGTCTGTCATTTAAAAATATTTAAACAACTACTCAATATATTTAACATATATGTGCTTCTAGTTCTTTATTATTTGTGTATTTATTTACCTTAAAACTTCTCGGATGATGGAGAGAAGTTGTTAATGCAACAGCAAGTGCAAACTCCATAGATGACAATGGAAAATATGTGAATGGGAAACACATGAATTATGCCATTTCTACAAAGAGAGCAGGCACGTTGTTTATACTTTAAGAAAGTATTTTGGAAAAAGTTGGAAGAGCAATGAATGATTTAGCAGAGTTCATATTTGGAAAGGGAAGTAGAAAAAATTCCTCACAATTGCAGCAGATTTCTAAATCAAGAATTCACATTTTTGGTGTTTCTAAATTCAGTAACATTACATTTTTCATGTTTCTGCTCTGTCTCAAACAAGCACCATATTTTATGAACACATGCTCCCTCTATCCTAGTCCATTTATGGTAATAGGTAAGTCACAGGGCATTATCATTCTTATATATATGGTGAGACAGTTTCCTCTCATATTTGTCATTTCTTTAATGTTCAGATTAAGACATTCAGGTGGAAAGATACTTCAAAAATTTCATGAAAATTTATATTATTAAAAACTTATGTATGGACTTCAAAGTTTTTTTTTAAAAAAAGACTCAAAGAAAATAATTTTTAATTCCATGTTTCCCATGAACTCTGAAATACCTGCATGTATTGGGAAATGAAATTTGCATTTGTCTTTTACTTAGGGCATTAGAATAGATGGATAAAACAGAAATAAATAACAATAATACATTATTGATGGCATTATCTCCATGAATTATTCCATTACATAAAGTATCTAATTTAGAGTATTATAAAAAAATCAGAAAGAAACATGGAACCTAGAGTTCTCACAAAATATATTAGCATGGACAAACTGCATTTCAACAAGAGCTATATTAATCAAGTAAATGTTCAAAGTTTATGTGATTTAAAGAAACACTTGCAGTTGTATGTGTTAATATTCTTGCTTTAACACTGCTACCTTATTTTTTATCTTCTAATTTCCCATATTTTTATTCTTTATTTGTTCTCTCCTTTTCTTTTTTTGTTTTTTTTTTAATTTATTTGCATTAATTTCATAAATACAACTTTAGGAACATATTAATTCTTCCCACTGTACCCGCCCTCCCACCCACACTTCTACCCCCTCTGCCTCTTCTCTCTCCTGTTCCAGTATTGTTTTTTACTAAGATCTGTTTCATTTAACTTTATACACAGAAAATTAGCTCTATTCTAGGCAAAGAGTTCAGCACTTTGTATGAGGGAGAAAAAGAAAAAGAAAGAGAGAAGGGTAAAACAAAACAAACAAAAAACTAAAAACAAAAAAATTTTTTAAATAAACAAGAACAAAAGCTATTCAAAGTCATTGCATTTTGATGGTAATTTTGCTTTTTCTTGGAAACTTTATAATCTTTAAAGAGGAACCTATATCTTTTGCAAGCACTTAGACATAACTATAATTTGTGTGATGTAAGAATATTCTTCAGTTAATACACAAAAACAAACTAATTCTTTGAGAACAAGTTTTACTATTACGTCTCATAATACAATTTTTGAGAACAGAGGATCTACATGGGAATTAGTGCACAGTGACTCTTGTTTATTTAGTAATTAATACTCTTATGTATGATGTTAGTGATCACTCGAGGCTATTGACATGAGCTGCTTAAGCTATGGAAACTTTTTTGATCCAGAGACTCTCCTTCAGTATTTCAAAAAGGCCTTAGGCAAATTGGAAGTTCTCTCCTCCCTTCAGAGGAAAGTACCTCCTTCTTTGGTGACTGCTTCTTTCCATTGGGGTCTTGCTCATAGAAGTCCTTCATGTAGAACATGTTTTTGTCACAGTGTCTTGTCTTTCCATGCCTGAAATGTTCCCGTCGGCTTTTCAGCCAGACCAGGATGATTAAGGGCTGATTCTGAGGTCATAGTGCTACTTCAGGCAATTGTCATTCTATGAGTCTGTTGTATGAACTGCCACCCATATTGGAGCATTCACTCCTTTTTTACTTCTATCTATTATTACCAAACACTTAGTACTATTTATATGATCACTTTAACATTTGGTTCTATCTATATGATCACTTTAACACTTAATCCTTTTCTTTTAGATTCATAGTATTTCATATTTTTAATTTTTGATTGTTTAGAAATCATGGATATATTGATAGCTTACTTTTTCATTTTGCACGTAGTTATTTCAAAATTTTAATACACAAAACTAATTATAAGTTTTTTGGCAATATTCTCTAGGATTCAATCTTTTTACTCTTATTTTGACCATCTCAAAATGTGATACATGAGTATTGCTTTTGATCTACTTACTGCTGTCTTTACCTGGTAATTATTGTTTAGAATTTTGATTTCCACCTATTTTAAAAATATAAAATTCAGTAATACATTTTCAGCCAACAGTTAATTAAATTTATCAACACATTCCACAGTATCTGCTATAACTTGCTCTTTTGTTTGAGTCCACCAAGGCAATATTGTTTTTTATCCAGTAACTAATCTAATTTGTCAAAATATTTTATCAATTTTCATTCGAATTCTTGTTTTATCTTGAATCCACTCCTCCCTTCTGGGCTTGCTTCTCTTCCTACTAAATCTGTAGTATGATTGTTTTGTTTTGTGAGAATGTCCTCATTGTGTCCATTTCCTTATGTCTAGTGAACTTGGAGAAAGAAAGAAATGAGAAGAAAATAAAGAAAAGGAAGGAAAGAAAAAGATAGGTTTAAGAAAGAAAGAAAGGGAAAAGAAGAAACATAGAGTTTTTTTAAAAGATTTTATTTATTTTATTTGAGAGTTAGAATTACAGACAGTCAGTGGGGAGAGAGAGAGAGAGAGAGAGAGGTCTTCCTTCCGTTGGTTCACTCCCCAAATGGCTGCAATGGCCAGAACTGTGCAATCTAAAGCCAGGAGCCAGGAGCTTCTTCCTGGTCTCCCACGTGGGTGCAGGGGCCCAAGGACTGGGACCATTTTCTACTGCTTTTCCAGGCCATAGCAGAGAGCTGGACTGGAACAGGAGCAGCTGGGACTAGAACCAGCGCCCATATGGGATGCGGGTGCCACAGGCGGAGGATTAACCTACTGTGCCATGGCGCCGGCCCCCAAGAAAGAGATTTTTAATAGTAAGGTGGATATTTTTCTTCGTCTTTAAACAATACAATTGCTGAGAAAACTGATTTCATTAGAATTATTATCCTGCAAGTAAATCTGTTTTCTTTCTAAAAGTTTGGAATATCTTCTTTTTAATTCTTTATAATTTGCAGTGTCACTGTAACCTATGTAAGTGTGGACACATTTTTATTTACTTATCTTATTCAGTAGCCAGAGTACTCTTAATTTCAGGAGTCATTTGTTCCTTTCATTGTGGAAAATTCTCAACTATTACCTTTTCTATGTTTCCCCATTAGTATTTCTGTTCTATTATTTTGGAAGTTCTATTAAATAACCCAGGGATTTATGACTATTGTAAATGTGGAGCAAACAGAATGTACAATTTATGTTTCCTTTGGCCTTTAGCTTTCTGAGGAGTTATTAGCGACCATGTGGATCAGACCTATGACTTTATGGCATAGCCTGTTACTCCAAGCCTTTGTGATTATAACAGCAGATATTAAATATGAGCAAATTGTTTCCTAGCTAGACTTATAGTGGAATGACAGGATGGAAAAAGGCCACACTATTTCATTTCAAAAGAATATAACGTAGTCGCCCCAACAGCCCCATGGTACAGGCCACAGATGATGGTGTCACAGATGATGCAGTGGTGATTATTTTTACAATGAAATAGCTACTAGCAATCAATATCCAAATAACAGTGACTTCCATGATAGGAGCTTTGAATATCACCAAACCAGGAGTCTGGAGGTACTCTATGCAACGCCATCTTCTTTGCCATGGCTCTCCTAACTATTGCAAGATGGCCTCACGCTTCACAAACATCACACTCAGTCACCTCCAGAAAGGAAAGAATGGGGCTGCAGAGATTTTTTTTTTTTTCTCATTGAATGTCTCCTTTTTGATTTCAGCAAAAAGCATGATTTCCAAGGGACCTTTTACCTCTTCTGACCCACCAACATGGCCTCTTCATATTCTGTTGGATAGAATTTGCCACGTACTTAGTACTATATCGGAAATGGATGAAGGGCAATGGAATTAGCAGTGGCTTAGACAACTCATGTGTTATTATATGGGTCTGGGCATACTGATGCCTACACAAAATTGGATTCTTTTTTTTCTTTTAGTACAGAAATGAGGGTTGTGAGGGTAAGACATGGATATTCACAACCAAGACTATATTCCGACTCTTAAATTCTGTGTTAATGCAAAAGAGAGAGGGTAGTTGGTTCTTCTTTCTCATTGGCTGCCTCATTGCTACAAATAGTGGGGAGCAGGTTCAGTGGAATCTTGCAGAAAATGGAACCTAGTGACCATAAACTATTAAACAAGAATCCTGATGCAACAACCAGGAGGCTTCACTTGCCATTAGTCAGTTGTGGGGTCTGGCCCATATCACTGGGCTGTTTTCCTACTTATGAAATAAGAAAACAGTGCATTAGATAAGAGGCCATTAAGGAACTTCTCATTTTAAGTTTCCATAAGGCTTTTAATCAGTAGCTAAGTTTTCATGATCATTTCCAACCTATGGGCGGCTTTATAGCCAAACTTTGCAACTCATAGCCAAGCATTATATCCTATGAAGCCCAAAGAATCACTGTGGCTTACAAAAAATTCAAGAGTGACAGAATACTCGAAAGAGTCTCAAGCTCACCATTCAAGTCTAAGTTTCTATTAGCATCTTTACATTTAGACACTTTCTTTATAGTGATTTTATTTGGAAAGAACATTTTTAAGTTAGTCTTCCCAAAAGAGAATTATGAAAGGCCGGGGTGGGGGGCACAAGTTCTGAGGTAAAAATAAATTTGCAAGGTGCTAGATAATCCCATTTAAAGAGATTTCTTTATCACTTAACTTCTTAGAGGATTTACAATGCTCAAGTGATTGTTGGTCTCTGAAAGGCATATGTCCTCTCCCAACTTTAATTTTGACTATGAACCCTTTTTCCATGAAACATTTAATTCTTCTCCATTAAGAATAAATAATCACACTAGCTTATATTTGCATATTGTTGGTAAAAATAACAAATTGCTTTTTAAAATACCATGTTCTAGCTGTATAAAAACTCTCCTTTTCCAATTGCTTTTTAACGATTCTTATCCAGTTGATTATACAAGGTCAATTTAATAACAATATTCTACATAAAGAAATAGCATGTCCAATATGCAAATAGATTTTACATCTACTAATTTAACAAATATTAATTGGCACAATCACTATCTTTGCACTGTAAAGATACAATATTGCAGGCAATGTACTTTTTTATTCCTGATATTTGAACTTATTAATGATAATTTTTAGGCCACTGCTCTGAAATATTTCACAGAATAAAAATTCAGGAAAATGTACATCAAAATATTCCTTTAAACTGTTTTTTAAAACTCGTTAAAATAAAACATAGATGAACTTAAGTTCATTTAAAGGGAGAAAGAACAGAAAGATGACAGTACGTAAATGCAGGGACGTTGTTACAGCTTATAGAAATAAATCAGTCAATAATTGATTCCAGACAAGTCACACTAAAACTACCAAAGACCAAAATCAGAAATTCTTAAGCAATCTTTATAGAAAACAGCAATAGGATTCCATTCCTTTGGTATGTCATGAGTAATGGATACGTTTTGCCTATTGGGTGAATCAATCTTGCTGCCTAAAGCAGGAGAAATGACAACAAGAAAAACACAAATGTTAGGGGCAATGTTCATGAAAGAAAGCAATCTCCATTGGTTTAGTAGAGGAAAACATCATTAGTAGAAACAAAAAACCAAAAATATAACATATCTCTGCTGTATCTACGGGTTTTCATGGGGTAAAAAAGTTGTCATCTGCTAATGAACATTGAGTACCAGAATTGGCTTCTAGCCCATGGCATTTCAAGTATATAAGCATCAGGAAGAATGGAAAAGAAAGTTCATGATACAACCTTCTTCCAATAACAGTTGTAAATAAAACAGATGAAGAAATAGTTGTTAAGCAGATATTTGCAACCATTATTTCATGAAGCCCTATGAAATTGTTATCACACAGGAAAAAAAAAAAAAAACCCTGAGACTGAGACATGTTGAATGATTACTGAAGTTCTGGAGAACTTTGCACAGCTCATGAAAATATTTTAGGATGCTAACAGACATGGCATCAGGGATGAGTTGGAAGGGACAGAAGAGTTTGGCAAAGTAACACAATAAAAACCACAATGAATTGGCATATAGACACACCCAATTTGTCTACGATTTGCATTTTAAGTTCTTGTTCACACTGGAAAGTTTTTATTTGCTATTTAACAGCCCCCCAAGGTTATGCTTTGCTGATAAAGAACATGTGATAAATTTCTTTGGGTATGCAGCCTATTGAGCCACCTAACTAGACAACATTGCCATCTAGTGGCCTAGGCATATTACAGTCACAAGTTTTGGGGTAGGAGCAAGGGTACTGAGGAGGTTCTGGGGGGTCTGCCCAGCAAATGGAATGTTAACAATGATGTCAAAGCAACACTAGCAGCAGACGAATGCATACAGAGCAAACATGTGCTGACAGCTGGCTCGAGAACTCACTCATGCCCCAAAGTTTTAACAGAAAAAAAAACCTACTACCACCATTGAAACAGGGTTCAATCAGTCTCATTATTTATGTACTTTCCTTTGAACTATTTTTTAAAAACTTTTTTACTTATTTCTTTGAAAGTCAGAGTTACAGGGAGAGAGGAAGAGACAGGGATAGAGAGAGGAGAGAGATCTTCCATTCACCGGTTCACTCCCCAAATGGCCACATTGACCAGGGCTGGGTCAGGCTGCAGCCAGGTACCAGAAGCTTCATCTGGGTTTCCCACATAGATGCAGGGGCCCAAACACTTGGGCCATACCCCGTTGCCTTTCCAGGTGCATTAGCAGGGAGCTGAATCAGAAGTGGAGCAGCCAGGACTCTAATGGGTGCCCATATGGGATGCCAGCACTGCAGGCAGTGGCTTTATCCACTGTGCCACTGTGTCAGTCCACTTTCAAACTTTTGAAATCAATTCCTCATTCCTTTGTTCACCCACTTGCTTGAAAATATTTTCCAAAAGTTCTATCATCTTTACAACAAACAAGTTGCTCTATATCGCCGTGATCAGGTAAGAAGGAAGCAACAGTTATTAATGATGGCCAAGACGTGACAAGAGGTGAATCTAAGCTTAGAGTTCACGCTAGATCAGCAGACAATAGCCAGGCTTTGGTCCATGCAGGACAGAGGTTTAAGGGATAGGGAAGTAGGACAAAGCTTATAAGACTGGAACACTTGTACACCAACAAAGTTTGCAGTAATCTGAAGATAAACTCTTGTAGCAAACATCCCTTGAAGCTTGTTATTTAATTGAAGTCATTTACTCACTGCTTCCCCTGATTGACTGGAACCTTTGCTTATACAACCAGGACATTTACTGAAACCACCATCAACATGTTGCTATGCTAGGTCATGGAAGGGCAGGAAGAAAACCCTGTACCGGCTTGGGCACTGTCAGGACACCACTGGGGGAGTCTTGCCAAGCCCCATCTCTGACTCTACATAATTAAGATCTTGAAGGATCTGAGAGTACAAAGTAAACAGTTATTAGGTATTTTTAGTTCATTCTTTCCTGCCAAATACAAATAGAAACACAGAAATCTGATTAGACCTGTTTGAATGCAGAAACAGTGGACATGAAAGATGCAATTTCTAGAAATCCAAGTATGAAATTCTCCAAACTTTGAATCTCTGGCTGAAACATACTTATGGACATAATTCTTAGTTCAAATTCATGTTGGAAAATCTGGAACTCTTACTTCCCCTACACCAACCTCCAGGGAAAAGGACTATTGGTTCTTACCTATAATGAACAGAATCTCCACTGCAATGTCACTGACAGTCGTGCTCCGGGTGGTGGACAGGTCATCATTGCCAATAAAGCAAACGTTGTAAGGTACAGTCACAGCAACATAGAACGTTGCCAACAGAATAAGCCAGTCCCAGCCAGCTTTAAAAGTGCTAAAATGCAGAAGTATGAATTTGGACTTCTTTGCATCAGAAACTTTGTACTCCGGAAATGCTGGTTTATCTACAAATACATTCTGTGGATAAAAACATAGAGGAGAGAAGGGAGAAACCTAGAATTAGAAACAAGAATTACACAACATTGGACACACTTCCATGAGGAGGATCACTTGTGCATACGATGTCAATGTATCTTACAAGTGACTTTTAGAAGTTGAGATATACATAGCCATGAACTTGATAAAAATACTTCTATAAATGACAAACCATGTGTATGACAATGATTCCATAAGACTAGGATAGAACTGAAAAATTCCTACTACCTAATGACATTGTAGCCATCATAGCATAATAGTGCAATGTATCACTGGCATGCTTGTACTGATGAAGTAAACAAATCAATTGCATTGCCAGTCTTATAAAATATAGGACCTACATATGTACATTATACATTCCTAGAGATAGTAGGAGACTCTTACTGATTTGTACATTAACTGTACTATACATTTTGTCATTACATTATAGTCCTACTATTGGTGGGAATGTAAACTAGTACAAGCATTATGGAAGATGGTTTGGAGATTCCTCAGAAATCTGAAAATAGATCTACCAGATGGCCTTGCCATCCCACTTCTGGGAATATACCCAAAGGAAATGGTATCAGCTTATGAACAGTTATCTGTATCACCATGTTTATAGCAGCTCAATAGTTAAGATACAAAATCAACCCAGATGTCCTCAACTGATGACTGGATAAAGAAAATGTGATACACACACATACACACACACACACACACAATGGAATTCTATTGAGCCATAAAAATGAATGAAATGTATTGTGCAAAAAAGGTTGCATATGGAGACCATTATGCTTACTGAAATAAGCCAGTCCCAAAAAAGACAAATATCGTTTGTTTACTCTGATTTGTGGTAACTAATATATAGAGTACAAAAAAAAAAAAAACTTAATGTATATGAGCAAAATTGACATCTCTGATTTGATTAATAACCTTTGTCTATAGTTCTGCATAACAGTAGGCTCTCTACTATTGACTTATAGAACTCTTTATTTAGAAGAGCATTATCCTGTAGTTACAAAGTAAATTGAAAGTAAGCTATTAGCCGGCGCTGCGGCTCAATAGGCTAATCCTCCGCCTGCGGCGCCAGCACACTGGGTTCTAGTCCCGGTCGGGGCACCGAATTCTGTCCCTCTTCCAGGCCAGCTCTCTGCTGTGGCCCTGGAGTGCAGTGGAGGATGGCCCAAGTCCTTGGGCCCTGCACCCCACATGGGGGAACAGGATAAGCACCTGGCTCCTGCCTTCAGATCAGCGCAGTGCGCCAGCCGCAGCACACCAGTCGTAGCGGCCATTGGAGGGTGAACCAAAGGCAAAAAGAAGACGTTTCTCTCTGTCTCTCTCTCTCTCACTGTCCACTCTGCCTGTCAAAAAAAAAGTATGCTATTACAAAAAATTAAAAGAAACAAAGGAAAGAAAAAAAGGAGGAGGAAGGGAGAGAAACAGGAAACTATATATTCTTACATATATATATTTATGATTCTTAGACTTGTATCTATGAAACACATGAAATTTGTTCTCTTTCTATTAATAAGTAAAATGTAAAAAATGGCATATTATGACAGATTAAAAATTGCAATAAAATGGTATGCTTATTGTGGTAGCAACAACTTCATTCAAGAGTATTAAAGAAAGTTATGTAAAAATGGAAGTAAAATATGCTAATTTTGATGCAATCTTTTTAAATCCATGTAGTATTTTCTGCAAATTATGCATTTTCCATGACATTCTTAAAGCCTCTTCACACCTTTCATGTTTCCACATCTCATGATTGCATCAAGAGTCCATGTTCAGTAATTGATCTATACTATCTAGGTTTGTATAAATGCATTCTAAAGGGTGCTATAACAACACATTTCTGAGAGTATATCCCTGGTGTGAAATGAGGCATGATTGTATTAAAACTAAGCATAAATCATTTTTATGACGAAGAATTCACAGTATTTGGTCACATTAAATGAATAATCTAATTTTTTTTCATAAAAACACAAAAAGATCATTACCCTAAGACCATTATATAAAATCTACCTAAATATATCTACACTTTCAAGTATAATTCTACTCACATTGTAAACACAAAAATATATTTACATGGGGGCTGGCACCGTGGCTCACTTGCTTAATCCTCCGCCTGAGGCACAGGCAACACATGTGGGCACCGGTTCTAGTCCCGGATGCTCCTTGTCGCTCCCCCTCTTCATGGAGGAACGACACTGAACCCTGCCTAGGCTTCATATCCGAGTCACGGCACCATTATGTCGCTCCCCGTCTTCGTGGAGGAACGACACAGGACCCTGCGCTGCTCTTTTGTCTGCTCGGCCCTCCCCGGGTTTGCTGCTGGTTCTTCCCGGGTTGGCTACCGTCCCTTCCACCTCTGTGGAAGGGCGGTTCCCCCTGGCCACTTTCCCCACTTCCGCAGGGGAGCGGCACACTGCCGGCTGGCTCTCTCGGGGGCTGCACAGGTGTTCCCTCAGATGTTCCCCTTAGATGTTCCTGGTGCATGTTGTCTCTCTCCTCCTTTATAGTCCTCTTCCACCAATCCCAACTCTGCTACCCACACGCCGAGTACGCTGCTCTCCTCCAATCAGGAGCAGGTCCTACAGTTTATTGGTTGAACTGGAGGCAGCTGTGTAGAAGCTGTTTCTCCCTTCTCAGCGCCATATTGTGGGAGAGCAGATGCATAGAATAAGTCTTAATTCCAGTAACTTAGTCTAGTCCGGGTTGCTCCCCACACTCCTCTTCCAGTCCAGCTCTCTGCTGTGGCCCAGGAAGGCAGTGGAGGATGGCCCAAGTGCTTGGGCGCCTCCACCTGCACCAGAGACCAGGAGGAAGCTCCTGGCTTCTGGCTTTGGATTGGCGCAGCGCCGGCCGTAGCAACCATTTTGGGGGTGAACCAACGGAAGGAAGACCTTTCTCTCTGTCTTTCTCTCTCACTGTCTGTGACTCTACCTGTCATGTGTATGTGTATATATATATATATACACACACATACATATATATATTTACATGCCTATTGCTATGGGGATGTTCTGTATATTGATGGCTTTCAGACAACAATCATTGTCCAAAGAACATATTTGACCTGAGATTATGCTGCTGCCAGCAAAAGTGGCAAATGTTTTCTAGAAAGAATAGAGATTACCAATACAATATTATAAACAGCTCTTTCATGTCTTTGAAAATATAATCACATTGTACACGCATCGGTGAAGTTTCAAGTTAGAACCCCAAACTTCATTACCTTGATTGACATAGATGCATTCTGACCTTGGGAGAACTTGTTAAGATGGTAAATTGAGGAATAGTTACTTAAAGGTTATTGCTTAAACCATGGAAGGAGACAGGCAATGTTCACTGTGGAGCTGATTAAATGGAGAAGAATAGCTGGAGTTTCTGATAACTGCAAACGCATTTCACTTCAAAAGTACTCTACATTGATGAAAAATTCCTCTATTGCTACAAGACAAAGGAGGTCCAACAATAGCATGTGTGGAAATTTGACAAGCCTGTGACCAGATACTTGAAGACCTTGCTTTGACCTCAATTAATGAGAACTACAAGATAGGTAATGGAAACTCAAATTGGAAAGTTAAGTTGAATTAACAGAACAGTTAAAAGTTCTGGAATACATGTTATTTGTGGGTCACAGTGCTATTTACTTGCCTCACTCATTGAGGGGACAGCACATTTATGTGGTATGTTCTGAGAGCCCTCAGATTTCAAGAAAGATTAGAAGAGATCAAGAATACTCAGTTCTGTTCTGTAATATTAATGCACTCCTGTATGGCATCTCCTGTATGGCATCTCTCTTTGATAGGCATTCCCAACACATTTCCCCTTCCTCTTAACATTTTCACTCAGTAACACACAACCACCTCCCAATGCCAGTACTTCATGGTGCAGCAGTGTATTGTTACTCTCAGACTGTCCTTTGATACTCTTTTTCCACTGCATCTTTCTTCTATCCAGTTCCCTGATGTTTGACATACACTCTTTGCCTCGGTACTGGCTTAGACTTTGGCATAAAACTGAGACATGACAAAGTATTCCTGTTGGACTTTTCATCAAAACTCAGGCACCATGGTGCTTGGGAAGGGAGAGTCAGTGTCTACTGGTATCAATATCCTCAAAGCTGATAAGCACATCTAGTCATAATAGCACATGATGGATTCTGATATAACTTTCCCCTAAATATTTACTACTATAAGAAGTTATTAGAAACCATATGGAGTAGCTCATTTTCTATACAAGTGTTTTTTTGCTATTCTACTACAGAAATTGAAATTCTACATTGTTTGATGGAGAAAATAGTTCTAGAAGTAGGAATGAAGATCGGCAAAACTCAAAAAGAAAGGTGTTACCTTTGGGCTATACAACACATTCATCATCCTCACAAATCACTTGGTTTCAATTTTACAGACTATTAAAACATATTATTTTAAAATATTTAAAATGAAGATCCTGGCTCCTGGTTTTAGACTGACCCAACTCTGGCCATATCAGCCATCTGGGGGAGTGACCCAGCAGATGGAAGATCTGTGTGTGTCTGTGTGTGTGTGTGTGTATCTCCCTCTCTGTAATTTTGACTTTTAAATAAATAAATATAAAATAAATCTTTAAAATATCATTAGGCCGGTGCCGTGGCTCACTAGGCTAATCTTCCGCCTTGTGGCGCCAGCACACAGGGTTCTAGTCCCGGTAGGGGCGCCGGATTCTGTCCTGGTTGCCCCTCTTCCAGGCCAGCTCTCTGCTGTGGCCAGGGAGTGCAGTGGAGGATGGCCCAAGTCCTTGGGCCCTGCACCCCATGGGAGACCAGGATAAGCACCTGGCTCCTGCCATCGGATCAGCGTGGTGCGCCGGCCGCAGTGCGCCAGCCACGGCGGCCATTGGAGGGTGAACCACCGGCAAAGGAAGACCTTTCTCTCTCTCTCTCTCTCTCTCTCACTGTCCACTCTGCCTGTCAAAAAATTAAAAAAAAAATAAATAAATATCTTTAAAAGATACAGATAATTCAATATATTTCAGGTTTGACTTAAATTTTGAAATGCTGCTAACTCAAATCTTGTATGTCTTTATCCAAGTCCAGAGCAAAAAAAATATGAAAGTACTTCAAAACGTCCATGGAAAACATAATTGAACGATAAGTTTATTATGCTGCAAAAACACCTTGACATCTATGATCACTTTTTCTTAATTTACATTTTCTACGAATCTTTGAAGCTGTCTTGCAGACATGATTTCAATTTTTTTTGCATCAAATTAAATTCATCTTTTAATTCCATTTTCAGTGAAACTTCTGATGTATTCTTGTAGGTGCTCTTCACTCACCACATTTGTGGAGCTGTATTAAGACCCTTTTGAGTGGAAAATAATTTTTTTTAACTTTTATTTAATGAATATAAATTTCCAAAGTACGATTTATGGATTACAATGGCTTCCCCCCCATACCGTCCCTCCCACCCACAACCCTCCCCTTTCTCACTCCCTCTCCCCTTCCATTCACATCAAGATTCAGGGAAATAATTTCTTATGATGTGAAAACAAATGAAAATGTACACAACTGAAAAAGTGTGCTATTATTAGGAAGTGTGTGTGTGTGGGGGGGAATGACATGCTATTTATAACCCCCAAATGTATGGAGTTTGCCTAAAGAACCCTACCACCAACCAAAGTAGATTTTAAGTATATATTATTTATTAATTTTGAAATATATTTACTTATTATCTATCATGTCTTAGCTGTTTAATCTCTAGTGTTTCATTTATTGAAACCTGATAGTTAACTCCAATGCCTAAATAAAGTTATCTTTTCTGAACCACTTGTGCAATATTGTTTGAAACTATCATCTGAATGAGGACCCAGGAGGTATTAACATTATTTCTTCAGTTGCTACACTGGGTAATGCCCGGGCTGACCACTATCACAGTATTGGTCTATAATATGAGAGCATTTGTAGCTCTTTCTTTCCAAGTCCCCAAGACTCTCATGCGATCTTTACAGCACTTCATCCCATTCTCATCTAATAGATAACAGATCAAGGGATGCAGGAATTGAATACCTTCTCCAAGATGTATGAGGCAAAGTTACAACCAAGACGAGAGGTGTTCCCTCCAGATCCTCAAACCTTCCTCATGGGCTGATACATTCATTTGTCTGTTTCAAGCACATATTCCTATTTCAGAGAACTGTATCAGACAAGTATCAAGGTGGGGGCAAAAACACAGCAACTTTGAATCAGACAATTTAGGACTGGGTACCCTAGCTGCTGCTGCTAATTTTAGTACTGCTGATAATATTTTTCCCATTAATAAAATGAGACCAATAAAAATTATACCAAGTACTGGGTTGCTGTGGAAACCAAACAATGTAATGTAAGTAAAAGGAATCTGTTATAAGGAAAGGGCTTTAAAATATTAAAAATTATTTTTTCTGCACAAATATGACAGAATACTCAAAGATTGATAACTGAGTCAATAAACTATTCTGATTATTTGCTTTTCGTTCCTTCTCTCTTGTTGTCTTTTAGCCATTCTACTCTGTTCTCCTTGAAAAGAAAAAGTGAACAGAGCCAGTACCCATTCTACATTTTACTTCAGAAGCAAGAAATTACCTGTAATATCAGAATCACTGCATTGATTAGAATCCATAATTACAATGTATTGTTTTAATGTTCCACTCCGATATTTATCCACTTTAAACAAACAACAATTAAGCCAATTACTTAAGCAGTGGGAGTTACGATTCTTTTAAAATCATATTTTTTAAAAAAATATTTATTTATATATTTGAAAGGCATAGTTACAAAGAGAAAAGGAGAGACAGAAAGATCTTCCACCCACTGGTTCACCCGCCAAATGGCTGCAATGGCAAGCATTGTATCAGCCAAATGCCAGGAGCCACAAGTTCTTCCAGGTCTCCCATGTAGGTGCAGGGGCCAAGGGACTTGGGCCATCTTCTATGCTTTCCCAGGAGAATTAGCAGGGAAGTGGAGCAGCCAGGACTCAAATGCTGGCACTGCAGGTAGAGGCTTAACCCACTGCACCACAGTGCTGGCCCCTAAAATCAGAATTTTGAGGACTGCTTTGTACTTTGTTAATCTAAGGAGAGAAATAGCATACTCAGCAAATGCATCTGAAAGCTTAATACTTGCTATGTTTATAGGATTCTCAGCTAAACACTAAAAGATGGCGTCAGCTTTCAGCACCACAGACTCCCTAGATAATGTTTGTTTAGGTGTTTTGCTGGTTTGCGTGAAGAAACTCCAGCCCAGATGTGGGCACTTCTGGTTCTTCCTAGAATGTGTTTACCTTCACAAAGGCTGACTTGGTAACTGAAGGAGAAGTAAGTAGGAGTAAGTGGAAAGACCTGCTTGTCGAGAGCTGTGAACCATTTCACCCCTCTCCCCAGACTCTCAGCAAAGCTATGTGACACTAAGGCATAGGTATAGCCCTTGAAAATCTTTATGTTAAGGAAGGATGTTAAAAAGCAGTGTGTGGCTTTCCACAGCGGTGCATAGGAGACCAGCATGGACGTGGCTGAGGGTCCCCGGAGTACAGAGGACTAAAAGCACCTTATTTCAGCTTCCAGAAAGGAACTGCATGGTTTGCAATACATTCATGTCAAATCTCCACACCACAGGCTTATATAACCTTATTTACTAAATCAGAAAGATGGGTACTTTGCATCTGTGATACATGAGCTATTTTTATCAAAATATTTGTGTGTCAGGTTAGGTGGCCCTTGAGCTTACAATGTGAAAAATCAAATGCAAAAGAATCCCCACTGTGTCCTTAAATCCCAGAGCTTCTGGATTTTTAATTAATTCCAAAGTAGCTCTGGCTGTTCAATGCAACTCTTTCTAATGTAATTGGCAAGTTAGACTCCAAGTCTTCAATCTGCCACCCATAGTCACACAATCCCCAGAGATATGTTGATAATTCCACAACAGAAATTAATGTAATTAGTATCATTTGACAGACTATCTTTGAACATCTACAACTAGACAGAAATTATTAGGGGTTTCTCTATGAAAGTGAAGTTTCTGAATGCTAAAAACTCATTAAATGTTGAATCTTGAAAGATGTGTGTCATACAAAACTCTGCAAAGAAACACAGTTTATGACCATAGTTACTCTCTGTGGCTTTTGAACAGATAAGCAACAGTCTTCAGAAAGCAGACTTATGGTCACTCACTAAAAGTGCAACATTTTATAAAACTTGATAATATATGGCTAATGCTTCTAATGTGTGTATTTTTCAGCTGTGATTTGTATAAAATGTAGAGTTCTGTGTGGAATAATTACACTGACTTGTTCATGCCCTTCCCCTCCCCTCAGAATAAAAGCATTAAGAGAAACCTAAGTGCAAAACAGATGGAACTAAAATTAAATTAGAGAAATTTCATCCAACAAACTATGAATGTGAAACATGACTTGCTGCATCATCTTGTTTTATAAAATGTAACCACTGTGTCCCTATTTGCAGGTCCCAGGTACCATTCTTATACTGCACTGCAATAATATTCTAATCTCTATGCTGTGATAATGTTATGATTAAGCACTTTTATTACAGAAAATGCCTCATGACTGCTGACCTTTTCCAGTTTGTTCTTTAGAGGAAAGCACAAACCAAAGTGGAAAAAAATCCAAGAGAACCAATAAATGAGTAATTGGAGCCTTTCTTTAGCAAATCAAACATTGCCACCGGGGAGACTGTAGCATTCGTAGTGTAAACACACACCACCTACATTATTTATTTTCAATTTGTTCTTTTCTCTTCTTTGCAGGTGTCCAGAGATGTGATAAAGGACAGCTCGACTCCGTCTCCGGGCTGAGTCAAAGTGGGTCCCTGCTCTTGATCTTCCTTTGGCTTTGTCTGTTGGAAAATAAGACTCATTAGACATCAATGAATGCATCATTTCATTACAAGAATGTCTAGTTTTGACAGTTCCTTTTCAAAAGTACACAGGCAAATGTGTTTTTCAATATATGAAATTATCTGCTGGCTCCTAAAGGCATTAAATTTAATTTCATATTCTTATTTTTTATAAATTCATTTTATTTTTTATTTATTTAAAAGGTAGAGAAAAACAAGGCAGAGGGAGAGAGAGAGAGAGAGAGAGAGAGAGAGAGAGAGAGAGAATCTTTCATTTGCTGACTCACTCTTCATGTTCTGGCAACATCAGGGATCAGGGGCTGGGCCAGGCCAAAGCTAGGAGTCCAGGGACTCAATCAAGTTCTCCCACATGGATGGCAGAAGCCACTGCCCTTGAGTCACCACTTGCAGTTTCCCAAGGTGTGCATAAGCAGGAAGCCATAATCAAATTAGAGCCAGGACTAGAAACCAGACCTACAACTTGGGACGTCCAGGGCCCATGCAATGTCCTAGCTGCTATACCAAACACCTACCCCTACTTGCATTATTTTTCTTCCAATTAAAGTAAGACATGCATGAGAATAGAGGAAATTTCAAGTATTTCAGAAAATCACAAAGGGATATTATTTCCTTATTTCTACTAGTCCAAATTTGTAGCCTTAATCCTATTCTTGACATTTTTGAAAAACTCCTTTCCAGGAATGTTCAGCTACATATCCAGTATGCACATTTATTTTTTTATTTTTTATTTTTAACTTTTATTTAATAAATATAAATTTCCCAAGTACAATTTTTGGATTACAGTGGCTTTCCCCCCCATAACCTCCCTCCCACCCACAACCCTCCCCTCTCCTGCTCCCTCTCCCATCTCATTCACATCAAGATTCATTTTCAATTATCTTTATATACAGAAGATCAATTTAGTATATACTAAGTAAAGATTTCAACAGTTTGCACCCACTCAGAAACACAAAGTGTAAAGTACTGTTTGAGTACTAGTTATACCATTAATTCACATAGTACAACACATGAAGAACAGAGATCCTACATGGGGAGTACATGCACAGTGACTCCTGTTGTTAATTTAACAATTGACACTCTTGTTTATGGCATCAGTAATCACCCGAGGCTCTTGTCATGAGCTACCAAGGCTATGGAAGCCTTTTGAGTTCGCCAAGTCCGATCTTATTTAGACAAGGTCATAGTCAAAGTGGAAGTTCTCTCCTCTCTTCAGAGAAAGGTACCTCCTTCTTTGATGGCCTCTACTTGCCGCTGGGATCTCACTCACACAGATCTTTCATTTAGGTCATTTTGTTTTGTTTTGTTTTGCCACAGTGTCTTGGCTTTCCATGCCTGTGAATCTCTCATGGGCTTTTTAGCCAGATCCGAATGCCTTAAGGGCTGATTCTGAGGTCTGAGTGCTGTTTAGGACAACTGCCATTCTATGAGTCTGCTGTGTATCCCGCTTCCCATGTTGGATCATTCTCTCCCTTTTTAATTCTATCAGTTAGTATTAACAGACACTAGTCTTGTTTATGTAATCCCTTTGACTCTTAATTCTATCATTATGATCAATTATAAACTGAAATTGATCACTTGGACTAGTGAGATGGCATTGGTACATGCCACCATGATGGGATTGAATTGGAATCCCCTGGCACTTTTCTAACTCTACCATTTGGGGCAAGTCCAATTGAGCATGTGCTGAACTGTACATTTCCTCCCTCTCTTATTTCCACTCTTATATTTAACAGGGATCACTTTTCAGGTAAATTTAAACACTTAAGAATAATCGTGTGTAAATTAAAGAGTTCAACCAATAGTATTAAGTAAAACAAACATTTCTAATTATTTTTCTTTGAGTAAATGAGGTTAATGATAAAAGCTACTTACATATTACATTGCATATAATAATTAGAACTTGTAAATCATTCAAAATGAGCACATTATGGTTTTCTCCCATTCAGTTGAGTGGTCAATAGTATACCATGTTAAGTCAGCCTTGTTGGTTTTATTATTCTCCTATCACGGACATTTAATTTTTATCTAGGATTTCAAAAAAACAGTTTTCGCGGACAATCCCATAATGAAAGTTCTTGAGTGTATAGGACTTTGTGTTTGTATGCCAAGACACTTAGTAAATAAATTAATAGCATTAGGTTAGTTCATTTTAAATTTTGGTGTACACATTCCAAATTTCGTTCCAGCAATTTATATTCCCAGTAAGTGAATTAATGACCCTGCTTTTGAAATTTCACATGAGTGTTATCTAATATTCTGATAGTTTAAAGCTATCATATTACTTTAATTTACATTCTAAAATTTTTGAATGTAGGTGACCATGTCTTTAAATATTGATTATTTATTTGCATTTATCTTTCTGAAGTTAATTCATAATATTTTGCAAATTTTAAAATTAAATCAGTGCTTTTCAATCTATTTGTAATAGCTCTTTGGATACTACTTGGCATTTTCTTGTCATATATGCTGCCAAAAATGTTTCCATTTTTTAACTTGACTCTGGACTTTAACTATGCAGTATTAATTTTTAAGATTTTTTTATGTTGTTAGACTTATCAATCAATCTGTTTGTGGTTTCCAGACATTATGTTGTGCATAGCCAAACTGCCTTCCATGAAAATTGTTTTTAAAAACCATGCATGTTACTTTCAATATCTTCATGTCTTTAAATTTTTTTACATTTTAATGTTTAATGCCATTTAAATATATTTTATCAAAATGAAGTAAGGATATATTATTTATTGACCAAGAGAAGTAGTTGCATTACACTGAGAAATATTTAATCTTAATTTGACCAACATATAACTTCCCCAAAATAAATTTATTTATATTATAATGACTGCAAAATATCAATTATTAAAAACAATTATTTATCTACCTTTCTTCATCAAATCTCTTGGTATTATGAATTCTCTTATTTCTCTAGTTTAAAAATAATTTGATTTGGTTGCTGTGTTGAGGAAGTCATATTACTATTCTTTTGAAAGATTTATTTGCAAGACAGCAACACAGAGAGGAAGAAATGGAAATAGAGGGAGATCTGCTACCCATTGGTTCTCTCCCCCAGATGGCTGCAATAGCCAGTGGGCCAGGCCAAGGACAGGAGCCAGGAACTCCATTCTGTTCTCCTATATGGATGATAGTGGCCTGAGAACTTGAGCCATCTTCTGTTTTCCCGGGGGCATTAGCAGGGGTTCTGGATCAGAAGCAGAGCAGCCAGGATGTGAACTGGGTACTCCAATATGGGATGCCAGTGTCACAAGTGGCAGCTTAATCCACCGTGCCACATCACTTACCCTGCTATGTCACCAGGCTCCACTCTAGACTCTCAGTGTTTACTAATTTAGCTAATCCTCTCACATATCCCATGGGACAAGTATTACCACCCTTAATTTATAGATAAGAAAACTGAAGATCTAATAACATGTCATATGATCATATAGCTAGTGAGGAGTACTTAGATGTGAAGCTCTATTGGTCTAAAGTCCGTTTTCCTTCTATGCGTATTACCAAGTTCCCTTAATGATTTCAACTGGTATTCAGGACTCCTGCCTTGTGTTGAATGTCTCACAGTCACCACCCATGTGAATTTGAGCTCCAAGTCTTGCAAGGACTTAATGGTCCCTCATTCTCACATCATGGGGTGATGTGTAACGAGCAACTAAAAGGATGCTTCAAAATTCCAATCTGATGTTACAGTTTTTTAAATTGTACATCTTTTGCTGTAAGCCCTTAAAATGCTTAAATTAAAACATATTGCATTATTATAGACATGACTCACTAAGAACAATTAATAAGCATAAAGATTAATTTTAAGAGGATAATTTCTTTTGAAACTCATGACTGAACAAAGCACATTTCGCTACATTACTAAAAGTTCAGATCATATTTTCATGTGCTAGATTTTTTGGTCCACATAAAACTTTCTTTTTTAAAGATTTATTTATTTACTTATTTGGAAAGAGTTACAGAGAGGCAGAGGCAGAGAGACAGAGCAGACTTTCATCCGCTGGTTCACTCCCTAAATGGTCTCATTGGCCAGACGTGGGCCATTTCAAAGCCAGGAGCCAGGAATTTCCTCTCTGTCTCCCACGCAGGTGCAGGGCCCCAGGTACTTGGGCCATCTTCTACTGCTTTCCCAGGTGATAGCAGAGAGCTGGATCAGAAGTGGAGCAGCCAGGACTCGAACTGTCGCCCAAAAGGGGTGCCACTGCAGGCAGCGGCTTTACCTGCTACACCACAGCGTCAGCCCTGACATAGAAGTCTTGTAAATTGAATTTGAAATGTAATTAATAATCCAACAGGGAGCATTTTAAATATTTTTAAAATTTGAAAAGAGTTTTAAGACACAGACTATAGGAATGTGGCAGGAAAGGCCAGCAGGTTGCTTGTGCAACACCACTTGGTTTCCAAATGTCAAGTGGAATTACAACGCTAACTACAAAGCAGACCAGATTAGATATTTATGATAGTCAATAAACCAATTCTCTTTCCAGTGAAGAAATTTAATTACTAAGTGAAAATTTCCAAATCAAACAAAAGCGATTTTATCATCTTACAAAAGGCCCCCTCAAAGGAAAATGTCAAAGAAACATTTGCTTTGGTCTTTTCTCTAAATGGAAGGAATTTTTTTTTCCTTGAACATTTGTAGTCACAACTGAACTCTCATGCAAGATTGGGACTGAAAATAATTCATTCTACTTATGTGATCTAAAACCTCCCAAGCAGATGAATGAATTTAAAACAGTCCTGTAGCTCCTGGTTAAAAAAAAAATCACAAATAGAATATCCAGAAACTCATTCTTTTAAAAAAATTTATAACAAAACATTCATTTCAGTAACATTAGTAACTTGTATATTCACACAAACACATCAATATATATACACAATACCTAATCTACACTTATGTGTTTAAATATGTAACTTGAAACAAGTCAAATATCCATAAACAAAAGAATGTATAAATTATGGCACAATCTTAACACTGAATATTGTTATCCATTAAACTGAACTTACCTGAGAATTAATTACAAAATGAAATAGTGCCTGCATATTAATGTAGAATTACGTCAAATATGTAAGATTGAACACAAAAGTGTGAAAAAAAGGGTCACAGATATATGACAACATTTTTACTCATATACACATTCATGCAAAGTTAAATAAAATTATTTAGGAAAATGTAGACTTCCTTTTCAAAAAAAGAGAAATATACAATTCCAGTAAAACTATGCTAAGCCACGTAACTACAACTAGCTGACAAACTGCCTAGGGAATACCATCTCCTACCAGGTTAGTGTTTACAGTTGTGTATTAGTAAATTAGTATTAAGTGGTATTAGTAAAATTTAAAGTTTTTATCAATACAAAAAGAACTGATTTCAGTTATTTCATAGGTGCAATTCTAAAAAGATAATCATATTTCCCTCCATCTCTCTCTCTTTCCTTGAAGCCCCCATCCTTCCTTTCTGTTTCTTTTAATTTTTGCAAAAAACATAATTTCAATCCACGCTACAATCACAGGCTTAATGCACCACTAACCACAACATGCAAAAAACAAAAAGTAGACAGAGCACAGTTCCACAGGAGAATAAATAGGAGCTAAAAACAACGATCAAATCAGAAGATATCTGTTTCATTCGTATACAATTTTTTGTATTCTATATTAACTACCACATGCCAGAGAAAATATATGATATTTGTTGTTTTAGTCTGGCTTATTTCACTAAGTATAATGGTTTACAGCTGCAACCATTTTGTTTCAAAAGACAGAACTTCATTCTTCTTTATGGCTGAGTAGTATTCCGTGGTGTATATAGACCACATTTTCTTTTTTTTTTTTTTTAACTTTTATTTAATGAATATACGTTTCCAAAGTACGAATAATGGATTACTATGGCTTCCCCCCCATACCGTCCCTCCCACCCACAACCCTCCCCTTTCCCACTCCCTCTCCCCTTCCATTCACATCAAGATTCATTTTCGATTATCTTAATATACAGAAGATCAGCTTAGTATACATTAAGTAAGGATTTCAACAGTTTGCTCCCACACAGAAACATAAAGTGAAAAATAATAGATGATTTTTTTTAATGATGATGAAATCAGATCAGACCTATTGTCATGTTTAATCCCAGTGAGAGTCAAGTTGGGAGTTGATAGTTTCTATTCTTTTCTTTTTTTTTTTTTTTTTTTTTTTTTTTTTTTACAGAGGATCAGTTTAGTATGCATTAAGTAAAGATTTCAACAGTTTGCACCCCCATATAAACACAAAGTGAAATATATTATTTGAGTACTCGTTATAGCATTAAATCTCAATGCACAGCACATTAATGACAGAGATCCTACATGAGGAGTAAGTGCACAGTGACTCCTGTTGTTGACTTTACCAATTGACACTCCTGTCTATGGCATCAGTAATCTCCCTATGCTCCAGTCATGAGTTTCCAAGGCTATGGAAGCCCCTTGAGTTCTCCAACTCTTATCTTGTTTAGACAAGGTCATAGTCAAAGTGGAGGTTCTCTCCTCCCTTCAGAGAAAGGTACCTCCTTCTTTGAAGACCTGTTCTTTTCACTGAGATCTCACTCACAGAGATCTTTTGCCAGAGTGTCTTGGCTTTCCATGCCTGAAATACTCTCATGGGCTTTTCAGCCAGATCTGAATGCCTTTAGGGCTGATTCTGAGGCCAGAGTGCTATTTAGGGCATCTGCCATTCTATGAGTCTGCTGAGTATCTCACTTCCCATGTTGGATCACTCTCCCCTTTATTTATTCTATCGGTTAGTGTTAGCAGGTACTAGACTTGTTTATGTGCTCCCTTTGACTCTTAGTCCTTTCATTATGATCAATTGCGAACTGAAATTGATCACTTGGACTAGTGAGATGGCATTGGTACATGCCACCTTGATGGGATTAAATTGGAGTCCCCTGGTATGTTTCTAACTCTACCATTTGGGGCAAGTCAGCTTGAGCATGTCCCAAATTATATATCTCTTCCCTGGTGTATATAGACCACATTTTCTATATCTAATCATCAGCTGATGGACATCTGATTGGATTCCATATATTAGCTATTATGAATTGAGGTACAATAATCATGGTGTTTCAAATAACTCTTTCATATTTTGATTTCATTTAGTTTGGGTAAATTCCCAGGAATTGGATGGCTGGGTCATATAGCATACCTATTTCCAGAGATCTGAGGAATCTCCATACCGTCTTTCATAATAGTTGTACTAGTTTACATTCCCACCAACAGTGTCATAGAGAATATTTTTTCCACACATCCTTGCCAACATTTAATGTTTCGTTTTGTTTTGTTTTTCCATTTTTGGATGACAGCCATCCTGACTGAGGTGCGGTGAAAGCTCATTTGTTTTTAATTTGAATTTCACTGATGGATAGTGATACAGACATATTTTTCATGTGTGTGTTGGTCATTTGTATTTCATCCTTTGAAAATGCCTATTAATTCCCTTTGCCCGTTTCTTAACTGCATTACTCATTTTGTTGTTGTTGAGTTTCTTGAACTCTTTATAGATCCTTGTTATTAATCCTTTATAGACTGCATAGTTTGTAAATAGTAAAACTATTTCTTTTTTTAAATATTTATTTTTTTTAACTTTTATTTAATGAATATAAATTTCCAAAGTACGACTTATGGATTACAATGGCTTCCCCCACATACCGTCCCTCCCACCCACAACCCTCCCCTTTCCCACTCCCTCTCCCCTTCCATTCACCTCAAGATTCATTTTCAATTATCTTAATATACAGAAGATCAGCTTAGTATACATTAAGTAAGGATTTCAACCGTTTGCTCCCACACAGAAACATAAAGTGAAAAATAATAGATGATTTTTTTTAAATGATGATGAAATCAGATCAGACCTATTGTCATGTTTAATCCCAGTGAGAGTCAAGTTGGGAGTTGATAATTTCTTTTTTTTTTTTTTTTTTACAGAGGATCAGTTTAGTATGCATTAAGTAAAGATTTCAACAGTTTGCACCCCCATAGAAACACAAAGTGAAATATATTGTTTGAGTACTCGTTATAGCATTAAATCTCAATGTACATCACATTAAGGACAGAGATCCTACATGAGGAGTAAGTGCACAGTGACTCCTTTTGTTGACTTTACAAATTGACACTCCTGTTTATGGCATCAGTAATCTCCCTATGCACCAGTCATGAGTTTCCAAGGCTATGGAAGCCCTCTGAGTTCTCCGACTCTTATCTTGTTTAGACAAGGTCATAGTCAAAGTGGAGGTTCTCTCCTCCCTTCAGAGAAAGGTACCTCCTTCTTTGAAGACCTGTTCTTTCCACTGGGATCTCACTCACAGAGATCTTTTGCCAGAGTGTCTTGGCTTTCCATGCCTGAAATACTCTCATGGGCTTTTCAGCCAGATCCAAATGCCTTTAGGGCTGATTCTGAGGCCAGAGTGCCATTTAGGACATCTGCCATTCTATGAGTCTGCTGAGTATCTCACTTCCCATGTTGGATCACTCTCCCCTTTATTTATTCTATCGGTTAGTACAGAAATTGAAAGAATTTGTTGCCACTCGTCCAGCCCTGCAAAAGATGCTTAAAGATGTGTTACACACAGAAACACAGAAACACGGTCATCAATATGAAAGAAGGTAAAGGAAGGAAACCAAGGAAGGAAAACTCACAGGAAAAGATCACAGGGAATTCAAAGCATATATTAGAACTTATCTTTGGCAAATGGCAGGGCAAAGTTACCACTTATCATTAGTCACATTGAACGTGAATGGCCTGAACTGTCCAGTTAAAAGACACTGATTGGCTGATTGGGTTAAGGAACAAAACCCATCTATTTGCTGCTTACAAGAAACACATCTTTCCAACAAAGATCCATACAGACTGAAAGTGAAAGGCTGGAAAAAGATATACCATGCCAACAGAAATGAAAAAAGAGCGGGCGTAGCCATCTTAATATCAGACACCATAAACTTTACCACAAAAACCGTTAAGAGAGACAAAGTGGGACACTACATAATGATTAAGGGATCAATTCAACAGGAAGATATAACAATTATCAATGTATATGCACCTAACTACAGGGCACCGGTTTATCTAAAAGATTTGTTAACGGACTTAAAGGGAGACTTAGACCCCAATACAATAGTACTGGGGGACTTCAATACTCCACTCTCAGAAATAGACAGATCAACCAGACAGAAGATCAACAAGGATACAGTAGATTTAAATGACACTATAGCCCAAATGGATCTAACAGATATATACAGAACTTTCAATCCTACAGCTAAAGATTTTACATTCTTCTCAGCAGTACATGGAACCTTCTCTAGGATTGACCACATACTAGGCCATAAAGCAAGTCTCAGCAAATTCAAAAGAATTAGAATCATACCATGCAGCTTCTCAGACCATAAAGGAATGAAGTTGGAAATTAGCGTCTCAGGAATCCCTAGAGCATATGCAAACACATGGAGATTGAACAACATGCTCCTGAATGAACAATGGGTCATAGAAGAAATTAAAAGAGAAATCAAAAACTTTCTGGAAGTAAATGAGGATAACAGCACAACATACCAAAACTTATGGGACGCAGCAAAAGCAGTGTTAAGAGGAAAGTTTATATCAATAGGTGCCTACATCAAGAAATTGGAAAAGCACCAAACAGATGAGCTTTCAATTCACCTAAGGATCTAGATAGCATGAGCTATCAATGCATCTCAAGGATCTAGAAAATCTGCAACAAACCAGACCCAAATCTAGTAGGAGAAGAGAAATAATTAAAATCAGAGAAGAAATCAACAGGATTGAATCAAGAAAAACATTACAAAAAATCAGCCAAACAAGGAGCTGGTTTTTTGAAAAAATAAACAAAATTGACACCCCATTGGCCCAACTAACTAAAAAAAGAAGAGAAAAGACTCAAATATAAAATCAGAGATTTAAAAGGAAATGTAACAACAGACACCACAGAAATAAAAAGAATCATCAGAAATTACTACAAGGACTTGTCTGCCAGCAAACAGGGAAACCTATCAGAAATGGATAGATTCCTGGACACATGCAACCTACCTAAATTGAACCAGGAAGACATCGAAAACCTAAACAGACCCATAACTGAGACAGAAATTGAAACAGTAATAAAGGCCCTCCCAACAAAGAAAAGCCCAGGACCAGATGGATTCACTGCTGAATTCTACCAGACATTTCAAGAAGAACTAACTCCAATTCTTCTCAAACTATTCAGAACAATCGAAGAAGAGGGAATCCTCCCAAATTCTTTCTATGAAGCCAGCATCACCTTAATTCCTAAGCCGGAAAAAGATGCAGCACTGAAAGAGAATTACAGACCAATATCCCTGATGAACATAGATGCAAAAATCCTCAATAAAATTCTGGCCAATAGAATGCAACAACACATCAGAAAGATCATCCACCCAGACCAAGTGGGATTTATGCCTGGTATGCAGGGATGGTTTAATGTGCGCAAGACAATCAATGTGATACACCACATTAACAGAATGCAGAAGAAAAACCATATGATTATCTCAATAGATGCCGAGAAAGCATTTGATAAGATACAACACCCGTTCATGATGAAAACTCTAAGCAAACTGGGTTTGGAAGGAACATTCCTCAATACAATCAAAGCAATCTATGAAAAACCCACAGCCAACATCCTATTGAATGGGGAAAAGTTGGAAGCATTTACACTTTTTTAAATATTTATTTATTCAAAAGGCAGAGTTAGAGAGAGAGAGAGAGAGAGAGAGGAATATCTTTCAACCATTGGTTCACTCCTCAAATATCTGCAATGGCTGGAACTGGGCCAAACTGAAGTCAGGAAGTCAGGACCCAAGGGCTTCATTTACCAATGATAAGCCAAAAGCCCCAGAGTAGGAAAAGAAACCAAGCGAGTGCATGGGCCCAAGCACTTGAGCCATCTTCCATTGCTTTGCCAGTCGCATTTGCAGGGAGCTGGATAGGAAGTGGAGCAGCTGGGCCTAGAACTGGTACCCATAAGGGATGCAGGCACTGCAGGCAGAAGCTTTATCCACTGCGCCACAATGTTGCCCCCAAAATTTCATTTCTTAAACTGAGTTGTGCATATATAATGACTTATAATAAAACTGTTACACTATAGATATGTGATTTTTAATGTAAAATAGTCTGCATCAAAAAGATGATAAGAACAAAGCGATATAAGACCATTCAACAGTGGAACCTGGTCTAATTTTTTGGAGTGGTGGTAATGGGTGCATAACGTGCTACAGATGGATGACTCAGGGTTAGAAATTGAAAAATGAATATTTGTCACTAAGATAAGGTAGGGGATAGCAGAGAGAACACTCCTGACATTGCCAGTAAAAGGCATGAGGGCCTTGAACTGAAAGGAATTCATCATCTCAGAAGAACTGAAATAAGCCTGGAGAATTTAGGATTTACAGAGCGAGAGCAAGAGAGCACTCAGGGGGAAACCAGAAGATAGGCAGGATCCAGAAAGAACAGCTAGGACTGTTGATGTCACACTGAGAATCATGCTTTTCAATCTAAGTGCAATAGAAAAGCATTCATTGGGGAACAGATTTAGCTGCTCCAGGACAAGGCTTCTAAAGCATAGATAGGTAGCTGCTTGAGTAGTAATTCTGGGTGTGTGCATCTGCGTACATGTGTATTTTGAGTATTTTCCTTTCTGAGAGGCCAGCAGAGAGAAGGGTTTGAAATCTTTTTGCAGTGGAGCAGCTCTGCTGCCCTTGCATAAGCAGCTTCCACCTTTGAGTCCAGGGCAGTCCCTCTGTGGGAACGGGCAAGAGGGAAGACGAGGTAGACAGAAAAGTCTTCTAGTGAGGGAGCAGGATGCCGCGCACTTCATTTGCTCACTCGCCCCAGTCACGCTCAGCCACGAAGGAGACTGATAGTGCAGTCTGCAGCTGGGCAGCCAGGAGCCAGTTACAACAGCTACAAGTTGGGGAAGCCTTTGATATCAGGTGGGAGCGTTGTGCCCTCCGTTCCTGTCTTCTTGAGTGAGAGAATTCAGTCAAGAGAGGTGGAGTGGCAAAGCAAGAGATTTCATTTGTTGAAAGAAAACACATTCCCGAGAAGCCAGAGCAGGCTGTCCCAAGCAGAGAGCAGCCCCAGGCAGTCCATGTGTGGCTTTTTATTCTCTTCCCTGGGTTCTTCTCCCTGTGTATAAAAGTTTATTGGCAGAAAAGGGCTCACTCCTTTTGGTTCTTCTATGTGTCTGGAAGCCCTGTTGCAATGCCTTTCCAACTATAGCCTCAGCAAAGCTCTTGAGGGTTGCAACATCAATGGTAATAATATTATAACCTAACAATATGTCCTTAACACTTCACCTCTCCCAGGGACAAAAAGTCCCTCTGGTTTTCTTTTTTTTTTTTTTTTTTTTTTTTTTTTGACAGGCAGAGTGGACAGTGAGAGAGAGAGACAGAGAGAGAAAGGTCTTCCTTTGCCGTTGGTTCACCCTCCAATGGCCGCCGCTGCAGCCGGCGCACCGCGCTGATCTGATGGCAGGAGCCAGGATCCAGGTGCTTTTCCTGGTCTCCCATGGGGTGCAGGGCCCAAGCACCTGGGCCATCCTCCACTGCACTCCCTGGCCATAGCAGAGAGCTGGCCTGGAAGAGGGGCAACCGGGACAGAATCCGGCGCCCAGACCGGGACTAGAACCCGGTGTGCCGGCGCCGCAAGGTGGAGGATTAGCCTATTGAGCCACGGCGCCGGCTTGGTTTTCAGCATCTTATATAGCAGGATGCCTGAAACCCGCAAAAGGTGGTGCTTGGGGCCGGCGCCGCAGCTCACTAGGCTAATCCTCCGCCTAGCGGCGCCGGCACACCGGGTTCTAGTCCCGGTCGGGGCGCTGGATTCTGTCCCGGTTGCCCCTCTTCCATGCCAGCCCTCTGCTGTGGCCAGGGAGTGCAGTGGACGATGGTCCAGGTGCTTGGGCCCTGCACCCCATGGGAGACCAGGAAAAGCACCTGGCTCCTGGCTCCTGGCTCCTGGCTCCTTCCATCGGATCAGCGCGGTGCGCCGGCCGCAGCGCGCCGGCCGCGGCGGCCATTGGAGGGTGAACCAATGGCAAAGGAAGACCTTTCTCTCTGTCTCTCTCTCTCACTGTCCACTCTGCCTGTCAAAAAAATAAACAAACAAAAAAAACAAACAAACAAACAAACAAAAAAAAAAAGAAGGTGGTGCTTGGGATGGTGTTGGGTGGACCTTACCTGGTAAAGATGTGGATCCCAATCATATCATTGCCTACTCCCCTGCTTATGTCTGACAGATAGGTTCTAGATAATAATGAATACTTGCTGCACATGAAAACATTGTAAGATTTTAAACATGGGGAAAAATCAAGCCTTCAAATTAACACAATGACTTGTAATGTGTGAATTCATTGAAAAAAAAAATCAGTGGAGGTCACTGGGAAATCACTGAGAGGAGCCTGTCTTTGTGGATCACTTGTAATGTTGCAGTGGCCAAGATGTAGAACAAAGCTTGTATATAGGAAAGACACTTACAGCCTGACTCTGTCACTTAGCTGACTATGAAATTACCTAGGAAGAGGGTTTAGAAGGAAATCTAGACTCTTTAACATAATAGGCTGAATTGCATGTGGTATTGTAGGTAAAGCGAGCACCTGCAGAACAGCCATCCCATATGGATTGGGAACGGTTCGAGTCTTGGCTGATCCACTTCCAGTCCAGCTCCATTAACTGCCTGGGGAAGCATGGAGAAGGCTCAAGTGCTTGGGCCCCTGCCAAGCCTGTGAGACACAGGGATGAAGCTCTGGATGCTGGCATTAGCCTGGCTCTGCCCTGGCAGCTGCAGCCATTTGGGGAGTGAACAAGCAGATGGAAAACCGTTTTTTCTGTCTTCTCCCCTCTCTCTGTAACTCTTTTTTTAAATTTTATTTATTTATTTTTTGACAGGCAGAGTGGACAGTGAGAGAGAGAGAAAGAGAGAAAGGTCTTCCTTTGCCGTTGGTTCACCCTCCAATGGCCGCCGTGGCCGGCGCGCTGCAGCCAGCGCACCGCGCTGATCCGATGGCAGGAGCCAGGTACTTATTCTGGTCTCCCATGGGGTGCAGGGCCCAAGCACTTGGGCCATCCTCCACTGCACTCCTGGGCCACAGCAGAGAGCTGGCCTGGAAGACTGGCAACCGGGACAGCATCCAGCGCCCCGACTGGGACTAAAACCCGGTGTGCCGGCGCCGCTAGGCGGAGGATTAGCCTAGTGAGCCGCGGCTCCGGCCGTCTCTGTAACTCTTTCAAATAAATTTTTGAACTTTTTAAAAAAAGAAAAGCACAAAAGGAGAAAAGTGATTAATTTAGTGTCAGAAAAATCTAAGAGAAAACAGGTTTCAAGGAAGAGAGAAGTCACAGTGTCTTCAGATCTCATTGTGAGTGAATCTACTTAGAGACATCCTACTGCTTCTTCTAATACAAAGGGAAGAAGTGACAGATTATGCATGGAGATCGATTCTATAAACAAGTTGATGGCAGGAGATGATATAGCTGCTGTCTGGGAGATACTTTTTTTCCACTTCCTCCCCTTTCTCTGTCCCTCCCTTCCTTTCTCTCTTTTTCTCTCTGTGTCTCATTATTTTTTTATCACCTGATATAGGAGGTATGGTCAAATGCTAAGGATGAGGCATAATGAGTAGGAACTGGCAGTGTGACCACAGTAGAAGCTGGGAGGTCATGGCCAGCAGGAAAAAGTGACAGGTTTGTCTGAGAATTTGAACCAGCCCACAGGAGGCCACTAATAATTAATTCATGGCAGCTCCTGTCTGCCCCAGTGAAGATTTTAGCCCAGCAGTTCTTGACAATCTGTCGATAGTGGGCAGGCCCGACAAAAGGATTGTAGATTCTTTGGGTTTGTAGCTTCGCCACATTGGTATAGAAAAAGCACAAGGGTGCAAGAGTTTACTATATGTGCTACGAGATATTAAAATAATCAACCATGAAAGCTAAGGTGGAAGGAACATGAAAACAGTAGTAGCAGACTATCGGGAGCAAGATGAAGACTTCAATGAGCGGGAAGTTACCATCAGGTCAAAAAAGATAAATAAATGAGATGTAACAGCAGGCATTGCTAGTCAGCAAGCAGGGTGACTATATAAGCCATTTTCATTACTGAAGAATCCTAAGGATGACATTTCCAGGAAAAATAGTTTAAAAGCTATTTTTATACTCCAGTGCGTTAGGACTTCACAAAACATCATGGATTAGCTAGAGTCCCTTATCTCCATCATGTCCTAGGCATTACGCCAGAAACTGTGTCTTGGTTTTCATTCAGTTCTCATACTGTTAGGCATGAGTTTTTCCATTTACTGGAAGAAAAGTAAAGGTCATAGAAATTGTGTGCCGACCCAACCACACACAGTTCAGTGAGTGGGACGGCTGATATTTGAACTTTCAGTGTTCTCACTTGAAGTCTCATGTTCTCCATGCTTCACCATAGTAGGTTGTAGCTCACTGAGCAGGGGAAGTGTGTCAGATATTTTCACTAATCTGTATTGCCCTGTTGAGTCTAAGTGGATATGTCTTAGACATGAGTAATTCCTCTGCTCAGCAGGGTCTTCTCTTCCATTTCACTTCCTCCCCATGCCAAAACATACACTGGAAGATGGGTCCTTTCTCTCTCTCTCTCTCTCTCACTTTACATTTCCATATTTTTTCATATATCTCCGTTGCATTGTAAACTACTTTCATAACATGATTTTTGAAATACTAGAGAATCATTTTAAATTAAGTATTAATGCAGATTGCTGGTTCAAGATGTCTAAGAAAAGCCCTTTGCTACCGAAGTCACAGTAAGAATCAGGAAGCTCATAGAAATCCCAATAAACATGACCAAAAGAGATCCTCACCATGACACATTGTAATCAAACTCACCACAGTGAAACATAAATAAAAGATTCTAAAATGTGCAAGAGAGAAATGTCAGATTACTCTCAGAGAATCTTCAATTTGACTCACAGCAGACTTCTTATCAGAAACCCTATAGGCTAGGAGGGAAAGGCAAGATATAGCCCAGGTACTAAGAGAGAAATACTGCCAGCCCAGAATATTATATCCAGCAAAGCTCTCATTTGTGAATGAAGGTGAAATAAAGACCTTTCATAGCAAACAGAAATTGAAAGAATTTGTCACCACTCTTCTAGCCCTGCAAAAGATGCTTAAAGATGTGTTACACACGGAAACAAAGAAACACGGCCATCAATATGAAAGACAGCAAAGCAAGAAAATCTCTCAGTAAAAGAACACAGGAAGTTCAAAGCATATATTAGAGATATCTTTAGAAAAATGGCAGGGCAAAGTTACTACTTATCGATAGCCACATTGAATGTAAATGGCCTCAGCTCTCCAATTAAAAGACACAGATTGGCTGAATGCATTAAAAACAAAACCCATATAGCTGCTGCCTACAAGAAACACATCTTTCCAACAAAGGTGCATGCAGACTGAAAGTGAAAGATTGGAAAAAGATATTCCATGCCAACAGAAACCAAAAAAGAGCTGGTGTAGCCATATTAATATCAAACAAAATAAACTTTAACACTAAAACTGTTAAGAGACAAAGAGGGGCACTATATAATGATTAAGGGATTAATTCAAGAGGAAGATGTAACTATTACAAACGTATAAGCACCTAATTACAGGGCACCAGGTTATTTAAAAGATAAATTAAGGAACTTAAAGGGAGACTTAGACTCCAATACAATAGTCCTGGAGGACTTCAGTCTCCACTTTCAGAAATAGACAGATCAACCAGACAGAAGATCAACAAAGGAAACAGCAGATTTAATCGACACTATAGACCAATGGATCTAACAGATCTATACAGAACTTTTCATCCTACACTTAAGGAATACACATTTTTCTCAGCAGTACATGGAACACACTCTAGGAATGACCACATACTAGGCCATAAAGCAAGTCTGCAAATTCAAAAGAATCAAAATCATACCATGTATCTTCTCAGACCACAATGGAATGAAACTGGAAATTAGCAAGTCAGGAAATCCCTAGAGCATATGCAAATACATGGATACTGAACAACATGCTCCTGAATGAACAGTGGCTCACAGAAGAAATCAAGAGAAATCAAAAAAATTTCTGGAAGTAAATGAGGATAACAACCCAACATATCAAAACTTATGGGGTACAGCAAAAGCAATGTTAAGAGGAAAGTTTCTATCAATAGGTGCTTACATCAAGAAATTGGGAAGGCACCAAACAAATGAGCTATCAATGCATCTCAAGGATCTAGAAAATCTGCAGCAAACCAGACCCAAACTAGTAGGAGAGTAGAATTAAAATTATAGAAGAAGTCAACAGAATTAAATAAAAATATTACAAAAGATCAGCAAACCAAAGAGCAGGTTTTTTGAAAAAATAAACAAAATTGACACCCCATTGGCCCAACTAACTAAAAAAAGAAAAGACCCAAATCAATAAAATCAGAGATGAAAAAGGAAATGTAACAACAGACACCACAAAAATAAAAAGAGTCATCAGAAATTACTACAGAGAGTTGTATGCCAGCAAACAGGGAAATCTATCAGAAATGGATAGATTCCTGGACACATACAACCTACATAATTTGAACCATGAAGAAAACCTAAACAGACCCATAACTGAGACAGAAATTGAAACAGTAATATAGGTCCTCCCAACAAAGAAAAGCCCAGGACTGAATGGATTCACTGCTGAAATCTACCAGACATTTAAAGAAGAACTAACTCCAATTCTTCTCAAACTATTCAGAACAATTGAAAAAGAGGGAATCCTCCCCACTTTTTTCTATGTAGCCAGAATCACCTTAGTTCTTAAACCTGAAAAAGATGAGCATTGAAAGAGAATTACAGACCAATCTCCCTGATGAACATAGATGCAAAAATCCTCAATAAAATTCTCGCCAATAGAATGCAACAACACATCAGAAAGATCATCCACCCAGACCAAGTGGGATTTATCCCTGGTATGCAGGGATGGTTCAACATTGGCAAATCAATCAATGTGATACACCACATTAACAAAATGCAGAAGAAAAACCATATAATTATCTCAATAGATGCAGAGAAAGCATTTGATAAAATACAACACCATTTTATGATGAAAACGCTAAGCAAATTGTAATAGAAGGAACATTCCTCAATACAATCAAACTATTTATGAAAAACCCACGGCCAACATCCTATTGAATGGGGAAAAGTTGGAAGCATTTCCACTGAGATCTGGTACCAGACAGGGATGCCCATCTCACCATTACTATTCAATATAGTACTGGAAGTTTTAGCCAGAGCCATTAGGCAAGAAAAAGAAACTAAAGGGATACAAATTGGGAAGGAAGAACTCAAACTATCCCTCTTTGCAGATTATATGATTATTTATTTAGGGGATCCAAAGAACTCTACTAAGAGATTATTGGAACTCATAGAAGAGTTTGGCAAAGTAGCAGGATATAAAATCAATGCACAAAAATCAACAGCCTTTGTATACACAGGCAGTTCCTCGGCTGAGAAAGAACTGCTAAGATCAATTCCATTCACAATAGCCACGAAAACAATCAATACCTTGGAATAAATTTAACCAAGTATGTCAAAGATCTCTACGATAAGAATTACAAAATCTTAAAGAAAGAAGTAGAAGAGGATACCAAGAAATGGAAAAATCTTCCATGCTCATGGATTGGAGGAATCCGTATCATCAAAATGTCCATTCTCCCAAAAGCAATTTATAGATTCAATGTGCTGCCAATCAAAATACCAAAGACATTCTACTCAGATCTGGAAAAAATGATGCTGAAATTCATATGGAGGCAGAGGAGACATCGAATAGCTAAAGCAGTCTTGAACAACAAAAACAAAGCCGGAGGCATCAGAATACCAGATTTCAGGACGTTCTACAGGGAAGTTATACTCAATACAGCATGGTACTGGTACAGAAACAGATGGACAGATTAATGGAACAGAATAGAAATACCAGAAATCAATCCAAACATGTACAGCCAACTTATATTTGATCAAGGATCCAAAACCAATTCCTGGAGTAAGGACAGTCTTCAAGAAATGGTGCTGGGAAAATTGGATTTCCACGTGCAGAAGCATGAGGCAAGACTCCTACCTTACACCTTACACAAAAGTCTACTCAACATGGATTAAAGATCTAAATCTACAACCCGACACCATCAAGTTATTAGAGAACATTGGAAAAACCCTGCAAGATATAGGTACTGGCAAAGACTTCTTGGAAAAGACCCAGAAGCACAGGCAGTCAAAGCCAAAATTAACTATTGGGATTGCATCAAATTGAGAAGCTTCTGTACTGCAAAAGAAACAGTCAGGAAAGTGGAGAGGCAAATGACAGATGGGATAAATATTTGCAAACTATGCAACTGATAAAGGATTAATAACCAGAATCTACAAAGAGATCAAGAAACTCCACAACAACAAAACAAGCAACTCACTTAAGAGATGGGCCAAGGGCCTCAATAAACATTTTTCAAAAGAGAAAATCCAAATGGAAACAGACATATGAAAAAATGTTCAAGATCACTAGCAATCAGGGAAATTCAAATCAAAACCACAATGAGGTTTCACTTCACCCAGGTTAGAATGGCTCACATACAGAAATCAACTAACAACAGATGCTGGTGACTATGTGGGGAAAAAGGGACACTAACCCACTGTTGGTGGGAATGCAAACTGGTAAAGTCACTATGGAAGTCAGTTTAGAGATTCCTCAGAAATCTGAATATAGCCCTACCATACAACCCAGCCATCCTACTCCTTGGAATTTACCCAAAGGAAATTAAATTGGCAAATAAAAAAGCTGTCTGCACATTAATGTTTACTGCATCTCAATTCACAATAGCTAAGACCTGGAATCAACCTAAATGCCCATCAACAGTAGACTGGATAAAGAAATTATGGGACATGTACTCTATAGAATACTATACACCAGTCAAAAAACAATGAAATCCAGTCATTTGCAACACGATGGAGGAATCTGGAAAACTTTATGCTGAGTGAATTAAGCCAGTCCCAAAGGGACAAATATCATATGGTCTCCCTGATCGTTGACAACTAATTGAACATCTAAAAGGAAACATGTTTAAGTGAAATGGACACTATGAGAAACAATGTCTTAATCAGCCCTATCCTGACTGTCCAGGAACAACTTACTATTTTATTGCTTTGAGTATTTTTTGTTCTACTTTATACCATTTGTTTGAACTCTTCAATTAACACACAAATATTCTTAGGTGCTTATGGGGGGGAAAAGCTGCTATATTTCATAAGTTGCACTTTGGAAATTTATATTTATTAAACAAAAGTTGAAAACAATTTTATAAATGAAAGAACATTATTTATAAATAAAATAATGTTTTTAAATATATCTTATATCCAAACACAATATATATGATATAACATATCATACATAAGGAAGAATGAGACCACTACCACTGAATACGTTTTCCTCTAAGTCTTACTTCAGACAGTTTTAAGAGTCAGTGTGGGGCCAGTGCTGTGCCGTGGCTGGTGAGGCTGCCACCAGGGCAGGCATCCTTTATGTGTGCCAGATCATTTCCCAGCTGCTCCACTTCTGATCCAGCTCTCAGCTATGGCTTGGGAAAGCAGAGGAGGATGACCCAAGTCCTTGGCCCCACACCCACGTGAGAGACCTGGAGAAGGCTCCTGACTCCTGGCCTCAGGATGGCTCAGCTCCAGCTGTTGCGGCCATTTTGGGAATGGACCAGCAGATGGAAGATCTTTGTTTCTCTGTCTCTCTCTCTGCTTCTGCCTCTCTGTAACTCTGCCTTTCGAGTAAATATTTTCAAGCTTTAAATACATAATTCTTTTAATAGCTTCAGAGAATAAAAAGTTTGAAAATTTCTGAATTCAACCTACAAGTCTGAGAAATTCCAACACCAAAAATTTTTGAATATTATATAAAAGCTAACCATAGACCATTTTCACTTATGTTGTATAGATGGAAAGATTTTTAAATAAAGTATTAATGAACTGAATATAGAAGTACATTAAGAGGTAAATATATTAGGCTTGTGTAGGATACATGCCAAAGATGGTTCCACCTTAGAGAACCTTTCAACTTAGTAGCTTTACAAAGAAGGGATATTATATGATCATATGAGTTTATGTGAATTTGGAAAATGAACCCGTACATTAATTATAAAATTTTTACAAAGAAATAATTTCATGAGAAAAAGACACTTTACTATCATATGCCAGAAAACTTAGTATTAAAAAGTACAAATTTGCACATCTACAAGGGAAATGCATTTATTTTTATTTTTGTTACTCATGTTTTATGAGATATACATGGGCTATGGTTGTGTTAATAATATTTAGAACAGAGCCTTGTAAATAACAGGCACTTTGCTTTTTAATGAATAAATGAATGAATAATTTTTATTATGTATTTTGTATATTACATATGTGAATATGAATTATTTGAAGTTGGTCTAGATGCTATGACTAGAGAATAATCGCTGTCATCTGTCATCTATTACAGCCTACTTTAAACAAAATTCTCAAAAAAATGTTGTACAAAAGAGTTGATTCTATATTTTATAGTCATTTATGTCTTACATAACTCAGAATGTACTTTTAATTTACATTTTGAAGCAAACATTTTGAGTATACCATGCATACACACAAAATAGCTAAATTAAAGCAAGCAAGTTGATTTATGATTGACACTTATCTTGACTATCCAAATCAACAGAAGGGCATACATTATGTTCTAAATACTGTTTTTTGCCTATTTTCTGGGAGGTACAGTGCACCAACCGCTTCCATCATGTCCATGGAAAGGAAGCAACAAAATTGTAGGATATAACCAATGTCTATGATTTCCAAAAGTTAGAAATCTAACATAAATGGGATTCTTGATAACATGCTTTCTGATAATAGCATAAAATATCTTTGCCATCCCTCCCTCAAAATACAATTTATACAGCACATTACAGTGTAACAAACTTACAAACTATTTCTAGAAATAGTAAACTTGTCTTTGGCATATGATTTTTTGTCACTCAATCATCCTCAATTTCTAATATCACTTCAGTAATTAGCTCTACATTATAGGGCATCTAACTAGTGGCTAAGGCTCACTTTCTCTGGTTAGTGATGGTCTAGTTACAGCCCATGAATTAATTGTGACATTTTACTGGAGGTTTGTTGAATTACCAAATGCATATCTAAGTCTACTTGTCCATTTTAAATAAATCTAGAGTGAAAGGAAAGTGCCTTTTTTTTCATAGTTATGGATTCAGCTTTTGAGGGAAAGCCATAAAAAACAGCAATATAAATATAATCAACAGTCTCAAATACTCTAACAGAATCTTCTTTTGTGGTAGGTATTTTCCATTCCCATACATTTCAGAACTTAAACCAAACGCTGGACTTGGATCAGCAATTACAACCTTGGTCCACAAACTTATTATCTTAGACGATAATGAAAACATGAAATTCCAAGACAGTCATGTAACTGGTTTCAAAAACCAAAACCTATTTATATGAAATTTTTGCTATAGAAATACATAAATTTATATGAAAGAAGAGAGAATACACATTATAATAACGGTGAGTTTTACATGTTAACTTGGCTAGACTATAACTGCAAGATGTTCAATCCAACACCAATCTAGGCATTACATCGAACGTATTTTGTAGACGTGTTATCTATAAGTAAAAACAGATTATCATTGAAATTGTGGGTGGGCCTTATTCTATCAGTTGATAACTCAAAACAAAAATTGAGGAATTCTGACCCAGCAGCAGCTCTTTGTTCCTACCCAATAGTTCTCAGTCTGCTAGTTTGCCTGATAGATTTACAACTTGCCATCCCATGCCACTGCATAAGCCCATTTCTGGAAGTAAATCTGTATCCCTATGCACACATTCTATATATTTCTCTCTATCTATCTATAATACATGATAAAATATTTTAAACCACAATCACAGTATCATATGAAAATCAACAATCATTCTTTCATATTACCAAATATTTATTAATTAAAAACATGTGGTTTTAAACTTGGGATCTTTAGGGTCTCAGGGGTGAGGAAGTGCTGTAGGGCTGGAAATTTGTGTGTTATGAAAGAAAGGAAAGCATCACCAGCTAACATTCTAAATCTAGGACTGCTATTATCTATGTCATAAGATGGGCTTTGGAATGACATTTTATTCACTGAATGAACTCTTTGATAACAGAAAATGGAAACTGCCAGATGGATAATCTAAAAAGAGTAGTATTAGTTCTACTTTCATAAACTAGGCAAAAAACACACTATATTTAGCATTGTGATGAATAAATAGTGCACTAGCCAAGTGTGTCAGATAACTTAGTAGGTGTATTAGCTTTATGGAAGTACTGATCAGGACAAATTATTATCTCATTTAAAACTCTTGCTATGCAAAACTTAGCACAGAGCTAGAAATAAGTGAGTGACTAACTAGTGCTAGAGTAACTTAATCTGATTCTTTATTCACATACAATAGTTGACTTATTAAATTTAATTGTTCTATGTGAAGAAATTTGAACCAATAATTGAAGGAATTTCAGAAAAAGACATTAGAAAAAGGGATAAAAAGAAAAAGTGAGAATTGCTACAGTAAAATGGTAAGACAATCCACTTTCCTTTGAACAGAACAGCTCTGAGTTGGTAGAAACTAGAAAATGCTGAAGGACTATTACAAGAATAGGTCACTTCCTTTGAGTGTGAGAAGCAGAAATGCCTAAAATAACTTTGTACAGATGAAAAGTCCATGGAGAAAACCATCAGGAAAGAAAGTGAGAGAACAATAAACTAATATGAAGAATCAGAAGTTTTAAAAGTGGTAACAATTATAATAGATTTTAGGTGTCAAGATCAAGTGTAGTTTCCATAGCCATAAAAAGCAATGAAATTCCTTTGTATATTTAAGCAATATATCCAATCACAAAGTGATTCCTAAGAATCACTTTGATATTTATAAAAATTATATTTAAACATTTTACATGCTGATAATTGCTTTAGCTAAATAATGGATGCATTGATATCACTTTAACTCTACTTTTTATTCAAAATTTTTCATAATAAAAATTTAAAGACATACAAGTCTGTGGTTGTGAATCCATTGTACATACATACTACCAGCAATTGTGAATCTTAGAAATAGCTACTCCCAATACCTGGAAATTAAAATATGTACATTCTTTAATCTGAAAAATTTACAGAGGATGAAAGGCAAATAGAAGACACAAGACTTCTATTTTTTAAAAAAAGAAATATATATCTTAATAGCACTGGTGGAAACATTGAAAATATCACATAAATGAAGGCTTTTTACGACTGATTCTTAGAATCCTTTATGTTCATAAAAGTATCTTTCTTTGAAAATTCAAATAATTGAATCAATGCCAGAGTAATCATTTTTTTCTAAAGATTTTATTTACTTATTTGAAAGACAGAGTCACAGATAGAGAGGAGAGACACAGAGAAAGGTCTTCCATCTGCTGGTTCACACTCCAAATGGCTGCAACGGCTGGAGCTGAGTCGAGGCTTTCCCCATGGGTTCAGGGACCCAAGCACTTGGGACATCTTCTGCTGTTTTTCCAGGCTATAACAGAGAGTTGGATCAGAAAAGGAGCAGCTGGGACATGAATTGGCGCCCATATGAGATGCTGGCACCACAGGTAGAAGCATATCCTACTATGCTACAGTGCTGGCCTTGTAATCATTTTTTTAAAGATCATCAAAAATTTCACTGAATTCTATGTGTACATAAATATAGGCAACTGATAAAACTTGATGGATGCCACAACACTTGTCCACCCTATAAACAACATACAATCTACCACAGAACCATGAATTTCTGCTCTTCATTTTGTTGAGTGTCTTCTACTAAGCAGAAATGATTTGAAAAATTATGAATATTATACCAATGAGGAGAACTGTCTTTGTCTTGACCCATTATCACAGTCATATGGTTTCATAAAATGAGAGTGCAAATCCCTCTGATTTATACAGTACTCCATCTGTGATACTTCTTACTTCAAACTGAAGTCATTAAACCTTTCATACATAAGACAGTGTATTAATGATATCTACGAATTTCAATAAGATAGATATCCAGACAGGATATCTAGACCTACTAATATTTTCAGGACAGGCATTTTCCCTATTTACTTGGAGTTTCAGTCTTTTTGATAGACCTTTAGCCTCTGTTCTTTGCCTCAGTATGTGTATGGTAAAACTAATTGATTGTGGCCGGCGCCGCGGCTCACGAGGCTAATCCTCCGCCTTGCGGCGCTGGCACACCGGGTTCTAGTCCCGGTTGGGGCGCCAGATTCTGTCCCGGTTGCCCCTCTTCCAGGCCAGCTCTCTGCTGTGGCCAGGGAGTGCAGTGGAGGATGGCCCAAGTCCTTGGGTCCTGCACCCCATGGGAGACCAGGAGAAGCACCTGGCTTCTGCCATCGGATCAGCCTGGGGCGCCGGCCACAGCGCGCCAGCTGCAGCGGCCATTGGAGGGTGAACCAACGGCAAAAGGAAGACCTTTCTCTCTGTCTCTCTCTCTCACTGTCCACTCTGCCTGTCAAAAAACAAAACAAACAACAACAACAAAAAACCCACTAATTGATTGCCTCCACAAGTACATAGCTAACCAATTTTTGACACAAATGCAATTTCCACTGCTGGCTAAGCTCAACCTGCAAGAATCTGTTATGAAGAAAGAGGTCTGAAATCTTGTGTCAGAAGTTTGATTCATGCACGTGAAATGCATATAAACAAAATAGAATTCAATTTTAAAAATGGATGGTATACATTTTTCAGTAATAATAATTAACTCAACATTCTCTCATACTAAATAATTTGATATGGCCATTGTAAACATGGAGTTTCAGAAACAAAACAGTTTAGAACCTGATATTTCATTGTATTTGATATAGACTTCATTTCATCCGATAGAAGACTATCTCAGAATTCAAATTCTTCTAAAGTTAGCATGTGGTTATTATTGTTGTCAACATTAGAAAACCTTGATTCTTAGAAGAAACATCATTAAGAAATTATGGAAACCATGAATTTTCACTTTCTTTTAAAAATTTTATAACACCTTGCAAGAAATAGTTCACCTTCTGTGAACCGATTATTATTTTAATGATCAATTGGGAATTAATGTCCTTCCAGGAAAGTTGACAGAGGCTGCAATTCTAAACTTTACTTTTTTTTAGAAGAGAACATAACATCATAGGGAAAAACAGGAAAAATGTCTGATAAGACTCAGGTCATTGAAACATAGTTTAGGGGCCGCTGTGGTGCAGTGGGTTAATGCCCTGGCCTGAAGCACCGACATCCCACATAGGCACCAATTCTAGTCCTGGCTGCTCCTCTTCCAATTCAGTTCTCTGCTGTGGCTGGGAAAGCAGTAGAAGATGGCCCAAGTCCTTGGGCCCCTGCACCTGTGTGGGAGACCTGGAAGAAGCTCCTGGCACCTGGCTCCTGGCTCCTGGCTTCAGATCGGTGCAGCTCCGGCCGTTGCAGCCGTCTGGGGAGTGAACCATCAGACAGAGGACTTCTCTCTCTCTGCCTCTCCTCTCTCTATGTAACTTTGACTTTCAAATAAATAAATAAATCTTAAAAAAAAGAAACATAGTTTAAATCAGATATAACTTAATACATGATTATCATTTCAGTTGTGTCTCTTAAATTAAATGACTTACAAAGTTACACTGTTTTTACTGTTACAAACATTTCATGGTAAAACTTGCCTCAGATGACCCGTTTAAGTTTGTATTATATGACAGTCAAAACCTAAAGTTAGCTGAGTACTAATTTAAAAAGTGACTTTTTGACTAACTTATGTCCTATTTTAACCTATTACTACTATTTCCCAACTCTTGTGCTTACAATATCCCAGAATTACAGCAATCTCAGGCAATTGTGATGTTCCCAGAATTAAATTAACTTTAATCCAACTTAAATGCAAAAGATAATATGATTCTCACAAAAGCATCAAGGATATTGGAAATCCATGCCTTGCTATGACCTCTTCAGATACATGTAGAATCTGTGAGACACCAAGCTGATATAAGCAAGTTTTGACTCTGTGGAGACTATATCTTATTGGAAAGATGGATAAAATTGAGACTAGGATGGTGCATATGGGCACTGAATGGTAGTACTTGTGGAATACAAGGAAGAAACGTCTAAGGGAAAATAACAACCAAAAAAATCAGTGAAGAAACTGGTCTCTCATCTGGGACAAGAAAAGGTATTTTTGGCCAACCTCATAGAAGAAAAAGAATTTTGGAATGAAAGAGTGTGACAAAAAAATGTGCTAAAATACATTATGATAGTGACAAGACCTTATACACATTATAGTTAGGACACAGACTTTGCAATGAAGGCTGTGTTAGAAAAAGTTGTGGATAAATTTACTAGACATCAAAAATCACTTCAAATATTTTAATTATAATTCCTAAAAGAATTACTAGGGCAATCTAGAAGAAGAAAACATGATCTAACTTCTGTTTTTGGAATTATTGTGAAGTATTGTATTAAGAAGGGATTTTTATAAGCACTTTATTTTATAATAATCTCAAACTTATAAAACAAAAATTGTGAGACAGCAATTCAGTTTGAATGTAGCCCTCATTCCATTTCCCTACTGACATTTTACTGACATTTTATATTAGTATCTTTCTCACAATTAATGAATTGCACTCAGCTACACTTATTTTTTTAATCCAAAAATCTCTTACCCATTCCTATCTCTCTCAACCTCTACTCTGGTAATCAACATTTTATGTTCAGATTGAGATTTTATTTTTTTTTTTCATTTTAGCTCCCACAGCTAAGGAAGAATATGCAATATTTGTCTTACTGTGTCTGCTTGTTTCACTCAATATGATGTCCTACTTCATTCACTTTGCTGCAAATGACTAGATTTTGTTCTGTTTTTATAGCTGAATAATGTTCCATTGTGTATATTTACCACATTTTCTTTATCCATGTATCTGATGATGGACGCTTTGGTCAATTTCAGGTTTTGGCTACTCTGATGACTCTTGCTATAAACACCATGGAACAGATATCTCTTTGATACAATGAGTTGAATTTTTGGGTATACATCCAGTAGTGGGATTGCTGGATCCTATAACATTTTTAAAGAAATTTGCATACTGTTTTCCACAATGGCTGAACTAATTTACATTCCCACCAACAGTGTATGCATTCCTCTTCCTCTCTGTGTTTTGGATAATAGAGTTCTGACAGGGTTGAGGTGATATCTCATTGTGGTCTTGATTCATTTCCATGGTGGCTATTGATGTTGAGCACTTTTTCGTTATTTGTTGGCCACTGGCATTTCTTCTTTTGAGAACTGTCTACTCAAGTCCTTAGGACATTTCTGAACTGAATTGGTGGTTTTTCTGTTGTTTATCTGTCAGATAAACAAATTGCAAATATTTTCTCCTTTCTTTCAGATGTCTTTTGTTCTATTGATCCTGTCCTTTACTGTTCAGAACCATCTGAATTTGAGATAATCCCATCTGTCCTGTTTTGTTTTTCTTGCCTTTGCTGGTGGGGTTTTATCCTGAATAAAGGATGCAAAATCAACATATAAAAAACAATGTGAATGGGATGGGAGAGGGAGTGGGATTTTATCCTGAAAGCCATCACTTACAACAATGTCTTGAACTGTTTCCCCTATATTTTCTTCTAGCAATTTCATACTCTCCATTCTTACATATAGATCTTTGACCAGTTGGAGTTGATTTTTGTATATGATTTGAGGTAGGAATCAAATTTCACTGATGTACATACACACATCCAGTTTTGCCACCACCATTATTCAAAGGCCCATCTATTGCCTGATCTATGCTCTTGGTACCTTTGTCAGAAATCAGTTGACTGGATATATTTGGATTAATTTCTAGGATCTCTATTATGTTACATTGATTTTTTGTGTCAGATTTTACCATGCTATTTTAATATGATATCAAATTTTTTATGATATGATAAAACTAAAACTATGATAATCTTATATTATGCTTTGAAATCAGGCATTGTGGTAACTCTAGCTTGAATTCTACCCCCCACCCTCCATCATCACTTTGGCTATTCTGGGTCTTTTGTGATTCCATATGAATTTTAGGATTTTTTTCTAATTCTGTAAGGAATGTCATTAGTATTTTGATAAAGATTGCATTGAATCTGTAGATTAGGTAGTATTAACATTTAAATGCTATTAATTCTTTCAATCCATGAATAGGGAATATCTTTTTTTATAATTTTCACCGTAAAGATCTTTCACTTCTTTGGTTAGATTTATTCCTAAATTGTTGATTTTTGTGTAGTTATTATGAATGGAATTTCTTTATCAGTGAGATCACTGTTAGTGTACAAAAATTATTTTTTTGTTTTGTTTCAATTTTTTCTTTTTCTATCCTCTCACTTTCTTTTTTAAACTTTTATTTAATACTTTTAATTCTAATAGGAGTGTTGAAACTGGTCATCCTTGTCTGGCTCTAGGTTTAAGGAGCTTTCTCTCATTTGGTATAATATTGGCTTTGGTTTATCATATATCGTCTTTACCATTTTGAAGTATGTTACTTCTATACCTAATCTGTTGAGGGCTTTTGTCATGAAAGGATGTTGCATCTTGCCAAATACTTTCTCTGCATCTGTTGTGATGATCATATGGTTTTTGCTCTTTATCCTCTTGATGTGGCTTATGACATTTACTGATTTTGAGGCTGGCATCAATCTGATATCAACACCAAACAAAGATACAACACAGGCAGAGAATTGCAGACCAATATCCTTGATGAGTATAGATGCACAAATTCTCAACAAAATATTAACAAATTGAATCCAACACTGCATCTAAAAGATCAGACATCAGAGAAAGGGCTATATTAAGAAGAATTTTAGATCATAAAAACCAAAAATGATATTTAGCCAAAAAAACTCTATTGGATTGTAAGAACTGTCCTTAATTCATTTACTCTATTCTGACAGTATTTTTAAAGCAAATAAAGTGAATAAATTATCCAAGAAGAAAAACTAAGGAACAGTACTAGTATATCATAAGTATAGCAAATACAATATGAAAGAAACAGAATTTTCATATTCACTATTTTAATACTTAGTCACATATTGGTTAGCAGTTTATTTTATGGAAATTCTAATTACACATAATAATGTATAAGTCCAAAAAGATAATGTGTTCTCTTCTACTTAATCTTTTCAAAAAAAGTCATCACTCAATTAATTGTCCCTAATCAATTTTTGTATTTAACTTTTGATTTATACTTTTTCCCCCACAGAATTTATCAGGACATTGAGTAATGCTGTGGTTAGAATCATTTATAGATGATGTGACCCTAAAAGTAAATTTTAAATGCCTGTTTGTTTGTTTGGGGGAAGAATTTAATTCAACATCTTGAATTTATTGAAAAGCTGCCCATTGTTTTAGCTCCATTTATTATGCATGAAATTTGGAAAGCAGTTGGGAGGGGCATGATTTACAATAACCTCCAACAGGGACCAGCATTGTGGCCTAACAGGTAAAGCTTGGTGCATGCTTTCCTCATGCCAAGTAATCCATCATTGCCTATCCTTAGAACCATATGAAATCCTTTCTCTTATAGAAGCATCATTAATGTTTCTAGTGCTTAATATTAACAATATTGCATTTTAATCCATTATGTTCTTAAAATTCTATCCTATCAATTTTATGTTCTATGATGATCTTCAGGATTTTTTTTTTTTTGGAAGTCAGAGTTCAAGAGAGAGATCTATGTTCTATCCACTGATTCACCCCACAGAGGGCCACAATGTCCAGTGCTGGACTGGGCCAAAGCCAAGAGCTTCTACTGGATCTCCCATGTGGGTGGCAGTGGCACAAACACTGGAGCCATCTTCCTCTGCTTTTTCCAGGCCATTAGAAAGGAGCTATATCAGAAGTGGGGCAGCTAGGACACAAACCGGCAACCACATGAAATGCTGGTTTACAGCAAGGTTCCACTACAGACTACTGAGGGCGGGGAGCTGGGGAGATGGGGAAGAGAGAGAGAGAGAGAGAGAGAGAGAGAGAGAGAAATATAAACATTCAATGTCTATTCCTTCCACCCTCCTCAGTGAAGACACCAGATGTGAGAATGAAGTCTTTCAGGACGTTCCAGCCCTAGTGTTCCAAGATGATGGCAGCTACACAAATGACTGCAGCCAATACTATTTACACCAGAAGAACCACAAAGCCTACCCTGGCTTTCAGTTTTTCAAGTTTTTTTGGGGGGGAAATTCATTATATCACAAAGACTAACTGATAGAACTAGTTTGCGGATCCTGGTGTGGAAAGAATAAATCATCAAGAAATTCTACACAGACAAGTGGAATAGTGTCACTTTAGCCTGTATCTTCATTTATATCATTGATTCTATATCAGGCATTAAAGCGTACCTCCACTAAAATATCAATACTCCTTGGAAGGAACAGTCAGCTGCCTACAAGGTATTACTAGACAAACAATATAACACTAATATTTGGCACAGGTTGGAGGGGAGAATTTTATTAAAAATTGATCAGAAAAGGGAGTTAGAAAGGTATCAAAAGACTACGATTTTGTAGAGCCTTGACCTTGCCCATGTGTAATTAACAACACCGCCAGAATCATGATCAGCTAACTATTTTATGCAAAAGTCATCACAGATAATATTGACTTATTTTTTCTCTATTCTCAAGTGATACTCTGAGGTAGTGTTAGTCCCATTCTAAAGATGATTGTATGAAAGCCCAGTAGGTTTAAAAAACATGCACAAGTCCTTGAAGTTTACAAGTCCACATCACTACCACCTAGTTCTGCCCAATCCAAAGCCTTTGCTATTTCCTTTAGCACACAATTTCTCCTAAGTACAGGCCCTATTCTTGTGAGTACTGAAAGTCCAAAATCTCAAAAAGTATTGCTAATTAATTTTAAAAAGTTATTAAATTCTATAGCAAGTTGGTCCATAATTTAGAATTATAGACTATATAAAACATTACTTAATATTAAAGGCATATTTGTAAGGATTTTACCATGGAAACCAATTAAAAATAGAAAAAAATTTTACAGTTTATGTTAAGAATTTATAGCAGTAACAATTTTATTACATGATTATGGGTACTGAAATGATACAATATTTTCCTCACTGGTATTCATCAATATCCTACATTAAAACTCTTTGTGCTTTTTGGTTATGGATACTTTTCAAGTTTATGGAATTCAGAACAAGTAAGTTTTTGTCATATCTTGAGTACATCTATGAAGAAATCAAGGTAGCAAGAAGTGCTGGCAGATCAAAGTGCAGAAATAGAAGAGGAAGAGGGAAGAACAGAATATGTTGAAAACAGGCCAACTGCTTGTCTGTAAGATCACAAAAAGATTCAATATCTTATGCCAGTCACTGAGCTGGGGAAAACATAAATCACATTTCTTGACCATTAAGGAGAAGTAGGCAATCTGAGTTATCCAGATAAATGGTGCACTGAGAGATCTGAGGGTGATTCAACTAGTTCATAGGCTTCCCAGATAAGATCTAATTAAATTTCTGCTCTGAGTAATAAGTTCACCACTGGTTCTCAACATGGAATCTCTGGAGAACAAAGTCAATAACACAACCCTCTTATTGCAGGCCTTACATGATATTGACAACATGATATGTAAGATCTGGATGGGAAAATACACACACATACACACACACACACACACACACACACACAGAGAGAGAGAGAGAGAGAGAGCCCTTTACAGAGGATGGCTGTATTTCTAAATGAATGAGTTTTCCTTAGAAAGTGTACTTGCTGTGGGACTTCAAATCCCATTAAGGTGGCGTGTACCAATGCCATCTTATATGTTAAAGTGATCAGTTTAAGTTCATAATTGATCATTAAAATAGGACTAAGTGTAAAAGGGATCACATAAATAAGAACAGTGTCTATTAATAATAATTGCTAGAATTAAAGGGGCTGGCGCCATCGCACAGCAGGTTAATCCTCCACCTGCGGGGCCAGCATCCCTTATGGGCGATGACTAAGATGACTAACCGAGTTCTAGTCCCGGTTGCTCCTCTTCCAGTCCAGCTCTCTGCTGTGGCCTTGGAAGGCAGTGGAGGATGGTCCAAGTACTTGGGCCCCTGCACCCGCATGGGAGACCAGGAAGAAGCACCTGGCTCCCGGCTTCAAATCAGCATAGCTCCAGCCGTTGTGGCCATCTGGGGAGTGAACCAACGGAAGGAAGAATTTTCTCTCTGTCTCTCTCTCTCTCACTGTCTGTAACTCTACCTGTCAAATAAATAAATAAATAAATAAAATCTTTTAAAAAATGATTGCTAAAATTAAAAAGGAGAGAATGATCCTACATGGGAAGCAGGATACACAGCAGACTCATAGAATGGCTAATGTCCTAAACAGCATTCTGACCTCAGAATCAGCCCTTAAAGCATTTGGATCTGGCTAAAAAGCCCATGAGACGTTCCCAGGCATGGAAAGCCAAGAAACTGCGGCAAAAAAATTACCTAAATAAAAGATCTCTGAGTGAGATCCCAGTGGAAAGAACGGGCCATCAAAGAAGGAGATACCTTTCTCTGAAGGGAGGAGAGAACTTCCACTTTGACTATAGCCTTGTCTAAATAAGATCGGAGTTTGTGAACTCAAGAGGCTTCCATAGCCTTGGCAGTTCATGACAAGAGCTTTGGGTGATTACTGACGTCATAAATACAAGTATCAGTTGTTAAATCAACAACAGGAGTCAATGTGTACTTGCTCCCCATGTTGGACCTCTGTCCTTAATGTGTCATTCTACGCGAATTAACAGTAAAGCAAGTCTTCAAACAGCACTTTATACTTTGTGTGTCTGTGTGGGTGCAAACTGTTGAAATCTTTACTTAGTACAGACTTTATCTTCTGTATATAAAGATAATTAAAAATTAATCTTAATGAAGAATGGGATGGGAGAGGGAGCAGGGGATAGCATGGCTTGCAGGTGGAAGGGTGGTTATGGGGTGAAGAACTGTTATAATATAAAAGTTGTATTTTTGAAATTTATATTTATTAAATAAAAGTTATCTTTAAAAAAGAAAATGATGTATAACAATTATCACTAGAAAATAATGAGTAACACAAATTAGTTCACTTCACAAAAATTCAACTCTTCTACAAACTTATTATATTATTCCCACTTCTATTCTCTGATGCCCTGTTAAGTGATGGCTTGGTTTCTGTAAACCAGTGTTTCTCCACCTCAAGGGACTTTTGTTCCCAGGGGGACATTGCAAATGTCTTGAGTTGTTAAAAGTGGTATATATATTTCCATATACTTCAACCAAAAGAGAGGATGCAATCAATCACACATAAAAGATGAATGACTCCTGAAGAAATGTTTGGATTTTTCATTCTTTTCCAAAAAGGAAATGAAGTTGTGCAGAAGTCAAATGACTTAAAAATCAATGAATGAATTAATTTCTTTAAGTTTCTAGGTCATGGTTTAATAATTGAAGTGAGTATTCAATTTGGGGACAGTCAATTCTCAATTGATCTATGTTTTTCCAGTCATACTCATCAAGTCACAGAGTAATGAACTAAGCCTTGGACTTTTTTAGAGATTTCCTTTTGAAGTAATTCTCACCTACCTGGTGGAAAACTACATAATATTCTCCTGATGTTTTTCCTTGACAGAAAACTGATAGTATCTCAGTTACTTGTATAAATTATGAATCTGTAATGACTTTAGCAAACTCTAAAATGTCCTGACTTTACTGCCATGATTCTATGATTCCGTAATTACATGAAAAGCATAAAGATAGATTACAAAAGTCAGAGGGCATGGTTTAAGTGCACAAAAGAAACATCTTGAGGTGCAAACATGGGTCAACATAGTGACAAGCTGCTAATAGGCTAACAACATGCATTCTTTTCTTAGTCATCCAAAGAGGTCCTCAAATGATTGCAATAGGTCAATATTTTGGGCTCTACTTCTATTTGCCATATATTAGGTAGTGTGAAGTACCTAGCTGCCTTTACAATTTATGAAGCATTAGCTGGCAAAAATAACCTCAGTAGATTAAAATAATCTCTTCAACAAGAAGGAAGTGACCAGGGTTTGTAGAGTTATTAGAGACTGATCTAAATCCCCCTAACCCTATCTATTCTATCAGAAATTAAACCATCTTTTTCTCTAGCATTTCTGATTTGAACACATCACTTCCTAATTTTACTCTGCACGATCTATTAGAATTCTAGAACACGATCACTTCTAGGACCATGACAAAGGAGCCCTTATCTTCCCTTTCTCTCTTCCAGACAAGAAATATGGCCCTACTGCTCTGAATCCTAACCTGATTAACACAGGTAAAGGATATAGAAATTAAAGTATTACAAAGAACAACAACAATCCTACTGACTTTTTTTTTTACCAATACATGATAATAAATACTCAGTGATGACTGAAATGAGACCCTAATAAATCGCACTTTCCAAGGTGCTATGTCTAGTAATGTCTTCTAATTAGAAAAGTCATAACTGAAAGTCAGGTATCCAGAAATTCTATTTTGATGTTATTTCCAGTATAGAATAATCCAGAGCTAGAAGAAGTTTGAAGGAGAAACCACTTGTTAACTAATTAAGGATCTGGAAAGTTTGGTTCATGAATCATCGATCTGTTTTTGAAAATAAAATTGCACTGAAACACAGCCACAACTGTTGACATATTGTCTGTGACTGCTTTCCTGCTATAGGGGGTGAGTGAAGTAATTTTGATAGAGGTCATATGACCCACAAAGCCTAAAATTTCACTGATAAATGATAAAAAAATGCAACAAATTATTTTCCAAATATATTTCTTTCTGAGAACTAACTTTCTAAAGAAGCAGAGTGTACAATGACCCAGCTTTACCAAAACTTTTAGAAATTAAGCTTCACATAATTGATCCTGGGTTTATGTATGTAGGTGGTTTAAAGGGGAGAAAGCACATCAGCAAGTACATTTGAAGTTCAAATATTTCTCAATTCTATTCATTTCACCATTATGTAACATCAAACACTCCATAAAATGCAGAGTTTATGAGAACCAAACCATTTAAGGACTGGCATTGAAATGCAAATTCCTACTAAACTCAGCACGAATACTCAAGTCTATTTTTGTTCTTCTTCTTCCTGAATAAGACCATAAGTTAGCCAGGGATCCTTGGAAAATTCGTATGACCATCTACAGTCTTACACATGACACTCCTTTGGAAGAATCTTCTTCCCATATTAATAGAGATGCTTACTGAGTTTTTCAAAATAACTCTGTGAAAGCATCAGAAAATAAAGAATATACAATTCAATTTCAAAACTTGGGCCAGAACAGGAATTGTTCTGTCTGGTGAGATTGCCTGTGGCAAATCCACTGAATATTCTCACGTTGGTGAGCACAGACAAAAGATATGCAAGATAGGACCTTAGTTCACAGTCTGTAAGTAAGGCTTCATGACCCTGAACATTATAAGCTCTCCTGGCACTCAGAGTGATGATGGAATTACTGATCTTTTAAGTAACAGAAGTCTTGGGAATTATCTAGTCCAATTCTTTTATTTTCCAACTGGAGAAACTGCAGTGAGAAGAAGCAAAATGCCTGGCCTAAGTTCCCATTACTAACTAGTAGCAGAGACGGTACTTGAAGTTGTAATTCCGCAGTTCTTTTTTTAAGATATCACAAAGCTAGCAAGTTGACATGCCCCAAATAAAATTAGGAAATAGGATAAAGCTTGTCACCAGACAACTATAATTGCTTGCTTTGGCAGGAGAACTCATTCATCTGCGAATGAAGAATAAAGACCAAACTCCCCAGCAGGGCTTGCAAAAAGAGACCCAAACTGCTCAGGCATTCTCCATTCAGTGTAACCCTTCCTATTCCTGAAATTCTAGAAGAGTTCTGAGGCTAGAAAAGTCTCTGTGTTACTCAAGTAGTGAATGGCAGTTCTGGGGAAAACAGCCACAGGAAATGCTGGATACTAGAACACATCCAATTCTAAAAGTATATACACACAGAGCAAGAGGAAGTCATCCTTTTAAAGAGGCCACATTTCCACTACGCATGGTACTCAGGGGCTTGTTCCATGCAGTGCTGTGTCTTTTTATAGGAAGCTGGAGCTGTACAGAATAAAGAGTTTGAAAAAGGTCGTCCTTATGTCTAAAAATTCACCACTGAATCCAGGGGAATGTCAATCAGGATATTTTGCAACTGACAGAAAATCTGGGAAATCCCATTCAAATTGACTAAAGAGGGGATAAAAGGAATTTTGGTCTGTATCAACTCCATCCTTTGAAGTGCTCCAAGAATGAGCATCATCTCAGTTTCGGGTCCAGCCAGAATCATGTAAATCTACATCTTGTAACTTCTCCTTGGTTCTGGTGGGGTGGGGTTGTGGATCCATCACTGAACCCTTTTCTCTGTCACAAGAGTTTACAACTCTGTTTAGTCTGCCCTGCACCAGACACTGTTACTGAAGAACACGAGGGATGGTATAAGCTTTACCAGAATGATGGTCTGTGGGCAGAGAATCTGAATTGCTCCCTCCCAGATACACTACACAAAGTAGGGCAAGTGAATATAAGATGGCAAAGTGTTAAAGCTATCTGTAACATACACACAGTAAAAAATGATGGAAAACATATCTAATGTGCAAAAAGGTCCAAATCTTCACTCTACAACTTGCTAACTGTGTTAGCTTAGGCAAGTTATTTAACTTACCTGGGCTTAAATTTATTAATCTCTAAAAATAGTGATGATAATACTGACTCAGAGGTATTTTGTGATAATTAAATGAGATAAAACCCATAAAGTGCTTAGAATAGTGCCTGACATATGGTAAGCACTCAATCAATGTTGGCTGTCATTATTATTACTATTATTAGATATAAGAGGCAAAGTTAAGTGTTGCAAAATATCAGAGGAGGATTAGAACACTTATAAAGAGAGTACACACGGAGGAAATCGTGAGCAAACACTCAATAATGACAAATGGGCAGCTGAGAAACAACTTCTAGATAATAGGAAGAGTTTACACATCCTAATATGTGAAAGTGAGATACAGTAGATAGCTGATTTGACTGGAGTGGACAGTAAAGTTGTAACACAGTCTTAAATGTCAGCCTAATCTCAAAAATATTGAGCTTGTGTGATTCTACCAGACTGTGATTCTAAATATAATAGAAATTTGTTTTTATTTTTTTAGCTTAGGTTTATGGCTTTTATTGTAAAACAATGAAAAACTCTCTGTTTTATTTAATTCATCCACTAAAAGCAGCTTTATACAGGGACATCACAGGATTTTTTATCACATGTTCATAAAATTACTCTTTTAAGAAACAGTTTGAAGCAATGGGCTACTTTGAACTCCAGAACAGCATTCTATCTTGCCAATGTCGATGTGTCAATCCAAGGGTTATTATTCTCATTTTTAAGAGTCTGACTCTGCAGAAGGCTCTCATATCCTCCAGACATGTTAACCTCTTTCGCACAGTCTCTCCTTAGAGACTTCATAAAAACAAAGTTGTTATGATTTCCACATTATGAAAACCCATAAATAACACAAAAAAGAAAACCCCATCATTTATAAAGACATTTTATGATATTATAGTTAGGATTTACCAACATTTTTCAGGAGGTGAGACTTCTGCATCTGATTGGGTAATTATTTTTCTAAGTTGCTTTATGTTAAAGAAGATATTGTCCTTTAACTAGAGGTTAGTCACAATTTTCTAATAAACCCAGTGAAGTGATACAATGAGAAAATTTTACAATAGCTTTTATGTACAGCAACACTGAACTTTTACTTAGGCTAAAAAAAAAAACAAATAAAAAGAAAATATTTCCATTTCAAAAGCTTTAGTAATCACTATGCTAACTGTTCATTCATCAAATGTTGGAAATATGTGGATTTTCCCACCTTTAGACAGACATGCCTACTACTTGAATATGCTATGCACTATGCTAAAATATAGAAAACAAAGGCATAGCCCTTCCTTATAATTTTTTTTTGACAGGCAGAGTTAAACAGTGAGAGAGAGAGACAGAGAGAAAGGTCTTCCTTTCGTTGGTTCACCCCCTAAATGGCCACTACCACTGGTGTGCTGCGCCAATCTGAAGCCAGGAGCCAGGTGCTTCCTCCTGGTCTCCCATGTGGTGCAGGGCCCAAGGACCTGGGCCATCCTCCACTGCACTCCCAGGCCACAGCAGAGAGCTGGACTGGAAGAGGAGAAACTGGGACAGAATTGGCGCCCCAACCGGAACTAGAACCCTGGTGCCAGCGCGGCAGGCGAAGGATTAGCCAAGTGAGCTGCGGCGCTGGCCCCTTCCTCATAATTTTAAAAAATATTTTTGGGGGGTGCCAAGTTTTTACTTGTTCCATGGAGGTTCCTGCTGCTAGATGATCAAAAAAGCTCCTTATCTAGCAATAAGCAATCTCCAAGCAGACAAAGACATGGTAGGTGAAGGGAGACAGTTAACTCAACCCGCCAATGACTGAGTTCCAATCGAAAGCAAATTGTCATGGCCCATTTCTTCATGACTGTGGATATCAGATCTTTCACAGTTTCTAGTTTAATTATTATGTTTAGTTATTCCAACATGGATAGGGTTGCTTATTACAAGTATCTGCTTTTTGGTTCATTGCTTTATCCAAATGTTTTTCTTCTGAAATTGTTAACTCCCTTGGAAAATGTTCCCTTCATTTCCCTCTTCCATTTCTATCCAGATAATCATTACTCCCTCAGAGCATGTTTTCCACACCTATACTTTACTATATAGAATTATAAATTATGATTTTTATTTGACTGCGTGACGACCAGCAGTCAGTGGTTGATGTAAAGAGAATAATTTCCCTTGTTTATCTTAAAGTGTCTCAATGTTTGCTGAACCTGCTGAATGAACAGGTGTAACATCAAACCTGTGGAAGGCACTTCAACTTAAGCTTTTTAAAATTTCATGTATCTTCATTCATTTTAATCGAATGGCATAAAGATAGAGACAGAAAGAAATCTTCCATCTGCTGGTTCAGTTCCGAAATGCCTGCAACAACCAGAGCTGGGCCAGGTCAAAGCTGGGTTTTTGAAATCCAATCTGGGTCTCTAACATGGGCAACAGAGAATGAAATACTTGACCTGTCACTTGTTGCCTCCCAGGGTGTGCATTTGCAAGAAGTTGGACTGGAAGTGGAGCTGAGACTCAAATGTCAACTGCTGACTGAAACGCCTACCTCAAGTCAAGCTTTTAAACAATGCATCATGATGGGTGTTCTCCAATTTTGTGAAACACCATAAAGTATTCCAAATATGGTTCCATTCTTTTTTTTTTTTTTTTTTTTTTTGACAGGCAGAGTGGACAGTGAGAGAGAGAGACAGAGAGAAAGGTCTTCCTTTGCCGTTGGTTCACCCTCCAGTGGCCGCCACGGCCGGTGCGCTGTGGCCGGCGCACTGCGCTGATCCGAAGGCAGGAGCCAGGTGCTTCTCCTGGTCTCCCATGGGGTGCAGGGCCCAAGCACTTGGGCTATCCTCCACTGCCTTCCCCGGCCACAGCAGAGAGCTGGCCTGGAAGAGGGGCAACCAGGACAGAATCCGGTGCCCCGACCGGGACTAGAACCCGGTGTGCCGGCGCCACAAGGCGGAGGATTAGCCTAGTGAGCCACGGCGCCAGCTTACTGTTCCATTCTGCCACGTCTGATATTCACTTATCAGCTCTGCCCTTTCCCTCAGTAATTTACTCAGAAGTGGAAATTCTCTGGCATTGTGAGTGAGCGTCCCTCTCGTGTTTCAGCTGCAGTAAAGTCTATGCCTTTCAGAGCACTTGCACTGGGGTTCTCTGAGAAAGGAAAATGGGCACCCGCAGATAGAAAAGAACTTAGGTTGTGTAAGACCCCAAAAGTAATCAAGCATGAAAAATCCAAAAGAAGTATTAGAAAAAACATTTGATTAGTACCAAGTTTTAATCTTATTGTCATATTTGGATTCCATTTGAATGGAATTTGGGTTTCCATTTGGGTTTTGATTTGGTGTTATTTCCAGTCTGACGGAGTTGCTCACATTGCTAATTTGCGCTTATTAGGATTGCTGGAATTTACATTAAGGCAGTCAACCTTGCTTCCTTGAAAATGGACTTAGTTTTTCATGGTAACAAATCAAATTTATTCTGTGAGATAGAGAGAGTCAGAAATAGAGACAGGCAGGAAGACAGTGAGAAAGAGAGAGAGAGAGAAGAAAGAGGAATGAGAATGAGAGTGAGAGTGAGACAAGGGGAGAGAGAGACAAGGGGAATATGGCAGATTGGTGATATGAAAGATTGTTCATGCAGCCTGAGCTCCCAGGAAAGCCAACTAAAAGGGGGTTACAGGCAGACAAATCTTTAGGGCATGTCTTTAAATTCAGTATCTGTTGGGAAAAGGAACAAAACAGGACCAGATTACGACTGGGCAAGAGACAAGTAGGGCTGTCCCCCAAATCAGCAAAGTCCTCTACGAATACATGGGGAGTTCTGGTGCTGGGAGGATGGTTCCAAATTGTAGGAGAGGACTGTGCCTTTATACTCTTAATGTTTTCCTTCCTTTCCAAGTCATTGGATAAGGTAACCTGGATCCGAATGTGACCATGGATAGTTCCTCTCCCCACTCTCAGCCTAGGGAATCCATTTAGAGAACCAATAGCATAGGGTTGTCAGCCAGCAACACTTACAGAAACTTGGCAATGGGTCTTCAGTCATGGAGGACTGGTAGCATAGCACAGTGACCTTGAATGCTGTGCCATTTCAAATAAGCATTTTCTCTCAAAATCCTATTTTTGAGAGGTGGCAGTATGGGAGTTTACTGAGAACCACCCAACAAATAACTTGAATCTTTCATTTTTTTTCTCATTTAAAAAACAAACTTCTTATTACTGTTATTCCATGTAGAAATACTTAGAGTTGATTTGATTCTTTTCATTATTTGTTTGGATTTGCCTTATGAGCTATATCTGATCCTTTGAATAAAAAGATGTTTTTCAATGCTTATTTATGAAAAGCGATAATTCTATTTTTCACTGGAAGGAGTGATGAAGATTTGTGTGGTACCTTGTGCCATTTCTTTTGAGAGTACTTTTCTGTCTCAATATAGAATTAAAACTGAAAGTGGTCATTTAAGCTTTTCCCAACAATAAAATTTAAATCTCTTGCTTTGTAAATACATGACTAATTTCTACCAGGAGTTGGAAGAATTTTGAAAGGAAGGAGGAGGTGTGATATCCTTGGAGCTGGCACAGTGCTTGGAGCTTTGCGGATAGCTTGTCCTCACAAGATTTCCCTGAGATGCAATCTTTCTAGTCACTGGAGGCACTGCAAGACCACAGCTCCCGGTTGAAATGTAAATTGGGAAGCTCCCTGACTACAGACATGCAGCAAATTGGACCAGCAAGTGAGGCTCAACAGCCAACTCGCTGAAATCCTGAGCTTTTTGTAGGAAACAACATTGACACTCACAGCCTCTCTTTATGTGTGGGCTCCTTAGAATGTGTAAAATATGTCTGGAATCTTGGAAGATTTGGATACTTCTGCTGCATGGGACTTGAATTCAGTGTGACATTGTAGATTTAAACAAGATATAAAGACTGTGAGAGAATAAGCAAACATCTTGTTTTATTGACTTGACAAATCTTGAAATCTCATTCTTCCCAAGGGTGATTCGGCTTCAGTCAGCAAATGAGACTGCTCAGGGCTCAGGCCAGGAGGAGAGAACTGGTTCAGTAAAACCATTATGCACAGAGTAGTCTGAGATCCACTAGCATCAGCACAGATGAATTCTGATTATTCTTTGAAAAACAAATGAGGGAAAATTCCCTGCTTTATGTTTTAGGAAATCTATAAATATCACAGGATAGGACTTAGAAATACTCTTTTGTTGATGGTAGTAGAACCAGGAAGGAGTTGGAAAACCGATGGATGACCTAGACCATCTGTAATATTTATTCTTGATACAGCATCACCTCTCCTGACAGGTAACACGAACAAATGAGCCACATGCTCGCATCCTGCCTACTGCTTCATCCTATTGGCGAGATGGGGCAATGATTCTGGCTCTGGAGCTTCTGCTCCAAGACTCTGTCCACTCATCTGCTGATTCAGTTCATTCTTTACAATGAAGTATTCCCTTTTGCCTTTGGAATACGCCTGGAGTGGGAGCTTAGACTCTCACTAGCTGTGGGACCTTAGGACAGTTCAAATGAGAGCTCACTGCTGAAACCACCTGCCAGCACACCTGGGATACAGCAAACAGCTGGACACTGACTCTTTTTGCAGAGAACTCTGTTCCATTAAGGCCACTGTGCTTTCTTCTTTTTATCCTCTTCACATAAAGGGTACTTTAAATATTATTCCTCTGGTGGCAGGTGTTTGGTCTAGTGGTTAAAATGCCTTCATCTTATGGTTCCTGACTCCAGCATCCTACTAATGCACAACCCTGGGGTCCACCAGTGATGGCTCAAGGCTCAAGTAGTTAAGTCCCTCTAACCCCAGTGGGAACTCTGGATTGAATTCTCAAATCACAGCTGGGTATTGTGGGTAGCTCTTTCCCTGTTTCTGCCTCTAATAAAAATGGTAACGGTCAGTGCTGTGGTGCAATAGGCTAAGCCTTTACTGGAATTCCATATGGTCAACGGTCCTAGTCCTGCCTATTCTTCTTCCGAACTAGCTTTCTACTATGGCCTGGGAAAACACTGGAAGATGGCCCAAGTCCTTGCGTCCTTGCACCTGCACGGGAGACCTGGAGGAAGCTCCTGGATCCTGGCTTTGGATCAGCTCAGCTCCGGCTGTTGTGATCATCTGGGGAGGGAACCAGCAGATGGAAGACCTTTCTCTCTGTCTCTCCCTCTCTCTGTAACTCTGTGTCTCAAATAAATAAATAATTTTTTTAAAAAAAGTTAAAACATTTTTAAATATTATTCTCTTCAACAAAAGATGTTTCTTTTTCCTCACATGAAGGGCTACCTCATCAATTTAATTATTGGAAGAGAAAAAGGAGAAGTGCTATTTTATTTTTAAAATTTTATTTTATGTTTTAGGAAATTTCATTTACTCACTAATAACTTAGGATGGGTTTGGATGAGTGTCAGTTGAACCAAAGGCTAATTAATAATTCCTGAATGCATCTGGTGCTAATTTCACAAGCCTATTCTCCTTTAAAAATAAATCAAGATTACACATGCACGTGACAAAAATAGTCCAATTGCTGTTAGAAAACCGAAAGTTCACAGATCCTTTATCACATTTCCTCTGCATCAGAAACACGTCTTTTGGCCATTTTTGTAATCACTTCATTAAACATAGCATATCTATATTGTCTCTTTATTGATTTTCCAGATCTAGGCATTATCAGTTTGTTTCTCATATGAGACCTTAATATACTGAATATCACATATCCTAATCACATATGTCCTCTTTCCATTTCTTTCCCTTCTAGTGTGTCTATATTATTACTTTTCTTAAATCAGCATTCAGTGTTCACAATATTGTGACAGCTGAGCCATTTGGTGTATGATAAATATTTTCATTTTCCACATAAGCTTTTGTTTTCTTTAATAAATATCTTATTTGGCTGGCTTTGTTTGATAGAAGGCAATTAAGAATAAAAATCCAAATTCTTCATCAATTGTGAATTTTCTCTCAATAGATTTTGATGCATCAAGTGGAATACAAACTAACATAGACTACTTTCCACAGGCCCTGTCTGCTAAATCTAGGCAGGCTGGCTTGATAACTCAGGCACACAGCTCTCCTACTAAGCTGTCCTGCAACCATCACCCCAAAAATACCATCTACTCTCTTGAGTCCTAAATTCATTTTCTGTAGCTTATGTCTTCAATTTTCCTAGTTTATTGCCTTGTGTCGGTGTACCACAGCTTCTAGCATACTCTTGTGAAAGGGTTATTGAGAAAGAAAGAAATTTGAAGGGACTTTTCATGTCAAAAGTTATTTAAATATGCACATTTATATTTTTTCTATCTTTGCCATTATTGGCTGCTTGGATGGATACATATTCTAGGTTTGCTATCATGCTCATTTACAATTTTTAAGGCATTGTTCTACTTTCTTCTAGCTGCTGATATTCATCTGGCAAAAATTCAAAGTCATTCTTGTTTCCCATCTTATGTATGCTATTACTTTTGAGTTTGGGTTTTTGTTTGTTTGTTTCCCTTTCTGAAAGCCAAAAGAACCATCTTTCTATTTATAGGGTTACAGTGTCATGAAATTTCAGAGTCTGGTCACTCCTGCCCCTCAGTTTTGCAAGCTTGAATTAGTTGCTATGATGGATTCCATTCCTCCAACCATTCTCTTTCTTTTGGCTTTTTGGGGCAGGGACTATTCATTCTAATCTAGTAGTTACTAGATCTGTGCTGTTCCAAACAATAGCTGCTAGCCATGTGTGGCATTTCACATTTCAAAACTGAGAGAGAGATAGAGAGAGAGAGAGAGAGAAGGAGGGATGGAAGAAGGAAATATTTTATTCTTAGAATTGTATCTATGAACCACACTGAATCTGTTCTCTTTGTATTAATTTCACATTAACACGAGAAAGTAATAATGTGTCAGATGGTACTATACAATAAATTGACTAAATTTTAATCAACTTTTAAAGTTAAATTTCTCAATACTAGCTATATGTCAAATGTTAGCTACACGTGGGTAGTGGACACCGTACTGGGCGGCAAAAATATAGAACATTTCTGTCATCACAGAAAATTCTAGGACAATGCATCTTAAATTGTCTTTTCATTAGTATTCCTTCTAATTTCAGTATCCTTGTTACTTTGTTCTGGTTTATGGAAGATTCTTCAACATTTGCTGATTTACTCCTCTTTGAGTACTGCCTGGTTTTCTTCAGTCCAGCAAATTGGTCCCTTAAAACCACCTGTTAGTGAAAAGCAAATTTGCCACACCCTACACATGTATTCCAGTGGTACTTATTTTAATAGCAGTAGAAAGGTCTGAGAGTAAGAATAAGCCTTTAATTTTCTGCAGGGGGATTATGTATTGGGCAGTGTGCTGTGCTATCCATCTCCTTCTTCACAACCAGAAAGTGATTGTTCCAGCTACTGAGAATACCCCACTTGAAGAGGTCAACCCTGACCATCATCTCGCACTGTTTGTGCAAACACCCTTCCTACACCGATTGGTCAGAATGCATGTTTACAAATGTCCAGACTACTAACTTAACTCAGGACAATTCTGAAGGTCACCTCCACTGGCAGGTCATTTTGTGGCTATATTAGAAGCCAATGTCTCCTGATCAATCCTGTTTCTTTCCCTTCTATACAGATAGTAACCCCACGAATCTTGCTTCCTAGGAACACTGAAAGTTTGAGAAAGGCAACGTTATTAAATGGTTTGCAATTATAAGATGCTATAAAACACTAAGTGTAGTTTGAAAATAGACATGATCTCAAGGATCGCTGTGGCTCATGACTTGAATTATGGTTATAATTATTCTTAACAGTCATCCTGATCGAGAGGAATATATAAAACACAAGTACTTAAAAGCCATCCTTTCACTGTACTCAGTGTAGCTGAGATACAGTATGCATTAGTATGTAATGTTCTAGTCTCAAGATGAGTAAAATGGATTTCAGTGGAGCTTAAGGGAAAGGGTTGAGAATAAAGAGACCCAAGCAGTCAGCAGAAAAACACGCCTTTTGTTCATAAGGGAATTACATAGTTTTCTAAGGATCCTAAAGCATATGAAGAAGTCTTTTAAAAATTTCTGTGTGCTTTTTCTGAGAAAATTTAATGGGATAATTGGTGGATAAAATTATCTTGTAATAGTAGGACATTCAATATTAGTTTTCTTCTTTCATAAAAATATTCAAGCATTAAAAATCATCTTTAGCTTCAACAAGGAGGAATAAAGCTCTAAAAAAAAGTTCCTACAAACAGAATTATCATAGAATGGATGTATTGCCTTAAAATTCACTGAAAATTATGGAAAAAGAATGATTTATACTATGATGCAATAAGAATTATATTCTATGTTAGGTTTTTCCGGTTCTGTTGCAGAGTTCCTGTAACAGTTGGAATTTCTTGAGTGATGGAGAAAAAGAACTTTCATATTATTTATAATAAGCCTGTTTTAACTATATCTGTGTTTACACCAATAACATCACTCTTGGAAGGCAGAAGTGAACTTCCAGAGGAACCAATCATGTGATAGGGGATTAGAACTTCCAGCCCCCCACCTCAATGGCCAATCATTTCATCAATCATGCCCACATAATAGAACCTCCATGAAAATCTGAAATGACAGTGGTTGCAGATCTTTTAGATGAACTACATCATGTGCAGATAGGATACAGAACACAATGCCACAGAGACAGAAGCCCCTCTGCTTCAGACTCTCTGGACTTCTTCAGTTATCTGCTCATTTATATTCTTTATTATAAACTAGTAAATGTTTATCATACAATAAAGTGTTTCCTTGATTTTTCTGAGCTGGATCCATCCAGGAGCCAGGAGTTTCTTCTGGGTCTCCCATGTGGGTGCAGGGGCCCAAGGAGTTGGGCCATCTTCTACTGCTAGCCCAGGCCATAGCAGAGAGCTGGATCAGAAGAGGAGCAGCCGGGACTGGAACCAGTGCCCATATGGGATGCCGGCACTTCAGGCCAGGGCATAAACCCTCAGCGCTACAGCACCAGCGCCTACTACTACTATTTTATAGTACAAAATTTCTAACTCTCAAGTGGTAAGAGGAAAATATGGTTGGATTTAAAAATCATAGTGTCTATATATTGAAAGAATCAACTAGAACTCATATCTTAACCTAAGAGGAAACTTTCCCCAGGATTTTCCAGAGTCACTGGAATATATACCTTATATATCAGAAACTGTAAACATTATGTCATCTCTACCTTTAAATACCTTGAACACTGAATTTCTAAATATTGATTCATGAACACCCACAATCTCAGGTTTCCTATAGTAAGTATGTATGACTTTTGCATTCTAAACTACAGAAATCAAATGCACCTTAACAAAAATACTCCAAAGAAGGGACTTATATTTTACCCACTTAGTTATAGGCAAACAGATCCATAGCTAGAGAAAGGTATAATATTTTACAAGACAATCATGTTTCTGTCTTCTTCCTATATTCATTACCTCAGCTCATCATGAGTCTTCCCATAACTGACAAACATGTCCCTAATTATAGTAATTTAAATACTCATTTCCTTATATTTTCATACTTACATTTATACATTTTTATTTCAAATACATTTCCAGAAACTCATTTATTTTCATTTAAATCATCTTCTAATATATATTAAAATAGTAATTTTTCTTTAAAAAGTTATTTGTGTGTCATCTAAAATCACTAGGTATGCTACCATCAATATTTATGACTTCTCGGAGAACATTTGATCAGCAAATTATATTTTGACATACATATTCATATGAAAACTTATTTTAAATGTGAAGCTAATAATCTGATTTGGAAATGAACATTCTATCTCTCCACTAACTGAAAAATCAAGACAGGAAATTTTGAGGAGAACATCAGTTACCAAACTCAAGTCAGTTCAACTGCAATAGCCAATTCATTTCCTGATTTTGACTAAGATAATGTCAAATTTTATCCACAAATTTCAGCCACTGTTAGAGATCAGAATTATCTAAGATAATAAGATGAATGATACCTCCTGATTAAAAAAATTACTCCTAAAATTAAAAAAAAAATTGCTTTATTTAGCACCACTGTGGCTGTTAAGGAGAGGTTAATTAGACAACAGTTAGTTGCATCTTATGTTCATTGTTGCTAGGGTAGTGGGTGTGAAATTCTACCACTGTTTTTAATTTGAATTTTACTGATTACTAATGAGATGGAATCTAATTAGAGGGAGCACACCCGTCTCCCCACACTGCCAGATGCCCACACTGCCAGGGCTTGGCCAGGCTAAAGTTGAGAGCCAAGAACTCATTGCAGATTTCCCATGTAGGGGGCAGAACCCAGTTACTTGAGCCATCACAGCTGTTTGCCATGATCCATATTAGGAGAAAGCTGGAGCTAGGAGTCAGAGCCATGTATTGCACCCAGGTACACTGTTTTATTATGTAGGTGTCTTAAGCAGCAAATTATCAATTAAGACAAATGGCCATCCCAGCTTAAGTCTCCTGATATGTTTTTGGGCAATTTATGTTTCATTTTCTTTGATCTACCTGTAGATATAGCATTATTTTTATGTTATCTTTTTGTTATTTACTTGCAATTTCCTATATATTCTTGGTCCTAGTTGCTGGTTTGTGTGTGTTGCAAATAGCTTTTCAGATTTTTAAAGGATGGATTTACAGCTGGTCTATACAGTTATGACAGAGCTTGCTTTGTACCCCAGTTGAACATCTCTGCTCCCCAGAGACATATGGGTAACTGTTCTTTGTTGTTATCTGGCAAACCTAAGCTCAGGACACTACCAACCAGGGCTGGGTGCACAGAAGGAAGTGAGTGGTAGCAGAGGACTGCACTCAGTCTAAGTGTCATACAAGCCCAGATTCCTGATCCTTACTTGTATTTTGTATCACATGAAGAAGAAGACTTATACTTCCATAAATGAGATGATCTCCAGCACATTTCCAGACTGTTAACCTGTGGAAGCTCATTTCAGCTTCTAATTCTTCCGTCTACATGTATTTATGGGGGGGTGAGCCTGACATTTTCTTCCCTCATGCTTCTCAACCAGTCCCTGTCTAATATCAAATTATTCTTTTCTATCCCCTGAAAGAATTTGTTTAGGATTGGGTTTATCTGTTTATTAATTGGGAATACTCATCCATAAAATCACTCAAGCTCAATATTTTTTGGGAAAAGTTTTAAGCTGACTGAACACATTTCATGATAATAGAATAATCCAATTTTCTGTCTCTCAGTCAGTTTTGAACATTTTCCCTAAAGTTTTCCATTTCACTTCATTTTTCAAAACCATTATCTCCTGCATCTCTACCACATAAACTTGTGTATCCTTTTTCATTTCTAATATTGACATTCCTAATAGTAAAATTCTAGTGAATGACCTGTTGTTGTTTGTAATTTTCTGCAGTGTGTCTCCATTTCTTTCAAGAGTTCAACTCAACGAAACCGTCCAGGTTGGCCTGACTCTTACTCATACTCTGAAGATGCCAAGCAACTCTTCTCTTCTCTTCTCTTCTCTTTTCTTTTCTTTTCTTTTTTTTTTTCTGTTGTTGAAAGGAGTTGTCCTCAACTTGGCTTTCGTTTGCAGATAAACTAATTTTCCTAAGGCTCTTTAAAAAATCTGTTTGTATATAGTGATATTTTAGTTTTGCAGCATTATTTCTAGGCCTTGTTGGTTTGCATGTATCCTGTTTAGATTTGTTGGGTTTCCTAAATATGAATAGTAAGTTTTATTAATTCTGAAAAAGTCCTCAATAGCGTATTTTCCACCATTCTATTCTCTTTGAACTTAAGATATACTTTGGATCATTTTATTCTGACTTCTCTTTCTTTTGATATTTACTTTAAATGTGTCTATGTGACATATATTAATGGGAACTCTTTTCCCTTTCTATTTCACTAATTCTTTCCTTTTATGTGACCAATCCACTTATTCTGTTCATTGAGTCTTTTAATTGTCTTCTTTTTCATTTGTAGAAGTTCTATTTGGCTCTTTTTATTAAATCTATCTGCTTAATTTTGACAGTTTTTTCTTCCACGTTTTTATCCTTTTTGTTTCCTTATAAGAGGTTAAGAGAAATTTATATTCTTATCTGATAATCCCAATATCTACCATCTTAAAGATTCACTCATTCACCTTCTCCAAGTGAACTTTTGCTCATGGTGGCATATTTCACAGAATTCAGTACTTTATTGTAGTTCACATTCCTTTGAACTTTATCTGTAAGAATTCTTTTAGAACCACAATTTTAAAAATACTCAATCACAGAATATTTGAATTTTATTTTACAGTGTGCCTGGAGGTCCTACTTACCATATTACCTTCAATAAAATTTTCAGCTGGGGTCACCCCACACACAATAGGTGTTGTGAACATGGGCCCCAAACCTAAAGGACTGTGAAACTGCGAAATTCTTGAAGAAAACTTTTTATTTTTTCATACTCTACCTTGAACCAAGGTTTAAATAAGAAAGTGTCCTAGGTGCTGCGGCTCAATAGGCTAATCCTCCGCCTTGTGGTGCTGGCACACTGGGTTCTAGTCCCGGTCTGGGCTCCTGATTCTGTCCCGGTTGCCCCTCTTCCAGGCCAGCTCTTTGCTATGGCCCGGGAGTGCAGTGGAAGATGGCCCAAGTGCTTGGGCCCTGCACCCCATGGGAGACCAGGAGGAAGCACCTGGCTCCTGGCTTTGGATCAGCGCGATGCGCTGGCTGCAGCACACTGGCCGCGGCGGCCATTGGAGGGTAAACCAACGGCAAAGGAAAACCTTTTTCTCTCTCTCTCTCTCACTGTCTAACTCTGCCTGTCAAAAAAAAAAAAAATGTCCTTTTTAGAGCCTCCCACGACTTGCCCTAGGTGGTACTGTCATTGCCATTTTTCTGTTTCCCCAGAATTATGCTGGTGGCTTCAATCAGTTCCTACACTCTGCTCAGGATCTAGGCTTTGTTTATTTTCCATCACCACCTCCAACATATTTCTTCTTTCTTTTAGCTCCTCAATTTTTAAAGGTCTATTTATTTATTTGAAAGGAAGAGAGAAAGGCAGAGAAAATCTTAAAAAGAAACAGAAGAAGAAAGAGAAAGAGGGAGAGAGAGAGAGATTTTCCAAAAGTGGTTTCACTCCCCTAATGACTGCAAGAGCCAGGCCAAAGACAGGAATCAGGAGCTCCTTCTGGCCGCCCCCATTTGTGGCAGATGCCAAACTATTTGTGCCTCCTTTCAGTGCCTTCCCAAGCACATTAGCAGGAAGCCAGATGGGAAGCAGAGCCGCTGAGTCATGAACCAACACTCTAACAGGGGATGTTGGCATTATAAGTGGCAGCTTACCCTACTGTGACAGAACAGCAGTCCCATAATTCCTCAGTTCTCATCATTTTCCAATTTGACCACAGGATAACCATATTGAGAAAACTTCACATTATGCAGAAATCTTAAGAATTCTGAATTGGGATTTCTTTTCTCCATCTCTAGTTCATCATATGCTTCTTAATTTTATAATTGATTTATGAAGAAACATAGATCATAGAGAACTTAACTATAAACCACAATGAATAGATTGTTTTCATTTTTAAAAAAATGTATGAAAGACAGGCTATTTTGTATTAGTGATTTAACCTGACAATAGAAAGCTGAGGTCTCCAATTTTCTACTTGTTATAAAATGGTCATGCCTTCACCAATAGCAGGCATGGCAAATGTTTGCCTGGCTGTGACCTTTACCCTCTATTCTTCTATTTATTGTTACTTGGCAGAATTCAATAACCAAAAAGACACCTTTCCCCCATGAGATGTCACTGCAAAAGGGATTTCAACACAAAAGTCTTGGCAACCATTACCAATCACATGGCGTTAGATCATTTAGAAACTCATATTAAGCATCCTTGTCTAGCTAATCAGATTAATAGGATGTTTTTCTCACTGTTATTTATTATGCTTACAAGTTAAAATTGTATGCTCAGACTCTAATGAGAATGTATGATTGCACCAGGGTGATGGGCACCATGGAAAGACACCAATAGACATTAGTGAAAGATACTTTTCTGTAATGTAAGTGATGAATCGAATTCCTATCTGCAAATCTAGAAATGGCTGCATAGAGTACAATATTCAGCCACCAGCACTTCTGGAGAGTTTGATCATCCTGATTTGTAAGCTCTTATTGGCCTATTGACCTCAGCTTTCTATTGTCAGGTTAAATCACTAATACAAAATAGCCTGTCTTTTCATACATTTTTTAAAATGAAAACCATCTATTCATTGTGGTTTGACTTGATTGAGAAGAGGATTCTGTAAGGTCTTTGAGAAACTCCCTTCACTGTTTCCTGGGTGTGGTTATGTATGAAGTTATAGATACCATCTCATCTGTTTCTGTTCACCAGCAGCCAGCGTATTCCTGACAGTCTTGTGGCAGATGATTGAAGAATGTATTACATAATTTAAGTGCACAACACCCTCAGTTATCCCAGATTCTGGGCTATTCTTTATTTCTATTCCTTCTCAGAAGATAATGACAGGCTTCACTGAAAATGTACACATTAAAAAAAAGACCAAACTCATGCATTCAATGAGCTTCATTTATAAGTTCTAAAGTTTTTCATCGATACAGTTGATCATTATCAGAGCTTTCTAATCAATATTTGAGAAATCTGCAAAAATTCATAGAAGAGTTAGGTCTTCAGCACAGTGGTTAAGAAACGGCTTGGGACACCCATATCCCATACTGAAGTGCCAGGGTTTGAGTCTCAGCTCTGCTCTCAACTGCAGCTTCCTACTAACGGGTACCCTAGGAGGCAGAGGATGATGGCTCAGGAGTTGAATCGCTGCCACCTACATGGGAGACCCAGATTAAGTTTCAGGTTCCTGGCTTTGGCTTGTCCCAGCCCTGGCTCTTGGGTATTTGAAGAGTGAACTAGTAGATGAAAGAATAGTCTCTCTCTCTCTCTTAAACATATACACTCATTTAAAAGTTCTTGGAAAATTATCTCTTAATTGTATTTTCCCATGAACTTTTTGAAGTTCCCTCATAAGTTTAGCTTACCTCCTATTTGCAAAAAAAAAAAAAAAAAAAAAAAAAAAAAAAAAAAATCATTCTTAATACAAACTCTCTGCTCTGAAATGTAAATACTTGGGCAAAAAAAATGTCATTCTGCAAAACTGGAGAGCAATCTCCTAATTGTTCATGTGTTTCGTTCTGCACTCAAATATGTTTTTTGTAAGTAGATTGAATACAATTGAGTTACCTATAATTTGAAGAGATTTAAGCAATTATATGAACATTTCAGGAGGCATTCACCCATAAAACTTCTCTACTGTCTACAGGCAACATTGTTCCCCCCAATATGCGACAAAGAAATATCTGAAAAACCTCAAGGAATTTGGGAGAGTCCCACTGTGATAATATGCATGATTATTGGTGATGACTCCTGGATATTTTTCCTGCTGTCTGAAAACAAGCTTGCTGGAAAGGAAGCCTATTTTTACCAAAGCAAGAAGTAGAAACCAAGCTAAACTCAAACTGTGCTGAAAACAGCAGTCTGCTGTTCAGGGTATCCAATGTCTCCCAAAACTTCTTCAAATAGCTGGCATCTGTGCTCCTGGTAGCCAATAGTCTGTGTGTGCGTGTGTGTGTTTTCTCATACAGGCAAAGTAATTAACTAGAGAGACAAGAAAAAAGGAAAAAAGCACCTGGCCCTCACCCTCACCCCCCTGAATCACAAATCTACCATTCTCAAGCAAGTCTCTCCACAAAATGCCTGCAGGTCAAAGGCATAGGTACCTACAAATCTTTCTGAGATGATTTCTAGCTTGTCTCAAGTGATACTGCCATCATTCCTGAGAGTACAATGATAGCTATAGTCTTTGAATTTTAAATACTCCTTAGTATTCTGGACACATTTCCCCAGCTATAGTGATTATGACCAAGAATGTATGTCCATTGAGGGTACCAATTTCTATGGCTTTTTGACTCTCTGAATTTACTACTCTTATTAATACCACATTTATTTTTTATTGTGATAAATGTTGTTAATCACATTTATAAATTTTTAAATGTTATATTTACCCAAAAAGGGGGTTGAAACCATGTTCCCTTTTTGAAGTAACATAGTTAGAAATCTCTTTTATAAAAAAAATCAGACTAACGACATAATAGTTTGATTGAGTTTTGTCTAAAGATCACAAGCTACTTGCCAACAGAACAAATTCAACCCACAAGTTGACTCTGATTTTCTGTAGAATATGTAGACTGTTTCTTGAAAATAGAATAACTCAGTGGAGCATGTCACATTTATTATAACTCAGAAAGATATTAGTGCATATATAAAATTCAAAGAACTTTTCTTTAATACAGATAATACATTAAAATGCAGACATGATTAAAACCTTTTAATCATTTTAAGCATCTATCAGGATTCTTCAATTCCATTTTCATCACACATTTTATGGAGTCAGCATAGATCTCCTGGAGGGATGGTCTCCTGGGATAAATTATAAATTTTTACAATAGTTCTTTTGTCCAGCAGCTACTCTTTATTAGGACGTATGCATGTGTTTCTTCCACTGTGCAAGTAAAAATAAAATAGAATACTTCTATATTGAACATTTGCGAAAGTAAATAAAGATCATCTTATGTTTAATTAATATCAGATCAGTGGCTTAATATTTGACCTTTTCAAGGATAATCTTGGTTATATTTTAACAAATAAGTCTATCTCCAAAAATGTTACCAAACTGAGATTCTAAGAAACTGAATGAAATGCAGAGGAGTCAGTAAGAACAAATTATTAACCAACAACAGAGATTCTATTTAAAGAGAGCCACTTGATACCATTAGTAAGACCACATTTTGAGAAGGAGAAGACTTGGGTAGAAGATACATGTCAAATTGCCCTAGACTCAAATCAAGCAGAACCCAACCAAACAATATAGTCATCAGAAATTTTACCTGAAACATGCAGGTTTCATAATTATGATCTGATTATTCTGAAATAACAAGAATGTCATATTATCTATCCCTGAAAAGCCAAATTTCCTATTTTAGATGTTATTTACAGATTCATATATTCACCAACCTATCTCATAACCCATTATGTGTTAGACACCCTGTAAGTGTTGGATATATGATCCTGAGTAACAGAGTCAAAATCTGTTTCCTGAGGAAGCTTAAATTTTAATTGAGGAAGGAACAGTTGTAATAGAAGCCAACATTTAAGAAAGGCTATTCCTAATAGACATAAATGTGATCACAACATTGAGCAGTGTGAGTCAGGGTAGCTGCTGGATGGCCAAAAAAATTTTCTCATTAATGTGTAGGGAGCAGGGCTTCTAAAACTTGGATGTCCATGTAAATCACCTGGGAGTCTTGTTGAAAAGCAGATTCTGACTCACAGGCCTGATGAAAGACTAGAGATTTTCCATTTCCTATAAGATTTTTTGTGATGTAGTCGGGTCAGGCCCTCAACCCACATTTCGAATAGTCAGGTCTTTAAATAAGATAAAAGAATGGCAAAAAGAACTGGGACAGAAGGAATCCATTTCATTGGCAATCACGTATAGGTGTTTGGGTAAAGGAACTGAGATAAGTCCAGCATTCTGTCCACCTCATTTCCAATTTTCTCTCATTGTTTCATGGGACATGGTGGGAAAATATGAGCTCTGAGATCATGCAGACTTGGGCTTCAAAAGTCTATACCTCTTCACATCAATGAGACCCTAGACAGTCCACTTACTCTAAGTCTCATGCTTCTACATTGCATGATCCTGAGATAATCTGTCCTGCACATAGAAAACAGTCAACAGGTAATAACATGATGCACACTGCAGACTGGTTGACCCAATCTCATCTACAGATCCTCTCTATTTGGTCTGTTTACATATTACAGATGTAAAAGCCAGAAAAATCAATTCAGAAAATTCAGATTTCCTTGTCTTCCTTGCAGCTAGAGAAGACTATGGTCCATGCAGGTTGAAAGAAATCATTGGTAGGAAAATAAAGCAAGGGAATGCCATTCCTTCTTGCAACCAAAACAGAGCCCCATAGGAAAAGGTCATTGCCCTTTGTCCTTCATTCTTCTTACTGTCTGCACCACAGAAATGAGTTCTGCCCACGTAGCAAGCATCTTTACATCAAGACGTCACAGATATAAGGACGCAAAACAGTACATTGAGAATAGCAGAGCAGAAAGGCCAAGGGAGTCTGAGTGTCCACCAGTGTTTCAGAGTCACTGTTCTGTGAGCCCATACTCCTTGAAGTATGAGAAAGATAAATCCTGTTTCAGCTTGGATTCATTAGGTTTTCAGGTTCTCGAAGTTAAAGGTAATACATATATAATTGTTTAGTACAGCCATTCATTATTATTTCTCCTGAGGGCATTCAGGAATAGACAAAAGCCAATGAAAAATAAAATTTTGACAGTGTCTTTGATAATGCCAATGTGCAGCTGCTTGCCAAAAATTAGACTTCCATGAAATGCTATTACTTGTGAACCTTGACTTGCATTTCCGCTGAAGACAATGTGTAAAGGTTTGCACATCATCGACTCTTACATTTTCACTTTGAATTTGAAGTGCTAACTTTTAGACGTTGTAACTGATATTCCCCCATTTGTGGTAACTGATGATGTTGTTGTCACATAGTGAATTACCCAGTGTTAATCATTTTTAAAGCAAATTTGGGACACACTATAAGAAATAAATAAAAATAACTGTATTGGGCCATGTGCCTGGAAAAGTAAGACACATATCATCAGACTCAACTGATTTGAATGTGTTTCAATGCTATTTTCCCTGCAAAGTTCTCCCTTATTTGGTTCCAATTCTTTCTGCCCAACTCCACGCTCTTTTTCTCCCTATCTGAGAACAGTGTATCATTTCTTCCATTCTACTATCACTAAATGTACTACATGGCCAACCCTGGATCTATGTTCTTCATGAGCACTTTGGAGCCAGAAAGAGGGGAGGAGAAAACAATGGTACACTCTGGAGTTTGTAGGATCACAAATCCAAGTTTTATTATTTTTTACTGTGTCAACTTTGCCAAGTGACTTAAAATGCATAACTGAGAAGAGGAACTATTTTTGGGGTTATAATGAGAAGTAAACAAAGCTGCATAGGTGAAGCACTCAGCATAAAGCAGAGACCCAGAAAAGGTCAGTTATATCTAAAAACATACAGAAGTTAACAAGAATGACCATTTCCATGTTTTATTAAGCATATTCTGTTTATCCTTGTGCTACATAATTTCACGTGTTATTTTTCATAAACCTACAACAAATGTAGGAGACACATATGATTACTCCCACTTTACAGAACAGAAGATTCAGTTCCTGCCAAGGCAAGGAGTTTATGGAAAGTGCAGCAGCCAACATGTGCTGGAATCAGGATCTGAGCTGAGATTTAGACCACCTAAAATCTACTGCCTCCATTCCTGCATCTCCAAAAACTATTTCAATATTGAAGGCAAATGGTACTCAAATATTTGCTAAATATTAACTTTTAACCTTATAATAAATCTCAAATATAATTTATAAAAAATTATTTAATTTAATTTACATTCATTGAAAAAATAAAGCTTCCTTGCTTAATTCACAAGTTCTTACTTTATGGCACTGGAAGATGTTTTTCCCTATCTTTCCCCGTCTTTGAGGACCCCCTGGCCAGGAAAACTTTGCCTACCCTGCCTCCTTTCATTAAGGAGCCATCAGTTATCTTCTTGTCAAAAAGACTTTAAGTTGTGATCAAGACATGATCAGCAAGGAAAAAAAATCTCTGTTTCCAGAAATATTGATAAAAAGACCCAAGGTTTATATTAAAATATACCTTACTAATAGGGAGAAAGGGAAACAGGGTCTAATATTAAATTCATTGTATGCAATACTAGACATGGATGTAGAAGTTAGCGGTGTACACACTTTTTTGGACTGTAAGTAAAATGTGTCCAAAAAGGAAGGGTATTTTTAAAAAAAAGTATTTGAGAGCGAGAAAGAGTGAGAGCTTGGCACCATTGGATCACTCCCCAAGTGCCTACATGTAACATCTGGGGCTAGGCCGGAGCAAGTAAACAGAAACTCAATCCAGGTCTCCCACACTGGTAGCAGGAACTCAAGTACTTGAGTCATCTCTTGCTGCCTTCTAGAGTCTGCATTGGCTGAAATCTGGAATCAGGAACTGGAGACAGAAACTGAATCCAAGGAATTTGATGTAAGACCTGAGCCTCTAAAATGTTAGATCAAACACCTTACTACCCTCAAAAGGAGGATATTTTCCAAGGTGGTGAAAAACACTAGACTTGTGCTGAAGTCTCTCTCAGTCTCCCTCTGTCACACACACACACACACATACACACACACACACAACCAAATCACTATCTAAAAGCTATTGCCTGTACAATTAGTACTTGGCATTTTGTGCTAATCTCCAACTAGTGCTGTGAGTGCAAGGTCTGCATTGTATCCTATATTTTGCTAACATATTTTTTATTTGACAGATAGAGTTAGACAGTGAGAGAGAGACAGAGAGAAAGGCCTTCCTTCCGTTGGTTCACCCCCCAAATGGTCACCACAGCTGGCGCACCGCGCTGATCCAAAGCCAGGAGCCAGGTGCTTCCTCCTGGTCTCCCACGCGGGTGCAGGGGCCCAAGCACTTGGGCCATCCTCCACTGCACTCCTGGGCCACAGCAGAGAGCTGGACTGGAAGAGGAGCAACCGGGACTAGAACCCAGTGCCCATATAGGATGCTGGGATCGAAGGCAGAGGATTAACCATAGCGCCAGCCCTGCTAGCGTTTTCTATAAAATATATTTTTCCTAATTTCAAAAAAAAAATCCCCAACAATATCAGGATTAATGATTAAAGCACGTTTTAGAAACAGAACCACACAATTTGTATCTCTTAAACAAAGTACCCTATGAGCTCATATCCTATGAGCTTCAGCAGGGAATAAACTTAATCAATATAACAATATTTTCAAACTTAATTGAACTTCAGCGACACATTTGTATGAAATGAAATAGAGTCAAGTGAGGCCACATGCTCATTTAGAGATTTTTGGTTCTGTGAAACACTACTGCTCTAGTTTTATAGTGAGTGATTTTAATGATTTTCAAACACTTCTCTTGAGGTTCTAAAAATGCCATACATTATACATTTGGCCTACTGTTGAAGACATTGCTTGATTCACCTGCTTCCTGTATTAGAGTGTCTGTGTTCTTATGCCAGTTCTACTTCTGATTCCAGCTTCCTGTTAATGTTCACCCTGAAGCTGATGATGGCTCAAGTGATTGGGTCCCTGCCACCCACATAAGAGACGGGAATTGATTTCCCGGCTCCTGGCTGTAGCCTGGTCCAGCCTGGGCAGCTATAGGATTTGGGAGCATATAAGCCAGTGGCAGGGAGCTTTCTGTCTGTTTCTTGCTGTGTGTATATATCTCTCCTGTGTCTCTGCTTCTAAATTAATAAAAAAATTAAAATATCACATGGTAAGGTGTTCCCTTCTTGATGATATGCCAACAACTAGTGAATTATATTTGTAGTTGTTAATGATCATTTTTACAACCATGATGACTTACAATAGCTAATTTGTCTCTAAAAATCTACATATTTTTGTGGGACATTTATAATAACATAGCCACAGGAAAAAAGTGTTCCTGAATGTTCAGTATATATCAGGAGCAATACTTAATTTCCCATGAAACATATTATTTGAGGAACAAAGTTATCAAACTATAAAAAGACTTAGGGACTCACCAGCAAATATTTCAAAACTTTAAATTAATTTGCCTAATATAATTAATGTTAAAAGTCTTTTGTATTTTTTCTTTGAATCTTGCCAGAGTATCATCTTTTTATTGCACCTGTTCCTTAACTAAAAATGGGATTATTGTTGAACACAGTTCAATATATTCATTTTAAAAATATGAAACTCGTTTCCAAGGCAGAAACCTAGTTACACAGAGTGTCAGGTGCTCAGCCTTCAGTGCCAATGGCAGGAATGATCTCTCATGCAAGCAATTCTTCCATGGTGACCTGACTGGCCTCCTCGTGCTCATATACCCAGTTCATCCCCAGGGAAGATGTGTAGTTTAACCTGATTGAGGTCTGTAGCAGAGATGGGCATGCACAATGTGACCCCTTCCTCTTCTCTCTTTTCAGACAGCAGCTGCCTTTGGGGACCAACTGTCCTGGTCTGACCCTCTAAGGTTTTAGTTTCCTCTTGGGAAGCTTCGTCCCTGTACCAGTCCAATTTTGCGACTGAAGCACAATTTGCCTTAATTTGTAGCTCACTAGGAGGGAGTCCACTACCTGCTGGGAAAAGTCAGGTTCTCCTTTATTAGTTTTATCAGAAATAAAAGTGACATTTTGATCTCAAATTTGCCTTACTCTTTTTTCTTTACAGGTTGATTCAAAAACTTGGGTGGTGAACACAAGTGTTTTGATTGAACTCTTTCAAATACCAAACGAAAATGTACATCTCGCTCCTTTCATCTATACTGCGAAGGGGATTTCCCTTCTATCAACAGATATGTAGAACATCAGAAACCGATGATCAAATAATTTGTATAAAATCATTCGACATGAATACTCATGCTCAAAGCAAGTCAGCTAAGCATTGATTTGCAGCAAGCAAACAAAAAAGAATGTATTGCTTTTTGAGGATAGTTTCCTATTCATATTTGTCCAGACACATACAGAAGTGTGCATAATAACACACATATATGTGTGCATAATATACACAAATATATATGTGCATAATATACTTATATATATATGTGAACAATTGTATTCAAAAAACCCTTGCCTTTTGTATCCTTATATTCCAAAGAAAATAGTAAAAAAAGTGCATACCAATTTCCACACTTACCTTTATGAAACTTACATCACACAGGCACTACACTTGCTCTAACACTCATGTAATTGTTAGACTATGCTTTCCTCATATATGCAAAATATATCAAGGTATCTGGCTATGCAAATATAGAGGAAAACAGTTCAATATATTTGCAAAGATTTTGAATTATAGATGTGGGGGGCACCAAACTGTGGCAGTTCCTCATCTGGGCTGAAATTTCAAAGAATATAGTATATTTAAAACATTAATCCACATTTTTAAAAAGAGTGAGAGTAAAAGGGTTCATTCCTGGGACTGGCACCATGGCACAGCAGGTAAAGCCACCACCTACAGAGCACCGTATGGGTACGAGTTTGATTACTGACTACTCCACTCTCAATCTAGCTCTTTGCTAATGCTCCTAGAAAAAGCAGTGCTTGGGAACCTGCACACACAGAGGAGACCTAGAAGAAGCTCCTGGCTCCTGGTTTCATTCGGGCCCAGCCTCAGCCATTATGGCCACTTGAGGACTGAACTCTCTAACTCTGCCTTTCAAATAAAGAATAAATAAATCGCTTAAAAAAAAAAGAGTCCACTCCTAAACATAAACAGATAATCTCACTGGGGGCCAGCGCTGTGGCATAGCTGGTTAAGCTGCTTTCTGTGGTATGAGTATCCCTTATGGGCACCAGTTCCGCTCCTGGCTGCTCCATTTCTAGTTCCAGCTCCCTGCTAATGGCCTCAGAAAGCAGCAGAAGATAGCCCAAGAGTTTGGGCCCCTGCCACCCATGTGGAAATCCTGGAAGAAGCTCCTGGTTCCTGGCTTCAGCCTGTACCAGCCTGCCCTGGCTGTTGCAGCCATTTGGGGAGTGAACCAGCAGAAGATGGATGATCTCTCTCTCTCTCTCTCTCTCTCTCTCTCTCTCCCTCTCTCTCTGTAACTCTGACTTTCAAATACATCTTTAGGGGCCAACATTTTGACAAAGTGGGTAAAGTCACCGTCTTTGATGCCAGCATCCCATATGGACACAAGTTGGAGACTCCACTTCCCATCCAGCTCCCTTCTAATATGCCTGAGAAAGCAGTGGTGGATGGCCTAAGTCCTTTGGGCCCCTGCACCTATGTGGGAGACCCACATTAAGTTCCTGGCTCCTGACTTCTGCCTGGCCCAACCTCCACTGTTGTGGCCATTTGGGGAATGAACCAACAGATGCAAATTCTCTCTCTCCATCTCTCTCTCTCACACTCTGTCTCTTTTCTCTCTCTCTCTTTCTCTCTGTAATTCTGCTTTCAAATAAGTAAATATTAATTTAAAAAAGGAGTCCATTCCTAAAAAGTTTAAAATATTAAGTATCAGGTTCTGACAAAGAACTCCCCCATACAGGAAATTCACAAAGGCACAAATTGCTTCTTCTCTTGTCTCTAGAATACCTAATCCGACTTCTCTGTAAAACAAATAACACCATTTTTTTCAGCAGGGATTTCTGTCAGCTTATATGAAATGCAGGGTATTTCTTAACAAGCTACAAAAATAATAGAAGGCAACAAGCATAAACTCTTAAAAGGGATACTTTACACAAATTGAAACCTTATTTGTGTCTTAAATAATTATACTATTCTATATAATATAGTAAGGTTATATATTTGTTTGCAATACTTTGTTTTAACAATACGTATACTACAGTTCTTACTTTCAAATGAAATTTCGCACCTCTGAGTTTTCAGCTATAGCACATTAGATGAAAAAGGGAGAAGTATCTTTAATAATATCATTTAGCTTCACTTATCCTATCTATCCAATTTTGTGCCTTATAAAGCAAGCTGGTGTGAATTCTTATATTGTGGTGAATCATTTTCTCACCCTCATCCTATTTGCATAGGAATATGAACTTCTGCTTTCTGTCAAATGAGTCTTTATTACAAAGATAAGAATGTAAATTCATGTGAGTTTCTGTGATTTGGAAATATTCGCCAAATATGACTGCTAACAGTTATGAATATGTATCAGTTGCTGTTATTATAAAGATAAATTTTTTCTTCCAGAGCCTCTGCATAAACAATTTCAAAATGTTACCCCATCTGCCAATGTTTTCTGCAAACAGTACAAACCTTCTTTTTTTTCTTCTGGAGTGATCTTCACTTTTGTATCTGTTATATCCTTGAATGAGGCCAGGAAAAGAACCACATCTCCTTTCTCGTTCTTTATAGGAACAATATCCAATAGACACCAAAATGGAGACCCTGCAACAGCAATAATGATATGAATAAACCACTGCCACCCATTTTTCTCTATGAAAATCCCATTCATTAATAAAAATAAAGCTCTTGGTTCCTTCTACCCCACTACTCCCCCCAACTTAAAAAAAAAACTATCAGTTTTCAGAGTCCATAAATGACTAGCCTATTGCATCTCTGTTCATTCGCAAATGGAATGGCTTATCTATGAATAAGGCAGTATTTTAAACAGAATACTTGACCAGGCTGACACATTTCTGCTCAGGCCATTTAAATTGGGTTTCTTCTTTGAGCTTGCAGGTGTTGAAGCATTCTACTTTATGAAAGGTTACCCTTTACCAACCCAGCACACATTGGTTCCAAATGAAGACTTTTGCTAGGTATATGTATCTTCTAGAGGTTTATTTAGTGATTTTAAAAACCAAAGCTTATCCATCAGAATAACTAAAATTAGAGAAGATGGTAAGTTTGTAGGAAGATGCATAGTCATTTGAGAGGTAATATATTATTGGATGATTGTAATGAACAAACATACCTTAAAAACTGCTAGTGTTAAAGTTTATTTTCACAACACAGCATTATATATCAATGTGAATGAGTAATACATGACTATGTATAACCAAACAGATAACTCTCACTAAGATAATGTTGAGCACAAGTAACCAAACACGGGGTACTATACCATGGTGCAGAAGATTAAGACACAGCCTGCAATGCTTGCAGCCCATGTGGGAATGCTGTTTAAAGTCCCAGCCACTCTACCTCTGATCCAGCTCCCTGCTTATGTGCCTGGGAGGCAGTGCATGATGGCTCCAGTACTTCAGTTCCTGCCACCCTTGTGGGAAACCAGCATGGAGTTCTTGGCTCCTGGCTCACTGTGGTCTAGCTCTGGGTGTTATAGGTATTTGAGTTGTGAATTGGCAAATGGAAGATTCATATTCTCATTCTCTCACTCTCTCTCCCCCCCCATCCCCTTTCAAATAAATAAGTAAACATTAAAAATTTAAAAGTAACAAAACACAAATGAGTAGAATGAAATATGAATCCAATCACATTAAGTTAAAAATAGCAAAACTAATCTATGATGGAAAAATCCAGGTTGCTGTTACCTTTGGAGAGATTGTAGCTAGAAAGGTATACAGATCAGGGAGGTCTGGGAAGCTGGACAAGTTTTATCTCACGATCGCTTAACATATTTATTTATTTATTCATTTATCTAGTTCCTGACTCGCTGTGATTCCTCGGTACATGCTCCCCAACGGGCATCCATTGCCCTCAATCAGAGGCCAAATCAACGGGAGCAACCAATCTCGGATTGGAACCTCCAAAGCCTTGAGCCAGGATGAACCTCGTCCTTCAAAAACAGCCTGAGTCAGGTATTTGGTGTAGTAATGAAACCGTGACTGCGGATGTCTACCTTTTCAGTGCATTATATGCGAGAAATGCTTACTGGAAAACAGTGCAAGGGGTACAAGGCATTCACTCTCGCTCCTTTCTTCTCCTCCCTTTCCTTCTTTCCTTTGCTCCTCCATTTCTTCCTTTTTTCTCTTAACTGTACCTTTTATCCACACTGGCTACCTTACTGATATACTTTTCAGTACCTGTAATGTTGGGAAACAAAACACATGCCAGTTGCTTCTGCTTGCAGAATAAGAAGGTATATGCTAAAAGCTACCACTTAGATTCAAGGAGAGACCCTTCACATTTAACTTGCTCACTTATTCATCCCCTCTCTCTTTTCTGAAATCCCTCCACCAAGGCCTCCACTCTGTTTCTCTAACAACCTTTTCAACCTTGCATGACTGTGATAATTCAAGGCTGTTCCCTAGGGTTTGAATTTTCCTTCTTCCCTCCCTTATCCACGAGAACAATGATGACCAAAATCTTCCGTCAAGAGTAATGCAGGCCCAGTGCAACAAATGTCTCTTAGGGTTATGGTGGAATGCAGCTAGTCCATCAGACTCAAATTCAAACATGTGGATAATTCTTAAAAGTAGAGTTAGAGGGCAGAAATCCTGAGTGAATTTCAGCGTCTGTATATAGCAGCAATAATTAGCATGTTGGTCAGGAAGTGCCAATATAAATGAGACTCTGCCAGGATTTAAGTAGGGAACACCTTTAATTTCCTTTGATGGAGATTTAACTGATGGAGAGAAAACAGTTTATACCTTTATATGGTAAACTGTATTCTTGGAGTTGAATAAATAGCTATACAGGATATAAATCTAGTGGAACTTCCATTGTCTCCATTTCAGAACTTCCTTTTTCCTTGACTGAAAAACAAGGGCACAGAAGAATTCAACTTGCTAATCTTTCAATTATAGAAAGACTCACATGCTTTCCATATATGGCCAAATATATTTGGCAACTAATGATAAGTATCAAATCATGGTTTAGCACCTTAACATTGAGAGTTGAGTGACTCCATTCTTTTTAATGACTGTGTTGTCAAGAGTTATGTTGCTCAATGCAACACAGTAGCTCAAAGTGGTATATGGACAGTTTGCACCTCTCCAAGGTTCTTTGAGTGTATTCTTAATGATATACATGTGTGGCTTTTACTCTTTGAAACAATGCCAATAATAAATAGTCTGAGTGTTAGCAATGTCAGTTCCATAGGACCTAAACATTTTCAGGTGTGTCGCATATTTCACATTATGTATAATGGGTCTTGTCCTCTACAACCATTGTCTCGGTGCTATGTAGCAACACAATGACATATTTGCCACTCTTTTGAAATTAGTCTAGGGGAACAATATTAATGTGAGGCTGGGAATGTGACTGCATTTGAGTTAATAAGGCTGTTGCTAATGATAGCTGGGTGATGGGACTTGCAAACCAGTTGAAGAAAGAGGGTGGCAGCAAAGAGAGTCACACTGAGTCTAACTCAGAGCTCTAGAAAACCAAATTGGTGAAGATGCTAAACAAATAACTCTTACCTACAACTGAAAGAGTTTGCTATATGCAGCTAAACACAAATTTAGCTGCCATAGGTTGAGAAGAGGAACCACATCAGCTGAGCATGATTCAGTGAGAAACAGAATTGAATGTCTGAAAATATAATGCACACAGTAAGTACCTAGTGTTGCAATTATTTATCAGGCTTCTATCACATGGCAGACACTATATCTAACTTCTCACTGATCAACATAATAGATATTCTTCCATACTGAACTGTATTTTATAATTATGGGAATTGAAAGATGTTGTACTATCCTCAGTATCACACAACTAATAAATGTGAAAGACTAGAATCTAAAGGTAAGAGTTGAACTTTTAAATTTTGCTTTCCTATAATATTCTGGGAATGACCTCATTCAATGAGCAATGTTTCAGGAATTGAGTTTCAATTTGACTTAATTCCTCTTTCTACAAATTCTGTAGAACATGATGAATGTAAGTTAAAATGTTCTCATTCTAAGAGAAAGAGTGAAGTAACACCTTTGATTAGCAAAACATTTTGCTCTCAACTACAAAATGAGAGTTTAAACTATTTCAGTTTAAGATTGGAATACAACCTTTATTAAGGTACATATAACATGAATTCTTAAATTTGTTTGAGTCCACAATGAGCCAAGAGGGTCACACATCACCACTGGCACTACTTTCAGCCACTTGGCTGACACAACAGGAATGAACATATACAAGCAGTCCTGACTACAATTTCTGAGTGTAGCTACCTAAGCTGTTAACATATACAGCACCATATCTTAACCTCATTAACTGTGTCTTTGCCTGAGTCTGCTTTCAGTGTTTCTGCTTCCTGCTCTTCTAGGAAGCTTCAGAAATGGTGATTCGCATACTACTGAGGCCCCATATAGAAGGCACAGCAACATCTCTTGGATTAATTTCTTCCAAGTTACAAATAATGAGAACTGAGCTCCAATCAATGTCTAAGCCACAGCTCCATGTTCAATGATGCTTTGGGGGAAAGAAGGCCATGTGGTGTAACGGACAATTATTAATGAATAGGAAAATCTCTGATCTGACAGGTTATTTTCAGATTGCTTCTTGTCAGCCACTTCTTTCTGAGAATAAGTCACTGAAACAAATTCACTCCCCTGATATTTGACTTTAAGGAAAGCAATTTAAAATTGCTTCAAACTTTCAGTTGTTCAGTGAGAAAGAACTTGCTTCAAATGAGAATCTGAGAATTAAGTCAACCCCCTCTAATTGCACACAGCTTCAGTTGGAGGAATCTATGATCATTAGAGGGCAATGACAATAAGTATCAGTGCCAATAAACATAATTTATACATGAACTCAGGATGATTAAAAATGGTCTAGGATTTTGAGCTCACTTAGTTTAGGATTCAAAGGAAAACATTCATAGATCACATTACAAGCAATTGGACATGATGTTATTCATTAATTCAACAGATAACAAGTGCCTGTTATGCTATGCACGGTTTTGTGTTTGGACTCATCATAAGCCAAACAATAGATCTATGTCCACGTCCTGAAAGAACTTTTATTCTACTTTAAAGAAGATAATGAAAATAAAAATGTGCTATATAGGAAAGTTACATAGTTTATTTGAAGATCTTAAATGTCAGAGCAAAGAGAAAAGGGACAGCAGGGTGAGGGGAGAAATGTAAGCGAGTGTCAGAGAAAAAGGCATAGCGTCATACTATAACTTTACTAGGAGATTATTCACAAAAATGCTACTTAATATTGCTCTTGAGTATAGTGAATTATTGGTATATTATTGTAGTCCTCTTGGAAGAAAACAATGAGAAGATTTGATACAGCATTAACGTCATCTGAAGGAGACAAGGAAGGAAGAAAAATTGCATGAAAGTGTCCTGGGGTACAGCGCAGTCCTGAGAAATTAGCCAAGTCATTGGGGAGCTAGCTTGCTGTGTTAGGGTAACTAAAAGGACCAAGGAAAGTAATGAGTAACCAGGCTTTTGGGGAAGCAAGAAACAGTAGCATTCTGTAGGGTCTGGATAGCAGGAAAAATTGTTAGGCTGAGTTCTCCATCAAAACAGCTCCATATCTCCTAGGAACAGGCCTGACTTAGCAGCCCTGCCTCATTCAGTCATCGGCCAGGAGCAGACCATGGAAAGTTTGGCTTCTATGTCAACACAGTGTTTCAGAGCACAGCTACTAGGTCCATCAATCAATTAATGCTCATGATTGCCACAAGTAGTACAGTGGACATCCCCTCTTTTTGGTGGGATAGCATCCATGGCCCCTTCGTCTTGGTCATAACACCTCAAAATTCCACTGGGAACCAAACCTCCTCTCTGCTTTCACCCCTAGTAGAAAGATCCAACCTGGTGCTCTGACCTCACTGGAGGGATGGACAAATCACCTATACCTTGAGCACAGGTACAAGATCAAAAATGAGGGTATTGGGTTCATTCAACATTGAAGACTAGAAAAAACCCACACAATTACTCCTGCTCTCCTAACCCTACAGAACACTTCTGTTTCTTGCTTCCTGGAAGGCCTGGTTACTCATTACTTTCCTTGGTCCTTTAAGTTATACTACATGTTTTTAATAAACTATTAATCTTCTTAAGATAACCAGAATGAATGTATGAAGAATGATAATTAGAAAATGATGATTTTTAGAAAGGGAGAGTCAAATTGTAAAGGGAAGAATACGTGGCTTAGATGGAATTGCTTGGGACCAAGTTCCAAATTCTCTGTTGACTTGCTGCATATCTTCAGCATAATTTTTAAACCAGTCCCTACTGGATATAAGGCTACTTCTTGTGGAACTTTGTAGCAGCCAAGATTAACAGCTTGGAGGTGTCCTACACACTGTAAACATTTGTATAAACCAAGGATTCAACTGTGGCATGTAACTGTTTAATTCTTTAACTATAAAGAGCAGTCAGGAGCCACGAGTGTTCCGCTGTAGTGGTACAGTCTCTGTCTGTGACAACGCATCCCATATGGGCTCCAGATCATGTCCTGGCTGCTCCATGTCCAATCCAGCTCCCTTCAAATGGCCTGGAGAAGCAGCAGAAGATGGTCTGAGCATTTGGGCCCTGCCACCCACGTGGGAGACCCAGATGAAGCTGCTGGCTTTGGCCTGCCCTGTCCCAGCCCTGGCCATTGTGGTCATCTGGGGAGTGAACCAACATTGGAAGATGTCTCTCTCTGTGTGTCTCTCCCTCTCTCTTTCTGTAACTCTGACTTTCAAACAAATAAATTTAAAAAAATCCAAAAAACATGGCTTGGTATTAACATTTGCTGGAGTAAAGAGGTGGTATACAGTAGGCATCTGTTGCCTTTGTATTTTTATGTGTTTATGGCGCATTCCATTATTGTTTTTAAGTGCAGGAACCACACATCACACATATACTTTAGAAAATGAATCCAGTATTTCCTTAAACACTTAATCTAACATTAAGTTGAAACACAAAATTATCTCACATTGCTGGAATTATAAAAGATATTAGAGCTTTTTATTGAAAAGATGAAAATCTTGAGTCAGAGTGTTTAAGGAAACCATATAAGGCCAACATATTAAATATGTAAAGAGTTGGGAACAGAACTTAAATCATAAGAATGCGTTTCATGATCTTTCTGATAAAACACAGTGCATTTCTCTGTATGTTAAAGAGAATACAAAAGGAATAATTATCACAGGAATCTATAATCTAGTTTTGCTATCTTATAAGAAAGATTCTCCTTGTACGTTATTGACATTTCTGACAAAATCACTAGGACATGCAACACAGTCAGAATGGAGCAAGTCCATTTTAAACAATTAAGTTCAGAATTAGGAACTGTGTTTAAAAAGTTGGGCAAATAAGATAAAAAAGGTGAGAAAGTATGTCCTATGTGAGACAGCAGAAATCCTGAGAAGAGAATTGGAAGCAAAGATAAAAGAATTGAAAAGAAATGGTTAAGAATCTTGTGACAATTCTCCAGTATATAAAAATATAAGATGACAGTTTTAGGTGGCAATTTAGCACTTTCCAAGAACAGACAGACAACAAACATACTGAACATCTCTTCCATTGTGCAAACTCAATGCTTAACGAAGACTCAGGAACTCGCATGCCAGATTGCCCTGAGTCACAACTTGGCAGGCCTGTGAGGCAAAACAGTTAGATGTCTTCCACAACTTACTGCAACTCTCCTGAAATAGAGCAGATGCCTTACCAGGGCCCTGGTAGGCCTTGTGGTACCCAGATTAGTTAGGTGAGCTTTTAGCACTAGCAAGCTTACTCATCAGATACCTGCCCTAAAAGAGACAGCAACATGTGAAAAATAAGAATGTACATAGCATTTTCTCACTAGCTCCCCATATTACCACAGGCATTTTCCTCCAACAGAAAAAACAACAGAACATTTTGAGTCCATATGTGTAATTAAGATATGAAAATTCAGAATTCTTCTAAACCAGGAGGCAACAATTCGATACCCAACCTAGCAGGATTGGTTATTCATCTTCAGTGGTCAGAAAGCTTTTTTCTACAAAGAACCAGATGATAAATATTTGTGATTTAGCAGTTCATATGGTCTTTGTCTCAACTACTCAACTGTGCTGTTTTAGTGCTAAAGCAATAATAGACATTGCATAAACAAGCGAGCATGGCTGTTTTCCAACAAAACTTCATTTACAAAAACAGATGTCTTTCCAGATACAGGCCATAATTCACTTACCCCTGATGTAGAAGCCTACAGATATACTGTACACTGGAAGTAATTCTTGATACTTAGGGAGATAGACTAAACTCTGTATTTAATACCAAATTATTTAAAAGCACTATTTGCTAGTGTGAGAGCTGTGTGGTCTTTGTTTCAGACAGAATGTTAGTGATTTATAAAAGAAGATTATCCAATCAGATCCTATTTTCCTAAGTACAGGCTAGTCATTTTCTTTCTCATTTGAGAATATACTGAAACTGCCCTTCACTTCGAAAACAGGTTTGACTGCTAATGACCAGGAGGATTTCTGATAAAGCTTTTGTCCCCAAATTCAAGAACAGAAGCTGGATTGAGAATCATGGCACTTGGGGGGGGGGCACTTTCTGAGCTGCACCACAAAGCAAATACATGTGAAACCCTGGTCCAAAAGTGGGAAAGGGGCAGGGGTCAACAAGTGAGTGACTGTTTTTCAAAACTACTAACTCCCAGAGTCAGGTCAATGCAGCTAGAAACTAGAAATATGAGGAGCTTCCACTCTGCAATCTTCTTTATGTATGGAAAAGAACAAGTACTTTTCTATTATGGACATTAATCAGTGATATAACCATAGTAAGGGATGGTATTTAACCTCAAAACACATCCTGAACTTAATTGTTTTCTCTTCTAATAACATCTATTCTTTAACATTCCTTTTTAAAAAATATTTATTTTACTTATTTGAAAAGCAAAGAGAGTGAGACAGATACACACACACAAACACACACACAGAGACAGAGAAACAGAGAGAGAGAGAGAGAGAGAGATTTTCATCCACTAGTTCATTCCCTCAGTGTACACGACAGCCAGGGCTGGGCCAGGCTGAAGCCAGAGCCAGGCACTCATGTCTCCTACACGGGTGGCAGAAATCCCCCTACATGAGCCATAACTTGTTGCCTCCCAAGGTGTGCACTAGCAGGAAGCTCACACTGAAAGCAGAGTTGGGGCTTGAATAAAGGCACTTCAGGAGACGGCGCTGTGGCACAGCGGGTTAAAGCCCTGGCCTGAAGCACCAGCATCCCATATGGGTGCCGGTTCTAGTCCTGGTGCTCCTCTTCCCACCCAGCTCTCTGCTGTGGCCTGGGAAAGAAGCGGAGGATGGCCCAAGTCCTTGGGTCCCTGCACCCGTGTGGGAGATGGGAAGAGGCTCCTGGCTCCTGGCTTCGGATCAGTTCAGCTCTGGCCATTGCGGCCATCTGGGGAGTGAACCATTGGATGAGGGACCATTCTCTCAGTCTCTACCTCTCTCTTTTTTACTCTTTCAAATAAATAAATAAAATAAATCTTAAAAAAAAAAAAAGGCACTTCAACAAGGGATGCTGGCACTCCAAGTGTAGTCTTAACCGAAAGGTCAAATATCCAGCCCAGTAACATTCTTAATAAGGTTTTTTTCATTGTTTCAGTACTATTGTATTTGTACAACAGTACTTTTCTTTGCTGCTATTAAATAGTGGAACACAATGTTTCAAAAGATAATTTAGAGGACTCCAAATTGAGAATTCTGGGAAAGTAAAGCCTACAAGAAACATGGCTTTGCTTATATAGAAGAAATCTGATCCCTGGTGATAACTTGGTTATACTGCCATTTGATAGAGATGTTCCAATTCATAACATCTTTATTTTTCACTGAAAGTCTTTTTTTTTTATAATGATGCTTCTTAGATCCTATCAACAATGCTCTGGGAATTTCTACGCTCACACAAAAACTAAAATGCAGGCTCATTCTTCCCTCTCAAACCAAAACATGCATACTCACACACTTCACCAAAGGAAAAAAAAAACTGAGTTAGGTGATTTCTGTTGTGGGTGTGCATTTCAGAGTCATGTTTGACACTTCCTCCTTTCATTCCCCAAACCAAAAAGATCACTAAGTCCTGTCATTTGAGTAGTGAAACCTGAAAACAGATTTTCATTCCATTCCCTCTTGAATTTCTACAAGTCACAAGCTAGACCAAGCCAGGATTTCTCAAACTTTAGTGTATGTTAGAATCACTTGGAGGGCCTGTGAAAGCACAGATTTTTGGCCCCTCCCACAGATCTGATTCAGTCAGTCTGGGCGGAGCTTGATAAAATGCATTTCTCACAAGCCCAGGTGATACTACTGCTGCTGGTCTTTAGATCACTATGAAAAGCACTTGTTTGAGCAACCACCACTGCCTATATGGAATATTTGCCTCATATTATAGAAAAAAAAGAAAATGAACTTCGCAAAATTAAGTATTCATCATACTACCTTCCTGTCTCCCTAACTGCTTTTATTTAACGTTAGGCAGCCTGAGCCTTGTCTATGAAACCTTTAATAATTTGACTGTCTGCCTTCCCACTCCCATGTTCTATCTGGCTGTTTGTCTTCCAACTGCACTGGCCTTCTCATTATTTCTCAAATGTTTCAGACTCTCCCAGAAACTTTGCACATGTGAGTCTCTTTGCCTGGGACACTTTCATTCTCTCCTCCATGTAGCCAACTTATCATTCAAAATTCAACTCAAATATCATTTCCTTACTGGAGCCTCCCTTGGGCTGATCTCCCTGTTATCTACTCCCCTCTCCCCACCATAGTAGTGGGCCACGTGCCTTCAAGTCATCTACAGGTGTGTCTGATCAGACTATCAGTCCTTCCCTCTCACTGTTAGGGACTCTGACTTCCTCTTCTTTTCACTCCCTCATGTACACAGCAAAGTCCCTGGCTGAAGCTTATTAGGTACTCTAAACCTAATGTTCAAAAAATATAACTATTTCAATTTGAAATCAAACTTTTTAATGATAATGCTACTGGTTGCAAGACTTAGAGCTAACAATTACTGAGTTCACATCCCATATCAAACCCTATCCAGAATAATATTTCATTTAAGTCTATAAAGCAGATGCTATTATTATTGTTGCTATCTTACAGGAGAAAACCAAGGCTCTGGTAGTAGAAGTAAACTTCACAGAATCACTTAGTCAATAAGTAGTGGAAGCTTTTTTTTTTGTCCAGTAGATATAAATTTAGACTCTGGTAATCATTATAATGAGCATGTATGTGATTGTATATAATTTCTATAGCTTATTTCTTTATCTGATTTTAACAGCTTTAAGATTTTTTTTTTGTCTTTTAGAGGCAAGGCTGGATATAGAAGGGTTAAACAGCTAAGTTAAGATCACATACAGTGTGTTAGTGAAGGTGCAAAGACCAAAACTCAAAAGTCTTCACATATAAAGGTCATAATTTTTTCTACTCTAGTTTGCTGGAAATGGTAAAAAGTACTTTCTATAATAAGATGATTTTAATACATTTTTGTTCTCAAATATGCATCTGAAAATGGGAATTCATTTGAACATCCTGACAAGTTGCTAAAGGCCAACAATTAGACTACTTCTTAGAGAGATCTTTCAGCCCTGAGAGATATTCACATGCCAATGCTTCTAGGTAGAGCGAAAGTACTTCCTCCTTTCACGTTCAGAGTGGACCTATTGTCTCCAGTACACAACACAGGGATTTCTGAGTTGTGTCAAGTTGCTGGTATTGTCTGCATTCTCTAGTGGCTGTCACTCCAGCTGCTTTCCCCTTGCCTGTTCTTGCCAGTTTGCTCAGGGGAGGCACTCACGTCTTCTGGCTGCCTTATTTGTTTATGTCCTCTGTGCCTTCACTGGCCCAATCTCCCAAAGGCAGCTGTGATGGACAGGAATAAGGCAGAACAGAGTGATGTCCATGAATAATCAATCCTGCAGGGCTCATTGCTGAATTAAGATGCCTAAGGAAACCTGGTCATTTTCCATACAAACAGGTGTTGGCTTTTTTGGCGAGAAGAAATTTCCAGAGCACCCATTTCCTCTTTCTGTGTAATACAGAGAATTTACTAATTGTCCAGAAACAGAAACAAAAGGGTAGGATAGGGTATGAATTTTAAGGAAACTTGGAAGGAAAGGTAATCAGGAGGCTGAAATAGAAAATAAAAATGAATGTCTAGGATGTGGGGACAGTCCTGGGCAGCGTCCAAGGCTGTTCTGAAAAGAGGATTACAGAGTGCCCACTGAAACAACATTCAGTAAGTATGTATTAAGCATTTACCAGGCATGAAGGATTGGTCTGGGACTCCAGATACCGAGATTCGTGTGGTGCCCTTTTCCAAGATGGCCAAAGAGAGGTTTCCCAGCATTTGCCTCCCCTCCACAGAGAACAAGGAAACATGAATTCTCCAGAGTAAGAACACGGGAACTCAACAGGAAGACTTGAGAACACCACAGGGCCCAGATACGGGGGATGACAGCACAAAGAAAGGAACGAAGGCAACTGGCATTGAGGTAGGCAGGCATACAGGCTAAAATCAATTAGGTTTGTAAGCTGGAAGACCACGCCTTCACCACACCCCTGTGGACCTCACGCCCTACCTGATACCTTTACCACGCCTGCCTCTGTGTGACCTCATGCCCCTACCTGGCCACACCTGGGTGCCCACCAGCCAATCAGGTTAATTAACCACTCCCCTTTGGAAGTGGGTTAAAAGCCTGGGACACTGTGTGTCCACCCCTTCTCTTCCTTGCCCTGGCCTCTGGCCAGGAAGGGGCTGGCTGTAGCCCTGCACCTCCAGGTAGCGTGGCCTTCAGACCACCCGCCCTAGGCTTCCTGGCCCAGATGCTCCTCCATGTGGCTGGTTCCTGGTGCTCGGTATGAACCCAGATTTACCTCTCTCTCTTAGATAAAGCTTCCACTCTCCTATGCATCTTTCACACTAAATAAAAGCTTAAAATGTACCATGCTGCCTTGTTTATTTATGCCAGCATTTAGAATTCTTCTCTAAATATTAGTCAAGAATCCTCTTGGGCTTATTAATATTGGGGGTTTATTAAGCATATGGTGATACCGTGTGGCACCCCAAATTCCGGTAACATACGTAGTATCCCAGATGGCACTTTTGGGGAGCTTTAAGGGGCCACATTTTCTTATAGATTTTAGGGGGTCTTTTCTGATATCAGCAACAGCAACATTGCAGGGGAAAGGGTAAAGAATACAGCCCAGCAGACCACATCCCCAGAAATGCTGTACATCAGTCAAACTTTAGCCACAGGAGAAATTCACAGTTCTCACTGACTTGGAACTTAGCAAGGGGAATATACATGGTAGATTTCTCCAGGGGAAGAACTCACATTGGCTCCCTGCCAACTTCCAGATCACAGGCTGTGGCAGAGTGATGCCATCTGAGAAAGAGGTCACTACGGTCAGATCCATACTGCCCTAGGGGACAAAAGCCCATGCTTATCCCCTTCCAGGGATGCCACAGATGTTTCTCTACTAGCACAAGGACTACAGCTTCAGCAACCCAACTAGAGTTAGCAAGATGTGGCCCAAATTATGTATTACATTGCACAGAGCAGATGGTTTGAAATGGCATGAACAATCTTGCTTCCAGGACCTTAGAAGCTGAGCTATGTGCCTCTGCAGACTTGAGCACCCCCAGCTACCAGCACCATCACTGTTCTTACTTACCCACAGGATAGGACCCTCCTACCCTGTAGTTGGGCCAGCTTTGCCACAGCTACTTGCCAACACCTGCCCTAGATTTGGGAGATAATCTGAATTCTGGCCTAATCCTGACTCTTCTCCAAGACCATTCCTATTTCAGTGGGGTCAGGCAGACATGCATACCAGCACAGCTACAGCTCCCTCCCTAAGCCTGTCCCTGTTTTGTTGCAGGTGGGCAGATGCACACCGTCATCTGGACACCAGTCTCACCACTGCTCCCTTCCCTAGCTTCTCCAGCTTCGGTAGCCTACCAAAGCAGTACCTAAAGGCATATTTTCAGGAATAAACTTTCAATCCAGATGAACCACTATTTAAAAGTGACAGACAAATGACCCACTAGATGTACATGTATCAATTTGGGGACATAAGAAGTATGAAAAGCAAGGTAAACCGATGCCTCAAATAGCAAAATAATGCTTTAGTACTGTGCTTCAAAGAAAGCAAGATTGACAACATATCTCATAAAGGATACATAATTATTATGAAGACACTCAAAGAGATATAAGAGAATATGGAGGGTTAAATGAAATTAGAGAAGAAAAGAATAAGGAATTCAACAGAGACATCTTGAAAAAGGACCAAACAGAAATCTTAACAAAGAACACAATAAGTCAAATAAAAATACACTTGAAAGCCTCCACCAAAACACTAGATTAAGCAGAACAAATAATATCAGAACTTGAAGATATGGTTCTCAAAATATATCAGAACAAAAAAGAAGAGATAAAAACTAAAAAAAATAAAGATAAAAACAAAAGGTGATGAAAATGTTTTCTGAGATCTTTGGGACACCAATAAAAGCAAAGGAACTACTACAAATCCCTGAAGGATAACAGAGAAGCAATAGAGTAAACAACCCATTCAATAAAGTAACAGCTGAAAACTTCCCAATCAGGAGAAAGATATGGACATCAAAGCACAGATTTCCCAGTAGGCTACATCCCTAAATGTGTACGTATGAAATACAGGAAACAGCTTCCTGAATTTGGTCTCCAGCTTGCCCAAGACAACCTCCCAACAGACATCAGGAGGATTCAACACAGATCTGATCATGTGTTTCCTATCTACTGAAGCCTTTCTTTTCTTTTTCTTTTTTTAATTTTACTTATGTTTTGCAAGTTACATATATTTAATATATACAGATTTAGGAACATAGTGTTACTTCCCCCACTGTCCTCCCTCCCACCCATGCTCCAACCCTACTTCCTCCTCCCTCTCACACTCCCACTCTTAGTTTTTTTCAAAGATCTGTTTTCAGTTTACTTAATGATTGTATGGTTAACCTATACTAAGTTAAAATAGTATGACGAAAAAAAAAATACTGTTGCTCTATGGAAGAGAAAAGGGCTGTAAACATTTTGAATCTCAAAATGCCCATTTCACTCCAATGCATTACATTTTAGGTACTCTGTAAGTTACTTCAGGTCAGGGAAAACATATGATATCTGTCTTTTTGTGACTCGCTTATTTAACTAACTATAATGGTTCCAGTTGTGTCCATCTTGTTGCAAAAGACAGGACTTCATTTTCTATAGCTGAGTAGTACTCCACAGTGTAAATATACCGTGTACAAATATACCATACGTATATACCATATATAGTATACATATATATATAATATATAGTACTCCATAGTGTGTGTGTGTATGTATGTATATATATATATATATATATATATATACCATAATTTCTTTATCCAGTCAATAGTTCATGGACAAGAGAGAGCTTCCATCCACTGGTTAATTCCCCAGATGGTTACACTGGGCAGTCCTGGGTTAGTCCAAACCCATGAACCAGAGTTTCATCAGGTCTGGCCCAAACACCTGGGCCTTCTTCTGCTGCTTTATAGGACTTTTTAAAAAAATATTTATTTATTTATTTGAAAGAGTTACACAGAGAGAAGAGAGGCAGAGAGAGAGAGAGAGAGAGAGAGAGAGAGAGAAAGGTCTTCCATCCGATGGTTCACTCCCCAGATGGCACCCATATGGGATGCTGGCACTTCAGGCCAGGGTGTTAACCCACTGTGCCACATCACCAGCCCTTACAAGACATTATTAAGGAGCTGGATCAGAAGTCTTAGCTAGTGTAAATTGAGCTGCAATGAACGTGGGGGCACTGATAACTATTTCAGATGTTGGTTTCTTTTGGTTTGGGTAAATTACATGAGTGAAATGGCTGGTTCATATGATAGGACTATATTCAGATTTCAGAGGTATCTCCATACTGTCTTCCACAGTGGCTGCACCAGTTTACATTCCCACCAACAGTGGATCAGGGTACCTTTTTCCCCACATCCTCACCAGCATTTGCTGTTTGTTGATTTCTGTATGAAAGCCATTCTAACTGGAGTGAGGTGAAACCTCACTGTGCTTTTGATTTGCATTTCTGTGATGGCTAGTGATCCTGGGCATTTTTCAAGTGTCTGTTGGCCATTTGAATTTCCTCTCATGAAAAATGCCTGTTCAAGTCCTCTGCCCATTTCTTAACCGGATTTTGTTGTTGTTGTTGAATTTCTTGAGCACTTTATGGATGCTAGATGCTAGCCCTTTGTCAGCTGTATAGTTTGCAAATATTTTCTTCCATTAGGTTGGTTGCCCCATCACTTTCCCAAGTGTTTCTTTTTCAGTGCAGAAGCTTATCAGCTTGATGTAATCCCATTTGTCAATTTTGGTTTTGATTGCCTGTGCCTCTGGGGTCTTTTCCAGGAAATCTTTGCTTATGCCAATGTCCTTACAGAAGTACTTTGATGGTATTGAGTTGTAGATTTAAGCCTTTGGTCATTTTGAGTGGATTTTTTGTGTAAGGTGTAATGTAAGGTAAGGGTCTAATTTCAGACTTCTGCCTTATGGGGAATCAGTTTTCCCAGAACTATTTCTTAAAGAGACTGTATGTGCTTCAGGGATAGACTTTAGCTCCTTTGTCAAGACTTTGGTAGTAAATGGGTGCATTGGTTTTTGGAATTCCTATTCTGTTCCATTGGTCTGCACGTCAATTTTTGTGCCAGTAGCAGGCTGTTTTGATTATAACTGCCCTGTATTATGCCTTGAAATGAGGTATTGTGATTTCTCCAGCTTCACTTTTGTTGTGTAACACTGCTTTAGCTATTCGTGGTCTCTTGTGCTTCATATGAATTTTAGCGTCATTCTTTCTAGATCTGCGAATAAGGTCACTGGTCTTTTTATTGGGATTGCATTGCATCTGTAAGTTGCTTTTGGACATTTTGATGATGTTGATTCTTCCAACCCATAAACATGGAAGATTTTTCCATTTTTTGTGTCTATCTTCTATTTCTTTCTTTAGTGTTTTGTAATTTTCATTGTAGAGATCTTTGATATCCTTTAATAAATTTATTCTAAGGTAATTAATTTTTGTGGAGCTGTTGTGAGTGGGACTTATCTTAAAAGCTATTTGTGGAGCAATTGTGAGTGAGACTTACCTTAAAAGTTCTTTCTCATAGAATTGTCTGTGTATACAAAGGTTGTTGATTTTTTTCTGTGTTGATTTTATATCCTGCCACTTTACCAAACTCTTTCGTGAGTTCCAATAGTCTCTTAGTGGAATCTTTTGGATCCCCTATATATAGAATCATGTCATCTGCAAATAGGGATAGTTTGACTTCCTCTTTTCCAGTTTATATCCCTTTGATTTGATTTTCCTGCCTAATGGCTCTGGCTGAAATTTCCAGGACTGTATTAAACAGCAATGGTGAGGGTGGGCATTCTTCTCTTGTTCTGGATATCAGTTGGAATGCTTCCAGCATGTCCCCATTCAGTAGGATACTGGCTATGCATTTGTCATAAATTGCCTTGATTGTGTTGAGGATTGTTCCTTCTATATCCAATTTTATTAAGGTTTTCATCATGAAAGGGTGTTGTATTTTATCATATGCTTTCTCTGCATCTATTGAGAGAACTATATGGTTTTTGTTCTTCAGTTTTTTACTGTGATGCATCATACAGATTGATTTGCGAATGTTGAACCACTCCTTCATACCAGGGATTAAATCCCACTTGGTTCAAGTAAATGATATTTTGGCTGTGTTAGCGGATTTGATTAGCTAATATTTTGTTCAGGACTTTTGTGTCTACGCTCATCAGAGATGTTGGTCTATAGTTCTCTTTCTCTGTTGTATCTTTTTCAGGTTTAGGTAGCAAATACATGGGTATTGCTTTTTAATCCATTCAGCCAGTTTGTATCTTTTAAATGGAGAATTGAAGCTATTTTCATTCAAGTTGACTATTAAGTAATTACTGGGCCTTGCCATTTTCCTATAAATATTCCTATTGTTTGCTTTGAATTTCTTTTGTACTTTTCTGGGGGATGTTCTGCCTTCACATTCTTTTGTAATGATGGTAATATTTCTGGGTTTCTGTGTGTAGGACATCCTTAACCATCTTCATAAGGCTGGATGAGTGGAGACAAATTCTTACAATTTCTGTTTGTTACTGAAGATCTTTATTTCACTTTCATTCAGAAATGATAGCTTTGCAGGATACAATATTCTAGATTGACAGTTCTATTCTCTTAAGACTGACTATATCTCACCATTCTCTTCTAGCCTACAGGGTTTCTGACAAGAAGTCAGCTGTGAGTGTAATTGGAGATCCTATGAAAGTAATCTGGAATTTCTCTTGTGCATACTTTAGAATCTTTTCTTTATGTTTTACTGTGGAGAGTCTGACTACAATGTGTTGAGGTGAAGATATTTTCTGGTCATGTCTGCTGCAAGTTCTATGTATTTCCTCTGCTTGAATGTCCTTTTCTTTCTCCAAATTGGAGAAGTTTTCTGTAATTATTTCACTAAATAGACTTTCTAGTCCATTCTCTCTTTCCATACCTTCAGGAATTCCTAATACCTGTATGTTCTGTCATTTGATAGTATCTCAAAGACATCCAATACTGTTCTTAACACTTCATAATTTCTTTTTTTGGTCTGACTGATACATTTCCAAAGATTTGTCTTCTAGGGCAGATGTTCTTTCTTCTACCTCGCCATGTCTGGTGTTAAGGCTTCTACAACATTTTTTATTTGCTCTGTTGAGTTCTTCATTTCCTGTATTTCAGTTTGATTTGACTTTAAAAATCTCACTTTCATTCATGTCATGTACAGTTTTATTTAATTCATGGATTTGCTTCTTATTGCTTTTGAGTAACCCTTTAATTTTTTGAATTCCACTTCTAGCATTTCCTCAATCTCTTCATCTTCACATTCTTTTTTTTTTTTTTTAATTTTTGACAGGCAGAGTGGACAGTGAGAGAGAGAGACAGAGAGAGAAAGGTCTTCCTTTGCCGTTGGTTCACCCTCCAATGGCCGCCCGCTGCAGCCGGCGCACCGTGCTGATCCGAAGGCAGGAGCCAGGATCCAGGTGCTTTTCCTGGTCTCCCATGGGGTGCAGGGCCCAAGCACCTGGGCCATCCTCCACTGCACTCCCTGGCCATAGCAGAGAGCTGGCCTGGAAGAGGGGCAACCGGGACAGAATCCGGCGCCCCAACCGGGACTAGAACCCGGTGTGCCGGCGCCGCAAGGTGGAGGATTAGCCTATTGAGCCACGGCGCCGGCTCATCTTCACATTCTAATATTGAACTGCTGTTGTATTCCTTTGAGGGGGTCATGGTGTCTTTCTTATTCTTGCTTCTTGAATCTATGTTTATTTTTAGGTATTTATAGAGTTTCTTGTTTTTTTTTTTTTTTCTTTGATGGTTATTGTCTTTGAGCTATGCATTTGTGGCTTAGTGGAATGTCTGCACTTTCAGTGAATACCAAGAGGTGTGTGGTGGGTGTGGCCAGGGAGCTGTGGTCTGTGCTCCAGAGTCGGGTGAGTATCCAGGTAACACTCAAGCTGGTAGATCTCCTCTTATTCACCAAAGTGGGGGAATGGTCACCTCTCTTGGTGTAATCACCTTCTCAACTCCTCTCCTCCAAGCTGAGCAATGCCCAGGTGTTAGCCCCCAGTTTGTTCAACATTCATGAGACCATTAGAACTGCACAAATGATCTGTGAGCACAATTCCCACAGGCAACCAAGGAGTTCTGAGCCTGTGGAGCTATACCCAGGGATTGCCAAAAGACCCAGCTACAGGCTGCACCTTCTCGCATAACCACCGAGTCCCCACAGTCTCAATACACAAAGCTCCCATAGTTGTTGGCTGCAGAGGTTTCACTCTGCCCTGCCAGCTTGTCCAGTCAACAGGGAGGTAGATGTTCCCTGAGAAAGCTCTGCCTAAGCAACTTGACCTGGGAGGCTGGAGGTGCCTTACAATCCTATCTGCAACCCAGCCACCTCCCTGCCATGCTCAGTCAGTGAAGACTGTGGATTAGTCCCTCCACTAGAATCTGTGCATCACATGTATAAACAAGAGCCACTGGCTTACAGTTTCTCTCTCTCTGCCTCTTCTGCCAGTACTGCCAAGAAGACGGCACCCTGTCAGCTAGAGTTGCTATGCATGAGCAGTCTTCCACAGCTCCTGCCCAAACCCAAAACTGTGCCCGCCTTTTCTCAGCTGAGCAGCAGGCACTGTTATGGGGAAGTTGGGGTGAGATAAATATGCCCCCTCTACTTCCACTGGGTAATCACTAGCAACTGCTAGTCCCCAGGGATCCTGTCTGGACTAATCCATGTCTTCCCTCCAGCTATATCACAATAGTTTGCTGCAGTCCAGTCTCAACTCTGTCTCCAAGCTGACACCTGCTCCTGCTCTCGGCCTCTGTAGTCATGTGTGGTGTTCATATATGTGCTATGTATTTGCATACTCCACACAGGTCCATGGCATTCCTCTTCCTCTTGTAGGGCTTCCAGTGTGGTTTTTCTCTCCAACTCCCCCATGACAATGCACTTCCTTTTTTTTTTTTTTCTTGTGACCCTTGCTTACATTTTTGCTGAACTATGTTTTTTTTTTTTTTTTTTTTATTTGACAGATAGAGTTAGACAGTGAGAAAGAGAGACAGAGAGAAAGCTCTTCCCTCCTTTGGTTCACCCCGCTATGCTGTTCCGAAGCCAGGAGCCAGGCGCCACCCCCGGTCTCCCATGCAGGTGCAGGCGCCCAAGCACTTGGGCCATCTTCCACTGCCCTCCCAGGCCACAGCAGAGAGCTGGACTGAAGAGGAGCATCCGGGACCAGAACCTGGTGCCCATATGGGATTCCGGCGCCGCAGGTGGAGTATTAACCAAGTGAGCCACGGAGCTGGCTCCCAGAACTATGGTCTTTTTACATTTTATTTGTTGAACTCTTTATTAGTGGAGTAGTAAGCCTTTGACTATAATTAAAATTGAAAATACATTACCTCAAAGATTAAAAAGAAACTAAAAACTAATCTACCTAGGTTATTCATTAGAATATATAGGAAAAAGAAATGAAATTGGCATACAAAGGAAATATCTATGCTCCTATTTTATTGCAGAACAACTCACAATAGCCAAGATATCGAATTACTTTAAATGTCCATGATCGATAAAAGGATAAAGAAGACATGGGGATATTATGTAGCCATAAAGAAGAATGAAATCTTGACCTCTTTGGCAAAATGATTGAGCTGGTCATTATGCTAAGTGAAATATTCCAAAATACCACATGTTCTCTTTCATATGATGAAGTTTGAAAAAATATACAGTCATTATGAACTCAGAAATAGTGATTACCAGTGATTAGGAAATTTAACAAGAAGGTAGAGTCAGGGGGGATAACCAGTATCAAGACCCAGTCAGATAGAAATAATAAGTTCTAGAATTTCACAGCACAGTTGATTGACTACAGTTCACAATAACATATTGTATTCTCTACAAGGAATTGAAAGAGAAGAACTGATAGGCTCCAAACACAAAGAAAACTTAGGGAAGTGGAGAACTGAGTTGCTTTGTTGAAATGATTTACTCTGTGTATATGTGTTGAAATACTGTACTGTATCACATAAAAATGTACAACTATTACATGCTAATTTAAAAATTTTTAAAAACATAAGTATAATGATATCCAAAATCCAAACATATTTACCAAAATGTGACAGTGTACCGTTTCCACCACCTCTACTACCACCAATAATACCAGTACCAATAGAAAAAAATTAACAAGTTTTCCATATATATATATATATATATGGTGCCAATGCCACACTTAATCATATGGTGGGGAGAAATGTGTAAAGAAAAAGTTATAACACACAGTTATACCATTAAAAAGAATAGACCTGACTTGTAAAACGTCATATTTGGAAGCCTCCCAGATGAAGTAGGTTTAATTGAGTCTTGATGGTTTTACAAAGGGTTTTTAAAAAGCTGATTGTATAAATGCATATCATGAGAAAACTATTACAGTAAAACGAAGTTTTCTTTTAATGCCATTTCCCCACAAACTTTCTGAAATCCATTCATTTTAACTCTGGGAAAGTAGAGGTAAAAGGTGGTGAGTAGCATTCCTGGCAGTGGGGAACACCCTAAAGAAAGGTACATATTAGAACATGTAACATTAATAATAAACAAACATTATAAAATAATTAGGCTAAAGTATGGGCTCGTTGAAGTGGGAGTGATGGGGGATGTGGGGGAAGAGGGAATGAAGAGTTTAAGGAGGTAGCCTAGGACTGGGTCATGAGAGTGCCTTTTCAGGACAGACTGAAGGGTTCTCGTGTATCCTGAGAGGCACTGAGGAACTACTGAGGGGTTCATCACAGCAGAGTAATAGGATCACATCTTCACTGAAGGAAGATGACTTTGGATGTACCAAGGCAAAAGAATTTGAAGGGACAGACTGGAGACTGGTCAACAGGTCAACAATGTAGGCTCCACTAAAGCAGAGGCAGTAAGAATGGATTTCTGGTGCCCATAATTGCGTAAATTTGATGTAGGCTGGGGAGTCAAGGCTCATTACTGCGAAATAAAGCGTGGCTATTTTTATATGACCGTACCCAGTCAATATTATATAATTATTCATGCTATGGATATGCATCAAGTATGCCAAAATTATGTAATTTTTGTGTGAATTTAGTAATTTTTATGCAACTCAGCAGACACAGAGCCTCTTGGCTAAGATATCATGGAATTGTTATAGAATTTCTTAAGATGTGTTGATTTCCACAGCTTTTTGATAGACTAAGGGGCAACAAGAATCAACTTATGCCCAGTGCCCAGAGTTAACAAAGAATAGACATTGAATTCCAGGCATCCAAAGGAGAAATGCTGAGGATTTGACACTGTGAAATGAAAACATACAGGTTTTTCTGGTAGGGAGAACAGGTCTGGGCAGGAAGGCATATTCATCAAATGGCTATTGTGTTCAGGGCCATCCTCAAGAGCAGTCACATAGTCTCCATGAATAGAAGGAATTCATGCATTTGATTATTACTCTCCTGTTGCTGTCTTGAAATCCTTAGTAATTTCTTAACAAAAGGGTCTGCAATTTCATTTTGCAATGGGTCCTGCAATTTATGTGTCAGGTCCTGATAATGCATGTTGAATAATCACTATTTCATTTGGTACTTCATTGTACAACTATGAGGATAATATTTAATTTCTATTTTTGTTACAGATCTGCATACTTATTCAAAAGGTAGAGTGAGGGAGAGCAAGAGTCAGAGTGTCAGAAAGTAAGAGACAAAGAGAGACAGAGAAACACAGTTGGGAGTGGGCGGAGAGATACCTTACATCTACTAGTTCACTTCCCAAATGGCCACAGTAGCCAGGGCTAAATCCAGGAATCAGGAACTCCATCTGGGTCTTCCATGGAGATGTCAGTGGTCCAAATACTTGGGCCATCATATGCTGCTCTACAAGGTGCATTAGCAGGAAGGTTGCTCAGAAGTGGAGTAGCTGGGATGAGAACCAGCACTAAATATGGGAAATCGGCATCACAAGTTGCAACTTAACCAGCTGTGCCACTGTGTCAGCCCTTCAATCCCTACTAAGGAGCTGAGAGTCCACCCCAAAACTTATTTATTCTCACTTTTGCTCTAAATACACAGCCTTTTAGAGCTAGTCCTTAGCCTGGGCACAAGTAAATGTAATGGAAAAACTTGATCCTCAAAGCTCAATATCATTACCACAACAGAAAGAGAACCTTTAGAACACTGAGTTTTTCTTATTTCAAAGGGAATTTCTTTGGCTCCAATGATTCTCAAATGTCATTTATAGTTGTGTCTCCTTTTTGGACCATAACAAAGGAATAACCAATAATCACAGTTACAATAACAAGTAACTTACTGGGGTCTTCCCTTGAGAGTTTGCCCTTATTCCTCCAGGAGGACATATGGTTCCTAGCGAGTCCATCCTCAGGCTCCCATAGGCACAGGGGCAGTTCAGGGAGCACCATGAGCTTTCTGGCTACAGAGGCTGGGCTTGCCACAGGTGTGAGCATGAGCACAGGAGTCAGACTGCCAGGACTTGAATCCTAGCCCTCCCACTTCTCTATGAATCAGTGCCGTTAATAGTAAATGGATGTGGCGCCGCGGCTCAGTAGGCTAATCCTCCGCCTTGCGGCGCCGGCACACCAGGTTCCAGTCCCGGTCAGGGCGCTGGATTCTGTCCCGGTTGCCCCTCTTCCAGGCCAGCTCTCTGCTGTGGCCCGGGAAGGCAGTGGAGGATGGCCCAAGTGCTTGGGCCCTGCACCCCATGGGAGACCAGGAGAAGCACCTGGCTCCTGCCATCGGATCAGCGCGGTGCACCGGCCGCAGCACGCCAGCCGCAGCGGCCATTGGAGGGTGAACCAACTGCAAAGGAAGACCTTTCTCTCTGTCTCTCTCTCTCACTGTCCACTCTGCCTGTCAAAAAAATAAATAAATAAATAAAAATAAAAAAAAATAGTAAATGGCTGATCAAGTCACTGTTTCTCATAATGTTCATTTCACTTCAACAGGTTTCCTTTTTGGTGCTCGGTTAGTTGTCACCGATCAGGGAGAACATATGATATTTGTCCCTTTGGGACTGGCTTATTTCACTCAGCATAATGTTTTCCAGATTCCTCCATTTTGTTGCAAATGACCGGATTTCATTGTTTTTTACTGCTGTATAGTATTCTATAGAGTACATATACCATAATTTCTTTATCCAGTACTTTGGAAATTTATATTCATTAAATAAAAGTTAAAAAAATACAAAAAAAGCAATTTCAACTCAGTTTAGTGAAAATAAACATGTTTTTGTTACAGTGAAAAAAAAAGAATACATTAAACTAATTGATTTTGAAATAAAAAAATAGTAAATGGGATATTAATAGGATCTGCCTCAAAGTGTTGATGAGAGAATTACATTAATATAACAACGAGGCAAAGATCAGAGCACACATCTTGGCCCACAGTGAATGTTCAGAAAAAGGTAGCTGTTACTATTTTATGAAATCATCTGTGTGAAACCAGGGAGGTGCTGAGGCTGACTCTGAAGAAGTGGAAATGTAGAGGAATCTGGTTAGGCAGAAGCAGTGACTGCTAAATCTCAGCAAGACAGGCCAGGCTACCAGCTCCTGGTGAATGCATTACAGCCCCCTAAATGTCTGTCTCCCTTTGTTCTGATCGTCCTGGCTGGAGAGCATGGGCCAGCACAGATCACTTCAATAGCTAGAGTGATGTAAAACACTACTCATTGATTAAACAATGCAACTTTAACTATGGCCATAGAAAAAGATCAGGTTCTCTCTTAGAGTGGCTTGTTCAGGTATGTGAGAGGTAGACCAGGAAGTCACAAGACTTCATTGACAAGACCAAAACTTGAACAGATGAAAGCAGAAACATAAACTGCAAGGCAGGCTCCTCATCCAAGCTGAATGCATGCCTTCAGCACGGGAGGCCTTCACCTTCTTGCTACAATCTGTGGGTGTTGTTTTAGTGTATTGCTTTATGAGATTCCATTCCTGAATACATAAAACACAGGAGGGAAATTAAAAAAAAATACTGATTTCCTATCAAGACTGGAAAGACACAAAATGCTTAGTGAAAACCTAAAGACAATGCATATTTTCTATCTGAGGGTATGCCAAATCTCACGGAGGGCCTCTGAGGAATCAGACTGCAAAAAGCAACTGAGAATGGGAGCAGAAAAATGCCTTACAGTTCTCTAAAACACTTAGTTGCAGGAAGCATGGTATCTATTTGGCGTTCTGACCGACATTATGAACAAGCACCAGGATTAAATCCTCTCAACACTGGGATCAAGGAATGATGATTAGCTCAAACTTCAGAGTTTGTAACAGTACTTGGTTTGATTTAAATATTTATGAAGTTGGAATTTGTCTTGTCAAAAATGTCTAGCTGTTTCCTTATTATTCATTTTTGTTGTGTTGACTCTGCAGGAATAAAACCTACCTTAAAATACGACTCCAAGGACTAACTGAATAAAGCACAAAATTTATGTAGTTGTTAAGGAGAGTAGACATTTTTCTGGATTACAAAAAAAATTTAAAATAATTAAATGCTATTTTTGCCCCTGCAAATCTAGATGTGGCTGCACATCTATTATTCTTTGGCACTCTCCTTATCAAGAGACGGGTTCTAGGTCTCCTTCCTATGATTCTGGGTGATTTCTCCAAAGTTAAGATGTATGACTTCTTAGATTTAGTCAGAAAAGGTCTTGCAGTTCCTGCCTGGTTCACAGACTATTAGATGGCCCAGAACCCTATATACAAAAGAGACCACATGTGGGCACTTTGGTTAACTCTCTCAACATATCCCAAGATGGGAGACATGGATGAAGCCATCCCAGACTTTCCAAACCAATACATCTCCTATCTGAATAGCACCAAACAATCAGATTCTGTGAACTCTACATAGAAGAATCATCCACCCAAGCCCAGCATGGATTCCTGACATGTAAAACTGTAAAATATAGCAATTGCTATTTTAAGCCAGTAGGCTCTAAGGCAGCTTGTTACATAGCAATAGAGAAATGGAACACTGTATAGACTGGGTTGTACTTTCTTAATACTCTCAGCCTGTAAGTAAGATTGTGGTCACATACATTACACAGAAAAAAGTTTCCCAGGTCTCACTTTCACAGATTTTCAGGAAACCAAGTCCCCTTGGGAATCTGCATAAATGTTTCTAAAATTTGATGGAGACATCTACAAATTATAATTCTCTTGACTTCCAGTGATGCAAGAATCTAAGTTCCACATTGTCCTCTAGGCTCACTAGATACTCTCAATTATTGCCAAGACCACCATACCATGCAGGGCTAATGATCAAGGTGCTGATGATTTTGAAGATTTTAATAGCCTGAGATGTTAATGAAAAATAATGCTCTTGTCTTTCATTTTTCACGGTCAGAATTCTGGTTTAAATCCACAAGAGGACTATGTAGGAAAATGACCTTGTTTTGCTCAGAATGAGCTTTCCTTCATCCCTGGTCTCACTGAACCATAGAATAAATTACCTTTCATTTTCTGTGATCTTAAGCCTGGTTTCTCCAGCTCTTGAAATAGATTCCTGGCTGGCTTGCCTCATTATTCACTAGATGTGGTGAAAGTGTGAAATGACTACAAGTGATGCTCATGCTGGGAACTCTCATATCCAGAGAAGATGTTCATTTAGGCACTGTTCTTTCCACTAAAAAGCGTATTCTTGCTGTGTATTTATTGCATGGATGGGCATAACACCCTTTGCTCTGAAATTTGGATCTTAGCTGAAACCATTCCATATGCAACACTACCAGTTCATCTCTTAACAGTCAAATAGGGAAGTCACATATGTTGCACATTTAAAATGCTAATTTTGAGAATAATCTGACATCCAACAGCCCCAGGGCTTTGTCTTTTTTCCTAGATCAAGCTCTAATTCTAAAATACTTAGAGGATGCAATCAAATATTCTAAAAATCTGCTAAAGAGTCACATTGAATAACTGGATGTAAAGGAACTCACTAGGAATGGGGGCTGGTGTTGGACACAGTAGCTGAAGAGGTATCCTGAAACACTGGAATCCCATCAGTCTTTTTATTTTTAAAGTTATTTTCATTTATTTTTATTTTTTGAATTGACACACAATTTTTATACATGTTTATGTAGGACAATCTTATGATTTCTTAAATGTAGACAGTGTACAAAGATGCAATCATGATAGCTGACATTTCTATCACTTTTTGATTATTTTAATTATAATATTTATTTTCATATTTGAAAGGCTCATGATGGAGAGAGAGAGAACAGAAAGGAAGAGAGCAAGCAAGAGAAAGCAAGAGCTTCCATCTGCTAATTTTCTCCTCAAATCCTCACAAAAGCCAGGGTTGGGTCAAGTCAAAGCCAGGAGCCAGGCACTCCATTTGAGTATCCAATGTGAGTGGCAAGAACTCAAATATTTGGGCCATTATCAGCTGCCTCTTAGATGCATTAGCAGGAGCTTGGATTGGAAGCAGAGGAGCCGGAACTTGAATCAGGCATTCTGATTGGGATGTGGTTGTCCCAAGTGGCAGTGGCTTAACCAAGTGCAGCATAACGCTTGTCTCAGGATCACACTTATCAATGTAAAATTATATCACAAATCTAGAGCAATAAAGACACTATGGTACTAGCATAAAACAAACACACATACCAGTGGGACAGAATAGAGAACCCACAAATAAATCTAAACATACACGAGCAATCAGTTTTGAATAAGGGCTACCAAGAAGATATGATGTGAAAAAGATGCTGCCTATGGGGCCCACGCTGTGGCATAGCAGATAAGATGCTGTCTTCAAAAAATGATGCTGGGAAAACTGGATGTCCACATGCAAAATACTAAACCTGGACCCTTTTCTCACACCAGACACACAAAAAACAGAACTCGAAATGGGTGAAAGGGGGAAGATGTTTGGTGCAGAGGTTAAGATGCCGTTTAGGAACTGTATCATATTGGATACATAACTTGGCTCTTGTCTCCTGTATTTCCAATTCAGCTTCTTGCTGATGCACACTCTGGGAAGCAGCAAATGATGACTTAAGTATCTGATTCCTTGTCACCTACCTACCCAGTCTAAGTTCCAGGGTCCTGATTTTGGCCTTGCCCAGCCCTGATTCTTGTGGTCATTTGGGGAATGAAGCGGGTGGGTGGAAGATCTCTCATCTTTCTTTTTTTCTTTCTCTTTCTCTCTTTCTGTCTCCTTTTCCTTCTCTCTCTCTCTCTCTCTCTCTCTCTCTCTGTCTCTCTTTCATTGTCTCTCTCCCTTTCAAATTAAAATAAATACTTCTTTAAAAAATGGATACAAGGCATAAATGTAAAGCTTGATATCATAAAAATTTCAAGACTAAAGCAGGAAAATCTCCTTGATACTGATCTTTTCAATATCATGGATATCACACCTAAAGCTCATGCTACAAAATAAATAAATAAATAAATAAATGGGATAACATTAAACTAAAACATTTTTCAAGAAAATGTAACATCATTATAAAAAGACAATCAACAGATTGGGGAAAATATCTGCAAACCATGTGTCATATTAAAAGTTATTATGTGAGATTTATGAACAACTCATACAACGCAACAGCAAGAAAATGTATAATAATTACAAAATCAGCAAAAGACATCCATAGATATTTCTTCAAAGGGTGCTTAAAAATGGTTAAGGTACATGAAAAAGTGACCAACACCACCAATCAACAGGGATATGCAACTCAAAACCACTAAGAGAAAATGATGCTTCACTCTTTTTAGGGCAGCTATTATCAAAAAAAATCAAGAAATGGCAGGTTCTGCCAAACATTTGGAGAAAAGGGAATTCTTATACTCCAGCAGTGGGATATAGACTGGTGTAGCTACTGTAGAAAAAAGTACAGATATTCCTAAAGAAATTAAAAACAAAACTATTACATGCCCCAGCACTCACTCTTCTATGTGATACTCATCAAAATACCAAAGACATTCTTTTTAGATCTGCAAAAATGATGTCAAAATTAGTATGGAAGCACTAGAGATCCTGAATAACTAAAACAGTCTTGAATAATAAAAACAAAGCAGGAGGCATCACAATATCAATTACAAAATATACTACAAAGCAGTTATAATCAAAAAAGCCCGGTAAAGGCAGAAAAATCATCATGTAGATCAATGGAATACAAATCCCAGAAATTAATTCATGCATCCACAGTCAAGTAATCTTTGATAAAGGAGCTCAAATTAATCCCTGGAGCAAGGACAGTCTCTTCAACAAATGGTGCTGGGGAAATTGGATCTATGAATGCAGAAGTATAGAGCAAGATCCCTAGCTTACACCTTATACAAAAATCAACTCAAAAGGGATCAGTGATCTATAGCTATGACCTGGTACTACCAAACTACTAGAGAAAAGCATTGGAGAAACTGCAAGACATTGGCATAGGAAAAGGCTTCTTGGAAAAGACCTCGAAAGACAAGCAACAGAAGCAAAAATAGACAAATGGGATTATATCAAGCTAAGAAGCTTCTACTCTACTCTTCTACTCAACAAAGTGAAGAGGCAACTGACAGAATGGGAAAAAAAATACTTGCAAACTATGCAATATGATAAAGGATTAACATCCAGATGCTATAAAGAGCTCAAGAAATCAACAGAAAAAATGTAAAGGATCACTAGTCATTAAGGAAACGCAAATAAAACCACAATAAAGTTTCACCTCACCCCAGTTTTGGCTATCATCCAAAAATCATCAAACAATAAATACTGGCAAGAATGTAGCGTAAAAGGTACCCTAAGACACTGTTGGTGGGAAACTAAATTAATACAATCATTATGGAAAGCAGTATGGAGATTCCTCAGAAATCTGAAAATAAATCTACCCTATGACTCAGCCATCCCACTTACAGGAATTTACCAAAACAAAAGGAATCATATAGGAAAGTGTTACCTCTACCCTCCATGTTTATTGCAGCTCAATTCATGATAACTAAGATATAGAATCAACCCAGATATCCGTCAACTTATGAATGGCTAAAGAAAAAGTATGGTAAATATACACCTTGGAATTACTACTCAGCCATAAAAATGAATAAAATCCCATTTTTTGCAACAAAGTGGTGTAACTGGAAATCATTATGCTCAGTGAAGCAAGCCAGTCCCCAAAAGACAAATATTGTATGTTTTCTCTGACGTGTGGCAATTATTATATAATAAAAAAAGTATATGAATGAAATAGACATCTTGTGATATGATTTCTCTTTTTATTCCTTGTTCATACTCCTGTGGAATTGTGGTCCTTATACTTTTTACTTCTTAAATATTATGGTTAGTGATGAATTAAGCCTGTCATTGTAGAGTGAATTGAAATTATGTCTTTGCAAAAATTAAAGAAAAAAAAAGAAAGAGAGAAAGGAGGGGAGTTGAAGGAGGAAGGGAACTATGATTATCATCTTAGAGCTATACTATGGAACACATGAAATCCCTTCTCCTTATATTAATAAGAATTTTTTAAAAGTTTGCATACCTGTACTATTTTCAGAAAAGCTAAAAATTATGGAAAGCAGAATTAAAATATAAATTTATTTTGATGCAAAATTTTTTAGAAATCATCATTTTTTTCATAATATACATTTTCTCTGAACTTCCAGAAGTACACTCAAGTGTGTATGTGTGGGGCAGGGAAACAGAAAATAAAATTGAATTGATTTCTACTGTGAAGTATCTCAACAAGAAATGCTCAGGTATGACCATCTAGGGTAGAATATAGAAAAGCACTTGGATAATTCAACCAATACATAGAACCACTGTAATTTCTTTTTGTTTGTTTGTTTCCTTTTCTTAGTTCTTTTTTTAATTTTAATTTAATAAATATAAATTTCCAAAGTTGGAAATTATTTTGGATTATAAAATTTTGGATTATAGTGGCTCTTTCCCACTATAACCTTCCTCCCACCCGCAACCATCCCATCTCCGACTCCCTCTCCCATCCCATTCTTCATCAAGATTCATTTTCAATTATCTTTATATACAGAAGATCAATTTAGTATATACTAAGTAAAGATTTCAACAGTTTAAACCCACACAGAAACACAAAGTATAAAGTACTGTAATTTCAACAGCTCTAGATGTAAAATGCATGAATGTGTTGTATCAATGACAGATACTGTAAATTAGTGACTTTATGAAATAGAAAAATTCTTATCAAGATAAAATTCAATCTTTCCTCAAACTACAGTGGTTTTTAAAGATTTATTTATTTATTTGAAAGGCAGAGGTACAGAGAGAGAGAGAGAGAAAGAGAAGGAGGGAGGGAGAGATCTTCCATCTACTGTTTCACTCTGCAAATGTGCACAATAATCAGGGCTGGGCCATGGCAAAGCAAGGAGTCTGGAACTTCAGCCAAGTTTTCCATATAGTGCAGGGGATCATACACTTGGGCCACCCTCCACTGCTTTGCTAGGTGCATTAGGAGGGAGCTAGATTAAAAATGGAGCAGCCATGAATCGAACCCACATTGCAAGTGGTGGGTAAACCCTTGTGCCACAATGCCAGCCCAACACTATAGTTTTATTCTTGGAAATCCAATGGGAAATTAAGGGCCTTCAAAAACAATTTGCATTTTCAGCTCTAGATACATTTGATTAGAAACCAGTGTTTTACTTCCTGGAACGTTTTACAGGGCATTAAAAAGTCTTTCAAGACAACGGATAATTCTTTCATTGCAAGGCCATCCCACACATTACACAGTACTTAGCATCTCTGGCTCTTGCCCACTAAATGTAAAAAACACTCCCTAATTATTGAGTTAAACAACCCCAGGGATAGGAAAGTGTTCTTACCTGTGGTTAAAGCACAAGAATCTTGGAGTCAAGCAAGAATATTTATACATCCTGCTTTCTTTGTTTATAGCCTTGTACAAGTGACATAACTCCTAATCCAGTTACTTTATATTGATTTTTTCTCCCATAAAAGATTTGTTGGAATCTAATCCCCAGTACTTAAATGTGACCTTACTGCAGAGTGTCTTTATAGAGATAATCAAGTTAAAAGGAGGCTACTTGAGTAGAAACTAATCCAATATGATTATACTTAGAAAATCTGGACACAGACATTCACAGAGTGGCGGTGGGGGACAGAGAGAGCAAGCACCATGAAGGCAAAGATGAGGTGAGTCTTCTGTGAGCCATGCAATGACAGAGATTTCTATCAGGTTACCAGAAATGAGATGAGAGTCATGGAACGGATTCTTCTAACAGTCCTCAGAAGCAGCTAATCCAGCTGAGAAGTGAGCCTTAGACTTCTAGCATGCAAAACTAGCAGGCAACTAATTTCAATTGTAGAAGTCCCTCAGTTCATATTTCATAATGATAGTCCTAACAAATTAACACCAACATAATAATATTTTGCAAAATTAACAATATCTTTTTAATTCTCTCCTTGAAATTTTGTTCTCTAGAAATCTTTCTACACCTATAGACCAAATTATTCTACCCAGAAAGGGGAAGGGATAGCATTTGGCACACTTAATAAGAAAATGGGTTGGGAAGATAAGCTTTCTGCAAGAAAAGTTGGAGCTAATAGAACCAGTCCTGGGGGTCTTCCCTGATACATTGAAGACACACTTCACTGTTGATAAAGTTTAACCAAGAAGTTAGAGTTACAAAGAAAATAATTATGACATAATAGCCCAGCCTGTCCATTCTCGTATTGAAGGATTATGAGAAAAAAAATAAGAGAAGCCAGAAATAACCTCACTTCCATGGGGTTTCCTTGATCTGAAACATGATGAAACTACACTGAATAGTTTTGTGGAAGCATTGAAAGGAAAAAGCACCTTTCTTCTCCATTTGGAATTCTTTTTTTTATTTACTTACTTTTTAAATTTTTAAAATTTATTTGACAGATAGACAGTGAGAGACAGAGAGAAAGGTCTTCCTTCCGTTGGTTCACCCCCCCAAAATGGCAGCTATAGCCAGCACGCTGCACCGATCCAAAGCCAGGAGCCAGGTGCTTCCTCCTGGTCTCCCATGGGGTGCAGGGCCCAAGGACTTGGGCCATCCTCCACTGCCTTCCCGGGCCACAGCGGAAGCTGGACTGGAAGAGGAGCAACCAGGACTAGAACCTGGCATCCATATGGGATCTCTCACTTAATCAACCAAGTGAGCCATGATGCCGGCCCCTGGAATTCTTGATAGAAGTTGCTTGTCAGACTATGTCTCTGCCAATGTAGAAGCAGCTTCCTACTTTAAGGAAATTTGACAACATAAAGAGGTATTAGAATTAATTTACTTGAATACTCTATGCTTCTAAGTATGAGGAATATATACAGTCACTGATTAGTCTTTCAGGGCAAAAAATGGCAGGCAGTGATTGCTTTGATGATTGGTATAGTTAAGGAGGAGGCAAGTTTTAAGAAGTACCTATAGTTACCGCAAGAAATTAAGTCAAAGAAACAGCACCATTAGCCAAAAAACTCAGGTAGGGGAAGCATCAAACAGGCCAGGAATACATCAGTGGGCAAACAGGTAGTTGGGAGAGGCCTTGTGAAACTGTGTTATGAGTTCAGACAAGGTTCCACTGTGTAATGCTTAGCACTCTGCACTCTGAGTTCAGATAAATCCTCTCACATCCCAGTCACACAAATGACAATTTAAGGAGAAAAAAATGAGAGGAAGGAGATTCTCAGAGAATGGGCCAAATACCTAAAGAAATTATAGATCAACTAAAGAGATTTTTTTAGGGGCTGGCATTGTGGCATAGTGGTAAAGCTGTCACATGCAACAACAGCATCCAATTTGGGCACTGGGTCGTGTCTAGCCTGTTCCACTTCAGATCCAGCTCCCTGCAAATGGCCTGGTAAAAGCAGCAGAGGATGGCCCAAGTGTTTGGGCCCCCGCATACACATGGGAGAACTGGATGAAGCTCCTGGCTCCTGGCTTTGGCCTGGCTCAGCCCTGGCTACTGTATCCATCTGGGTCATGAACCTGTGGATAGAAGATTCTCATTTTCTCTCTCTCTCTTACTCTCTCTCTCTCTCAATCTCTCTCTCTCTCTCGTCTGACTTTCTAAAAAATAAATAAATCATTAAAGATGTTATTTAAAATACTACATGAAATTCAACAATGGTAGAAAATTCTTGGTTTTTGAAACATCCCCAATACTTTCACAATATTGATATAATTGAAAGAGCAAAATCAAAAATCTTCAAAACAGAAAATGTATCTCCATAAATCTTAGAATACAGCATAATAGGAAAAACCATGTAAGCAACTAAACTCTTGTATGAACAGTGACTGTGCAGGAAAAGGGGACTTATCATATCCCTAGGAGCTTGGGACCTTATAAATCATCAACAAGACCTACTCCTCAAAGAACAAACTCTTTTGTAGTGAAAGATCTCATAGATACACCAAGAAGCAAAACTGGAAGGGAATTTCACACTCCTCAATTTGAAAATAACTCTAAAAGGGACTACAGAAAAGTAAAAAATGAAAATTCAAAAGGAATTCTGTCATGAAAGGATACAACTCAAGTTTTAAGGCAAACATCTGGAAACAGAACCATACTTAAAATTAGGAAGATCAGGGGAAAGTAAGGAAATGTTTCAAATACTAACGAGAGAGAGGCCCACATGAAGATAAAGAAACCTATCTCAGGAAATAACAAAGATACAGCTGTACAGAGAAGTTATTTTTAAAAAGCACTCTTTCAGTAATGGCAAGAGTGTTAGGGCTATAGAGAAATAAGAAGTTTTCAAATGAACTTCAGTTACCTTGTTCTCTAAACAAATTCAGACAGGAAATGGAAAAAGAAAAAAAATTAAAATTAAAATAAAGTGATACATAGAGAACAAATAAAGAAGGTCCAACATACATACAATAGGTGATCATAAAGACTAAAACCAAACAGTGGAATGGAAGAGTAATCATATTTAAATTCAAGAAAACTTCCCAAAATAAGAATTTAAAGCTAAATTCTAAAGGCACTTGATGTGCAGGGAAAGATTTGTCCCAAAATGTTCTATACCAAGCATATAAATAAATAATGATCTGTGGGCCAAATTTAACACACTCCTATTTTTGTAAATAAAGATTTACTGGAAGACAGCCACCACTGGGCAAAAGCATTTAGTTGCTTCCACACAATACTGATATGTGTGTAAGGTGCCAATGTATGTGTATAACTCTATTTTTCTATTTGTTGCACAAAGGAAACCAGAATATCACAGGGAGAAGGTAGTCCGCACTCTTCTCCCAAATCTTTTTGTGGGTTCATTTTGGCTCAACAACTCTATATTTTGAAATGAGAACTGACAGAGAAGGTTGTGCTGTGTGCATTATCCTGTTCAAGAGAGAACAGCTCGAGTGGACAGAGAATAAGATATTTCTAAAGATGAGGCAAGTATTCAATCACTGAAGTATGAATATCTTTAAGGTTGAGTAAAGAGGTGGGGCTGGTGCTGTGGTGCAGTGAGTTAACGCCCTGGCCTGGAGCGCCAGCATACCATATGGGCACTGATTCAAGACCCAGCTGTTCTACTTCTAATCCAGCTCTCTACTATGGCCTGGGAAAGCAGTAGAGGATGGCCCAAGTCCTTCGGCCCCTGCACCCATGTGGGAGACATGGAAGAAGCTCCTGGCTCCTGGCTTCGGATCAGCGCAGCTCCAGCCATAGCAGCCAATTGGGGAGTGAACCAGCGGAGGGAAGACCTCTCTCTCTCTCTCTCTCTCTCTCTCTCTTTCTCTCTCTCTCTTTCTCTGCCCCTCCTTTCTCTGCGTAACTCTGACTTTCAAATAAATAAATAAATCTTTAAAAAAACTAAAGAGTAAAGGAGGGTAAAACTCAAGACTTAAATCAAGGGTATTGACTGTGATTCTTCTAGGGAGGCAATGCCAGTGGAGCCGTTTTATTTTCAGCAGGCACACTTGCCATTCTGATCAGAGTATTTTTCTTTATGCTAAGTCCCATTAGGTGTCCTAAACTTTTAGTGTACTTCACTCCTCATAAGCAGCCTTGAGTTAGGTTCTTGGAATTAAAGCACTAGGAAGGAATGGAAAGGTCAGCCTTTTTCACATCACTTTTTCCATAAGAAGAAAAATAGCAACATTAAGGAGTTAGTAGGCGAAGGAGCTAATCACAGAATATCTAAAGCTATTTGTTCCAGATGAGAGACAGATATCCACTTTGTAAAGCATATTAACAGAAATAATCCATTGGAGAGAAGGAGGACCCTTTAAGTCTTGTGCACTTGTTTAAAAAAAATCAGAAATCCAGACATTCTATCCTGTAAAATATCCATCAGCCCCTCCCCGAATAATCAAGTTCAATTCCCTTCGGCAAGTATTTACAAAGAAACCACCATCTTACAACACTGCTAAAGGTTCAAGGCTCCAGGAACTGGGAATGTGGAGATAAATAACCCAGAACCTGTATCTTCAAGGTCTCCCAACTGTGTGTAGAGACAGATAGCCATTCATAGAAATAGCTATAACGATGCATGACTATTGTAGGACAAAGGACAATTTTCAGTCATTTGCAACTGGATCAATTACTTATATTCTGAGTATCAGCCAATTCCCCATGGTGACTGGCCCAAAGCGGCTGGTGCTCTTAGTGGTTTCCATCCAGGTATGTCTGAGGCTTAGGCATCTTATGAATGCCTGAAATGCTGCTGGGTGTTGATCTCCATACGTCCTACCTGTTGAGCCTCCAGAGTCCCCATTCTTTCTTTGTCACATCTAGATTCTCCACTGCGGCCCGGCCCTTTCTCATTGGTTCCACATTTGGATGCTTTAAAGAAGCTTCACAAGGAAGACACTGAAATACATATGGAGGTACATCCCCAAGGACTCATCGAAGAAGGAAGATCCTGCAGTCAGCAGACATCTCAGACAAAGGATATTTGTCCCCTTTGTTTCCCCACTGCAGGTTTTTATCACCCCCTGCCAGTCTGCACCCTCAGCAATATCCTCCCTTTTATCTCAAGCCCTCTTTGCAACCATTATCTCACAATTACGTAGACCTGAACCGGAGCTCTTTTATTTTATCATCTATATGAATAGACCCCATATAATGACACTGGAAAGAACAATGGTCTGAACTCTGCTCCCGGAGCCAAAGAGCTGCGGTATCCTGTTCTCCAATATCCATGACTGCCCAATCTCCAGTACCCACAAGAGCAGGGAATGTCCTCCAAGGACAAGCAATTTACAAAAGGGGATGTGACTTCCTATGTAGGCTCCTTCTTCTCTATCTGACATTGGCCAAAGTATTCAGAGTAAGATACAAATTACAGACCCAAAACCTCAACAGTGACAAGATTGAGAAATCTAGAGATACAGTGCTGCTTGAATACTCTTCCATAGAAAACACCCTCATGATAGTGAGCCAAACAAGACAGCAATGTATTTGGTTCTGACTGAGGATGGAAAGTGGATCTGCAACAACATCCAGGCTCCTTCTATCTCCTCCCTCTGTGCTACACTATGCTGTTCTGCTTTGCCTGAGAGCTGAATCCGGCTGTGCAGCCTTTTCTCAACTTTCTGCCCCATGGGTATTAGTTTGCTTGGGCTGCCATAACAAAACACTACAGACTGAGTTACAACATATTTATTTTTTTCACAGTTCTTGAGGCTAGAAGTCTTATGCTGACATGTCTGGTTTCTGCTGGGGCCTCTCTTCTTGGTTCATTGATCACTACCTTCTTTATGTGGTCTTTCCTCTTTTGGTGCCAGTTCCTCAAGATTAAGGGCCCCACACGTTTGATCTCAATTAGCTTTAATGACCTCCTTAAAGGACCTATTTCAAAATGCAATCTCAATGAGGGTTCTGGCTTCAATGTATGAATTTTGGCAGGACACAATTCTATTCACAACATTATGGGAAATAGGAAGAAGAGAAATTAGAGAGTAACTATTCCACTTTCATAGCTTTTACCTAGAAGTTGCATAAATCATTCCTTCTCATACATCATTGGCCTGAAACATAGTCACATCCATGATCTAACTACTAAAGAAGCCTGGGAGAGTTAATTATTCTCTAACTCAGTGACCAAGCATCCAGCTAAAACTCAGCAGGTTATGCTAGCAAGAGGAAAGGCAAAGCTATGAGAGAAAAAGGGGGAATTCTAGATACTAGGAAAATAGTGGTTCTAAAGTTTGATTTAGCATTTCTCTCATATACTGCTTCTGAGATTATTTCTGTCTTTTCCTACACAGGATCCAAGCACCACAGGTACTCTGCATGTTTCAAAACATTTAGAGCAGAGAGATAAAACTGCATCTACACATCATAAAAAAAAAAAATCTTAGTATTTCTTCAGGGTCAGTTTTGAGTACAGGTAAATTTACTCCACCCTGTGAGATCATGTGTCTCTTGTTTTGTCTTTAGAATGTAACAGAATAGTGAGAAAGGCTCTGTATCCAGGGAACAGGAAAAAGAAATGGATATGCTGATGTCCTTTAAATTAACTTCCTTTTCTGGCAGAGGACACTAACATTACTGCCTTTAATGGCTGCAATCGAGATGTGGTCCTTAAAGGCATCAACATTTCTAAAAATTTATATAAAAGATCATGTGTTAATATATTAGCAACTATTACATACAATATATATTTTAAGAGTGAATGTAATATAATAGTAATACACTTTTAACATATATTGACTCTGGATATTGGCAAAGAATAGTTATAATTCTAAGGCTAAATTCCCAGGAGATTTAGATGGCTAATGGCTGAAACAAGGCCATCATCCAAGTCATTTGTGGAACTTCTATAACAGACTGTATTTATATGAAATGCCATTAAACATTAATGGAAATTATGGAGCAATTACTGAGTTGAAAGAAGGTGACTTCTCACAACTCTCCAAGGAGTAGCAAAAAAAAACCCAACTCACCGTTCTTCTTATAGAATATAATTTCTCCTTTGAATTCTGATTTTTCCTCCAGTGACTTTTCTATTTGAAGCATCAGTTGTTCATTGGTTTCAACTCCAAATAAGAACTTGCAGCTGCAACTCTTCTGCATGACTTCAGTTCGGGCAAATCCAGCAAGCTCACAGAAGCCATCAGAACAGTAGACAATGGGGAAACCTTTAGCCACCTGAGCATTGGCAAGGATGAAGTTGCTATCTGTAGAAAAACAAGGAGAAGCTATTCAGCAAAGTAAAGTTCTTACTGAAGTCAGCACTTTGTATCAGATTAAAGCATATGTGTTTAGGTTACAAGGTCTAACATGGATATTCTGATGTTCTGCAGAAGAAAAGAGATACACTCCAAAACCTAAACTGGCATGGGTGTGAACAGTAAGGATCAAGCTCTGACCTTGGCTTGCATTTTGAAAAACACACTGTCACTGAAACAGAGTATTCACTGGACAGCTTTGAGGTCCTTGCAATCTACTTGGCAGTAAAAGGATGATGCTTTTGACCAAAACTTCTGGTTTCTAACTCAAATCTGCTACAAAATACATAGGTGAACTTGAAGTTACTGTTTCCTCATATTTTCTTTCCCTAAAAGCAGATCCTGTGCCTAGAATTTGAGTGTAAGTAGTTTATTGGGGAAAAATTTCAGAAAGTACACATGTAGGGAATTGAGAAAATTAAAGGAGGAAAGGTAATAGGGTGAGTTTACTGCAGTGGCAATGCGACCTTGTCACTGCTGATCTAAGAAGTGAGTATGAGAATGCAACTCAACATGGCCATGAAAGAGAAAGAATACAGAACTATTTATCCACCAATTTCCATATCCCATTAGGAAAGGTCACTCAGGGTGGCAATATTTTGGCATTTCTGACCTACCCACTTGGGCTAACCACGCTCTGAAGATATCATTCAGCCTGCAACATTCCAGAAGACGATGTTATGTAAAGAAATCCTCTGCACATGATTTCAAGGTGATATTGGCAGGTATGCTACAAGAATAATGTTACTTACTTTATAGATGTGATGTAGAGGTGAATAAGACAATACTGTGCTTAGCAAAGTATATGGCATATATAAGTATTCAAAATTATTATTAAGAATCTTATTCACAGCTTGATGGTTGTTATTAATAAATAAGAATTAGAACACAATTAAAATAATAGATAATTATTGAATGTTTATGAATAACTCCTTGGGGACATTCAAGGAAACCTTCTGCAGGATAATTTGTTTCTTCCTGATATTACTTTGAATGGTATAGAAGACATTTATGTGAAAAAAAATGCAGGAATGAGATGTATTTTAAGATAAGGCATTTGTAATCTTGTGGATGAGTGAGTTTTAGGTACAGTATTATTTAGATATTATTATTAAATTACTCATTCATTCACAAACAACACAAATGTAGGAACCTATCAGCATACCCAAAGTGTTAGGGGTGTGGATTTAAGGATAAAAATAGAAAGAACAACAACATAGGCTGATAAACAAAAAAGAAAATCAAGTTCAATGTAGTATGCTACTAAAGGAGCTATTTGTATGAAATACACGTAAATAGATAAAACCAGGTATAATGCTATCATTTGATGTGATTTTGCTCCTGAATTCATGCAGGACTTTAAATTCTAAAGTCATAAGTTTTTGGTCTCAAGAAGGTAGAAACTTAATCCAATTATGGCATTTAGGAGGCAGGCCTAGTGGAAGATCCTTAGATCTTTGGGAACACGCCCTCAGAAAGTAGTTCTCAATGTGACCTCTTGAGTTCTTACAAGAGGGTTATTATAAAAGCCTAAGTTGGAAGTTTCTCTCTCTCTCTCTCTCTAACTCTATCTATCGATCTTCCCAGCTCACCACGTGTTTCATCCTCTGAATGAACTCCACCACTGCCATACATCAGCCTCACAGAGGCCAAACCAATGGAACTGTCCAATCTTCTACTTGTACCTTTGAAACTGTGAGCTAAATAAACTTTGTGTCTGTAAATTCAGCTGCTTCAGGTATTTCATTGTAGTAATGAAAAGGCAGCCGATGCATTCACCAACTATGAAATGTTTATGTCTACCTAAAAATAAACAGAAGAACTGATAACTGCCTTTGGAGAGAAGCAACATGGGCAGAGGTGAGAGGGACACCTATTTTTACTAAATACCCAACTGTGAGCCCTCACAGTTTTATGCTATATGCTTTATATATTGCCAACTCAAAAACCAGTCAGTCTGAAACACGTTTGCAACAGGAAACAGCCAGCAAGAGAGCACTGAAAAACCTATCATATGGGTTTTCCTGTCTCCTTTTAAACTTCTGTTGTTTGTTTCCAAACATAGTCTACTGTCAGCTGGCAGAAACAAATTCATTCTATGCAGCCCTGCGCCAATCAGCTCCTAACCCCGGAGTAATAATCATAGTGCCAATATGTACTTCCTGCCTCATTGAGCTGAGCCTTCTAGCCTCTCAGTAACTCTCTCCTTCTGAAGGCCAGAGCCAAAGGCCTACACTTGGAAACATCAAGTGTACGCTGATTTGAAACCATGGGAGTGAATTGAATAACCTCAGATTAATAGCTAATTTTTTCACACTTTGCATAATCATTTATTGACTGTGTGTTACATGTTAGACTTTGGCCCAGGTACATGTGAAAAAGTTTATTAGATGTGGTCCCTATCCTTAAAGTTCCCATAGTAGTGAAGCTGTGGGGATTTCTGGCTAGGCTCAGATGGGGCCAGCCTCCTGCTGGGGCTGTGATCTCAACTTCAACAAATTGTACAATTTTAGGTCATATAGAATGTATCATTCCCTAACATTTTTAAATTATGGCTGAAAGATTGCTTTGAAAATATAATTATGTAGTATTGCCAAAGTACTCAAATATCGTGAAAGAATTTCAATGTGCTCCAGAAGCCATTCTTTTTTAGTCAGACATGGACATGTTTATTGATGTTGTATCATATGACAGTGTGAAAATCCATGATATGGTAGACCATGGGAGGTGATACGGTGTTTAAAGGAGGGCAAGGAGAGGTCACCATCTCTAAGGTATAATTTAGTTAGAAGTTTGCATGAATGTAAATGACACTAAAATGCAGCTGACAAGTACCACACCAGTACTACACAGATGGTGAGTACCAATGAGTACCATCGGAGTTGAGAGATTAAACACCCTAGGCCTTGGAAATAGTTAGCTTGGAGTAAGACAGAAGCAGATGAAGATGGCTAATGAAAGTCCTGGAATATTAGGAGTGGATGCCCAGAAGGAGTAAGTCCAGAGGATCAATGGGGAAACAAGAACTAGACATAGATAAATCTCACATGTTGTCCCAAAGTCCAATTTTCTCACTACTTATAAGTAGCTACAGCTTTCTATTCATATTGTCTGGTACACCTTTTCCTTTCTACTTTCAGACCTTGTAGGAATTATGTTCTAGTTGTGTTTTAAACATGGTGTACATGTAAATAAACCACAATATGGAAAAGCATTCAACTTAAGATTAATATAGTCACTTTTATTATTACTACTATATTACACTGTTTTATTTTTACCAACTTAATTTGTGCTTTCTCATCACTTCATTTTTTTTATTTTACATTTTCTCCTTTTGACAAAATAGGAAACATGCCTACCATAGAAAAATGATTGCATAATAATCCTTTAAAACAACAGTAAACACTTGAAGATTATTTATCCAGTGAAAACCATGGTATGCATCATTTCTTTCTTTTCTCAAAGAAAAAACTCATAAATTGAAGTTTTATAATAATCACTCATTTATATAGTTTTTTAAAACCCTTATATCTCTTCATACAACATATTGCCTTTATTCCTGATATTTAAGGGCATATAATGGTATTTCATTCTGCATATTTCATAATGACTTACTTCTTTTAATTTCCTTAGTATCTCTATGATTAGTTATGGACATAGAGAAAACAGTCCTTCAGAGCTAAAGTTTCTGGGGGGAAAATGCTGAAGGATTTGCCACATTGCCTGATCTGTGTTTTCAATTAAGGATTACAGCTTGTTTGAGGTAGTTAATTCTTCCTGCAAATACACTGAAGAAAACAAAACTAAAAAAAAAAAAAACTAGCAACACATCTTTGGCCTTTTCTGTTTATACTTAGCACTTGTCCTCGATATGTTAATTGCATTTCAATTCCGAAGAGAATTTAGTGCCAGTCTGTGCTTCAAAAAGCTTAGTGTATGAATTACGTGAATGGCCATTCTGTTTGCGAACCCAGCCATCTACTTGGGAACATATGCTATTCTGAATACTAGTCCTGGGAGCCCCAAAGAAGAACCAAGACATTTACTTTGGAATTATGTAAAACAAAGCTATTGCCATAATGATTAGGAACTCATCATGGGTATATCACTATCCCTACATATGCCAAGCATATTTAACCTTTTAAGGAATCAATTATGCATATGTAATATGCATCTAAATGCCACATAGCTTTGCTCTGTTTGTTTCTAGGTCATGCTTTTGTGTATATTCAGTTTGAAATTGACAGTAAACAGTAAGCTCTAAATGTATTTACATATCAGGCAGTTGACTATTTCTCTTAATGCTTCCTTAGGAAAAAGCTATCAAGGATTAGTGGAGATCCAAGTCATCTGGTGTGACCTCCAGATCCAGAGCCCCACTTTCCCATTCAAATGGAGATGTGCACTTCTTTCTGGATTTTCCAAGCACAAAAGGAATAAGGGTGTGAATGGAGATGAACAGAGAGAAACAGAAGAGAAAGGGAGAGAGCAGAGGGCAAACACTGATCCACTGTTAAGGCCTTGCATCTTTTGTACTTGGCCTCACTTTTCAGATGAGAACCTAAAATCTGAAGAATGATAGTTTCTTGTCCAAGATCCAAAGCTAGAGAGTGACAATAATTCTATGTGACATACTATCTCACTAAAATTATATATTCTTCCCATGAAGAAGTGACTTGCTCTCTAATATCAGAAAAAAGAGTATAGTTTATAGAAAAATATTTTTTACCTACTGAGGTCTTCAAAGAGCCCAAAGCCACAGATTCTTCCCTAAGAGATCATTTATTACAAGTTCCCTGATGACATCTTCCAATCTTCTAAACAAGTCCAGATCTCTCAGCAACCTTTAAGGCACTTCCTCATTTCCTCCAGAAAGGCAATTATTTCAAAAATAAGTCAGCAACTTCCTCTGTTCCAAGACATTTTTGTGTTGTTGGTCCACTCCAGAGTCTCACAAGAGGCAGAGAAATGCAGCTGCTATTCAAATCATCTGGTTTCCAATCTCCTCATGAACATTTAACAGGTATTTCAGCACTTCGAAAACTTTCTCACTAAAATATCCTATTGGTTAAGGCCAGTAAATACATACTCCAAGAGGACAGAGCCATAGAAAAGCAGCCTCACATTGTTTTAAAAATCTCATGTTGGGCCCAGCATTGTGGTGCAGTAGGTAAAGCCAATGCCTGTGACACTGGCATCCCATTAGGCACTGCTTCGTGTCCCAGCTGCTCCACTTCCTATCCAGCTCCTGATAACGGCCTAAGAAAGCAACAGAAGGTGGGCCAAGTACTTGCACCCCCGCACCCACGTGGGAGACCAGATGAAGCTCTTGGGTCCTGGCTTCTGTTTGACATAGCCATGGCCATTGTGGGCATTTGGGGAGTGAACCAGCAAAAGGAACATCTCTCTCTCTCTCTCTCTTTCTCTTTCTCTTTCTCTCTGTCTCTTTTCTCTCCACCTCTGTCTCTCCCTGTAACTCTTTCAAGTAAACATATCTTTAAAAACCAACCTCGTAACCTCATGCTTAATTTAAGAATTTTGCATTCCACTCTTCAATGTGCCAGTATTCATGCTGGTTTTAATCTTCTTGATTTTGTTTTAATGTGCTCCTGACAAACTTTTTAGTCAACTGAAACTTCATAAAGACGTGCTACTTGTTTTCTACAACTTTGTCGAAAGTGTTAAGTACACTACCAAATAACCTCAATGCAAGAATCATAAATCTAGGGAGAATAGTGCATGCTCTCGCAGAATGGGTAGAAACAACCATCTCAGCAACAGCAAATGTCCACATGGCTGGCCCCTAGAACCATTCAAACCCATGGAGTCATTGATAGACTTGACAACACAGAGAAAAATGCACATTCTTGGCTTTCTCCATCAATCATGCAGAAATTGAGATGTGGATGATGCAAATCTTTATTTCTCAAGAGTGCCCTTGATATTAGTTCTCCTTTAAAACCAAACTTTCTGTTGCGTAGCAAGGAGTCCTAATAACATAACCTGCCAACAAGGATAATGAGCAATTTGAAGTCCTCTAGCCCTCATTTTCCTACAGAGAGCAAGAAATAATCACAAGTGTCTAACCTTATTTTATGAGTTGCCCCCATGCTTTTGGAATCAGCTTGCATACAGGCTCAACAAAAACAACATCTGATATTAAGCACTTTCATCTTCGGAGTCTATTCTATTCAGGAAATAGAATACTGATGTCTGTGACTTTAAAATATTTAAGTGATCACTGTACTTTATATTGATTTCAGGGAGCTTAATTATATCATTTTCAAGTATGATGGCATCTTTATTAGATTAATGATGCCAGCTGCAAACTAAAGTTCTTAGTGTGCCCTCTGCCAAAATTTAGGAGGCTGCTTGGACTTGAGGACTTTTTATACCTATTTAAAAAGGCAGATGAAAAGTTTGTAAAGAGGAATTCATAATCCTTGTAATTTATGAATCATTAAATGTCATGTTTCTTCCTTCATTTGTGGTTTGATTTTGAAAGTGCTACTACATTTTCACTTCAATGAGTGGAAGAAAACTTAAACAAAATCAGAGTTCTAACTCTACCAGCAGCTCAAAATTGGAACTAAAATGATGGTAGAAAACCATAAATTGTAGTTGTGTATGAGAACATCTTGTCCCCTCCCATCCCATAAGCAAAGAAACAGAGACAAAGTGATTCAAAGCCTTTCCACTGGGAGCATGTCTCTGGTACAGCAATATCAGACTCCCCTTCAAACGTCTTAGAAATTGCGGAACCTTCTGTCTCATCCCAACCCAGGGATTCCGAATTCACACTTCCACAGGAGTCACAGATCTTCAAAGTTTGGGAAGCTGCTTTAGAATACTATTGGAAAGTTCTACAAGAATCTAGGGACAACAAATGGTTGGGGGAGCCCGCCTGGGACTGAGAACAAAGACTTATTTTCATTGTATAATATTTTTCACTTTAGAATTTTGTACCATATGCATGTAAGAGCCATTCAAAAAGATACCATTCAAGTTCATTTTACCAATCATTTGAATGGCTGCATAAAAATAAAGACAAACAGCAATCTTGATGAAGAAAAAAAAAGGACTTGACAAAGTTTAAATTTCCAAGAAATAAAGTTAAAAGCTCATTAAGACAAATAAATGTGAAACATTCTTTATCATAACTTAGAATTAGTAAAATCAGAAAGTTTTACAAATTCTACTTTTGCAGCTGCATTAAACTCAGTGCTGAGTCTTATAATTCGTGTCAGGCTTATTGTCTCTTAATGTTCATTAAATGAGTTTCATCTTTGTAAAGAATGGTTTTTAATGATGGCACAATGACAATATCATCCAAAGTAAAATGAATGAGAGAAAAACTTCAGAAAATCCTAAAGGCAATGGAAAAAATCTGTTTGGTATTTTCTCCACAGTTTATTCTCTATGTACACATTGGTAGTAATATTATGTCCCATGGTTCTCTGATTTTTGTCTTACATAGTTAATCTTTTAGACAAAATGGTTTTTCATAGCATCTGCACACTTCCTGAAAAATTAGCATTATTTATACTGTGTACTATTTGGATGTACACTCTAAGGGATAGGGGAATTGGTCAGTGTTGTTTATTATTGTACTCATAGTCAAAATAACAGTTCCTGCTACACAGTAGGCATTTAACAAATATTTATGAAACAAAAAAGTGAAATAAACTGACAGCCTGTTCACTTTTATTGAAACACACCAAATCAGAGCCCAATATTTTTAGCTGAATCAACGATTTATTTTATCTTTTAGCAGTATTCATTTATAACAAACTAGCACCTTTGCTTTAAAAATAAAATAAAATCAGATTTGGCCTAAGTCGCTTATCTCAAGATCATAGTTTTCATCCTGACATCCCACTTTCAGTAAAGTATTTGGTGAGCAGAAGTAAAAAGTTTTGTTTTCAATTAGAAGAAAACAGATGAAGCAGAATCAGAAAACTGAATAATACCCAATAAGCCTATTCTTCCATAAGTAAGATGAAGAAGTTATGCAGCACCCAGTAAAGATAACCACTGTGTGCCCATGAATAAAGCATTTTGGGAATCAATATATGGACTCTTTGGGGTCACTAAGGGTTACTGCATGATTATTTAATGCAAAATTCTGCATTTTAGCCACTACCTTTGTGAGGACAGGCTGACCTGTTCTAAGGTGTGTGTAGAAAGAAGTAGGACTGGTGCAAATGTTGCTATATTTGCATATCTATTATTCCTGAATTTTCATATTTATAATTCCTGTTCTCCTCTACCTGCATCCACCCAAAGATCAAACAGCAACCCTGAGTGAGCTTCCTGGAAAGGGCAAGCTTTGCTCCTGCTTTTGCAAAGTGAAGGGAAAGAGAAAGCACAGCTTTTTTTTTTTTTCCTCTTGCCACAGTTCCCCCTTTCAAATACATACAGTTGGATATTGTAAAAATCCCAGCTTCTCCAACCTAGAAGAAAGGTAAGGGGAAAAGTTAGGAGCAAAGTGACAGGGCCTGAATTTTCTGGGACAATCTCATGTACTCTAATTTCATTTTCTTAAATAAATATAAATATAGCTAATTGTGATAATAGCTAATTGTGACTTAAATTTTACATATTTTTGTTTGAAAGACATATTTATTCCATCATCTTATGTGGCAAGGAATGGCAGATTAAATGGAAACTAGTAAAGAAACTGGCTGTAGTCTACAAAAACCCAGAGTCCCAAAATATCGAACTTAATCTATCCTTGGATTCTCCTGCAGTACAATCTAGACAGTGCCTCCAATTATTTTTAATTTAGAGAGAATTTCCTTTTCATTTCCAATAGACTGGAATAGACTCTTGACATCAAGCATACATGAAAATTGGAGGGAAAAAGTGATCAATCCAGCCATATTGTAGTCATGTAGCTCTTACACTCAAAGGGCTTCTATATTTGAACTTTTGAAGACAAAATATACAAATTAGTATGCTAGTGCAGAGAGTGGGCTGACCTTTCTTCTTTTAAGCTTTGTTGACTCTGTGGATGTTAATAGTATTCAAATACCCTTTATAATTTGGTAGCATTTTCCAGAACTCCTCTTGTCCACCAAATAGTCTTCTCCGCTTCACAGTGCTTATGTGAGATTAAACAGGAGACATGAGTGGCTTTACAAGAGATAATTGTAAGTTAATTGTAGCCGAAAACACAAGGCTAACCTAATTTGATAGTTATAGATATTCTGTGGCTGTAATTTTGGTGTTTTTATTCTCATGTCTTTAAAACTAAGTGTGGGGTGCAAAACTTCAGTTAAGGAGACACCAGCTAAGGACAGGTTTTTAGGAATTTGTGGGAGAAGAGGAAGCAAGAGGATGATAGATGAGAATCAAACCAACACAGGTAATGCCGACTCTGTTTTATGAAATGGAGATGAGTAGGAAGGAGGCAATCAGATAAATTAGACAGGCTGAAACAGAGCAGATGAGAGCTGCTGTTTATTATACACCATGACATGCCAGGCGCTCAGGTCAGAATTCTGCAGTTGGAAACGCTGGCTCTCACAGTGGTGTCTTATGATAAAAGTCACTATAGAAGGCTCAGAAAGGTTGAATAATCCAGCAATCTAAGCAGTTTGTTAAAATAGCCCCAGAACTACAATACTCCTGAGCTCCATGGCTGATGGCTAGAGGTGAACTAGAGCTAGGGTTTGAAAAGGGATTCTTCAAAGTGCACCTTATCTACCTCCTCCTTTGGAATCTCCTGGGTTAAATCTCAGAACTTTCCTGAACCTCACCTCACTTGTAAATATGTGAACTATTTGTATAACTGCCTCACAATTTTTGTTTTGTACATTTGAAACTATTCTAAAATAAAATATTAAATAGCAGAAAAGAACTATAAATAAAATATTTTTTCAAATGGAAGAAAAATATTCTCTGAGGCATGAGATCTGGGCATCTTCATTTTAAACAAGATCACTAGGTGAGTCACTATTGCCCCCAAAATGAAGACTTTCTACACCAAGGGAAGAATGCTCAGGTTACATTCCTCAACCCCAACTTGTAAAGGGGATACCAGCTTTGTAGATAAGCAAATAGTTGATTTCTAACGTTTAGGGAGATTCTTTTCTGATTAATAGCTCAGCTGATTTTATAGTTGTCTTCAATTCAATAATTAGCTGAGTTCAGAGAACTGCAGGTCCTCAAAGTTTAAGGGAGGATCGTAAAGGTCAATGTCTAATGCCATGCCCGATCTGTAATCCTTTAATTTTCCTCAACGATATTCCCATTGGTGATGGGGGCCTCGCTCTTTCATGAATCAGTGATGTCAGTGCTCTGACTGTGAGGGCTGCTAGCCCAATCCACATATGGATTTAAATCTTGCTCTTGACCTTTTTATCTAGAATAGCCTTTGCACAAAAAATCATGTCTGTAGCTCTCCTGTTTTAAGTTATTTAAATGTTGTTCCATCATACTTAGAATGAGGTCAAACTCCATTTGAAATCATCTGCAATATCCTAAGATTTCACCAACATCTGACCTGGTATTTCACAGGAAGCATGTTCTTCCCCAAGCTCTATGCAGGCTCAGGCTTCTGCCCATGTAGTTTCTTCTCCCTGTTTCTCATCCTTAAGTTCTCAGATTAAATATCCACTTCTATGAGAAGCCATCCCTGATCATACCCTACTGCTGTGTCGTAACATATAGCCTATGTTTCCCTTAAGACTTAATCTTATAGCATTTAATGATATTTCAACATGTTAGCTATTTATAATTTATTAGCCATCCACCCTTATGCCCACTATACACAAGACCATAAATATATATTCAAGTGTCAAAATGACCACAAATGTATATTCAAATGTGTGTTCCTCTAGTTGCATATCCTATTATCAAGCACATTTCCTGTGTAAATATTATTTGAATTATACACACAACACATTTTTTTCTATGAAAATGGTGTTTGTACACCTGAGTTATGTTAACCTGACAGACACCTAATCTGCAACATAGACAATATGGATTTTCACGAGAAAACTCATTTCTTTTGATTATATTTTAGGTTGAGCACCTTTTAGATCTAGTATATTTTCTACTTTGATGAACACTGGTCGGCACACTAGATCACTTAGGATATTTTTCTAAGCATCTCTTGGAATCATATTGCAGCTGGATCAATAATAAGCTGTGTGAGTAACCTCAAGACATCTCCCCTCTCTGAGCCTTGTTTGTTCCATGTATAAAGTGAAGAGATTGAGCAAGATGACCTCTGAGTTCCTTTCCTTCTCAGACATGTGGCAAATCCATGAATTAAAGTAAACGGTGACTAGAACCTAGTAACTGTAATAAATTATTTAAAAAACACTACATATAATTTTAACCTTATGAATAAAAGTCGAGGAAATAGAGAAACATGGGGAAAGAGAGAGGAAAAAGAGACAAAACACCAACAAACAAAAGGAAAAGCAGCTTAAATATTAGACTCCAGCAGAAATATCTTTTTGAATGTCTCCAGCTCTAATTTCCTGCCACTGTTTCAGAAAAGTGTAGCTTGAGATACTATAGCACACAGTTGGGGACAGATTCCTTCAATTTTAGCTGTTAGAAATGATCAAGCTGTTTGACATTTCCAAATGTTAGTGTCCTCCTCCAGTAACACAGAGGGTATTTATTCACAGAAACAAAATACCTAAACTAATGCCTGACACGGGAAGACATTACTCAATGAATCATAGCCTTATTTTTTCTATAGCTGTTGCTTCTCATATTTCTCTCTTGGACAAGATACTCAAATCTGTTAAAAACTTCACAGAGAAAATCTGTCTTGGTATTCTAATTCTACAAAGAAATCCATCACTCATTCAACAAGGATTTACTGAGCTCACCTGTGCCAGGCACCTGTACCAGCTCACCTGTGCCTATGGTGAAGGCTCAGGGAAGAAGGAAGAAGAGGAAAGGAAGGGGGGGGGGAGGGAAGGGAGGAGGGAGGGGGGAGTAAGGGAGGAAATGTGAAACAGTAGTGACAAATGCTATGAAAGAAATATAAAGCAAGGTGGGAGAATTAGGAATGGTAAGTGGTAATTTTATACTTAGTATAATTTAAATGAACATTATCACGAAAATCTTCTCTGATAAGGTAACATTGACTCAGAAGAAGATGTGAGGTGATCCACGTAGTTGTAGGAAGGAAGTTATTTCCAGGCATAGATGTGATTAAATGCAAAGGCTTGAAGTGGGACATGCTTGGCATGTTGATAGACTTGTGAGGAAGGCAGCCAGTGTGGCTGAAACATTGAGACCAAGGGAAGCCGTGGTGGAGGGGAGTTTACAGAGCTAAGTGCTCTGGCTCTTACCCCGTGTGTCAGGGGCTCTCCTGGGGCATTGCCACTCCAGGGAAGAGTGCTCTGACTTCTGTAACAAAGGTGCCATGCTACCTACCTTGTTATGAACAGACCATGGATGGGCAAAGGCCAAACTGCAGAGAGCATTCAGAGGTTACCATCATCGTCCATAAAAACGACGCGGTCATTTAGAACTAGGGTGGTAGCAATGACGTGCTTCAGAAGGAGGGCATGAAAAGATCTGCCTATGGTTTCAATTGCAGTGAGCAAGGAAACTTTAACTTCTGTTAAAGTTCATAACAACGCTTTTGCCTTGATAACTAGAAGAGCTGAGGTAAGTGTTATGAGAAAAAAAAAAAAAACATCCTGCAAGTGTATGGAATTTCAAGAGTAGTGTTCGCTGTGCTATGTTTAAGAAGCCTAAAAGGCATCTAAGAGGAGACAGGAAATAGTTGAATAAATGAGTCTGAAGTTTAAAGTCGATAGCCGTGTTTAAGACAAACATCTGCAGTTAGCAAGAATGAGATAATTTGGTAATGAATATAAACAAAGCAAAGATAAAGCTGAATACTGAATCCAGCAGACTTCATTAGTTAGAGGCTGGAAAATTCAGAAGTCATCAAATGAGATGAAGAAAGAGTGACCAAGAAGGTAGGAAGAAAATCAAAAACAAGTCATGAGACCAGATGAAACTGATCACAGCATTTCTTAGTGCTAAATTCATCTCGTGTTTTATATACGGTTTGCAGCATAGATTTCTTCATGAATCAATATAATCATATTTTGGATCAAGAGACAATAGCGGGGTGTTGTGCTGTGATGCAATGGGTTAACACCCTGGCCTGAAGTGCTGGCATCCCATGTGGGCACCAGTTCTAGTTCTGGCTGCTCCACTTCTGATCCAGCTCTCTGCTGTGGCCTGGGAAGGCAGTAGAAGATGGCCCAAGTCCTTGGGCCCCTGCATCTGCGTAGGAGAACTGGAAGAAGATCCTGGCTCCTGGCTCTGGATGGGCACAGTTCCAGCTGTTGTGGCCATCAGGGGATGGAAGACCTCTCTCCCTCTCTCTGCCTCTCCTCTCTCTGTGTAACTCTGACTTTCAAATAAATAAATAAATCTTAAAAAAAGAGAGAGAGAGAGAGAGAGAATGGGGAGAGCTTGAGTTGTGACCTTGATCATTAAGATACCAGCATGGCTTCCCTGTGGCTTCCATGCTTTGGATAAGTAAAAACATGGGGATGAAAAGTCGGATGAGATAACAGATAAACCTATGAATCTTTCAAGAAAGTGTCCTGTTAATCTGAGTTCAGATAAGTTTATTTTTTTATTGTTAATGACTCATTTAATTATCAAACTAATGTAAATCACATTATAAAGCATTTGGAAACCAGATAACAAGCAGATTTTTTTTTTAATCTAAGAAACTGTCTATCATCCTACTGTTCTGTGCTGCTGGTAATAATTTTATACAAATTTCTAAAATGTTTTCCCATTCATATTTCCAATTCTTGTAATCAGAATATAACAATAACTGTGAAACTAATCTTTCACTTGTCACTCAGTGGCCAGGTTAAGTTGTGTCCGATGAGACACCTGAGTAAGTTGGTGTGAAGGTATTTGTAACTAGTAAAATATTTTTATTCTATTGAAAAAGAGATATAAGAAGTGAATGCTTTCATTATCTAGGTCCTTGTGCCCTTCTACTTTCTCTGCCCCTCATCCCTGCCTTGGAAAAGAATCACTGTATGTAGAGTTACGGTAGTCATCCTATGACCTTGAAACCACGTATCTAGGTAACAGCTTCCTGGATGTGACAGTAAAGTGGGGGAAAAGCCTGGATGATGCCATTGAATTACAGAACCAATGCTAGCAAAAGCTTATGGTCAGATGTTAATTAGATGAGAAAAATTAAGAGCTATCAACTTAAAAATCACTCGCATTTGGGGTACGCTGGTATTTGAAGCTGAAAGCATCCATAACCAAAACATTCAATGTCATGAATATTGGCCAATTTATTCCCATCTTTATAATTATAATCTGAATGATGATATAATAATCAATGACAGAAAAAATACCTAGCTAATCCTCTATTCTGAAAATTAAAGGTTTTTTTGGGAACGTCATAGGTTGCCTCCTTAAAATACTTTCATTCTAGTTCAAAATTAAAGTTGGTTTGGAGTATCCTCATGGATTACAAAAAAAAAAAAGACTGTAAAATACTCTCTTTTCTCACCTACTGCTGGACACTTACTAGATACACAGGACTAGATAATAGATACCCAGTGACCTTGACAGCTTGCAACAAATTCCATAATTTCCAACAAAAGTCCATCAAGAGAAAAATGTAAGATATGTACTTTATTATGAGAATATACGCTAAGATATAACATCTCCTAAACTCTGTTATCCCCTTGCTTTTATGTTAGGCTATTATATTAGGAAAGGAAGTCTAGGTAATTGGTCCTTTGCCCTTCTAAAGACCCTTCTGGAATTGTTATTTATCCACAATTGGAAAATAAGATGTATTTGCTCAGCATGTGGCTATGAAATACTCCAAAGAGAGTCATTATGCTAGACAAATAAGAAATTCCCAGAAAGGGGTACAAATGTTTGAATAAACAATTGCTTGGAATACTCTAAACTTCTTTTTCCTTTCTTTTCAGTTTGTTTTATCATTGTCTAGTCTATTCGTTTGTCCAGTCTAGAGATGAGAAAATTATACCATTTCATTTCTTTGCAGCATTGTCACAAAGGAGGGCACAGTTTGGTTCTAGGTTTGTCCAGGAAGTAGAGGACCTATGAACATTACAAAGAAAAATATTTAATCTCAAAACTAATATAATTCTATCTAGTAGTTAAGTCTACTCAAAAGTTCACAAGGTACCTTAAATATGGTGAGTTTCCTGTTAGCAAGAGAAATAGTGAGATGAATATGCAATTGAAAGGGGGTTACCATGAGGAGCAGCAACAGACTGGATGACTCCTACAGACATCTGAAAAATCTGAGGGGCTGGCACTGTGGCGTAGCAAGTAAAGCTGCCGCCTGCAGTGCCGGCATCCTATATGGGCACTGGTTCAAGTCCCAGCTGCTCCACTTCCGATCCAGTTCTCTGCTATGGCCTGGGAAAGCAGTAGAAGACGGCCCAACTCCTTGGGCCCCTGCACCCGTGTGGGAAGGCCCAGAGGAAACTCCTGACTACTGGCTTTGGATTGGCACAGTTCCAGCTGTTGCATCCAACTAGGGAGTGAACCAGAAGATGGAAGACCTCTCTCTCTCTCTCTCTCTCTCTCTCGGACTCTCCTTCTCTCTCTCTGTGTAACTCTTTCATATAAATAAATAAATCTTTTAAAAAATAGAAAAATCTGAGATGTGAGCTTGAATTCTGTCCTCCAAATTCTGAGTTCCAGAGATCTTTATGTCTGATCTTTATACTACAAATCCACTTGCTTAATTTCTCATCATAAAATTTATAGGATATGTAAATTATATATATATATATATATACACTCATATGTGTGTATTGATATATAACTTTAATGCTTGCATCCCATATGGGTACCAGTTCAAGACCGAGCTGTTCCATTTCCTATCTAGCTCTCTGCTATGGCCTAGGAAAGCAGCGGAGTGCTTGGGTCCCTACACCCGCATGGGAGAACTGGAGGAAGCTCCTGGCTCCTGGCTTCAGGTAGGCCCAGCTCCAGCTGCTGCAATCATCTGGGGAGACAACCAGCAGATGGAAGACCTCTCTCTCTCTATGCCTCCGCCTCTACCTGTCTGTAACTCTGACTTTCAAATAAAATAAATAAATCTTTTAAAAAATGGACCCTTTAATCCATTTTCCCAAGAAATAGAGATATGATTTGGATTTAAATTGCTTTGAAACAAAAGGCATGCACACGTGCACAGAGACCCTGATGCTATCCCTTAATCCTTCTATGAGTCCCCCAGTGATCTAGAGGTACAACTTTCATCTGTCAGAACTGATGTGCTAATTATGCTGATTTCTTAATCTTGGTTTGCATTTACTCGAAGCTGTCTATGAAGTGCAACATCTTCATTGCCTGTATCTATACAACCCAGATTATTTCCTTGTCTTTGTTTCTGTATTGGTTTCTGTACAGAACTCAATACTGCCCTGTGCCCATGCCTTCTGTGGTTGTACTCTAATTCTCAGGTCTTTGCCCCTTGTGCTAGTGTAACAGGGATAGTCTTATGCCATCCCGGCTTCTGGAGAGAACAGCCAGGGTTGCCACATAAAGTTGAGCAGGTCATGCCTTGAACAAGAGATTTAGACAAAAGGGGTGAATGGGTACTGAAATCCGGTTTGCACTGGGCATGCCAAGCCATGTGCCCTAGTATCCAGCCATGTCCATTAGAGAAAAGATGCTTCTGTCCAATTCCCACAAAGGCCACAGGCAACTCAGAAAAACAGCCTGAGTGATAGCTGAAGACTCTTCCATTATCTAACAATGAAAACTACAATAAAACCATTTACAGATGCTTCTTTTGACCTCCCATTAAATGGCCACTCCTGGGGGGGGGGGTTAAAATACTAATAGCAAAAACAAAACAGATTTTAAAAGCCCATACTGTTCTTTGTATTACTACTACATTAACATGTATTGCTGTTTAATTTGATCATGAGAGCAACATTTACATTTTATAATCTTATGTAACTCCATAATACAGATGAAAATATTGAAATATAAATAAATTTATTTCCAAAGGAATTGCGATTACTCAAAGTAGAATAACAAAGTCAAGTTACATTGGGTTATTAGAACCAAACCTTTTTGACAATTGCATTAAAATATTTTAGCATGATATATGTACACTACATAGAATATTGAAACCTATTTTATTATAGGAAGATATTAATAATTTCTGCCATTTTATATATATTCCTCTGTCTTTTCCTCTTGTCTTAGATCTCTCCCATTAGTCATCTTCTATCTAAACACCTATTATTTCATTCTAAGGCTACAATTTGAGTGAATAATTTTATGCATCATAAACTTATATTATATCTTCCTTTGCCAGGTGCTGAGAGATAAGTATATAGAGGGCCATTTTTGATACAAAAGTTATGTTATTTTGACATCCTTGAATAAGTTTTCATAATATGCATTTCCTTTGTACAGACTGAGTATCTCTATTCCCAGATTCCCAAATCTGAAAATCTAACCTGTTTTCAGTATGCTGGCACTCCAAAAGTTTCAGTTTTTGGAACATTTTGTTTTACATAATTTTGGTTTAAGGATGTTCAATGCAAATATTGCAAAAGCTAAACAAAAATAATCCAAATTTTGAAATACTTCTAGTCTCAAGCACTTTGGATAAGGGTTATTAATTTGTAAACTGCTTAGAGCAGTTCTACCTAATTTTATAAAAAATAAAAAATGACAGGGCTTCTCTCAGTCCCTAGAGTTTCCTTTCTCTCTTACACTGCAGACTTTCACCAGAACCTTCTTTTTTTTTATTATTTGACAGGTAGAGTTATAGACAGTGAGAGAGAGACAGAGAGAAAGGTCTTCCTTCTGTTGGTTCACTCTCAAATGGGCAGCACGGCCGGCGCTGTGCCAATCCGAAGCCAGGAGCCAGGAGCTTCCTCCTGGTCTCTCTTGTGGGTGGAGGCGCCCAAGCACTCAGGCCATCCTCCACTGCCTTCCTGGGCCACAGCAGAGAGCTGCACTGGAAGAGGAGCAACCGGGACTAGAACCAGCACCCACATGTGTTGCCTGTGCCTCAGGCAGAGGATTAACCAAGTGAGCCATGGCACTGACCCCCACCAGCACCTTCTTACCTTCAACTTACTAACACTGTCATCACACCAAGTATGGGTCAATATTTTTACCTGTTTACCTCCCTCTTTAGCAAAAAAACACTAGAGAAATTCTTAAGTAGTTCATATATCATAAGTACCTGAAAAGGTTGGAGATGGGAGTTCCTGTAAGATGAACAAAGAATAGAAGATAGTACACAATTTATCATGGCACAATCTTCCACACATTTAGTGTTTTTGCTTTGTTAACAAAAAAGCTACACTTCCCTTCCTGAATGATTCATGGGAAATGCCTTCTATGAAGGCCTTTCCAAACATGAAATTCCACTTCTTTTTTTTTTTTTTTTTTTTTTTTTTTTTTTTTTTTTTTTTTTTTTTTGACAGGCAGAGTTAGACAGTGAGAGAGAGAAAGAAACAGAGAGAAAGCTCTTCCTTTTTCCATTGGTTCACCCCCTAAGTGGCCACTACGGCCGGCACGTTGCGGTCAGCACACTGCGCCGATCCAAAGCCAAGAGCCAGGTGCTTCCTCCTGGTCTCCCATGCGGGTGCAGGACCCAAGCACTTGGGCCATCCTCCACTGCCTTCCCGGGCCACAGCAGAGAACTGGACTGGAAGAGGAGCAATCGGGACAGAATCCAGTGCCCCGACTGGGACTAGAACCCGGTGTGCCGCCGCCGCAAGGCGGAGGATTAGCCTAGTGAGCCGCGGCGCCGGCTGCAATTCCACTTCTGTGATTGGTTCTGTAGAGTGTTGGAAGTGAAACTAGTTCTGAGAAATCTGTGGCGCCATTTATACACGATGAAGCGATTCAGACAGGAGTGGCCATTTTGGCATAGCAGTTAAGAAGCCCCTTGGGATGCCACATCCTACACAGGAGTACGTGAGTTTAAATACTGGCTCCATTTCTGACCCAGCTTCCTATTGATGCACATCCTGGGAGAAAGCTGTGAGAGCTCGAGTACTTGGGTCTCTGTTAACCATTTGAGAGACTGGAATTGAGGACCTGGATTCTGGTTTTGGCCTGGCCCAACACCAACTGTTGTAGGCATTTGAGGAGTGAACCACTGGAGGACAGATCTGTCTTTCTGTTTGTCTATCTCTCATATAAATTACATCAATAAACAAAAAATTCATGGAAAGTGGAATTAGAAAATAAATTTATTTTTAAAAAGTATTCACATATGGGCCAGCAATGTGGCATAGCAGGTAAAGCTGCCACCTATGATGTCAACATCCCATATGGGCATTGGTTCAAAACCTCACTGCTTCCACTCCCCATACAACTTCCTGCTGATACACCTGAAAAAGCAGCAGAAGAGGGCCCAGGGGTTTAGGTCCCAGCACCCACATGGGGTACTTGGAAGAAGCTCTAGGCTCCTAGCTTTAGTCTGGCTGACTCCCAGCCATTGCAGCCACTCAGGGAGTGAACCAGCAGATGGAAGATCTCTCTCTGTCTCTCCCTCCCTCTCTCTGTAACTCAGTATTTCAATAAATAATCTCTATAACTGACTTTCAAATAAATCAGAATAAATCTTAAAAATGCTGAATGCCATCTTTTTAAAAAATGCACACATCACTTACGCTGTGATGTCTGCAATTATACCACCAAGCTTTTCCCTTCTTTCCCCTCACCTCAATTTCTTATCTGGATAAACCTATCATTTATCAATGAACTTTTGAAAATTCTAACTATGATATTCCATGTTGGTTTTTTTTTTTTTTTTTTTTTTTTTGACAAGCAGAGTGGACAGTGAGAGAGAGAGACAGAGAGAAAGGTCTTCCTTTGCCATTGGTTCACCCTCCATGGCCGCCGCGGCCGGTGCACTGCGCCGGCGCACCGCGCTGATCCGATGGCAGGAGCCAGGTACTTATGTTGTTTTTTTAAAGACTGTATTTATTTATTTGAGAGATAGAGTTACAGACGCAAGAGGAAGAGACAGAGAGAAAGATCTTCCATTTTCTGGTTCACTCCCCAAATGCACAACAGCCAGAGCTGAGCTGATCTGAAACGAGGAACCAGGAGCTTCTTCCAGGTCTCCCACATGAGTGCAACATCCCAGGTTCTTGGACCATCTTCAACTGCTTTCTTAGGCCATAAGCAGAGAGCTGGATTAGAAAAGGAGCAGCTGGAACACAAACCAGCTACCACGAGGGATGTTGGTGCCACAGGTGTAGGCTTAGCCCACTACACCACAGTGCCGGCCCATCGCTGGGCCCTCATGTTGAATTTTTTACCACAAGTGAGCAATATCTCTTTTCCAAGTGAGCATAAGAAAGTCTGCCAAAACCAGTTTTTCTTGGTTTCACTTTTGACACATTTTCCTAATTAAAATAATTATTTTTAAAAAAATCAATGTATTTCAACTAGCACAGCTTCTGTAGAGCACATTGGATTGCTGTAGCCCTGTGAACATGAAGAGTCTGAGACAATCCAAGAGCATTGGACAGAATCTGCATTTTAAAATAATTCATTTTTGATGATATTTATATATTCCAGGTAAAACAGACTTACACCAATGACTTTTGTCATACTGTTTTTATTCTTAAATATTTATATATAAAACTTAAAAAGAAATGTGACCAATACCCAGATAGCCACCCATCAGAATTAATGAATAATAACACGCTCCCATGTTTGTTCTGACTTGATAACATTACAGATGCAGCTGAGATCCCTTCTTCAATGCCAGTCCCTTCAATCCTCTTCCAGAACAAACAGAATACTGGACTAGGCATGCCTCCAACTCATCTTTGTTTTCATGTTTGCATCATAGTATTGTGTACGTAAGTAGCATATAGAAATACTTAACGTGCTTAAAATATTTACATAAATTACAACTTTTTTATAGACCATTCTGAAGTTGGCTAGCCATTTCCCAGGAGATTTTTTTGGCATTTATCCTCTTTGATAGCTCTATATCTAACTGTTTCATTTGAACTGCCCAAATGTAGGCATATACCACAGTTTATCTACCCATTCACCTACAAATGAATGGTAAACTGACTTGCCCCCTCTCTCCTCTCATTTCATCCTCTCCCCTCCCTCCCTCCCTCCCTCCCTTCCCTTTTACTATAATGAAAAAATCAGCACAGAATTATAAGTCTCAGAGTTATTTTCAAGTTCACTGGAGACATAGTCTACAAGAACACCGTCCATATTTTGTGAAATTTTTATTCAGTAAATCCAATCATCTTCACTTTGTGACTCTTCTGCTACAGACTGTTCACTGATTAAAAAAAATCTTTCCTTTGCTGTCCTACACTGAAATTGACACCTATTCGGTGTGCTGACAATAACAATATCAAATCAAAGCCATTTCCAACCAGAACAAGAGTTAATGGTACCAGATAGAAACCATTGAAGAGACCAGCTCAGTTTAAATAGAGGAAAGAATAGCAAGGCAAAAGGTGAAAATAAGAAGCAAGTAGAATTTTTAATCACAATATCAGAAAATGGCAAGGCACTACTGACAGAGATGTTTAGATTTAACCACAGAAAACTGACATTTTGTAGGAAAAATTGGATATTCCTCATATTTTCTGGATAGAACATCTGTCAGAACTGATTTATTTGAAAGAATTAAGAATTATTTATAGATATATGTACCAAAAATATGTGTGTTCGTATCAGTTGAGATTAGAAATTACAATGAGGTTTCACCTCACCTCAGTTAGAATGGCTCACATACAGAAATCTACCAAGAACAGATGCTGGCGAGGATGTGGGGAAAAAGGGACACTAACCCATTGTTGGTGGGAATGCAAACTGGTAAAGCCTCTATGGAAATCAGTTTGGAGATTCCTCAGAAAACTGAAAATAGCCCTACCATACAATCCAGCCATCCCACTCCTTGGAATTTACCCAAAGGAAATTAAATTGACAAATAAAAGAACTGTCTGCACCTTAATGTTTATTGCAGTTCAATTCACAATAGCTAAGACCTGGAATCAACCCAAATGCCCATCAACAGCAGACTGGATAAAGAAATTATGGGGCATGTACTCTATAGAATACTATACAGCAGTGAAAAAAATGAAATCTGGTCATTTGCAACAAAATGGAAGAATCTGGAAAACATCATGCTGAGTGAAATAAGCCAGTCCCAAAGGGACAAATGTCATATGTTCTCCCTGATTGGTGACAACTAACCGAGCACTAAAAAGGAAACCTGCTGAAGTGAAATGGACACCATGAGAAACAGTGACTTGATCAGCCCTTGTCCTGACTATTGATGAACAACTTGATACTTTATCCCTTTTAGTATTTTAGTATTTTTTGTTATACTTAATACTATTGGTTGAACTCTTTAATTAACATCCAATTATTTTTAGGTGTTTAAATTTAACTGAAAAGTGATCCCTGTTAAATATAACAGTGGGAATAAGAGAGGGAGGAGATGTACAGTTTGGGACATGCTCAATCAGACTTGCCCCAAATGGTGGAGTTAGAAACGTGCCAGGGAATTCCAATACAATCCCATCAAGGTGGCATGTACCAATGCCATCTCACTAGTCCAAGTGATCAATTTCAGTTCACAATTGATCATAATGATAGGACTAAGAGTCAAACACGACTACTGTATGCTAATACTAACTGATAGAATTTAAAAAGGAGAAAACGATCCAACATGGGAAAGGGGATACACAGTAGACTCATAGAATAGCAGATGTCCTAAACAGCACTCTGGCCTCAGAATCAGCCCTTAAGGCATTCGGATCCAGCTAAAAAGCCCATGAGAGTATTTCAGGCATGAAAAGCCAAGACACTCTGGCAAAAAAAAACAAAAACAAAAAAAACCTAAATGAAAGATCTCTGTGAGTGAGTTCCCAGTGGAAAGAACGGGCCAAAGAAGGAGGTACTTTTCTCTGAAGGGAGGAGAGAACTTCCTCTTTGACTATGACCTTGTCTAAATAAGATCGATGCCATGAACTCAAAAGGTTTCCATAGCCTTGGCAACTCATGACGAGAGCCTCGAGTGATTACTGACACCGTAAATAATAGTGTCAATTGTTAAATCAACAATAGGAGTCACTGTGCACTTCCATGTAGGTTCTCTGTCCTTAATGTGTTGTACAATGTGAATTAATGCTATAACTAGTACTCAAACAGTATTTTACACTTTGTGTGGGTGCAAACTGTTGAAATCTTTACTTAGTATATACTAAATTGATCTTCTGTATATAAAGATAATTGAAAATGAATCTTGATGTGAATGGGATGGGAGAGGGAGTGAGAGATGGGAGGGTTGCGGTTGGGAGGGAAGCTATTGGGGGGGGGGTACTATAACCCAAAAGCTGTACTTTGGAAATTTATACTTATTAAGTAAAAGAAGACACCAAAAAAAAAATAAAAAGAAAGAAAAAAAAGAGATTTGAAATTGTCCCTTGGTGCCATGGGGTTATCTTCCATACCATATTTCTCAAATGCTTTACACAATTCTTGCACACTCATCCTTTACCCAAGACTGCCATTAAGGGTTGTGAACTTGTGCATTTCACAAAGGATTCCAGTTACAGAGGTGATAGGCAGCTGTGCCCTTGCACAGCAGGGTCTGCCTAAAGAGGGTCACTTTCCTAATTAATCCGCCCAATGGGTGCGCATTTTTCTTATTTTCACAATAGTACTCTGTAGGTTATGATAGATGTTTTCTAAATTATACGGGAGCCTGGACAATTGACAGCTACGATGAACTAAGTTGGGAAATAGTGGACCAGGTCTTCATGACTCATCCAAGTGGAAACTCTCCTTTGTTATACTGGACTCTTGGCTTTCTCTTAACTCAAATCTTTTGATACCAAGCATGCCTCTGATAGAACTGTTGACAGATTTTCAGCTATGGATTCTGAATGAAGGATATACTTAGAGAAATAAAACCAGGAGTCAGATTATCTTCTTGGCAACCAAACAGAGATGACATATTCAAGATACACCAGCACATTTGCAATCTATTGACTGAAGTAAATAAACCTGTCAGGTGTGTTTTGTTTGCTGATCATGCAGGTACCTTCTGTTTGACCTTGCATTTTTATGTGAAAAATGAAAAAAATTGAACACTGTAGCACTAATTCCTCTCAATTAGCCTGTAGCAAAAAGTAAAATTGTAACTGAGATACAGCAGCAGACATCTCAAATGTGCAGTTCGAAGATTTTTAAAGCAATTCAGCTGACTGACCTCTAACTTGAGGTAGGTGTCACATATTCTCTTTTAGTGTGTGGTTTCATCTCCTAGAAATTAATTTGATATATTGCTTTAATATTTTAGACATTGTATTTACCCTGCAGAGACACTGTGGGAAGATGTTTATAGGAGAAAAGGAATATTTACAAATGAAGATGAGAACCGCTGATGAAAGGAAAGCTGAGAGTCGGTAGCAGTCACAGAATCAGCCCCCAAACACTCATCACTTCAAGGCTCAATCCCCCAAAATAGAGCTAATAAAGATTCAGCATTGCAACACTGGCTACATCCATTCTGTTAAAGACTATCATGGGGCAGAAAGAAGTCAAACAGATATGTTCTATAGGCTGGCCCATTTAGAGGGGATTATTTAAACTAGAGCCAAATCACTAAGAGCTACTCAACATTATATATCTAAGAAATCAGCAGTTCTGGAGAGGGGATACCATCTCTCTTTTCCAATATAGAGTCTACTATTACTTTTAAAATTATCAACTTTGATCACACAATTAGTAAAGTACTCAATAAAGTAGGAAGTGTTCAAAAAATTAATTCTCTTACATAAAGACAACCAGATATTTTCTTTCACCTTTCTTACTCATTTATGCAAAAAATTCCAAGTTATACATAATCTACCAAGCGTTACACCTATTAGGGGTATACAATTGTGATTGAAACACAATCCCAGCCCCCAGATTTGTGTGACTGAATGGTGAACACACATGAATGAAAAGGAAAATGAAATAAATTTTGATCAGTATTATCATAGAGCCATATGAAAATATGTTAAGTTGACATAATCAAATTTTTAAAACACTTAATTCACCCCATTTTCAGTTAATATATATATTTAACATCATTTTACTGATTGCAAAAACAGTCTACATTTTGGATATGTTACATTTTGTTAGCCTTTTTGAAAATAATTATTTGTTTAGATTATTTAAAGAATTTTCACTTTTATAACTAACATAATGAACATTATTCACATTGATCCTAAAGCAAATTCCTAAAAGTTAAAAGTTTTGGTTCTAAGGGTAAAAACATTAAAAAAAAGAAAAGAAAAAAAACTTCCTGGCATATATTGTAAAATTACGTTCCAAAGGATAAACGCATTCTGCTAAATTACATATCCACCACGAGTTGAGACTTATAAAAGATACACAAGTACACACATAAATCTTCACACTGTGCTTGACTTCTACAAAATTTTCAAGTTTTCCAAGTGGAAATAATCTCTTTGTTCTTGGGCAAAGGTGAAAGCATGTTAACATTACACAAAGATGCAGACGATCATTGGTTTTGTCTTAATGTAAAAGATATCCATTTAAAAATCTAAAAAAAATGAAAGCAAAAGAGTTTTTGGCATCACATAACCCATGATATTGTGTGCACTTTGCCTGCAATCTTTTATCACAACTATCTAAAGCAATGATGTTCCAAGACAGCATGGAAGCAGCCCTCTGTTTTCTCTCACCATCAGTCAAGTCTGGTATTTATTCTATCTGGTTCTGAGTGACATGAAATTGTCCACTGCTTCTCTAGATCTTAGTAAACCTCTCTGTTTACCCCTATTCAATTACAAAATTAGCCACCAATCCCTAATAAAAAGTTGATCCTATACATAGAAATTAAGAAAGTCATCACTCCGATTTTTATGACAATGAGGAAAAAGAATTCATTACAGCCATCCGGTATCAGAACAATTTTTTTTGGTGGATTTATTCAACTATATTTTCATGAGAGATGGGTCAGTAGCAGCATTATTTATGTTCTTAATTAGTGTCTTAGTTTTGAGCAACTTCTGAACAACAGACAGAAGTAAGAGAGTCAAATAATGGGCAACATTTATAAACAATATCCATTGTCCAGCTAGTTAAGTAGTTCTAAACTAATTTCCAGCTTGCAATGATAATTTTTTATTTCATCCTTATTCATATAAGGAGAATAGATTTCATGTATTTCTTAGGTACAGTTCTAAGAAGACAACCATACTTCCATCCCTATGTGTCCCTTCCCCAACCCCCCTCCTTCCATTAAATTTGGCAAAGACATAATTTTAATCACTCTATAATCACAGGCTTAATTCACCACTAATCATAATATTCAACAGGTAAAAAGTAGGAAGACCATAGTTCCACTGGAGTAGAAATAAGGGATAAAAACAACAGTCATATTACAGAATGTCTGTTTCATTCTTATGCATTTTTTGTATTCTACATTAACTGACATATATCAGAGAAAACACATAAATTTCTTGACATTTGTTTTATAAAAAAATTCAAGTTTAGAGTTCCAAGATCTGGTTCGATCTTGTCACTTCTTAGCTGCGTGGTACTCAGTGTCATTTTACTTGCTCGGTGTAGTAAATGAGTTACTGTCTGAGAGCACCTCTGACACAGCAGGTGTGCTGAATCTGATTATTTTTCAACTTAGCGCCTTTGGCCAGCCCATTAAAAGCTGTATTCATAACTTTCCATCGAATGTTCTACGTTTTATCTATTTTGGAAAATATCCTGATGAATACAAATCAGTTAAATGCTATCGGTGTTGTAGCAGATGAATAGACTTCCATTGCATTTGTCAGTGGGCATGTGTCACAGACCTAGCATTAGTGTGAGTAAAATGTTGATCATGTTTTCCCACAGGACAATACAGGATCTGTATTTTGTGAATTTATAAAGCTGCTCCTAAAAATTCACATCTGTGCCACTCTTATCCAAAATGTTCCAGATGTTCATTATTTACATTTAAAAACTCCCACATGATGCAGAATGAGCTGGGAATTCTAGCAGTACTCAACATGAGCCTAGTGTGAGATAGTGAATAAAGGGGAACCCAAGGATTAATAATGCATATTTCAGAATACAGGTTAGAAAACTTCTTATATAAAAGGCAGATACTTAATATTTGAGATTCTGAGGGTCATATCATCTCTACAACAAATGAATTTATTTGAGTCTCACCGTAGCACGAAAGTAGCCACAGAAAACATAGAAATTGTTATGAGTCTTCTCATTCCTTTCAACAATTTAATAATACGACATGTATTCTTAATTTGTTCAAAAAAACAAGTGGTGAGCCAGGTAGAGCCCATAGGGTACACGGTGCTGCTCTACTATCAAACTATTTAGGTCCAAGAGTCTTTCTCTCTACCCAGGGGTCTTAGTATGTCAACAACCTACACCTCAGTCATGTTATTAGCATGTGGCCTCACTGGGGGGATACATAAATGTGCCTAGCACCATTAATGGAGAGCTGCTAAAAGGGTAGCTCCCTTCCCTTCCAAAAGTCTTTATTTTTATGGGCATCATTTATGATGGAAACGCAACATTCTTGAAGCCAAATAGATTGGTACATAAATCATAACCATGAATTTTTAGCCTTACTGGGGTGTAAAACAGAGCCAATAACATTACCTGTAATTCAGGATTGCTGCACGAACCTGGCACTTCATAGATACTGAGTTTTGTTTTTGTTTTTGTTTTCTGAATCTGTAGCATAAAGACAATGCTTTATAAGCTTGGTTACTGTTTTATGTTAAACTCTTTTTCTTAATCTTATAAGGACATATTCCTTATCTTTGTATCACTTATCACTTGTGTGTGCCTGGGTGTGTATTTCTTGTCAGGCTCTATACTTTCACACAAACAAAGCACTCTGCCTTTCAATAAATAAATTAATCAAAAATATTCATTTTGATGCAAAAATTTTGAAATTAATACATATGAGGAGGTCTTCAAAAAGTTCATGAAAATTGTGTATTATAAGAAAAAGCTGGGGCCAGCTCTGTGGCTCACTTGGTTAATCCTCCACTTGAGGCACTGGCATCCCATATGGGCGCCAGGTTCTAGTCCCGGTTGCTCCTCTTCCAGTCCAGCTCTTTGTTGTGGCCCAGGAGGGCAGTGGAGGATGGCCCAAGTGCTTGGGCCCCTGCACCCACATGGAGACCAGGAAGAAGCACCTGGCTCCTGGCTTTGCATTGGCGCAGCGCTGGCCATAGTGGCCATGTGGGGAATGAACCAATGGAAGGAAGACCTTTCTCTCTGTCTCTCTCTCTCACTGTCTACAACTCTGCCTGTCAAATAAAAAAAAAAAAAAAATGAAAAAAAAAAAGAAATTTTTTGGCACCAAAGTGGACTTGTCTTGATTTCTTCTTCATATGTGGATATTATGTACATACACATATATAATATTTTTCTTGAAAACAAGGATATTAATACCTTGAAATGCAAGATTCATGACAATGACCATAAAGTAAGGAAAGAAGGGTACATTGTCATATACATAGTATCATTCAGAGATGACAACATTTATAACTAAATGCCAAATAATACAACATCCACACAATTGTTATACTCTTGATATATTAATTTCCTCAGATAAGTCAGACAGAAGAATCTCTGGATAGTCCAGTAACTACTGATTAAAGCTAGCTTTTATAGAACCCAGGATAGAAAATGCAAACATACACATATATTTATACATATACATAAATACATACAGATATTCCTAAGTACAGCAGACATCCTGTAAAATAGCTAGACATAGTACATACTTCCTTTCCCCAAAAGCTATCCTGCCAGCATGGCTGGGAAGCCCTACCCATCTAAGTCAATAATAACCATTCAATACTCATCTCACTGGAACCATCTAAGAGGAGGAGATGCCCCCATTATTGCCAAAGAAAAATTCACATCATATGTAAAGAGTTACTTCAAAGTACATATTTGCTGTTTCTGATAACATACTCTGCTCATGGTATCACTTTTCATAAGCACTGAATTCATAATAAACATTTGTGATTATATAGACAGTAAGACTCACATCTAGAAATCACTGGCATGTATATTTACCTGACTCAGCACAGCGGCCAAAATATCTTATGGGGAAAAATAAGATTCATAAGTATTTTAAATATACACATAGAATGCTTGTGCAAATTTTAGATCCATATTATAGACAAAAGATAGTCCAAATTGACCATCTATGGATGTGAGAGCCCAAGAAATAAAAGGACTCCAACAATCCAAAAAATGCCAATTCTGGAGACTAATGCTTACAAATGATTGTCAAGTCTACATCAAAGAAAACGTGACATCCTTCACAAGCCATATTATAAACCAATGATGCTCGAAGAAAAGAAATTATAAGGGCTTCACACACATAAGACATATTTATTATCACACAATCCACATTCGGGAATCAGAGAGAAACCTCTCATTTTTAGAAGCCCTTAGAAGAAAAACAGATACATAAAAACACTGACAACTGGGCCAATCTGTACATATTCATAAAGCAATATCTGCTAAAGACTTCGTCCTTGAATAACCCAGTGTAGTCTGATGTGATGGAAAGAATCCTAGGCTGAGAGTCAGCCAGGTTGGAGTGTTGGCCTCACTAAGCTACTAGTGAGATCACATAGATATTCTATGTGACCTATGATAAGTCACTTAACCTCAGTGTGTGTCAGCTTCCTTATCTGTAAGACATGGTTTGAATGTTTATGGACTCTTCCTGCCTGTAATGCTATCATGTCTCTGCAAGTCTTCCTGCACACTAGCATCCAATTTTAGAGAATAAATTCTGAACTTGGATTAAAGTTGAACACTCTCCACACTTGGACTATGCCATTTGTCTCCATCTTTGTCTTGTTCTGGCACTGGAGCCACCTCCATATCTCATTCAGACTGGCTCTTCACCATGGTCAGTTCTGTGCTTCTTTCCTCCTTTGACACTGAACTGTACTTTCCTTTATTCTACCTCCTCCACACCATTCCTGTGCTAGTTTTACAAGAGGGCACTTCAGGAAGATGAAAGAAAAATGACTTAAAAGATAAGCTTATTTTGGTGCAAAAAAATTGAAACATACATATGTGGAGAAGCTAAAGTAAAAAAAAAAAAAAAAAGAAAACGAACAAAGAAAGGTGAGTATTGCCACAAATAGTTTTGTAAAACTGTGTTTACATTCTTAGGATTGTATCTACAAATCACATGGAATCTGTTAAAATTTTAAATCTTTTTTAAAAGTGCATAGAAAATTATATTATGGAAAAATATGCATGAGTTTCATTTTTTTGCTCCAATATAAACTCATCTTTTAATCCCATTTTCCATGAACTTTTTAAAAAATATTTATTTTTGTTTATTTGAAAGGCAGAGTAACAGAGAAAGAGAGAGTGGGAAAGATGGAGACGGTTCACTTCAGACATGGCCACAACAGCCAGGGCTGGGCCAGGCCGAAGTCAGGAGCCAAGAATGTCATCTGGGTCTCCAACATGAGTGTAGGAGCCCAAGCACTTGGGCCATCTTCCACTGCTTTCCCAGGAGTGTTAGCAGGTAGCTGGATGGGACATTGAGCAGCCAGTATCACTACTGACAGCATAACCTGTTACGCCAAAACACAGGCCCTATCCACAGACGTTTCTAATACTTGTATGTCTGTTATCACTATGATCTGTAAGCTCCTAAATTTATGGGTCTTAGGTTTGGTGACATCTCTTTGTGCTGTACTGAGTACTCATGAAAACCTGGACAAAATATATCCATGAGAATGGCGAGTGATTTATAATTTGGTAATAGAAAACAACAAAAGGTCTGGTTTTACTTTAATTGCTGATATATATTTGTTAAAATAAAAAAAATCCTCATAACAAAGGTCTATTCCTTTTACTCTGTGAAAAACATTACCTTTGGAAAAAAGGAGAAGTAAATGACATTTAAGGTCACTATGAATGGTTTACTTCTCTTTAAACATAGACTAGCTAGAATTCAGGTAGACCTAAATTGTGGCTCAGGTAAGCAAAATAACCATTACTGTATTAATTTCTCACATACCTCACAGCAACTTTTAATGAGTTGTCAGGTATTCCAAAAACCCAATGGTTGAAATAAGGTTAAATATTTTCTAAGTTGTAACATATAATGTAAACACCACTGAAGCATGTCAGAATCTGTCTTTAAATTATTCAAGAAAAATTGGTTTTCTATTTGATTTAGGCTACTCTATATACCGTGAAAAAGACAAAACCAAAATAAAAAGTCTTCCTTTGAAATGGCTAAATAGAAAAAACAAAAAGCACTTGATGCCAACTAATCTTTTTTCAAATGTTTCAGATACTTTTAATGAATATGTAAAAATATTTTTCTCTCTTCCTTTTATCTTCCTTTTTCTTTTTTTTAACTTTTATTTAATGAATGTAGATTTCCAAATTACAGCTTATGAATTACATTGGCTCCCCCCCACAATGATTTCCCTCCCACCCACAACCTTCACCTTTCCTGCTCTCTCTCCCCTTCCATTCTTATCAAGATTCATTTTCAATTTTCTTTATATACAGAAGATCAGTTTAGCATATATTAAGTAAAGATTTCAACAGTTTGCACCCACATAGAAACACAAAGTGAAAAATACTGTTTGAGTACTAGTTACAGCATTAAATCACAACATACAGCACATTAAGGACAGAGATCCTACATGAGGAGTAAGTGCACAGTGACTCCTTTTGTTGACTTTACAAATTGACACTCCTGTTTATGGCATCAGTAATCTCCCTATGCTCCAGTCATGAGTTGCCAAGGCTATGGAAGCCTTTTGAGTTCACCGACTCTTATCTTATTTAGACAAGGTCATAGTCAAAGTGGAAGTTCTCTCCTCCCTTCAGAGAAAGGTACCTCCTTCTTTGAAGACCTGTTCTTTCCACTGGGATCTCACTCACAGAGATCTTTCATTTAGGTCCTTTTTTTGGCCAGAGTGTCTTGGCTTTTCATGCCTGAAATACTCTCATGGGCTTTTCAGCTGGACCCGAATGCCTTTAGGGCTGATTCTGAGGCCAGAGTGCTGTTTAGGACATCCACTGTTCTATGAGTCTGCTGAGTATCTTGCTTCCCATTTGGATCGCTCTCCCCTTTATTTATTCTATCGGTTAGTATTAGCAGGCACTAGACTTGTTTATGTGATCCCTTTGACTCTTAGACCTATCAGTGTGATCAATTGTGAACAGAAATTGATCACTTGGACTAGTGAGATGGCATTGGTACTTTGATGGGATTGAATTGGAATCCCCTGATGCCAACTAATCTTAACAGCAATCTTGGCTGTATGGTAAGACACAGCCGTTCTCCCATAGGGAAGTACAAATCAACAGAAAACGTGTCACTAAAGGTCTCAATCTTCCTTTATTTATTCCTCTGTGTACCACCAAATATGATTTTGGAAGTCTTCTTTTACATGTTTCCCATCCCTGAGTTTGCACACCTTTTATCTCAGGTGAATTATTAAAGACTAAAATATCTGAAATGAAATTAGAAAATTAAATGCCACTGCAACCTTTATAAAAGCAGAAATTGTTTCCAAAATTTCCCCAAAAAGTGAAAGAAAATGGTAAGCAGTTGTAAATGGTGAGTCACTGGGGAGTTGTGTCAGAAGTTTGAGATTTCAGTCTCAAATGGTAAAGCAACAACAAAAAGCAAAATCATAAAAACGTTCTCTCTGGGAGTGTTATTTAGTAATGAATGGCTGAAACAAACCTTTGCTATCGGCAATAAACATTAATCTCTAAAATGAAAGTAAGTAGAGGGAGTCCAGGCCTCAATAAGCACATTTGTCTTATACAAACTTATATTCAAGCTTAGCATGAACTCACAGCTAAGCAAAAAAGCAAAATGAAAAAGAGAAGAAGAAGAAATAAACATTTAAACAACACAGGTAGCTTACCTGTTCTGCAATTATTTAACAAGAAACAACTTTTTACAATTTATGTTGATATGACATCAAAACATAAGGTGATTATTTCATCAGAGCTCTGACTCAGTGCTAAGGTAAATCCAACTGTATTAGTTAAATACAAAATGTTTGTCTGCACTAGACTCAGCTAATAGGGAAATTGGTAGCCAATTTTGACCACGTGCAAATGTAATCATGTATAGATGCTTTAATAAAATATTTTGAATAATGCATGACTGTTCTGAAACCCTATATTTGGAGATGTCAGTCTCATCCCAAAATTATCCTCTCTACAGTTGCCAAAGTGTTAAACAATCATTCAGTGGAATCCTAAGAAAGTAAGTAATACTTTCATCTCCCAAATTATTCTGTTATACCTCCAGTGTTAATTAGACCTCTTCTTTATGGTTCTGACCCATTTAATATACGGAGATGGGAGAAGTAGAAACAGCTGGAGATATGGCCCCAAGCTTTCATTTTATAAAACAAAGAAACTGGAACACAGAGAAGTTAAGGTATTTGGTCAAGGACAAAACTTAACATGGGGTTCATGTGGTAAATACCTGGGAACAGGAAATGTAGATCCTTCTTTATTAGAAAACTCTGCTGCTAAGCTTCATCCCAAAACGTTTGCTGGAGCAAGCTGAGCACTAGCGAGACTGCCACAGGTTTTTATCTGTGGTCAAAGCAGAAGTTTTGACTTTTCAAAAGCTGTATTACTTTCTTATACTAATTGCAAAGTTCGGAACTGCTTTCATCAAAGCTTAATATCACAGCTCTTGGAGATGCAATTTATTTAAACAGTGAGGCTTGTAGTATTTGGCACACCACAGACGGTTTTAGAGGGTTTTACTGCTCACCCCCATGAAAACTTTACTGCACTTGGGGTAACAATGGAAAATGACAAACACGATTATCTTCTGTACACAGCAGCACACATTTGCCATATTCTAATGAGTCAACTGCTGTACACCTAGCAGTGCTAAACTTTTCACCACCACCTTTTCTCCTAGAGAATCTGAGAATATTTCAGCTATAGAAAACAACTCCTGCATTGTATAGATGAAGAATAAAAATTTTTGCACTCAGCAAAAATGTCATTTAAATTCTCTCAGGGACGGTATGGGGGGGAAGCCATTGTAATCCATAAGTCGTACTTTGGAAATTTATATTCATTAAATAAAAGTTAAAAAAAAATTAGAAAAAGGACATGTGGCCGGAACCGTGGCTCACTAGGCTAATCCTCTGCCTGCGGCGCTGGCACCCTGGGTTCTAGTCCCGGTCGGGGCGCTGGATTCTGTCCCGGTTGCCCCTCTTCCAGGCCAGCTCTCTACTGTGGCCCGGGAAGGCAGAGGAGGATGGCCCAAGTGCGTGGGCCCTGTACCCGCATGGGAAACCAGGATAAGTACCTGCTCCTGGCTTCAGATCAGCGGCCACTGGAGGGTGAACCAACAGCAAATGGAATACCTTTCTCTCTGACTCTCTCTCACTGTCTACTCTGCCTGCCAAAAAAAAAAAAAAAAGAAAGAAAGAAAGAAAAAGAAAAAAGAAAAGGACATGTACATGTACATAGGGTTAACATAACCCTATCTATATGCCAGAAAAATTAGAATCCTGAGTAATACGAGAAGCTTTGAGTTTGCAAAAATCTCATGATGACTGACCCTACTTGTCCTATAAAGATGGGTTATTCTTTTCTCACATTGAGAAGCTTGGTAAAGACTAATTATTTAATATCTGCATGTTTTTAGGTATTAGAAGGCAGTAAAATTATTTATGTTAACTGTATAATGGTATTAAACATTATTTGAAATTTTTATCCATTAGACCTCAGAGGACTTGTCAACGTTCCACAAATTAAAGAGAATTGACAAGGCAGAGGGGAAATCCATGTTTTGGAAGTCCTAAGACTTTTTAAAAAGAGGAAGAGGAAGAATTTTGTAAGAAAACACAAATAATTTAGGAGTGAAGATGAACAAACATTCTTTTGCAGGGACAAAAATAACAAATGCAGCAAAAACACAGTAAATTTTTAACAAACATCCCTTATGATGTAGATCAGTTTTTTTTTTTTTTTTTACTATGGTTTTTAAGTGTTCTTTTTCTTTCCCCATCACATAATTCTTGTGCCCTGGACCATAAGAGCTTCCCATCTTGAACCAAGAGCCCAGGCCTTGCACTTATGTCCTGACACCCAGTGTGTCTCAAGGCAGGTGGCTAGACTATTCCGGCAAGCCATCATTTATTACACCAGGACAACTGCAATAGCTACACTTGGAAATTATTGCAGAGTACATGTGTATATTCTGATCAGTCTCAACTACACATGACATGACAAAAAACAAAGGTAAATTTATTTTGGTGCTGAAATATTTTGAAATCCATGCATAGTTTTTTTCATCATGTTCATCTTTTACAAACCTTTGAAGACCCATCATAAATGCATTCTCAATTCAAGTTCCCCTTTTAGCTGGACCCTAAGGTCATCTGCAGCCACGTGAAAGAAGCGGATATCAGAGTGGAAAGACACAGTACATTGAAGTGACTGTGGCTAAAATGCCTTACTCTTGAAAATTTTGCAAACATAAATGCTCACTGGACCTTCAAAGGCCACTATCAGGGCTTACGAAAGCCACTGCAGTTTATGCTTTATCAGACTCCCAGTAAGTCTGAGTCAGGAAGAAGAATCTATCCCTACTAAAGGAACTACTACGCTGTGAATTTTCTTCTCAAGTGATTCTTGAGGACAGCGCTGACAGGACAAGACAAAAAAGAAAGCTGTCGTTCAGGAAGTACATGCTGGGCTGCCAAACAAGGCATGAGACCGGTTTATTATTTGTGGATTGAGGGGTCCAATGTGCTGCCTCTGCCAACTCCTGCCTCCTGATTCCCCTCCTGTTTTATGGTCGGTCATGGATAATGTTGGATCCATGAATGAGCACAGCAAAAGCCAATCAATCATGTCTCCCTCACCTGGGTTGTCAGTTCTTCCCTTCTGAAGTTTCATTTATTTTTGTTATTAATATAAAGAGAACAGATTTCATTCATTCCACAGGTACAGTACCAAAAGGACAATCACACTTCTTTCTCATTTGCTTGGGACACAGAGCTGAGATGTTTCACTGCTCGGGCCACATGGTGTCAGAAACTCCTTCCAAGCTCTCTACAAACCACCAATCTTCCTCCTATCTCACCACCAGCAGAAGAACTGCTTAAAACAGTGTTCTAGCACTTACTTTTGTATGCCAATAATGAGTTCAAGGATAAATTAAACCAGAAAGACCAAGGCACAGACACTGACGCAATGATATGTGGCCTAGGATACCAGGTGGTGTGATGTAGCCTGTATGGGATTTTGCGGAGTGCACTTGGAGACTTCCCTTCAACTATAGTTTAGGAAGGGTTTCTCAAGCATGTACTGTGTATCAGTATCTATGCTAGGTACAAGAATGCAAAATAGTGGACAAGAGTTGCATGCCATCTTTAGATTCACATTCTATGAGGACAAAGGCTGACAACAAACAGGTCATGTAATAGAAAATGCTGGATTTTAATACCAAGAAAGGTACAGTTCAGTAGCTCTGCTGGGAATTGCTCCTGACATGGGTTTCCAAGGGACCTCGAGAGATCTCCATGTGATCATTAAAGCAATTGGATGTGACATCTGTGGGTCACTTAAACCTCATTCACTCCCATGAAGCCAGAGAAATGGCTTCTAGAGCACTTTGCGGTCACTTTAGGAGCTTTTTGCTTTTGTTGCTAGTAGGACAATCACAGCAGGTCGTGAAGGTTGAGTTCTCACCCTGACTCTCACTTCCAACTCAGTGCCTCAATGATTGCTTCCCCTCCTGCTAAATGAAGCCTCCATCAATTTCACCAGAGGAGTTTCAGTTCTATCCAGTAATGGAAAAAGCTCTGATCTCTCAGAGGGAGGAATGGCAGACCCCTACTTGAATTCCCAGTATCATGAGCAAGGTATTTGTCTAAGGGCCCCACGTGTAGTGTACAGGAAAGTCCTGTCCAGTTCTCCAGAAAATGGCTGAAGGGAAGTTTTGCCCTTTTTCACCTGCCTTGCTCCAACGTATTAAAGGTCTACAGCTCTAAAACTAAACCAAAAAAGAAAGAAAAATGGGAAATCCACACACATTTTGGGGCCAATAAGTCTGAAGTATTCTTCAAGATGTCTGGAATACACCAGGATAGAACACAGAAAGAGTAGCCTCATTGGACTTATACCCCAGTGTGAGGACGGGTGCAAGACAAGTAACTTAGAGAGCACTTTGATTTTATCTTTTACATTAATAATATTCTTTTTTAAAAAAAAAATTACAGATTTATTTATTTACTTGAAAGACAGTTACAAAAAGACAGAAACAGAGAGACACAGAGAGAGAGACAGAGAGAGAGAGAGAGAGAGAGAGAGAGAATCTTCCATCCACTGGTTCACTCTCCAAATGGCCACAACAGCCAGGTCTGGACCAGGCTGAAGCCAGAAGCCAAGCACTCCATCTGGGTCTCCCAGGTGGATGGCAGGATCCCAAGCACTTGTACCATCATCTGCTGCTGTCTCAGGTGCATCAACAGGGACCTTGATCAGAAGTGGAGCATCCAGGATTTGAATAAGCACTCTGATATGGGATGCTGGCATAGCAGGTGGTGGCTTAACCCACTGCACCATAACACCAGCTTCAATAAATTTACCTTTTAATTCTGTTTTCTGAAAGCTTTCTGAAGTACCCTCATAGTTATGTTTACTTTTGTTAGATTATGATTTGGTACCTAAACCCAGGCAGGAGCTGTAAATTAATGGTAGGGTGAAAATGTAATCCAATTACAGTGTTTAGAAGTGTGGCATCTTAGTGGGGGGGGGGGGGATTGAATTAATTAGACTAGGTTGTTAGGATGGAGCCCCTATGGCTGAGTCCTGGGTGACGTATAAGGAGAGAGAGAGAGACGCATAGACACACATGCCCCACGTCTTGCCATGTGCTGCTGTGTGGTACTGCTTTGGGACTCAGCCAGCAAGAAGGCAATCACCAGATGAGGCCCTAGACCCCGCCACTCCAAAACTGTGAGCCTAAATAAATCGCTTCTCCTTACAAAGTTAGTCTATCTCAGGGATTTTGTTAACAATAACAAAAAGCTGACTAATCCCATGACAAACATGATAAGCTCTTAAAATATTTGCCCCCAGAAAATAATGTATGTGCTGATAACAAGTAGTGATACATACACCTGTGTGCTTGCCTGCTCACAGAATGGTAACCGACTTTAAACGTTTAGATAGGACAGATGTTTTTAATAAACTGTAAAATGTCTTAAGCCATACACCTAAGTAAACTGAAAGAGAACACTTTCCAATAAAACCAGGTGGCCCTCTCCTGGATCTGAGTGAGCAGCAATGACCATTGTACACAACCAAAGATGTTAGCCTTATACAGGGGGCGGTGCTGAGACTTCACATGAACCTTTCATTTAATCCTTAAAATAACCTCATGAGATGCATCTTACCACACTCTATTTACAGATAAAGGAATGATCTCAGAAACATTAAAGATCTTTCCCACCTCCATGCCACCCAGAAAGTGATAGAAAACCTGGAGCTCATATTCTTCACCACACAGCTCCACTCATGCCAAAGCTATGCTCGCCCATTGCTCAATGTGCCATCTGAGTTCCCAGTCCCTTTCTCCCCCGTGCTGACTGTCCCAGCACCCTAGATCTGGCCTGCAGCCATGCTGCCATAATCCCAGGGGCCAAATGGAAAACCAGTGCTGCTGACTGCTTCCTTGAGAACAGCACTCAAGCTGCTGCGAGACTACAGAGACCTCCAAAGGGTTCCTGATGTATATGTGAGTGGCAGCACTTTGTACTTCCTCGAGAGACACATATTCCCACAAGGGAACCACGACTGAGACTGCAGAAATACAAGGGGTGGGGAAACTCTAGCATGCATTCCTGGTATGAGGAAGTATTGTGATAGTTAAATTTTGAAGATGCCAGTCCTGGCGCCGTGGCTCACTTGGTTAATCCTCCACCAGCAGCTGCGGCATCCCATATGGGCGCCAGTTCTAGTCCCGGTTGCTCCTTTTCCAGGCCAGCTCTCTGCTGTGGCCGAGGAGGGCAGTGGAGGATGGCCCAAATGCTTGGGCCCCTGCACCCGCATGGGAGACCAGGAAGAAGCACCTGGCTCCTGGCTTCGGATCGGCGCAGTGGCGGCCATTTGGGGAGTGAACCAACGGAAGGAAGACCTTTCTCTCTGTCTCTCTCTCTGTCACTGTCTGTAACTCTACCTGTCAAATAAAAAAGAAAAGAAAAGAAAAGAAAAGAAAATGTCAGTGACGTTTGTCTGTTTTTTTGAAGGTTAAATCCATTATGGAGAGCAAAGTGGAGATGATGACACCAGGAGATTCACTGAGTAGGTAGAGGGGTCAAGTACTCCCAGCAGATATATTATCGATCCTAACTGGCAGTTTCTAGTGAAAATATCTAGCATTTCAGAGAGATGTGGCACCATCTTAATTTCAACCAATGTTATCTGTATAAAACCCTCTTCATCACTCCTGGAGACAAAGGCTAGCCTTCCACAGCTGGGGCTCAAAATTGTTTCTGTATTTTCCTCTCTCTGTTCCCTGCTTACACTGGAAAATATCAGTGCCATGAGCCAGAATGCTAAGAGAAAGGGCAAATTTTGATGGGAAAGTAATAATTCAAGTTGTTTGTAAATGACAGGTATATTCAGCAGGTTCACTAAACACAGACAAACTTTATTAGCAAAACTGCTCATTCAAATTACCAAAGGAACAAGGTTTCTGAACCCATAAATGGTTTATTGCAAGCATGCCCATTATTCTAAATTCCTATTAATTTCCCAATTCCCACTTGGATCCGGCTGCCTTCAAAGGCACATTTCTATTTGTAGTTGCTGACACTTTGCTGCAATGGCTAATAATTTCATCTAACTGTGGGACAACTAAAAAGAAAAAGTGATTGAATTAGCAACTTCTGTGCTTCATTCGGCCACAGAGATAATGGGGCAAATGCTGAGAAAGTAGACCTACCTTTCTGAAGTAGAATAAACAGGTGACCTCTCTCTGGGATGGACAGCCTGCTTACTACAATACCGGTAATTTATTGGTTTGTTTGTTTTCTGAAGAAGGGAGGGAAAAGCTGTGTGATTGCACAGTAATCACTTCCAAATGGGAACACAGGAGCCAGAGTCCATCAGGTGACACTGACTAGGCTATTAAATCCCCAAAGGAATCTGCATGTCATGGTCAAAGAGCACACCGCAAACGAAAATATACAAACTGGGGTCATGGAAAAGGAGACAATTAGGTCCCAGACCTGTTGAGTTTGCCACTGAATTTCTCATTGTCTTTTTCAACATGTGAAAATGCAATGGACTGATAGAAGGTATTCTCAAGTGGCGTTGGCCCAATTAGCTTTCAGGATTGACACATACAACCTCTGGAAAATCTAGGTCTTCCTGGCTCTCCTGTATAGCTAAGCAGCCCTTCAACTGCTGCCTCCCTTTTCCCTGCTAAGTGTTAGTGTGGGGTGGCAGGAGTTATAAATAAATCCATCACGATGGGCCCCCATAATAACTATTATTTACTGAAAGGCATTTAAGTGTCAACCTGTCATCTTAGTTTTTGTACCTTAGTGGATGTCACTGCACAATTCCCAGGGCACAGAGAACTAGTCTACCCCAAATAAATATGATTAGAGAAAAGCAGCATGATTTAGTAGACAAGCTGACTCACTTCAGTGAACTGGGAGTGTTGAGCATCAATCAAGATACTGGCCTACACTTAGGGGAAGAGAAACAATAAGAGTATGGGCCAAGGGCAGTAATAGCAGGGTCTGCGTGAGCCTCCGTGGAACAGATACTGGGCATGCATAGCCCCTTTTTAAGGAGTGGGTGCAGGTCTTGGATATTGTTAAGTCAATCCATTGGGACACACTTCACTCCCCATCCAGTGACAGACCATCCTTCAGAACAGGATGAAGCAGCACAGGAGATGAATTGGATTAGGGAAAGCATGTTTGGGGTGCGAGATTATTCTGATCATGAGAGAGTAGTGGTTAAGAATCCAAGGTTTGGAGTCAGATAGATCCAGACCAATTTCCAGCTTCACAATCTTCTAGCTCTGTGTCCTTGGTACACGTCTGAGATCAGCTTCCCTAGATGCAAATCCTAATAGCAACTGTGTAAGGGTGTATTCTCAGAAAAAGCCTTTAGGGAGATGAGAGAAGCAGGACTGGGAAGGGGAGACAGCATTAAGTTTGTGGTAAAGGTTAACCTTGGCCTGACCCATGGGGGAACTGTACTATAGAACTGTCCTGCCTTGTCCTGCCATAAAGCCAAAGGAGTTGATTTTAATCAGCTGTTCATTGATTGCGGCTCACAGGCAGTGGGAGGGTGGGGAGGGTGCTAACCTCCTAGGCAATGCAGCTCTCATGAGCTGAAGTCAATTATCTGAGGAAGTGGACAGCTGTGCCTTTAGCAACCAGTGATCCCAGCAGGTGGATCCATAGCAATCTGGATCCAGCCTGGATACGGAAATCACACAGTAAGTTATAGAAAAAAGTTGGTGAAAAGTTATTAACTATGATGGGAGAGTAACTACACAGTAACCTAGGCTGAGAGACAGAATCCAAGAAGAGACAAACTTAGGGAAAGAATGGTTCACCCAGTAGTCAGCAGAGAAGTACAGAAGCGTGGCCGGGCCAGAGACAGTTTGGAGTTGCTGAACCACCAAGAGACCACCCTGCTCTGGAATGCTAAGCAGCGCAGGAACAGGGGTCAGCAGCTGATGCCTCTAACAGGCATGTGTAGTGGAGGTCCAGGTACTGGTGGGAGCAGGACCACTTCAGAGAGTGTGAGACACGCTGCCCTCTGGTTTCTGTACCAAGAGGACTGTGGCAAGGTTATAGAGTGGCTGAGGCTGAGGCTGCAGATTTGCAGGGAAATTGCACTTGGAGCTTAATGCTGGAACAGACTCCACTGGATGTCCTTACACCCACATGGCCAGACCCAGGAGCTCTCTGAAAATCACAAAAAACTTCTTCCTCCTGCAGCCTGTCTATCCTCTACTGAGAACGATTAACAGCATGCTCTCACAGAGGAAATTCTGAACAGTGTGACGAAAGGCAAGAAACAGAATTGACACAGTTCCCCACACCACTCTGCCCAGTTTCCTCTCCTTGAAAAGAGGGATAGACAACTAGTACATACAGTGCTTTGCAGATTAAATGAGATTTTGTCATGTGCTAGCACAGTGCTGCATATGCAACAAATTCAAATATTCAGCAAATACTTGTAGTACGAATTGTAATTGGAGGAATTTCCATTGAGATGTCATGCCGAGCTATGGAAAACACTTATGGAAATAGCAGATTGTTCTTCCACATTTATAGAAATGGTAGATTGCTTTACTACACCTTTTTTTTTTTTAAAGTGCCAAGCATCTAGGTTATTCCCAGCACTGCAAAATATAAAAAATAAAATAGTAAGACTAATATCCAGTCATACCAATGCCATGAATTGGAACTGGAGGAGTCAGGACATGAACCGGCATACGTATGGGATGCCAGTGTCACAGGTGGTGGCTTTACCCACTTCACCACAATGCCAGTCCCTATTGTGATAACACTTACTGACCTTTTATTCTGTGCCAGGACTGTACTATGTATATGACAAGTGATATCTCATCATCATTGTAACACTGTGACATTGGGTTACTGTTATCTTCATTTATGAGATGAGAAAATGAAACACAGAATGAAAAATAATGTGGTCAATATCACACAGCTTTGCTCAGTAAGGGTAACTGAGTTCTATGATTCTCCAGATATCAGGCTCTCGTTATTACTGTGTATTAGAAACAAATATGAGTGGCTTTGAAGTGTGGCTGTGATCTGCCAGGTTTTGGTTGTATGAGTTGGAGAAAGTAGCTAACTTTCCAAGGGCTCAGTGCTCTCATCTGTAAAACAGTGGAGAGTAGCAGCATTGCCTAGAGTCACTGTAAGGATTAAGCAAATTAATATTGTAAAATACATGGCAGAGGGGCTGGCACTTTGATACAGCAAGTTAAGGTGCTGTTTGGAATGCCCACTTCCTGTATTGAAGTGCAAGGCACTGGGTACCACTCCACTTCTGATGCAGCTTCCTAAAAATGAGCACTGTAGGCGGCAGCAGGCGATGGCTCAAGTACTTGGGTTCCTGTCATCCATGTGGGAGACCAGGATGGAGTTCTTGACTCTTGTCTTTGGCCTAGCCCAGCTTTGGCTATTGTGGGCATTTGGAAAGTGAACCAGATGAGGGAAGATCCATCTGTCTGTCACTCTGCCTTTCAAGTGAATAGAAATAGATGCACAAACTTTTAAGAAAACATTTAGTAGCGTTATAGTTATGAAAATGTTCAGTAAATGATAACTGTAGCTAACATTATTAGTAATCACCATAAATTGGCATAGTATGACAAAAATCCACATTCAAAAAGATTTTATCAAACTTGGACTAATGGTCCCAAATTGAAGTTATGATATTTATAAGATTAAAAGAAAATCTCTGTATACATGTTCCAAACCAACATAATAAAATATCTGGCTAAATATCAAAATTGGAGGAGAAGTTCATTCAACAAATATTTATTGCCTCTAACATTTTGTTGACATTACTCAAGATACTATGGAGGGGCCAGAGCTGTGGCATAGAGGGTGAGGCCACTGACTGTAGTGCCACCATACCATATGGGTGCCAGTGTGAGTCTCCCCTGCACCCACTTGGGAGACCCAGAAAAAGCTTCTGGCTCCTGGCTTTGGATCAGCGCAGCTCTGGCCATTGCAGATAATTGGGGATTGAGCCAGAGGATGGAAGACCTCTCTCTCTCTCTCTCTCTCTCTGCCTCTCCTTCTCTCTGTGTGTACCTCTGACTTCCAAATAAATAAATAAATCTTTAAAAAAAAGACATTATGGAAACTGCAGAATGTAATAACAAAAAATAAAATCCCAAGTCTCAATGAGTTCAAGCTTTTGTAGGATATGCAAAGCATAAAAAAGTAAATACCTTTAAAAAAGGCTGGGGGGACGGTGCTGTGGCTCACTTGGTTAATCCCCTGCCTGCGGTGCCAGCATCCCATATGGGCACCGGGTTCTAGTCCCGGTTACTCCTCTTCCAGTCCAGCTCTCTGCTGTGGCCCGGAAAGGTAGTGGAGGATGGCCCAAGTGCTTGGGCCCTGCACCTGCATGGGAGACCAGGGGAAGGCTCCTGGCTTCGGATCAGCACAGCGCCGGCTGTGGTGGCCATTTGGGGAGTGAGCCAACGGAAGGAAGACCTTTCTCTCTGTCTCTATCACTGTCTGTAACTCTACCTGTCAAATATTAAAAAATAAAGTAAATACCTTATGTACAATATAGTAATAAACATAAGTTATTCTCAGCACTGGGATAATATATTGGGAAGGCAATGATCAGAAAAGCCTCTCTGAGAAGGTGGAGACTTCTAGAATATTACAAAAAATTTCATGGGAAGATGAATATTTTGTTGAAAAATTTTTGAAGTCCATGCTTGCAGAGTTCTCATAATACACTTTCACAAACTTTCTGAAGACCCTGAAAGTCTGGCAGGCAGCTCAGAGAGTGAGGGCAGGTAGGTCAAGGAAAAGTGTTTTAAGCGGAGCAAACTATGAAGGCAGAGGGTTGAAGGTGGGACTTTGTGGGACAGTAAGGAGTCATGTTGCCTAGAGAACACTGAGGACAGGAAGAGGCACAGGCAATGAAGGCAGGAAGAAATCATTGGCCTGCTCCTGTGGGAGCTCTCAGACCCTGGTGATGAGTCTGACTTTACTGTGATTGCGATAAGAAGGCATTGGAGGTATTAAGCAACAGGATGATGGCATGAGCTGATTTATGTTCCAGCTGCTCCAAGGGAACAGACTGTGCAACAGCTAAGAGTGTTGGGAGCTCTCTGTGCCTGGAACAGAGTGGGGACAGTGGAGCTGGAAGGCATTGGAGGGATTATGGAAGTGTTTTTAACTAAGAGACAATAGGGTTGCCGGTGGTCTGGGTGTGCAATGAAAGAAAACAAGACACGCCAAGATGACTTCTGGTTTTTGGTATGAACAACAGGAAAACAAAGGCTCTCATAATAAGATGAAGACTGGGAAGCATTTTGGTGGGAAGGTACAATCAAGACTTTGCTTGTTGGTATTATATCTGAAATGCCCACTAGATATTCCCAAGGGGAATTATCTGTAGGCACTTCTACATGGGTCTGCAGCCTAGAGGAAAAGGTGCTGCTCTAGGGACACAGATATCAAAGTCCTTGGTTTATAGATGCATTTGAAGGTGCAGGGCTGAACCACAGGAGTGCATATGGATGGAAGACAGGAAAACCTCAAAACAGAAACTCTAGAACACTCCTGCCTTGAGCAATTCTTGCTTTGAGCAAGATTCTGTTGGGTTTGACAGAGGAAAATACTCTCTAGGAAGCAGGCATTTGACACAGAGGTTAAAACATAGCCTGGGACACATGCATCTGATGTCAGGAATGCCTGGTTCAAGTTCAAACTCCTCAGTTTCTGTTCCACCTTCCTGATAAGGAGCAACCTGGAGATAACAGGTGACTGCTCAAGTAGTTGGGTCCCTGTCACCCATGTGGCAGACCCAGAATGACTCCTAGGCTCCTGTATATTGTGAGCATCTGGGGAATGAGTGAACCAGTGGATGGAATAATCTCTCTCCTCCCCCAACCACATTTCAAATAAAAACTGAAGAACAATAAATCCAAACAATTTTAAAAGAACTGACTGCTGCCAAAGATAAAGCGTTCCTGTTCTATGTACCTCAGCAGGATCTGTTTACCTCAGTCAGAGATATTGTAGGGATCCTTGCATTGGATGGAAAGAAGGAGCCAAGATGACTGGCTGAGAATTGGGAGACCTGTAGTTAAATTCTTGCAGCTTTCAGCAATTTATGAAATTCCTTAGTCTTCAGTTTTCTCATTGATAAAAATAAAGGAGTTGCATGAGATATTCTTTAACACACTCTTGTGAGACCTAAGTCTGTAATTACAAAGTATTCATTTCCTGCTATTTAACTCAGGTGTTACAAAACACAGCTGTAAGAAAAAAAAATTCAGTATGATTCAACAAAAGTAAAGAATTGCTGATTCGCTTCAAATTAATTAATTCGATTCACAGAGTCTGACAAAGGCAAAGCCTTCCCAGGTAGTATGAGTTATCTTGGCCAGAGCTCCTGCTTCCACTTGCACTCTGGTGGTGCAGCTGTATTTCTATGATAAACTGAAGCAGAGGAAGAAAATCTACCACAATTCAAACAATATGACCTACAACCAAAAGAAAAGTACTATGCTGGATGCCTTAAGGATATAGGAAAAGCCCCTTCTTGGGATTTACAACCTAGTTGTTGGATAGATAGCTAGGTAAAATGAAAGGGAAAAGAAAATCACTCATCAAGAAATGCATAATGCTGGCCGCATCGAGTTCAAAGAGGAGATGGATCATCTGTTGGAAAGGGAGAACCCAGGCAGAAAAAGCTGATTTTCAGGGTGAGGCTCAAAGATTAGTAGAGTTTCCAGGAATGTGAAGAGTAGGAGGTTTGGAATAGAGAAGGTCTAAGTTCCAAATACTGTGTGACCTTGGTAATATCATTCGCTCCTAAATTCTGGCCAACATCTTCCTTTTAGGTTCCCTGTGATGAAAAATGTGATGATTACATTTAAGGTGCTTATTGAATACCTGGCATCTGAGAAAAAAATCAACAAGCTATAGTTCTTAGTACCTGTTTGAAGGCCATGGCATTAAATTACAAAGGAAGGAACAATTTGAATGAAGTTGTGAGTACAGTCCTCTCTAGTCACTTTGACCTACTCATACTCTGTCTTTCTAACTGTATTCTGGTGACATTCCAGGAAGACCCTCTTTGTTACCACATGCAGCTACTGACCAGCCTAGGCATAACTTATACTTTAAGCCAGTGTTCCCCTAATTTCATTCATTCACATACCACCCAAATTCTGACTTTTCTACATAAAACAGGCACTATTACTTGTTTTCACTTTTCCTTAAAGTATCTTTCTCCTTTAAGTATATTTAAGTAAAACATCGTATACCACAATATTAACCAAAAATTCCTCATTTACTCTATAAGATTAAGAGAACTAAAAATAAATGCAATCTGAAACTCATTTTATTGAATCATGGTTACTAATATCTGTCAGAGTCGTTGAGCCTGAGACCCAATGTGAGCAGAGGGAAAGAGAAATTTGTTAACTACCAAGGAAAACCAGGAGTTAAAACATCAAACTGATGGTTTTTTTTTTCTTTCCTGAAATAAGTATTAAAAAAACAATTGGAAAGAGAAAAAGTTTTCCTCTGTATGGTTCAATATTGTTTGTTACATCTGTGTACTGTGCACACCAGTAGTGCTACACACAGGGCCTGTGCCTTGAAGAACACTGCCTTGGTTCACGTTATCCTGCCTCTTCCACTCACCCTAATATTTCACATATTCTGATGCTCCCTCAAGCACCACCTCCTCCATGACCCTCCCTTGATTAGCCTATTAAACAGTAAACTTCCAGTCTTTTTAATCAGCGTATCTGGTGTTTATTCACCCATTTAGAAATCATACACTTCTTTATGTGACTGCCATATTGGCATTTTGGCCCTGCATTTTAGTATCGGATATGTTTTTCTTACCTCCTCCACAATATATCTTTGCAGGTAGAGACTATCTGTTCAAACATGTGGCCAATAAGAATGCTTATGACTGTTTCAGAGAACTGAGACATTCCAGATGAGGTTGAGAACAGTGATTTTTTTTTTTTTTTTTGACAGGCAGAGTGGACAGTGAGAGAGAGAGACAGAGAGAAAGGTCTTCCTTAGCCGTTGTTTTACCCTCCAATGGCCGCCGCGGCTGGCGCGCTGCGGCCGGCGCACCGCGCTGATCCGATGGCAGGAGCCAGGAGCCAGGTGCTTTTCCTGGTCTCCCATGGGGTGCAGGGCCCAAGCACTTGGGCCATCCTCCACTGCACTCCCTGGCCACAGCAGAGGGCTGGCCTGGAAGAGGGGCAACCGGGACAGAATCCGGCGCCCCGACCGGGACTAGAACCCGGTGTGCCGGCGCCGCTAGGTGGAGGATTAGCCTAGTGAGCCGCGGCGCCGGCGAGAACAGTGATCTTAATAGGCATTATTAAAGTAAAAAAAAAATCTCCAATGTGAGTAGTAGTGGATTGTTTCCTTGGATAATTTCAGTTTCTCGGCAGCTAATGTCAAAAGAGCTCCTTATTTCCAGGGTCCAGAGCTAACAGGACCCTACCCAGGCAGTACTGTCAGAGGACTCCACCATTACATTGTTGTCAACATCCTTTACTTTTCTCTCTCTCCAGACTCACTAGGAAATAATGATTCCTATTTGGACATATGTGATCATCTAGTTTTTCTAATTACTTTTCCTTTTACTAATAGATTCACAAAACAACCTGCTATAATGCCAAAGCAGCCATTTCACCGTATGTCAGAACTCACCACAGTGGAATTTCAAAAGCAACATCAAAAAAAGTAGACACTTAAAAATACCATACAGAAGAAGGCAAACTATGAAATGACTTTTCTCACATCTTATGCTTTAAATGAAATTGGAACGCCAAAGAGAAAGCTTTCTTTAACCTGGTAGTAGGGTTTTTCTTGAAGTATTTTTTTTTCACTAAGCCTTGTGTAATAAACAGATGCTAATCATTGCATCACTGGGCATATGGTCTGAAGGGTCATAATTTCATTTTATGCATTTGGGGACAATCGCTTTGGAGAAAATCAGATAATGAGAAAAAGAAAACAAGTAGAAGTCGAGAAAGAACCAAAGTTTAAAGCTTTGTACTCCTGCCCAACCCCTATCTTTCTCTTTCCATTTTAAAATGTGATAGCAAATCTCTTCATTCATGGATTAAAAGGCTCTCTCATCAATGGATAGGGAATTCTAAAGAGGATTGGGGATTTTTATTAGAATCGAGTGACATTTTCATATTTTGAACTCCACACTTTACAATGACAGAGAAGACCAGAAAAAGTCTGATTATCTAAGACTACTCAGCTAATTTTGACCAAGGGAGGTATGGAAAGCGACCGCTCAAGACAAATCTCTAGCCTTGACCTGACCAGTAACCGCCTGCAAAATTATCTTTGTTGTTTGTTTATTTATTTATTTGACAGGCAGAGTGAGAGAGAGAGAGAGAGACGGAGAAAGAGAGAGATCTTCCATTTGCTGGTGTATTCTTCGAATGACCACAATGGCCCGGGCTGGGACAGTCTGAGGCCAGGAGCCAGGAGCCAGAATCTAGGAATACTATCTGGTCTCCTACATGAATGACAGGGTCCTAAGTACTTGGGTCACCATCTGCTGTTTTCCTAGGCATATTAGCAAGGAACTGGATCAGAAGTAGCACAGCCAGAACTCAAACAGGTGCTCATTTGGGATACAGGGTCACAGGCAGTGACTTAATGCACTGTACCACAATGCTGACCCCCGGAAGGCTCTTCTTGCAGCTCAAAATCTGAGGCCCTCCTTCCTTCCTTCTCAGCACAGGCAGTAATTATACAGCAAATACAGTAGTGTGCATTCCATGGATGGCAGATGACTCATCAGGTACCTGCAATACTTCTGCTAAGGTTTTGTCAGGTCTTTAGAAGCACATGTCTCATGTCTGTGACTGCTATTATTGGCAATCAGAGTAACAGGTAGTACCTGTCTCAAGTTTCATGCTACCATGGACACCGCATCTCCCTTTATGCAAAGCTGCTTTTTGTTCAGAATCCAGTAGACGGAGCTGTGCTGTGTACTCAGAGCAGATGTGAAGGTACAATCATTTGCTTACTTCTGCAGGGGAATTCAAATCTCTTGGATAATTTGAGACAGTCCGCATGACTGGTTTGAATGCTTTACAATGTAATAGCCAATCTCTGGATAAGTGTTAAATAATCCTCCAAACTTTCAAAGATTAAATTGGTTTGCTTGCAAGAATCTATTCTATTTTAAAATGCTCCAAGTTTTTTCTTACATCTATCAGCATTACCTTCTAGACACATATACTTCTTTGGTCTCAAAAAGTGCAATAACATTGTGCCCAAGAAACATAAAATATTATCCTAAATGAAAAAAAAAAAAAACATATATCTTAGTGATTCATTTTCATTTGTAAACAAATTCTAAGCCCAAAAAACTAGTGGTTTTCTGGTGAGGGCAATCACAGTGAATCTTTTAAGTTAAAAAAAATGCATGCTGCTTTAAACACAAAAGAAAAAGATTATTTCCAAAATAGCTAAGGGAAGGGAACTGAAAAATATATTCAAAATTCTTTCTTTGAGGAGCCACTTCCCTACTAGCGTAAGTCTCAGGGGTCTGAGTGAGAGTAAGGAAGAGTGCTCCAGGGCTCCAAAAGTGTGGGAGACCTGACATCTCTTGCTCCCTTGTTTTAATTTTGACTTACTCACAAAAGCAAATTAAACTCCTCCTTTCCGACCTTCTCATCCAAATCTGGAAACACAAACTTCCTTTGAGACTGTATCAACAACAAAAGTAGGAAAAAGACCACCTCTGCCAGGAAGCCCTCTTTGAAATCCCTCTGACAGGGGTCTCTCCCTTCCTTCGTACCCTGTTTCACTTGCACTGATCTCGGAAGGGCTCAGCATTGAAGTGTTGTCTTACTGATTTACATCCAGTTCCTTCTCTCTCTCCAGCAGGCTCGCTAACATCTGAGAATAACAGCTATAATTTATATTTGTTATTTGTGCTTTGCGATACCTAGCAGCGTCACAGTACAGACATGCATTAAAGTTGCACTCGCCTGCTTGAGAATCACATATCATTCTTTCCAATCTCTGAAGTCCTTGAAAACTGAGATCCAGATAGAGCTAGGAAGTAAACTGTGATGAAATAATGAATTTATTCTTTGGTAACACTCAACTTCTGAACAGATCATATATAAGATTTTATTATGTACTTGAGATGAACAAGAGGAATAAAAAAATGACATTTGAAACAGCAGATGCCTTCTTTCTATTGGTAAATACGAAGACCGTAGTGTCCCCTTAGGAATAAAACATAATTTAGTGTTTTTCAAATTGAAAACCTGCATAGATCCTTTCTTGCAACACTGACAAAAGGAGTAAATGATTAATGCCCTAGAATCTTGGTAAATTAATTTCTGAAGTATAAAGCATTTGGCATTCTTGTGAAATAAGGAGTTAAACAGCAAAGGCTATATATGCTAGGGTTTTATCAATTAAATTGTAATTAATTTCTTATTTTAAAATATCTTAGTAGAACTGTTCATCAATATTAAGTACACTGAGTACCCTGACTTGTATGTTTAAGAAACCTTAATTACATTAAGATTTCATGCAATAGAATGTTTTTTTCTTTGTCTTTGGTATCAAGGATACATTGTATCTACTATTCATATTTTGGTGAGAAAAGCCATTATTCACATAAATGCAAGACATAACTTTCAGGACACAAAAATGATCACTTACAAATTAAATGAGTCTAAACATACATTTAGCTTATGTTATAATTGGCATACGTTTACTCTATTGGTATGGGAATATTGTTATGGTAAGGGAGTTAATCTGTGTCTGGGAAGCCCACATCTCATATCAGAGTACTAGTTTAAGTCCTAGCATTCCACTTCCAATCCAGCTTCTTGCTAATACAACCTGGGAGACAGCAGATGATGGCTCGTGTGATTGGGCATCTGCCACCCTCATGAAAGACCCAGCCGGAGTTCCTGGCTCTTGGCTTAAGCTTGGCACAGCTCAGGTTGTTGACGAATTTTGGAGATTGAACCAGCAAATAAGATATCTCTCTGTCTTTCTCTTAGTCACTGTGCCTTTCAAGTAGATGCAACTAAATAAACATATTTCTATATACATATATTTAAAAGTTTGTACATATCCCTATAATGCCTATCTCTGAAAATCTCAAAATACTTCATATAACATTATTTTTTATAACATAAAGTGATTATGGGGAAAACCACTGATTACCACCATCTTCTTCAATGTAGTATTAATATAATATATACTCAAAGATCACTTTATTATTCTAGGTACATAGATCTGCTTCTAAAGTCTCAAAAGCAGTCCTTTATTCCACATAGCTTATTACAATTCACTATTTTTAAGATTTTTTTTAACTTTTATTTAATGCATATAAATTTCCAAAGTACGACTTATGGATTAAAATGGCTTCCCCCCCATACCGTCCCTCCCACCCACAACCCTCCCCTTTCCCACTCCCTCTCCCCTTCCATTCACATCAAGATTCATTTTTGATTATCTTAATATACAGAAGATCAGCTTAGTATACATCAAGTATGGATTTCAACAGTTTGCTCCCACACAGAAACATAAAGTGAAAAATAATAGATGATTTTTTTAAATGATGATGAAATCAGAGCAGACCTATTGTCATGTTTAATCCCAGTGAGAGTCAAGTTGGGAATTGATAATTTCTTTTTTTTTTTTTTTTTTTTTTTTTTTTTTTTACAGAGGATCAGTTTAGTATGCATTAAGTAAGGATTTCAACAGTTTGCACCCCCATAGAAACACAAAGTGAAATATATTGTTTGAGTACTCGTTATAGCATTAAATCTCAATGTACAGCACATTAAGGATAGAGATCCTACATGAGGAGTAAGTGCACAGTGACTCCTGTTGTTATTTTTTTATATGAGAGGTAGAGTTACAAACAGTGAGAGGGAAAGACAGAGGTGCAGAAGCCCAAGCACTTGGGTCATCTTCTACTACTTTCCTAAGCCATAGCAGAGAGCTAGATTGGAAGAGGAGCAACCAGGACTAGAACCAGCCCCAATATGGGATGCTGGTAAGGATTAACCCACTGTGCCACAATGCCAGCCCCCTACAATTCACTTTATTCTTCCATTCATCTCACATTTTCGAGCACTTACCATGTGCAAAACACTAAGTCCACAGAAAAAATAGAGCATTAGCTTCATCCAGTGCTGCATTTTCCTCTCAAATCACTGTGTCCCAAGAATATGTGGAACACCATCACTGAGTTTCCTTCCTTCCGGAAAGGTTTGAGATCACATTCTCCTAGCTCTGCTCCTACCTGTCCAATTATCTACCACTGCCCTCAAAAGTTTAACCCAAAGGCCTACTTATTTGCTTTTATTTTCTTTTTTGAAAGATTCTTTTGTATGTTTATTTTACAATAGTATCTTTTCTATATGTTAATGATAAACTAGCCAAAAGAGAAATATAAAATTCTTATTTATTATAGCAGCAACAACAGAAAAACAAATATTTAGGAATAAATTTAACCAAAGAAGTGAAAGATCTCTACAATTAACACTATAAAACATTGATGAAAGAAATCATCAAAGACAAAATAATGGAATGATATTCCTTCCTCAAAGATTGGAAGAATTAATATCATTAAAATTTCTATGCTGCATAAAGCAATCTACATATTCAATGCAATCCCTATCAACATACCAATGACATTCTTTATGGAATGAGCAAAAAAATCCTAAAATTCATATGGAATCTCAAAAGACCCACGATAGCCAAAGTGATCCTGAGGGAAAAAGAAAATCAATGTGGAGTGAATCAGTGGATGGAAGATTTCTCTTTCTCTCTCTCTGCCTCTCTGTAACTCTGCCCTCTAAATAAATAAATAAATAAATCTTTAAAAACTGTGGTAATTAAAACAGCATGATACTGGCATATAAGCCAACAGGCAGGTCAATGGAACAGAATAGAGGACAGAAATTAATCCACATACAAACAGCTAACTGACTTTTGACAAAATTGCCTAGACCATATATTGGAGTATGAATAATCTCTTCACTAAATGGCACTGGCAAAACTGGTGTATATATATGTATATATATACACACACACACGTTTGTGTATATATATATATATATATGTAGAAGAATGAAATTAGATACCTACCCCTGATCATATTAAAAGAAACTCTCAAGATGGATCAAAGAGCTAAATTTACGACCTCAGAGTATCACATTGCTGGAGCAAAATGTAGGGGGAGCACTCTAAGATATTGATTTAAGTGATGGCTCTTGGGTAAGACCCCAAAGCATAAGCAACAAAAGGAAAACTAGACAAATGGGATTATATCAAACTCAGAAGCTTCTGAACAGCAAAGGAAACAATCAATAGAGTGAAAAGACAGCTGACAGAATGAGAAGAAAATATCTGCAAGCTACTTAATCAACAGAGAATTGATATGTAGAATATATCAGCAACTCAAAATACACAAAAACAAGGAAAAACCAGCCCAGTTAATAAATGGGCAAAAGATCTCAATGCACAGTACTCAAAAGAAGAAATATAAATGACCAACAAATATATGAAAAATTGTTCAGCACCACTAGCCATCAGGGAAATGTAAATCAAGACCACAATGGGATATCACTTCACCCCTGTCAGAGTGGTTATTATACAAATGACAACAATTAACAAATGCTAGCAAGAATATGGAGAAAGGGGAACTCTTATACACTGTTGGTAGGAAAACAGTATGGAGATTTTTTAAAATATTTATTTATTTGAGAGGCATAGTTACAGACAGAGAGAGGGAGAGACAGAGAGAGGTCTTCCATCCACTGGTTCACTCCCTAAATGGTTGCGATGGCCAGAGTTGGGCTGATGGGAAAACATGAGCCAGGGGCTGCTTCCAGGTCTCCCACGTGGATGCTGGGGTCCAAGTACTTGGTCCATCTTTCATTGCCTTCCCAGGCCATTAGCAGAGAGCTGGATCAGAAGAGGAGTAGCTGGGACTCGAATTGGTGCCCATATGGAATGCTGGCACTGCAGGCTGAGGCTTAACCTACTACACCACAGTGCTGACCCCTGGGGAGATTTCTGCAAAAAACTAGAAATAAACTTGCCATATGACCCAGCAATCCAACTACTATGTATATACCTGGAAGACATGAACACTCTGTATCAAAGGGGCACCTGCATCACCATGTTTATAGCAGTACTGTTCACAACAGACAACATAATCAATCAACGTGTCCATCATCAGATAAATGGATAAAGAAAACACGTACACAATGGACTATTATTCAGTTATTAAAAAGAATAAAATTCTATCATTTGTATCAAAATGCTCACAACTGGAGAATATCATGTTGAATTAAATAAGTCAGACACAGAAATATAAATACCACATACTCTCTTATATGTGCGAGCTAAATTTTTTCTAAAAACTAAAAAAATGCCTGTATGTAAGAATATTGAGGCCAGTGCCGTGGCTCACTAGGCTAATCCTCCGCCTTGCGGCACCGGCACACCGGGTTCTAGTCCCTGTCGGGGCGCCGGATTCTGTCCCGGTTGCCCCTCTTCCAGCCAGCTCTCTGCTGTGGCCAGGGAGTGCAGTGGAGGATGGCCCAAGTCCTTGGGCCCTGCACCCCATGGGAGACCAGGAGAAGTACCTGGTTACTGCCATCTGATCAGCGCGGTGCGCCGGCTGCAGTGCGCCAGCTGTGGCGGCCATTGGAGGGTGAACCAATGGCAAAAGGAAGACCTTTCTCTCTGTCTCTCTCACTGTCCACTCTGCCTGTCAAAAAAAAATAATATTGCTACAATTGTGGTTTCGCAACATGTTGCTTTTTTATCTTTGTTAAACAAATTAAGAATGATAAACTACTATAGTTTTAATCATCTGTAATTATTTTAAAATTTACTGTGCATGAGTGAAATCGACATTTGATTATTGGTTATAGCCCTTGCCTATATTCCCACTGAATTATTAGTTATTTACTTTTTTTTTGACAGGCAGAGTTAGTTATTTACTTTTTTTATTTTTATTTTTTTGACAGGCAGAGTGGACAGTGAGAGAGAGAGAGACAGAGAGAAAGGTCTTCCTTTGCCGTTGGTTCACCCTCCAATGGCCGCCGTGGCCGGTGCACTGCGGCCGGCGCACCACACTGATCAGAAGGCAGGAGCCAGGTGCTTATCCTGGTCTCCCATGGGGTGCAGGGCCTAAGCACTTGGGCCATCCACTGCACTCCCGGGCCACATCAGAGAGCTGGCCTGGAAGAGGGGCAACCGGGACAGAATCCGGCACCCCGACCGGGACTAGAACCCGGTGTGCCAGCGCCGCAAGGCGGAGGATTAGCCTAGTGAGCCGCGGCGCCGGCCTGAAACTTCTTAATATCAAAAAATCTCTTGAAGATATGCAGGAAGACATCAGTGCAGGGCCTAAGCACTTGGGCCATCCTCCACTGCACTCCCGGGCCACAGCAGAGAGCTGGCCTGGAAGAGGGGCAACCGGGACAGAATCCAGTGCCCCGACGGGGACTAGAACCCAGTGTGCCAGCACCACAAGGCAGAGGCTTAGCCTAGTGAGCCGCGGGGCCGGCCAGTTATTTACTTTTTGAACACTTTATTTTTGGAGCAATAAGCCTTTGAGCATAACGTAAAATAAAAATGTTATATTAAAAACTAAAGAAAAAAAAAAAAAACTTATATGAAAGGCAAAGACAGAGAGAGAGAGAGCACATGCGCAAGAGAGATCTTCCATCACCTGGTTCAAGGCCCAAATACCCACAATAGACAAGGCTGTCCCAGGTCAAAGCTGGGGGTGGAGAATTCAATCCAGGTCTTTCAGATACAATAGAGAGCAGGGACCCAAGTGCATGAGCTATCACATTATCACATGCTGCCTCTCAGAGTCTGCGTTAGCAGGAAGCCAGAAACAGAAGAGATGCTGGTACTTGAACCCAGCCCTATTGATATGAGATGCAGGCATCTCAAGCTTTGTCTTAACTGCTGAGCCAATGACCCACACCTGTTTTGTTTTTCTATATACCTCCTTCTTCACTCAACCTAATAACACCCAGATCTCTCCATCCAAGTCACACTACAACGTGAAATATTAATTTTGTATTTTCTATTGTCTCCAAGACCCATATGCTTGGATGTAACTCGACCTCTTAAAATTCCCCACCTCAAAAATCACTCCTCATTCTGCCTGGCCTCATTCCTCACCCAATTTAACATTTCTCTTCTGATATTTTCCATACCGGTATCTTCCAAATTGCTCGCCACCTCTGACTGTCTTCTCACTGTAATCTCCTCCATATTCAGTTCTTATTTCACCAATCTTTCTTGCGTGAATTCATCCTCTAGATGATTCATCCAAACTGATGATTTTCAACTTTGAGCGTTTTTTGCTGTTGGATGACATTTTTGGTTGCCAGACTGAGTGACGCTACTGGTATCAAGAGGGTACAGGGTAGCATCATTGCTCAAAATCCTATAATGTGCAGGAAAGTGCTACCTCTCCGTGACTGCAAATAAGTGTTTGATCCAAACATGGTTAATAGTGCTGAGAAAGACAACCTGACCTAGACTAAAAACGAGCCGTGTCACTACCACGCCCACCATGTACAGTGTGACAATGCTGTCTCAGGCTTCCAGCTAGACCCTCAGAACCCTCGGTGACGGATCCCAGGCTCTGACCCCTGCTTCTCTCCTGCCCATGTCGCCTTTTCCTGGATGCACTGCAGCACCAGTTTGCTTCTAGTTCTCACCCACACTGTTTGTCATCTTTGTCTCTTATCCCATACTTTTCCTATTGCCCGAAATACCATTTCCTCCCTTCTTTGATTTGATTAATTGTCATGCATCTTTTAGACTTTCCAAGGTTTTCTTGGTTGCCATTCCCACTTTCCACCACCTTGGGCCACGTTGATGCCCCTTATCTATTTTTCACAGTACACTGGCCATGCCTTTGTCAGAGTACCAAGGTGTGGTGTCCAGATTATACATGGGTGTCTATATCCCTTTGCTTCGTGCAGGGAGCAGGTTTTATCCATTTTCACTTTACCCCAGTGCCTGGTTTATATGTAATCAGGAAACACTTGTTGAAATTTACTAGTATTTTCAAGTGGAGATCGACTGACAATATTCACCAGAGAATGAGAACTTCATTAGCATAAGAGAATGTCTAAGGTATTAATTTTCAGAATTCTCACACAAGAACACATTTGGTTCCAGACATTTCCTAGCCATGCCAAAATAAACTTCCTGGTATTGAATCCTTCATGAAACTGTAAGCAGCTTAATAAGAGCAGGGCCACATCTTTGTCATTGAAATGGATTTAAAAATACTCACTCAACTATCATCAATTGGAAGTATGAATGAATGGATGGATGGATAGTGAGTAGCTGAGTGGAAGGGTGGAGGATTAGATGGATGAATGAATGGATGGATATTATAATCACTGATTTCTTCATGCGTTGTTTGGTCTCCTTATGACCAACTCCTTCCTAATAGGTCTAGAAGCATTCCTGCACTTTATTATTTGGTTTTCTTGCACATATATTTGTCCTCTATCTTGGTAACACTCTGGAAAATCAAGTGCAAAGAGTTCTAAAAGCACTTGTGTGAGTAGTTCAATAGTTTTAGAGTTCATTAGCAAGCATTTTGATTTTGTTTTAAATGAATAGAGCAAAGAACCCTTCAAACCCCTCATGATTCTCTTCCCCCAACCCAATTCTTTCTCCCAACTTGTTTAAAATGTTTTTAAATTTTAAAAATTTACTTTTGACAAAATATGAAATTTAAAAAGAAAGCTCCACTGACAAGGTTACTATCGCTTATGTGCTAACAGATTTTGTTGTTGTTTTAAATCTCCTTCTGAACTCTGTCTCTCTACTTGCAGAAGAAAGTGCCACATCTAAAACCATCATTTGCAGTTTTAAATCAGCTGGCAGCAGACGGCTTTAGGGGAGTCTGTCCAGCCACCTGTTCCCATAATTGAGGAACAGACTCCTGTAGTCACATTAGCCAACACCATTCCTGAGATCACACATGATTACAACAATGAGGAAAGATAAGGAGACATAGAGGAGCATCCTCAGTTCACAGTGGAATAAAGATCTCATGATCAGAGAGACCATGCAATTTATCAGCCAAATTAGGACATATTTAATCATGAATGGGAGTAATAAAAATACATATGTCATTTGTGAAATAATTAAAACTTGAAAAATTGTTTTTGTTTACCAGGGAATTAATAAAATAGTTTAATCTCTACTCTCAAAATAAACGTTTTTCTAAATCATGGCATATCTTATAAAGTAAAACAACATCAAAATACTTGTTAGTGGCAAGTGTTTGTCACAGCAATTAAGATTCCAACTGGAATGCTCGCATGCCACATTCGAGTGCCTGGGTTTGCGTTCCAGTTCTGCTCTGAATTGCAGTTTCCTGCCAGTCTGCCCCCTGAGAGACAGAAGGTGATGGTTCAAGTAGTTGAGTAGCTACCAACTACGTGGAAAATACAGATTGAATATCTAACTCCTGGTTTCAGCCTAGCCCAGCCATGGCTGATGCGGGCATTGCAGATTGAATCAGCAGATGGGAGATCTCTGACAGCCTCTCTCTTTCTCCCCCCATACTCCTCCCTCCCTTGCCCTCTCTCTGCCTTTCAAAACATAAATAAATAAATACTTCTTAAATCTTCTCTGGATAGTAAGTATACTATAAACAATGCCACACCCTGATTCTGATAACTGAATGGATTTTAGCAAAGATGGCCTAAATTTTAGGATATATAATTAAAATATTTAGAAATTGTAAAAAGACATATTGCACAGCCCTTTAAAACTTTACAGAAATAAATCAGCTTGAAATAATATAATCAACAAAAGTATTTTTCTTGTACTCAAAATATTACTACCTCCATTATTATTATATAGAAATGTAAAATATTTCTATCTCCATTATCATGCCAATAGTATTATGTTGAAAGTATTATTTCAACATAATCAAAATATATTTTGAACTGCCTACAGACTTCTTTTATGAATAATAAATTAAAAACTGTGGAAATTTTCAATTCACCATTTTTGGCATACTACAAAATTTTTATATGAAAACATATTTTCTTTCTAAGAGTCAAAGAACCTAATAAATGAAAGGCAAATTATGTTAAATGGAATACAGTCTCAGTTTTAATAGTTTAAATGGAAAATGCAAATATTCTTACAGATACTAGATTTTTATTTTTAATTAGGATAACTTCCTTTGACAAATATTCTAAACAAAAAAATGCATAAATAGTTTGTCTCTATATAATTATTTTGAATATTTAGCCAAATTTAAATACCTCAAAATGAATAAATGTATTCAATTAAAGAGAAGATTGGAACAAAAATTCTTCCTATAACTCAAGATAGTCTAAAGAGCAATTACAAAATTCCAAATTAAGTCTTTTACACAGTGACACTATCATTATTTAATTTGTTTAGTTTCTACTTTTGTAAGGATCATTTCAATGTTTAAAGCCCTGGTTACATTATTTTGTTAAATATTCAAAATACATTTTTTTCCAAATCTGTTCCTTGAATGCTTTGATTCTAAATTTCTAGGCAATTTCTAACCAATTTGGAACAAAGTGCAAACAGAATTGAACTGACTACTGATGCTCCTTCAACAAATTTGCATCTTCCACTGGGTCCTGTGGTTAGTGATGTGTCCACAGTCCCCACAATGGGTGGCAAATGCCAACAGCCTTTTTGATTAAGAATTATAAATTTATTACTTAACATTTGATTTAACATTCATTTCTTATTTCTTTTGTTATGGATGCCAAAGTGGTTTATTCCAAAATACGAAAGATTTTCCACACACAGGAATATAGTCAGTTGTAGACTTAAACTGTACAATTAAAGGCATAAACATTATACACTACTGTCTGTGGAAAATGGGAATAAAACAAGGTTACTCGTTTCCATGATCCATATATACTGCAAATGTATCACAAGCATAATATTAAACATTTTCCACTAACCCCAGTCACTCATGGCCTGGGAGCTTTGCGCATCCGGCACAAGAATTAGCTGTTTTGGCCTTTGAGGCTTGAGAGCTGTTTATTTCATCAGCCAAAATAAATAAATAAATAAATAATCATTGAAAGGAGGTTGGAACTGCAAAGGTTTAGGCATAGAGAGACAGACTGGCCATTGTCCTTTTGATTTAATCATATGTTAAAATGAGAAATCTCTTCATTGTACATGGATCTCACAAACTATTCTTCCAGACCATAGCACACATCGCAAGCAAAGTAGAAATCTATTAACTGAAACCCAGGCCTTTTTAATAAAATGAATACTAGCTACTTGTCTTTAAAAACTGAAAATTTTGGACAAAAGCTAAACCAGATGGGATGGCAGAACCGAAGGCAGATGCCAGGAGCAGTCCAAGTACAGCAGGACATGAGTCTTCCTTCCCTGAAGGCCCCTGTGAGTGTCCAGATCTAAGTGGACTAACAGATCTAACAAGAAAGCACATTTTTCCCTCAATTCTCTTAATTCACTAATTTGATGTTGGAAATATATTTACGAATTTTTTATTGTAGATTTTTTTTGACAGGCAGAGTGGACAGTGAGAGAGAGAGAGAAAGGTCTTCCTTTACCGTTGGTTCACCCCCCAATGGCCGCCGGCGCCGGCGCGCTGCAGCCGCGCTGATCCGAAGCCAGGAGCCAGGTGCTTCCTCCTGGTCTCCCATGGGGTGCAGGGCCCAAGCACTTGGGCCATCCTCCACTGCCTTCCTGGGCCACAGCAGAGAGCTGGCCTGGAAGAGGAGCAACCGGGACAGAATCCAGCGGGACTAGAACCCGGGGTGCCGGTGCCGCAGGCGGAGGATTAGCCTAGTGAGCTGTGGCGCCGGCCAGATATTTTATCTTTAAAATTAATCATCAATTTCTCATACAGTAAATGGATGTTTCCTTTTATTTTGATAGCTTTCCTTTGTTTTCAGAATGGAAAGATGTTTAATGATTTTTTTTTTCAGAAAAAAAAAGAAATTCACATCCAATGGTTTTGATCTAAATTGGGAAAGTATTCGACTTGTTGTTCCCTGAATATTAATATAAGTGAAACACTTAAACGGAAATTACAATGGGACTTAATGAAGAGAAAATTCAAGCTTTGATGTGGATGAGATTGTACATTTACTCTGTTAGACTGAGGATTCCATGGGTAATAATAGTGTCAATCTCTCTTCAAGGCAAAAGAGAGATTACGGGACTTAAGTGTGGGGCCTGGGTTCATGACAAAAAGATTCAGATTTGAATTAAATTGCAAGTGTGAAGTAGAGGAGCTGCTGGAGTGTTGGACATAAAAGGTCTAAAAAATTTATTATATTCAAGTACCTCCTCTCTGTCACTTACTATGTTTTGTTCCCACTGCTCAACCAGTTTTTTTTTTTTGTTTGTTTGCTTGTTTGTTTGTTTGTTTGACAGGCAGAGTGGACAGAGAGAGACACAGAGAGAAAGGTCTTCCTTTTGCCATTGGTTCACCCTCCAATGGCCGCCGCGGCCGGCGCACTGCGGCCAGCACACCGCGCTGATCCGATGGCCGGAGCCAGGTACTTCTCCTGGTCTCCCATGGGGTGCAGGGCCCAAGCACTTGGGCCATCCTCCACTGCACTTCCTGGCCACAGCAGAGAGCTGGCCTGGAAGAGGGGCAACCGGGCCAGAATCCGGCACCCCGACCGGGACTAGAACCCGGTGTGCCGGTGCCGCAAGGCGGAGGATTAGCCTAGTGAGCCGCAGTGCCGGCTACCAGTTTTCTTATCTATCAAATGGACATGCTAACATCCTAGTGGGACAGGTTATGAGATTTAATGATACAGTGCAATGTAAGTGGAACTTTAAAAACATTCAGTGTTTGGGGGCCATGTCATGGTACAGTAGGTTAAGTTGCCACCTGTGACACCAACCATATGAACACTAGTTTGAGACCTGGTTGCTCCACTTCAAATACAGCTCCCTGCTAATGCACTTGGGAGAGTATGAGAGGGTGGCCCAAGTGCTTGCTCCCCTGATGCCCATGTGGGAGGGAGTTCCTGGCTCCTGGCTTTGACCTGGCCAACCCCTGACATTGTGGCCATTGTGGAAGTAAACCAATGGGTGGAAGATTGATCTCTCTGCCTTTCCCTCTTTCTCAAATCCTCAGTCTTTCAAATACACAAATCTTTCTGAAATTTTTGGTGAGTTTTAAATGTTGAAAATCATTAAAGAATTGAAGATAAACAAAGTAAACATGATAAAATGTTATTAGGAGCACATATGAGTGTCATATAATTTCAAGAGAACGGTTATTAATATATTTTATTACATATTCAATGGTTATTTATGTCTCATCTGAAAGTATATTTAAAACTAATTAAACAACAAAACTTTAAGAGAAAGAACATCACCAATGCAGTCTCAATGTAGAAATAATGATTTGGGGAAACTTCATTTCTCAAACTTTGTTGGGGGTAGTTTTTAGGTCAAAATTGCTCTTGCTGTAAATTGACACTATTAGTATGTACCATAGGGCAAAACCAGACCTGTAACGAAACTAGTCAATAAAATTGAAATTGAATTAACATTAATTTGAATTCTTTAAAGAAATTGTTGAAAACCAGAGTTAGCTAAAGATTGCATTGATTGTGCCCTGATGAAGCCTTCTTCCAAAAAAGTGTAAGTGACCATTCCACTGCCTATAGAGTAAAAGCTTCCCAACTTTGGTTGGAGGCCATGTTGTTTAGGGTTTTCAGTGCATTACAAAGACATACCAGTTTTGTATCAGAATATAAATTTTCAGGAAACTGTAAAGTCCATTTAATAGAAAATGTAGGTATCTCTTACTCTTCTGTAAAAGCTGACATCTAAAACCAAATAAAGTTCAAGTTATCTGTAATTACTGTTTGATCTAGATATCTTTGTGAACCACATTTAGCAATTTCTGAAGATCATCTTCTTGGTCAAGCTTATTCTTGGAACTTTATTTATTTTCTAATTTTATTTTTCTCATTCTTATTTTATTATCCATTTGTTGTTTTGATTTTATCTGGAAAACTGTTTTTATTTACTTATTTATTTTATTTGAGAGGCAGACATATAGAAGAGAGGAAAAGAGAGAGCGAGAGAAACAGAAACAGAAAGTTCCTATCCTTTGGATCAAATATTCCCTGGTACTTGGAGCTCAATTCAGTTCTCTCACTTGAGTAGCAGAGACCAAATCAGAGGAGGCATCACTGTTGCCTCCCAGGGCACACATTAGCAGGAAATTGGAATTGAGAGACGTGTCTGATACGCAAACCCAGGCATGCTGATACAGGATAGAAGTATCCCAAACAGCAGCTTACATGCTATGGTAAACACACCCCACCATCATTTTAATTTTATCTGTTGTTTATATCTCTAAAAGCTGAATCATTTCAGTGTCTAGAATACTGTGGGAAATGTTGTCACTATTTTTTCTAGTTATCATACTTAAACACGATATTGTACTCTTTAGTTTCACATTAAGAACTTTTATAGAGTTATTTATATCATATGAAAATTTATAGCACAACTTTTAAAAAGAATCCCTTTGTTATTAATTATGGTACTACATCAAGAAATTAGCTGAATGAGACTGCATTCATCAGGACAGAAAGGATTGTTCACTTTTTAAATTAAAATAATAATGCTAAGTCACACACTTCTTTGCTTTAGCAACACATCTATCATTTGTCAAAAAATTCAGTGATTTACATATTTTACTGAATCATCACACAGAAAACATCTTGCTCATGAAGATCAGAGATAGCCCTTATTATTAAACACTTTAGGCACCCATAAAACTATAATTACACGATTCGTATATATGTGTGTGTATGTGTGTATATGTGTGTGTATGTGTGCATATATATATATATATACACACATAATATGCTTCTGGTAACTAATGACATGCAAAATTTTACTCTGAGTTACACAATTAGCAGTTTTTATCCAGTAGCTACAGAAACATTTAATATTACCAGCTGAGAGTACATATTTACAAACTTGGGAGAATGTTCTTTTGTTACATGATTGAAAAGTTTGCCTCGTAGGAGGATGTGATGTCCTGTATTTCTCACTATGATTTATGTAATATTAGTGAATTGCTTCTATAATGAAAGTTTGTTTGTGCTCTGACATTAGCAGAACTTACTGTTCTAAAAGCACCCTGCCAGATGAAAAAGAGAGGCTAGGATTAAGCTCATTTCTACACATCACATAATTTATTTCAAACTGATTAGTGATGAATAGCTATCAGACTTTATGTACTGGAGGGCTGGCACAATGCAATGAATGCAAGAACATGAAGTCATGCAGTGTGGTAAAAGTTAAATATTTGAAAGCAGAGTAAAAACAGCTTTGGAAATGTAAAACTCTCATCCTACTGCATATTTCCTATTTATAATTTTGTCATAAGTTACATGAGGTTGGTCAACCAGCCATCCCACTTCACTGGCACACTTGCCACCAGACATTGTTAGGGTTCAGTTACTCTGTGGTTCCTCCAGACAGCAGCCTTGCTTGGGAAAGCCCTCTTCCCTTCTCCACCCACCCTTGCATTTGCTGAAGTGTGTCTCATTTCTGAATATGCCTATTCCCATTGAGACAACTCATTCACCCCAAACACTGTGATATACTTATGCGATTCTATGTCCTAAGATATAACGTAAAAACCAAATACGGTATATTTTCTTTCACATTAAGGAAAACACAAAAGTACCAATGGGGACTGGGGAATTGGCATTGATTGTTTCTGTTGTCCGAGAAAGTGTGTTGTTCTCAGGAGGGAGGTATCACTGTCATATTCATCGTACCCATAGGAAAGACATCTCTCTTTTTTTGGTAATTTTAGAATAAGTATCACAATGGGGGCCGGTGCCATGGTGCAGTAGGTTAATCCTCTGCCTGCAGTGCCGGCGTGCCTGATGGGTGCCGGTTTTAGTCCTGGCTGCTCCACTTCCAATCCAGCCCTCTACTGTGGCTTGGTGAGGCAATAGAATGCGGCCTAAATCCTTGGGCCCTGCACCTGCGTAGTAGACCCAGAGGAAGCCCCTGGCTCCTGGCTTCGGATCGGTGCAGCTCCTGTCATTGAAGGGAGGGCATTTGGGGAGTGAACCAGTGAATGGAAGACCTGTCTCTCTGTCTCTCCCTCTCATTGTCTGTAACTCTACCTCTCAAATAAATAAAAAAAAAATCTTTTAAAATAAAATAAGCATCACTTAGAAACACAGAAGCCTATAAATGTTATCTGTCATTTATTTTACAAACTCAAATCTTCACACATTTTCTATTTTCTAAAGATCTTTCCCGATGTCAGGATGGATAGCTATTACTTCTCCCGTGTACTGTTACGCACCAGCCATGCCTCAACCCACTGCAGTTATCTTACACAGTCACACTGGTTCTGGCCTCCACACTCTGCTCTGCTTCCTTCAATACTGCCCCATCTTCATCATCAGCTCTTCCTGCTTAGGGCTCAAGAACCATTTCCTCTGAGAAACTGATTCTGCCTTTGTTTCCAAGCGTGCCTTGTGCCTATATATCATTCTAAGTTCAGCAGCAGAATGCTTCTGTTCGTTTATTTATTAATTTTCCAGTACTGAACACTGAATTCTCTTAAGATTGGAAGAGTTATTTTTTCATTACAACTTCCTTTGAATTTATCTCTGGCAAAAATACTCAATAAATCTTTGTTGCTTGGAACTGAATAAAAACTATTGCCTACCTTGCTGAACAGAACTTAGACACTATCTCTGGCACTCAGACATCTGCTCAAAAGCCTCCTTCAGCTACTCTCCTTACCGAATTGTACCGAGTTTGTGACATATACTGCACCAAATTTCCAATATTTCCTTCATGAAGTTCATTTTTGAAAGTGTCAAGAGTGAGTAAAATAAAAATTTTATCAACAATGGTAAGTAAGGCTTTATACAACAATTGCTGTGAACCACATATATTTGTAAGCACTTGAAATATACTCACTTATGTAATCTCCACAACAATCCACTTAGGTAGGAACTCTTATCCTTTTAGAGATAAAGAAATCAAACTATTGAAAAACACATATAACTTGGGGGCAGGCGCCTTGGCTCACTTGGTTAATCCTCTGCCTGCGGCGCCAGCATCCCATATGGGCGCTGGTTCTAGTCCTGGTTGCTCCTCTTCTAGTCCAGCTCTCTGCTGTGGCCCAGGAAGGCAATGGAGGATGGCCCAAGTGCTTGGGCCCCTGCACCCGCATGGGAGACCAGGAAGAAGCACCTGGCTCCTGGGGAGTGAACCAACGGAAAACTATCTATCAAATTAAAAACAACAACAACAACATATAACTTGTCCAAGGCTTTTGAAGGGCAGAGGTAGCACAGCTATGATTTGAGGCTAAGCATCCTGGAACCAAAACTGCACTACAGAAGTTTTAAGAACATGGTACATACATGCTTACATGCTATCCATAGATTAACTTCTAAATAGCTGAGTAAGCAGGGCTGTAGAGGAGGCCATGATGACTCCAGAACAGATATATTTGGGAAATATTATGGGAGAGTTGAAAGCTGATTATCATTGATTTTTTAGGATTTGTTGAATTTGGCAAATCAGAGGGAATCAAGGCCTCATAATAGAGAAAGCAAATACTGAGACACCAAAGATAAATAAGAACAAGGTCAATTATTTGCAAGATAATACTGTTAAGATGCAGAGGACAAGATTATGTATGTATTTTTAATAAGCCTGGTTTTAGGGTTAAGACTTTAGACCTTCAAAAGTGTGAGCTAAATAAAGTCTTTTTCTTATAAAGTTAATTGCTTCAGGGCTAATCTTCCACCTTGCGGCGCCGGCACACCGGGTTCTAGTCCTGGTCGGGGCGCCGGATTCTGTCCCAGTTGCCCCTCTTCCAGTCCAGCTCTCTGCTGTGGCCCAGGAGTGCAGTGGAGGATGGCACAAGTGGTTGGGCCCTGCACCCGCATGGGAGACCAGGAGAAGCACCTGGTTCCTGGCTTCGGATCAGCGCAGTGCACCGGCCACAGTGGCCATTGTGGGGTGAACCAACAGCAAAGGAAGACCTTTCTCTCTATCTCTCTCTCTCACTGTCCACTCTGCCTGTCAAAAAATAAAATAAAAAAAAAGTTAATTGCTTTAGGTATTTCCTTATAGTGACAAAAAGCTGACTAACACACTAAACATGTAAGCCACTGGGAGAAATGGTCAAAGAGAAATGAATCAAGTAGAGCTTCGAGATGATAATCTGTCAGTAGTCCATAAAGCAAAAGTCAAGAAGAAGGAGCTTTGGAAATAGAGAGCTCTTTAGAACACGTATCTACAGGTTTGAACAGAAACGACAGGACCCAACCCAGTTTTACTTATAAATTCTTTCCTGTGTGAATCTGGAAATGTTGAACTTGACATTGAAAAATCTAGTTTTAAACTTTACCTATGACATTTATTAGCTAGTTCAAGTCACTGGAGGCTGAAATGTAATGTTTCCTTTTTGGTACAAGCATGTTGTTAGAAGAGTTTTCATAAAGATAAAATATCTGATAAAAATATAAAGCGTACAAGTTTCAAAGATTTTATTTAACTTATTAATTAATGGGATGACCAGCCATATATCACAACTAGTTTAAAGGAGACTACAACGACCACACACATGGGTGATAAGAAATGTTGAACTGAATTTATACACAGACCAAAAACCTGCGTCTTCCCAGTGGGGAAAAGAAGTCAGGTTAGCCCCTACCAGATAAATATATTTGCTCGTCTGTGGACAAGAGGCCTTTGTATTGTTACTAACTATCTGTGATTTACAGAATTATAGGTAGCTCATAGACCATGAATGGTGCAGAGATCTCCATATAATCAGATAATCAGGAAGGATGTGCTGCTAAAGAATGTCTTGTTTGATACTGGACAGCTGGCAATTTTTTAAACATGTCGAAGTCTTTCGCTGGGTAAAAGAGCCCATGTCAACATATTGATGTGGATATTAAGTGATGATATCATCAGAACTAGATCAGAGCCAGGATTTGAAACTTCCCAACACATGGGATTAGGTGATACTTTCCCTCTCCCTACCCCTTAAATAAACATATTCACATACACATAAAAATAGAAGATTCATAAAAAGGATAGAGCTGTGTCTTTTATGAGGTTTAGAGTTATACAAATGCACTTGGCTACTATCGGGTGGTAGAGGAAGACAATAACCAAACAAAGGAGACACTTGGGGTCTCTTAGGGAGAATCTGGCAAGAAAAGAAATGTCAGTCTGGCCCATTCAGCAAGACTTGGCAGGAGGGTCTTTTGTTTCCATCAGAGTACTTGGTTATCAGAAAAATAAACCAACATGAGCTATTCTGATTTTTAAAAGGCAAACAATAAAAAACATACACAGAAATCTGATAGAAGAATATCAGACTTGCCAAATCTGCAAGAAGCCTAGAGGAAAAAGACAAACTGGAAAAAAAAAAAAAGGCAAGAAAAAGATACGACATCAGCTAAAGGATACAAATCCCACTGGCCAAGACTTGTGCAATTCTGAGAGAAATGACCAGTGCTGGAAACCTCCTTGTCATATCTTTACTAAGGGCACTAAAATTCTCTTTCCTTCAAAGTGGCAGGTTGTAACATTTGATTTGTTGAGCTTGTTCACAGTCCATATTACCGGGTAGATGTAGCACCTTTCTCTGCTGCAGAACACTGCAGCACGCTATACCTATACACACAGTGGTAAATATTGCCAAGATATAATGGAGGAAGTAACAAATATTTCATTGGTAAATGATAAAGTGGATGCTTATGACTGCCAGGAGGGTGTGGGTGTCTGAGATATTCTCTGTTGTCTGTAGGGAACAGGTGAGTCCTGAGTCCCCCCTGGTTCATCTGCTATGTCAGCAAGAGTACGCAGAAGGAAGAGGAGGGCTCCGGGAGTCATGAAAACAAAAAGCCTATAATGCCAGACTCAAGCAGTTCCGCTGTGGGATCCCTTCTAAAAATGCTGACTAGAGTGGGGATGGCAAGCCGTTCACGAGCAATGAGGAGAATGAACACACTGACATCTTGGAGCTGCAGGAGGCACAAGCAGCAGCTCCCGAATGGAATAGAGATTGAGGGCACAACGGAGGTGGAGGGAAATAGGAGGCAGTGGAATGCTGAGGCTCCCTGGGATCTGCAAGCTGGCAGGAAAGGCGCAGAGAGTTCCTCTGGCCACAGCTGGTGAGGCTCGGAAACATATGATTGCAGAAAGTTATTCGTACTTTCTCCTAAAACACATCATGTCTGATAAGTCTTTTTTTTTTTTCTTAAGATTTTATTTATTTATTTGAGAGGTAGAGTTACAAACAGAGAGAGGGAAAGAGAGAAAGGTCTTCCATCCACAAATGGCCTCAATGGCCAGAGCTGAGGTGATCTGAAGCCAGGAACCAGGAACTTCTTCTGGATCTCCCATGTGGGTGCAGGGTCTCAAGCACTTGGGCCATTTTTCACTGCTTTCCAAGGCCACAAGCAGAAAGCTGGATTGGAAGAGGAGCAGCTGGGGCAGGAGCCGGAGCCCAAAATGGGATGCTGGTGCCGAAGCTGGAGGCTTAGCTTACTACACAAACAATGCCGGCCCCATGAGTCATTCTTTATATCATGTTAGGTATGATGGGCTTCCTCATGATGTTTTAACCCATCATGTAAGGGCCTTACATTCCTTTATATCTAACTAAAAGGTTTTGGTTTTAAAATATTAAGGCAATTCCATCTCTTCACCTTGACTTAAATGCACCTCCGTTGTTTTCTCCATTGTCAGCCAAAACTCTTACTACACAATTTAGAATTTAAAATGAAGCACTATCCATGACTTTCTCAAATTGTTTGTAATGCAGGAGACTTGAATCCACAACTAATGTGTGGGGCCCTACGGAGAAACGGTACATATTTTGAAATTCCCTTACTCTACAATGGGTGCTCAATGAGCACGTCTCTCAAGGGTTATTGTGGTAGATTGGAAAAAAAATGGATTTGAAAATTTGAGTTGAACCTGTCACTTTGGTTATGGGAGAAATACTTCATCCAACTTTTGAACCTTATATGCCCATCGAGAGAAAGCAAGCAATAAGATCATGAAGATAAAAATACCATCACCAACACTCAGCTCAAAAACTTACCAAGAGCCAATAAAAATAGAGCAAAGTGCTTTCAAGTGTTAAAACAATGCATAGTAAAAAAGCTATTTTTGAACACATATACTATTATCTACTATTAACATCAAACAGCTTCCCTTGCAGAATGTCAAATTCCAACGTAGGCTGTAGACAGAAGACATTTTTGGAAATTAGGCCCTGACTAGCATGTTTTATCATATAGGTAGTTCTCATTTTGCTTACAGCTTATTCTACTGTCTTTTCTTGTCCAAATATACCCCACAAATGTCTAGTTCTGTGCCTTATCCAAGTTGTTCCCTTGTCTCTCAGCATCATCTCCCTTCACACTATTAGCAACTTATATTTATACAGCACTTTACGGCTTACAGAGAAGTTTCACACTTACTGCCTCTTCTGATTTTTGTGCATATACAAAGACTACACGAGAGAGGTGTTAATACTTAATAAGCTTCCCAAACTGTTGAAAACATTAAAGTTAGAACAAAATTTCTACAGTGGATCAATCATTTTCTTTGAAGAGTCTAATTTTGCAATTATTACTATCTCCATAATTATCTCCAATTTAATACTGTGTACTTAGGTCAACAATCTGAAAGCTTTTAGGGCTAATTTTACAACTTTTTTTTCTATATCCCAATTTTACTTTGAATAAGTTTTGTACCTTCTACAGAACTTTTTATTATATCATATTTCATGGAACATGTTCATACCTCCTGTTTCATTTGATCTTTGCAGACACACAATAGTCAAGATATAAGGTAAAAATAATGTCCCATATTATTCATCTTGTAATGTCTGGGTCTAGCACAGTGCATGGCACATTAGAAATGCTGCATAAATCATTTATAAAATTAAATGTAAAGTAACAAGGCAGGGATAGGCATTTGGCATAGCAGTTGTGACACTGCTTAGGATGCCTGCTCCCACACTGGAGTACCTAGGTTCAATTCCACTTCACTCCCAATTCCAGATTCCTGCTAATGTGCAACCTGGGAGGTAGCAGGTGGTAGCCCAAGTAGTTAGGTCCCTGCTACCTGCATGGGAAACCCAGATTGAATTCCTGGCTCCTGATTTAAGCCAGAACTACCCTGGGCTGTTATGAGCATTTGGGGAGTGAACCAGAAGATGAGATATCTCTCTCTCTTTAATTCAGATAATTATTTTAATTCAAAGAAAAAAAAAAAAACAAGATGAGAAAGAATATCATTACTCAAAGGCAAAGAAAGATTAGTGTTCATGGACTTATAGAAGATTGTTCTTATTTTTCCGTATGCAGAAACTTCACTAATATACATTAATACTCATTTCTTAAATATATCATTTGTGATGAGCACTAAATTACAGATTTTGCAACAAGAAACTTATTAAATATTCAAATTAGAAGATATTCTCTTTACTACTTTAAAAATGGCATTGTATTTGAAAATCTAAAACTTTTAGTCAAGCAGGGACTGAAAATAATCTTTGCAGGGAATCAGTCTCAGCTTCCAAAGTAAAACTCTCTCATTACTGCTGCTTTCAAATGAGTAAGTTTCAGTGGCTCTATAAATGAATCTCTCTAAAAGGTTATGTGGAACTGTTAAATCGTTTTTGACAATCATTGGCAGTCCTACACTTAAAACAGTAAGAGAAGTGAAGAATATTGTTTCCAATAATATTTGACTGACTTAAAATTCTGGCAGGTTTGTGGGCCATTTCTAAATATACCTGCTGCAAGTATTTCAAACAGAAACGAGAGAAATCTTCTCTTTTATTGGACTCAGACTGAGTGAAAATAAACATAATGAAATCAAATTCAGCTACAAATCCCAACCAACTCCATAGAGAGCTGAAAAGGGGTAACTTGGAAAAATAAAATTTATTACTCAAAATGATTTCACCATTGGTTTAACTAGAGATATTTGATGGCAACAATAAAAGAAACTTGACCTTCCTTCTGGAAGGATAAATGAAAAACAAGGAGTAAATTCAAAAGAGCACCGGGCATTGGGATGATTGTGAATATTCTGAGGATATAAGGCAGATGGGAATACACTAATGCTACTATCTAGCAGAGCTAAGTGTATCCCAAGAAATGGCCTTTATCAATCCCCCTCAAAATAAGTTTTTTTTTTTAAAAAAGAATCAAATAAACAGAAAAATTACATGTTGCACCCCAATGACAGTAGCTAACTTTGACAGTGCTCTCCTTGGTAACTATTATTTCCCAACTAGGCAAAAAAAAAAAAAAAAAAAAAAAAAATGGAGCATAAGTACATTGCATCAAAATAGGAATGCTACCATTGGGAGCCTAAAAAAGTGGGCATAGTTTACAGAAATATGAGACAAAATCCTCAATAACACCTATCTTACTTCATTCAAGGAGAACTTAAACTAGCTTAAGGCTATTGTCCTTTAGAACTTGCTTTTACTGTCAAACAAAAAGCAATTACCACGAAATTTGTGGAAATTCCCTAAAGCTACCAAGTCTGTACAATCTGAGACCAGTGAAGAAAACCAAGAACTTAAAACAGAAGTACCAACTTATTGCCCCAAGAGAAATTTGAATAGGATAAAAACTGTAAATGGGTAAAACTAATCTCATAAGGAACATCCAAGATAGTAATAAAAAACAAAAAAGAAGCATAAATAAATATATAATACACATAAATGATTATAAAAACACAAATACCACAATTAAAACTAAAGCTAAATACACTAAGAGATAAATAGCAGAATTGACTCAGATAAAATATTGATGATTTGGAATACTGAGAAGCAGGACCCTCCCAGCCAAATGCAAAGGACAAAGATTGGACAGTTGGGAGAGAAAGGTTAAATGGTATAGTAATTTTGATATAGAAAATTTAACACTCATCTAATAGGTGTTGTAGAGGGAGGTGATAGAGGAATAATCAAAGAAAATACAAAAGAAAATTTCTGTTAGTCTTTCTAGACTCCATCAAATAAAATTAAAGTAAACCAAAAAAAGAAATCTCTTTAAGAAATATGAATAAGAAATAATTATGCTAATGGACAACTAATATGTGGAAGAGATTTTAATCAGACTTCATTATTAATCAGATACATCAAAATCCTTGCAGTACTACATCTCATTTTTATGCATAAATTTCACAAATATTATATGGTTGATAAAATGCAAGGCGGGTGAGACAATGGGAATGGATAATATCATACAGCTTCAGTGGAATCATAATCAATAAAACAGGAGAATTAGAGTATTTGACTCAGTAACCACACACCTAGGATTCCATCATACAAAACAGCAGAGGTGAGGCAAGACTTTGGCACAGTAGTTACAAAATAGCTTGAAAAGCCAGTATCCCATATCAAAGTGCCTGAATTTGATTCCCAGTTCCATTTACATCTTCATTTACCTACTAATGTGTATGCTGGAAGACAGAATGTGATAGCACAAGTACTTGGAGAGCTGCCACCCAATAGGGAGACCCAGATGGAAATCTAGGCTCCTGGTTTTTGCCTGATCCAGTCCTGGCTCTTGAGGGAATTTAGGGAGTAAACCAGTTAATGGATTATACCTTCCTGTTTCTTTCTCTGTGTCTCTGCCTTTCAAATAAATTAAAATGTTTTTGAAAAGAAGTGCACATGTATATCAGTATATGTAAAGTTGTTTATTTCAATACCTTTGATTAATAACAATTGAAATAAACTAAATATTAAAAAAAAGTTGATGAATGATATACTCATGGAATATCTTATGATGCAGCAGTACTATGGAAAAAACAATGGTATTTTTCTTATTATTACATGTATTGTTTACATTGTGGTTGTAATGTAATCATTTAAAAATAAAGTAGATATACATACTAGCATAGAAAGATCCCCAGATGTATGATGTAGGAAAAGAGTACTAAAACATTAAAACATGAAATCTTTTTTGTTACACATATGAATGCAAATATATCCAGAATTCTGTGAGGTGGTCTACCACACCCATTGGCAGAGGAGAACAGGATTACCAGGCTACTGTGTATGTGTGTACATATGTGTAGGACATCGAATCAGAAAGAGGACTTATTCTAAATATATACTTGAATGTTTTTTGAATTTAAATGAACTCACATTTTCATTTTTAAATTGAAAACAGCCTTCCATTGAGCATGACTATTTTATGACAATAAAAATATCAAGGAAAATTTTGAGAAATAGGGGCTGGCACTGTGGCGCGGAAAGTTAAGACCTGACCCTGCCTACAATACCAGCATGCCATATGGGCGCCAGTTCTCAAGTCCTGGCTGCTCCACTTCCAATCCACTCCCTGCTAGTGTGCCTGGGAAAACAGCAGTGGATAGTCCAAAGGTTTGGATCCCTGTATCCACATGGGAGACCTACGTGAAGACACTGGCTCCTGGATTTGGCCTGGCCCAGCCCCTGCCATTGCAGCCACTTGACATGTAAGCTAGCAGATGGATACTCTCTCAATCTCTCAGTCTTAAAATAAGTTGGCACTTCTGTTTTAAGATTATTTTAATCCCTCAATCTCTCTCTCTCTCTCTCTCTTATTCTTCTCTTTCTCTGCCTTTTAAATAAATAGATATATCTTTTCTAAAAAAAGAAAATTTTAAGGAATAGGCAGTCTAATTCCTCAAAATGATCTAATTCACAGATGGATGATATGAATTTGATAAAATTAAGGACAATTAAAGAATGCGATAGCCACTTAATAAAACATAGAAAAATTACATGCTTTTATTTTCTTAAAAGTAAAACCAGCATAGCATACTTGCAATAAAAACTTACAGACTCATAGAAACTGCCCAACCTGTATGAGATTTATGTTTGACAAGAGTTCAAGTGGACATTTGACAAAAAAGGCTACAAGTAAGTATTTCTTTGTGTACTCAACCCTAAACTCTACCTATCATTCATTACATATTCTGAAAGCCAAATAGTGACAGCTGGTCATTACTGCTTGTTGCTTTAAGAAATTAGCATAAGGATTCTAATATGGCTGAACAGGGATAAGATGTGCTACTTCAGACTGGGGAAAAATAGCAAAAGAAAGTGGAGGAAGTGCACTCCCGTGGAAGAGTCGGAGAGAAACTGGAAGTAAAATTATACAGAAGGAAGAGGGACACTGTGGGGCAGTGTGGAAGATGCAGAAGTACAGCAGGGAGCCGTTGGGGATTAGAGAACATGTAGCATCCTTGCCACTGGTGGTATCGCCTGAGGGAGACCATTGTGAACCACAGATATTGAGTGTGGCCTGGAGCCCTAATGCAGGACAGGGTGCCCACATAATCCAGCAAGAGAAAAACACATTTCTTTCTCCCCAATCCCTCTACAAAGGTGCCTGGCAACTGGCAGGCAGAAGGCTTTGGGCAGCTCTCATGCAAATGGTGACCAGGATATTTTACCAGAGAGAAAATTCTGCATTCCCCTCTAACTTTGAGTCCTCCCATGGAGGACTGTGAGGTGCCCCCATGATCTCAGCATATCACAGGCTCTGGGGTTGAAACTGCCAAGGTGGAACACCCACCTGCAGCTGGCTTTGGGAACACCTCTGCTCCCTTTGTGGATGGAGCAGTCTCACACAACTGAGTGGCTCCTCTGCGACTGTATGAATGCTGTGACTGCTCAATAGTGCATGGGGAGTAGCTGCAAGCCATTGGCACAGGGAAAGACTTCTTGGAAAAGACCCCAGAAGCATAGGCAATCAAACAAAAAATAGACAAATGGGATTACATCAAGCTAAGAAGCTCTGCACTGCAAAGGAAACACTCCAAAGTGAAGAGGTAACCAAAAATAAAATTATTTGCATACCATGCAATGGATAAAGGATTAATATACAGAATCTATAGAGAGCTCAAGAAACTCAACAAACAATAAATGCTGGTGAGGATGTGGGGAAAAGGGTACCATAATCCCCTCTTGCTGGGAAGGTAAACTAGTACAGTCATTGTGGGAGCCAGTATGGAGATACCTCGGAAAGCTGAAAACAGTTATACCATATTACCCAACAATCCCTCTTATGGTAATATACCCCAAGGAAATGAAATCAGCATATGAAATAGTTGTCTATAGCCCCATGTTCATTGCAGCTTAATTCACAATAGCTAATATATGAATCAATGCAGATGTCCATCAGTTGATGACTGGATAAAGAAATTAGATATGGATAGATAGATAGATAGATAGATAAAGAAAGAAAGAAAGAAAGGGAATCCTATTCAACTTTAGAAATAATGAAATCCTGTTTTTAGCAACCTTTACACTTAGTGAAATAATCCAGCCCCAAAAAGATAAATAAAGACAAATGCCATCTGTTTTCCCTGATCTGTGGTAACTAATAGAGTACAAAAAATGTAATGTACATGAACAAAATGGACATTTTGAGATTCACTGATTGTTTACATCTTTGTCTTACTATTGTGGAACCATGTTACTTTCTGCTTACTCTTTTGTTGAATTTTTTACTTTGTGTAGGATTTATCTTATGAGTATAAAATAAATTGAAAGTAGAACATTTAAAAAATTAAAAGAGATATATCTAAAGGGTTCCAAGATGGCGGAATAGTGGTTGGGTGGTCTGATTTATGCTAAGTGAAATTAATATTAAAAAGTGATAAGACTGCTGAGGAAATTGAGGTGGGAGATCCTGCAAAAGCAGTAGAAACAGCCCAGACCTGTGTGGAAGGTGCAGACACACAGCAAGGAGCAACGAAACAACAAAAGACCCAGCAGCTTGGGTCTGGGGAAAAAGCACCTGTCCTGGCAAACCAGGTGACAGAGAACTGCACAGGCCCATGCCACTGTTGATCTAGCTGGAGGGAGAGCTTAGTGAACTGCACCATTTTTTTTTTTTTTTTGACAGGCAGAGTGGACAGTGAGAGAGAGAGAAAGGTCTTTCTCTTTCCATTGGTTCACCCTCCAATGGCCGACGTGGCTAGTGTGCTGTGGCCGGCGCACTGCGCTGATCTGATGGCAGGAGCCAGGTGCTTCTCTTGGTCTTCCATGGGGTGCAGGGCCCAAGCACTTGGGCCATCCTCCACTGCACTCCCTGGCCACAGCAGAGAGCTGGCCTGGAAGAGGGGCAACAGGACAGAATCTGGTGCCCCGGTCAGGACTAGAACCTGGTGTGCTGGCGCCGCAAGGCGGAGGATTAGCCTATAGAGCTGTGGCGCCGGCCTGCACCATTTTTTAACCTAGCCCAGATCCCCCAGAGCAGCGGTGCAACTGCTCATCCACAGGGGGTGGGGGTAGGGAAAGTGGGTCATCTCTCTCTCCCTCTCTCCTTATCTCCCCTACAACAGTGACCTGTAGGCAGCATTGGGAGGGCTGGTGCCATTTTTGGACATGAGTAAGTAGCAGCTGCTCTAGCTCTTGTGTGTGCACCCAGAACTATCAGGGTCACCATTCACCAGGTCAGCAGTCCAAGAGCAACTGACAGCGACAGTCTCCACCACGCCAGCTGCACCCACTCTCGATGGGTAGGGAGGAGGAGCCATCCCTACAGAAAGGAAGTGCTGCCTGCAGGGCTCTCCTACGCACCCAGCACAATTGTGAAGAGACTGGGGCTGCAGCTAGCAGGTATTGAGGGTGCCTATGATCCAGACATCTTACCAGAGAGGAAAAAAACACATTCCCTACTGACCTTGAATCTGATTGGGAGGGCTGGACTTAATCCAGCTGTCTGGAACAAACACAGACAGCAGCTCTGGGAACATCTTAGTGTCCTTGTGGACAGGACAGGCCAACAGAGCATAGTGGCCCCACTGGCACTCCTTGACCCTGAGAGCCCTGGGTGCTGAGACTGAGAAACACTGTGACTGTGTGAGAGGAGGCAGGTGTAGCTGGGTTCTGGGTAATCACAGAGTGCCGCTGCACTTTCTCAGAGCTCCTTGGTTGCCTAGAGCAGCAGCTCATAGCCGAAGGACCAGTGCTATTAGGAAGGACTGAACAGATCATATGTGTGGCTCATATGATGGTTGAGTGTTGAACGCACTGGGGACTAACACCTAGGCATTCCTCACCTTGGAGGAGAAGGAGTTGTTGCACCAACAGAGGTGACCATTTCTCTCCATCCAGTTCCAAGAGGAGAGCTACCACACCCAACTTTGGTGCTACCCTGGATACTCACCCCATCCTGGAGCACTTAACAGTGTTCCCTGGCCATATCCACCACACACCTCTTGGTAGTCACTGAAAGTGTAGACATTCCAGTAAGCTACACAGGCATAGTTCAAAGATAAAAGCCATTAGAGGAAAAAAAAAACTCTACAAATACCTAAAAATAAATGCAGAAATTCAAGAAGCAAGAATAAGGAAAACACTATGAGCCCCCCCTCCAAAGGAACACAACATATCAATAAGAATGTGAAGATGAAAATTAAGGAAATGTCAGAAATGGAATTCAAAAAATTCATCATAGGATTACTCAAAAGCAATCAGAAGTAAACCCATGAACTAAAGAAAATAATATATGATATAAATTAAAATTGTTCCCATGAAATTGAGATTTTAAAGAAATCAAAATGAAATATTAGAAATGAAGAATTCAATAGATTGAATTGAAAAATGCAGTGGAGAGCCTTAAAACAGAGTTTATTAGGCAGAAGAAGGGATATCCTAAAAGACAAAATGCCTGGAAATTTTACAGTCAGACCAAAAAAAGAGAGAGAGAGAGATAAGAAGAAATTAGGAAACTTAAAAATAGTGTTGAAGATCAATAGTATACTATCAAATGGTCCAACATACAGGTCTTAGGAGTGCCAGAAGGTGTGGAAAGAAAGAAGGGACTAGAGGCCTATTTACTAAAATATTTACATAAAACTCCACGAATTTGGAGAAAGAAAGGAATGTCCAAGTAAAGGAAACACACAGAACTCCTAACAGATATGACCAGAAAAGATCTTCACCACAACACATTTTAGTAAACCTTCCACAGTAAAGCATAAAAGAAAGATTCTAAAATGTGCACAGGAGAAATGCCCAATTACTTTCAGAGGATCTACAATTAGACCCACAGCTGACTTCCCATAAGAAACCCTACAGGCTAGAAGACAATGGCAAGATATATTCCAAATCTTAAGAGAAAAAAGCTGTCAACCCAGAATACTGTATCCTACAAAGCTCTCAATTATGAGTGAAGGTGAAATAAAGACCTTCCATAACAAACAGAAATTGAAAGAATTTGTCACTATTCATCCAGCCTTACAAAAGATATTAAAGGATGTGCTACACACATAAACACAGAAAGAAAACCATCTTCGTGAAATCACCCAGTAAAAGTACAAAACAAATCCAAACTAAATGGAAGGAATATTCACCAAAAAATGGCAGGACCAACTAGTTACTTATCAACAGTAACCTTGAATATAAATGCCCTCACCTCTGCAGTTAAAAGATACAGACTGGACAAATGGATTAACAAATAAGACCCATTTATTTGCTGCCTATAGGAAACACTTCACCAACAAAGATAACATGTAGACTGAAAGTGAAATGATGAAAAGAAAAAAAGGGCAAGTGTAGGCATCGCAATTTCAGACAACATAGACTTTAACAGAAAAAGTGTTAAAAGAGACAGAGAAGGACACTATGTAATCAATACAATAGGATCAATACAACAGGAAAATGTGACTATAATAAACGCATATGCACCCAATTACAGGGCACATGGCTATTTAAAAGAACTGTTAACAAAGCTAAAGTGAGACATACATTCCAATACAACAGTAACAAGAGACTTCAACAACACACTTTCATCAATAGATAACCAGACAGAAAATCAACAAAGAAGCAACAGAGCTAATTGACACAATTGACCAAATGGAACTATGGAGATCTACAGAACTTTTCACCCCACAGTTGCAGAATACACATTCTTCTCAGCAGTACACAGAACTTTCTGTAGGATAGGCCATATGCAAAGCAAGGCAAAAAAATCAAAATCATACCATGAACCTTCTCTGATCATGATGGATTGAAGCTCAACACTGACAACTCAAGAATCTCAAGAACAAATGCAAACACGTGGAAACTGAATAACATGCTCCTAAATGAACAGTAGGTCATAGAAGAAATCAAAAGAGAAATCAAAAATTTTCCAGAAATGAATGAATATGACAATATGTCACATCAAAATTTATATTATACAATAAAAGCAGTGTTAAGAGGGAGGTTTATAGCACTTAGTGCCTACATCAAGAAACTGGAAAGTCATCTACTAAATAAGCTGCCAATGCATCTCATGGACTTAGAAAAAATAATCAAACCAAAATAAGTAGGAGGAATGAAATAATTATAATTAGAGAAGAAATAAAACAAAATTGAAACCAGAAGAACAGTACAAAAGATCAATGAAATGAAGAGCTGGTTTTCTGGAAAAAAAATAAACAAATTGACATCCCATTCCAAGTAACCAAACAAAAAAGAGAGGGCGAAAACCCAAGTCAATAAGATCAGAGATGAAGAAGGAAATGTAACAACAGATACCACAGAAACAAAATGAATCATCGGGAATTACTACAAAGAGCTTTATGCCAACAAATAAGAAAGCCAAAAAGAAATGGATAGATTCCTGGACACATACAACCTACCTAAATTGAATCATGAAGACATAGATTACCTAAACAAATCAAGATGGAGATTGAATCAGTAATAAGGAATCTTCCAAAAAAGAAAAGCCCAAGTCCCAACAGCTTTTCTGCTAAATTTTACCAGACATTTAAAGAAGAAATAATTCCAATTCTTCTCAAGCTATTCAAAACAATTGAAAGAGAGAGAATCCTCCCAAACTCCTTTTATGAAGCCTGTATCACCTTAATTCCTAAGCCAGAAAAAGATACAACAAAGAAAAAGAACTCTAAACTAATATCCTTGATGAACATAGATGCAAAAACACTCAACAAAATACTAGCCAATTGAATCTGAACACACATCTGAAAGATCATTACCCAAAACAAGTGGAATTTATCCCTGCTATGCAAGGATGGCTCAACATCTAAAAATCAATAAATATGATACACCACATTAACCAACTGAAGACTAAAAACCATGATGAGTTCATTAGATGCAGAGAAAGCATTTGACAAAATTCAACATCCTTTAATGATGAAAACCTTAAGCAAATTGGGTATAGAAGGAACATTCTTCAATATAAACAAAGCAATTTATAACAAAATCAAAACCAGCATGGGTTGGGAATACGGAAAAATTGGAGGCATTCCCATTATTATTTGGAAACAGAAAAAGATGCCCACTCTCAACATTGCTATTTAATAAAGTCCTGGAAGTTTTAGTTAGAACCATCAGGCAAGAAAAAGAAATCAAGGCAATACAAATTGGGAATGAAGAAGTCAAACTATCCCTAGTTGCCGATGACATGATTCTATATATAGGGTACCCAAAAGACTCCATGAAAAGACTATTGGGGGCCGGCACCATGGCTCACTTGGCTAATCCTCTGCCTGTGGTGCTGGCATCCCATATGGGCACTGGGTTCTAGTCCTGGTTGCTCCTCTTCCAGTCCCGCTCTCTGCTGTGGCCCAGGAAGGCAGTGGAGGATGGCCCAAGTGCCTGGGCGCCTGCATCCATGTGGAAGACTAGGAGGAAGCACCTGGCTCCTGGCTTCAGATCAGTGTAGCACCAGCCATAGCAGCCATTTGGGGGGTGAACCAAAAGAAGCAAGATCTTTCTCTCTGTCTCTCTCACTGTCTAACCCTATCTGTCAAATAAATTAAAAAAAGAAAAAAATTAATAAAAAAAGAAAAGACTACTGGGTCTCGCAAAAGAGTTTGGAAAAGTAGCAGGATATAAAACCAATACACAAAAATCAATAGCCTTTGTATACACAGATGATGCCATAGCTGAGACAGAACTTCTAAGATTAATCCCATTCATAATAGTTACAAAAAATTTAAATAACTTGGAATAAATTGAACAAAGGATGTCAAAGATCTCTATGATAAAAATTATAAAACATTAAAAAAAGAAATAGAAGAGGACATAAAAAAGTGGAAAAATTTTCCATGTTCATGGACTGGAACAATTAATGCCATCAAAATGTGCATACTACTTAAAGCAATTTAGAGATTCAATGTGATCCCAATCAAAATATGAACAACATTCTTCTCAGATCTAGGGAAATTGATGCTAAAATTCGTATGCAAACACAGAGACCCGAATAGCTAAATCCATCTTGAACAATAAAACCAAAGCTGGAGGCATCACAATACCAGGCCTCAAGACATACTACAGGGCAGTTATAATCAAAACAACCTGTAACTGATACAAAAAACAGATGTGTAGACCAATGAGACAGAATAGAAACTCCAGAAATTAATCTACACGTATACAACCAACTTATCTTTGACAAAGGAGCAAAAACCAACCCCTGGAGCCAAGACAGTCTCTTCAAAAAATGCAAAAAATGGTGCTGGGAAAACTGGATCTCCTCTTGTGGAAGTATGAAACAAGAATTCTACTTTACACCTTGCATAAAAATACACTCAAAATGGATCAACGACCTAAATCTGTGATGTAATACCATCAAATTACTACAGAGACTTGGAAAAACCTACAAGACATTGGCATAGGGAAAGACTTCTAGGAGAAGATCCCAAAAGCACAGACAATCAAAACCAAAATTAACAAGTGGGATTACATCAAATTGAGAAGATTTTGCACAGCAAAAGCACACTCTGCAAAGTGAAGAGGCAACCAACAGAATGGGAGAAAATATTTGCAAACTATGTGACTGATAAAGGATTAGCTTCCAGAATCTATAAGGAGTTCAAGAAACTCAACAACCACAGAACAAATAACTTAGTCAAGAAATGGGCAAAGGACCTGAACAGACATTTTTTCAAGAGATGAAATTCAAATTGCCAATAGACACATGAAAAAATGCTCAGATCACAAGCCACAAGGGAAGTGCAAATTAAAACCATGAAGAGGCTCACCTCACCCCTGTTAGAATGGCTCTGATACAGAACTAAACAAACAACAAATGCTGGTGAGGATGTGGGGAGAAATGTACCCTAACCCACTGTTGGTGGGAATGTAAACTGGTATAGCCACTATGGAAGACAGTATGGAGACACCTCAGAAATCTGAATATAGATCTATCATATGACCCAGCCATCCCACTTCTGGAAATTTATCCAAAAGAAATGAAATCAGCATATGAAAGAATGAATTGTACCCCCAAGTTCATTGCAGCATAATTCACAAAATCTAAGATATGCAATCAACCTAGATGTCCATCAACTAAGACTGCATAAAGAAATTATGGTATATATATACTATGAAATACTACACAGTGGTAAAAAATGAAATCCTGTTATTTACCACAAAATGGATACAACTGGAAACCGTTATACTTAGTGAAATTAGTCAGTCACAAAAATACAATATGTTCTCTCTGATCTGTGGTAACTAACAGAGTACTTAAAATGTAATCTATGGGAGTGAACCTGTCACCTTGAGAAACGGCAATCTTGAACTGCCCTTGCCTTGACTTTTCTTGTTTGTTTGTTAATTTTTATGTATTTTTTCTCTTTTCTTCATAGTATTTGGTGAACTCTCTACTTAGTGTAGGGTTAACCTTATGAGTAAAAAATTAACTGAAAATTGAGCTCTGTAAAACATAAAAGGGATCACATAAATAAGACCGATGTCAGCTAATAATAATTGATAAAATTAAAAAGGAGAGTGATCCAACATGGGAAGTGGGATACACAACAGATTCATAGAATGACGAATGCCCTAAACAGCATCTGGGCCCAGAATCAGCTCTTAAGGCATTCAGATCTGGCTAAAAAGCACATGAGAGTATTTCAGGCATGGAAAATCAAGACACTGTGGCAAAAAATGACCTAAATAAAAGATCTCTGTGAATGAGATCCTGGTGAAAAGAAAGGGCCATTAAAAAAGGAGATACCTTTCTCTGAAGGGAAGAGAGAACTCCCACTTTGATTACAGCCTTGTCTAAATAAGATCAGAGTTTGTGAACTCAAGAGGCTTCCATAGTCTAGGCATCTCATGACAAGTGCCTTAGGTGATCACTGACGTCATAAATAAGAGTGTCAGCCGGCACCACGGCTCACAAGGCTAATCCTCCACCTTGCAGTGCCAGCACACCGGGTTCTAGTCCCAGTCGGGGCACGAGATTCTGTCCCGGTTGCCCCTCTTCCAGGCCAGCTCTCTGCTGTGGCCAGGGAGTGCAGTGGAGGATAGCCCAAGTCCTTGGGCCCTGCACCCCATGGGAGACCAGGACAAGTACCTGGCTCCTGCCATTGGATCAGCACAGTGCGCCGGCCAAAGCGGCCAAATGGAGGGTGAACCAACGGCAAAGGAAGACCTTTCTCTCTGTCTCTCTCTCTCACTGTCCACTCTGCCTGTCAAAAAATAATAAATAAATAAATAAATAAATAAATAAAAGTGTCAATTATTAAATCAACAACAGGAGTCACTATGCACTCACTCCCCATGTAGGATCTCTGTCCTTAATGTGTTGTACTATGCGAATTAACAGTAAAACTAATCTTCAAACAGTACTTTATACTTTGTGTTTCTATGTGGGTGCAAACTGTTGAAATCTTTACTCAGTATAGAGTTGATCCTCTGTATATAAAGATAATTAAAAATGAATTTTAGTGAAGAATGGGATGGGAGAGGGAGTAGGAGATGGGATGGTTTGTGGGTGGAAGGGCGGTTATGGGGGAAAGAACAGCTATAATCCAAAAGTTGTACTTTTGAAATTTATATTTATTAAATAAAAGTCTTCTATACAAAAATAAGAATGGGAAAGGAAGAGGGAGGAAGAAGAAAGGTGAAAAGGTGAATGAGAGGGAAGTAGAGGGGGAAGAATCACCATGTTCCCAAATTTGTATATATTAAATGCATGAAGTTGTAGTCCTTAAACAAAATTAAGAAAAAAGAGGGGGAAAAAGAATGTATCTAGCCTTGGGATTGGCATTGTGGCCTAATGGATTAAGCCACTGCCTGTGACACTGGCATCCCATATGAGTGTTGTTCAAATCTTGGCTGCTCCACTTCCAATTCAGCTCCCTGTTAATGTGCCTGGGAAATCAGTGGAAGACAGCCAAGTACTTGGGCTCCTGTACTCATCTGGGTGGCTCTGATGAAGCTTCTGGTTTTGTCCTGGTCCAGTTCTAGTCATTGCAGCCAGTTGAGAAGCAAACCAATGGATGGAAAACGTCTCTCTATTTCTGTACCTATGCCTTTCAAATGAGTAAATAAATCTTTCAAAAATGTAAAAAGTATAAAAGAATAAGAAAGGAATGATAAGGGAAGGTGGCAGCATGGGCAGGAGAGGGGGAAGGGAAGGAAGTATCACCATGTTCCTAAATCTATTTATATGACATACATGATATCTGCTCACTTAAAAACTAAATAAATACATAAATTTTTAAAAGATTAAAGAAAAATAAATTAGCGTATTTTCACTAGTATTTTTTTTCCTTCTACATTAAACCCATCAGACATTTGGCCCATGTAGCTACTATTTCTTAGACTATCAATACATTGGACTCAAACTATCCATCACAAAACTGTTACAGAAAAAAATCACTTCAATTTAGTCAGGCTCATATATTCTATCCTTTGTACCTCATCAAAGATCAAAATAATTTAATAAGGATGGTTTTGCCTTTTGTATCACTTGCTGGTATAAGAGAAAAGAATTGAACGATGACCTACTGGGGACAAGTGGCCTGGACTGGTGAGGAGTGAGAGAATTACCAATTTTAGTGAGGCTTCTGTAAACCTGCTGCTCTTGGTCAGCCCTAGGGATCCCACAGAGAGTTGAGGGAGGTAGATTTTATTGCCAACAGTAACAGCCTATTATACCTTAAAGAGAATGACCGCACAATTTTTCTCTTAGAACTTATGTGGGTCCAAAAAATGCAAGGAAACCTTTACTAGTTGCAAAAGTTTATTGCACAAGTGAAACACCTGTGAACACATGGTTTTTGTTTTGCTCTGTCTTGTTTCTTGAGAGGCAGAAAGAGGGGTTGAGGTTGGGAACCGGAAAACAAATCTGGGTCTGCCATGAGGGTGGTAGAAAATCAACTCACTTGAACTGGCACCTGGTGCCTCCCAAGGTATGCATTAGGAAGAAGTTGGAGTTGGGAGTGGAGCAGAGACTCAAACTCAGACATGCTGGATGTGGGACTTACCTGGCAGCTTAACTGCTGGGCTAAATATACACCCCCTGAACATAGGCACACCTGCTCATTTACATATTGTTTCTGGAAGCTTTCATACTACAACGACCTGGTGGCATACTTGGAGTGAAGACATTATGACACAGAACCTAGATATTTACTCTGTGACTTTACAGAGAGATTTACAATCTCTGCTCTAGAATATATTCACATATTCTAAAACACAGGCTTAGGATCACAGCTGAACCAACATTATGGTAAAAGTCGCACCCAGGACCATTACGATGGCATAGCAGGCTAAGCCTCCGCCTGTGGCACCAGCATCCCATGTGGGCGTCAGTTCATGTCCTGGCTGCTCCTCTTCTGAGCCAGTTCTCTGCTTGTGGCCTGGGAAAGCAGTGAAAGCCCAACTGCCTGAGCCCTTGCACCCATGTGGGAGACGGGGAAGAAACTCTTGGCTCCTGGCTTCAAATAGACCAGGCTCTGACCTTTGTGACCATTTGGGGGATGAGTGAGCAGATGGAAGCTTTTTCTCTCTGCCTCTCCCTCTTTCTGTCTGTAACTTTGCCTCTCAAACAAATGAATAAAAATATTTTAAAAAAAAGTTATACTGTAAAACATTGCCTAAATCCCAGTAAGGAAACAAACACAATTACAGAAAGAAAAATTGTGCAGCAATATTTGGTCATAAAGTGGTAATCCAGGTCATAGACTGCATGCTTATAATTTTTATTTGCCCATTTAAAAAAAAAGAAAGTGTGTATTTTAAATACCTACTAGATGGCATATGGACCCAAGAATATATCCAATGACCCCAGTCTGTGCAGAGAAAGCATAAAACACATAATATAAACCTAACTGTGAAAAAGAGCTGTGCCTGACTTCTGGAATCATACTAGCTTATTCAGCAAATGAGCGGGTGAGAGTTGATTAATGTTTGTTTGGAAAGGTGGTTTTGAGACTTTCTGGAAAACGATTACATTACATGTACAATCAAAAATATTTAGTACAAGGAAACCACTTGTTATCTGTATTCCAACTTACATAAAGAAGCTGTCTCATGCACTTGCTAAAAATTGCATTCTAGGTTTTGCTGTGTTCCTCACGTATCTGTCGAAATTACTCCAAATATGTTTGGAACTCCAAGTTTTGTATTTATATATGCATAGATAGACCCAAGTATAAATCTATTTACACCATGATGTAGGGTAATTTATTAATCTAATACTTTGAAAATGTGTACTCATTTTAGTTTTGAGCTTTTCAGATTGTTTTCTATACATTAGATGTTAGCAATATTTGGTTCTCAAACCTTTTTGTATAGTACAAGAGCAAAGAATACTTTTTAGATTTTTTGAGTGGTTGGAAAAAAAATCCAGGATTTCATCACATATGAAAATGGAACCAACAGGATAGAATGCAGGCAAAAAAGAATCACTCGGAAATGGACAACAAATCCAAAACATTTTCTAAGCACATATTCTCCTGAGCTTGCTTTCCAGAGACTGTCCCAGGAAGCTTATCTTGTAGCATCACACTCAGAAGGGTGCCAGGTGCCAGACCACAACCAAGGGATGGTAAAGTCTCAAGGAACTTGTTCTAGCTGACCCCAACAACAAGAACATGCACAGGACAGGTGCCAGCCCCCAGGGATCCAGAATAAACTAGTCTCACAATAATACTAATCTCTCCTCTGGATGAAATTTGAAGCCATTTTCTGAACAGGGGATCTATGAAGCATGCTGAACCTCTATACCAGACTAAACTCTTATCTCTAAATACAAACCTCAAGACCCTAAGAATATGCCTTGCTCTGCCTGTCAAGACCGTGCTGATCCCTGGATGGGAGAGGCACTGCTTTGAGAACCATCCATAGCTTACTCCTAGCATGAATGCTCACAATCAATCTTATCCAATCAATCTTATGCCTTGCTTTGATGCAAGTGTTCACTGGCCATCCTCACCAAGCAAGAACCCATTAGTTTTGATAACAGAATTAATATGAAGTCAAGTTTTAGTGTCCATAAACAAAATTGTATTTAAACACAATCATTCCCATTTGTTTATGTTTTGTATGCAGCTGTTTTCATGTTGTAGCAGCAGGGATGAATTGGAGATCATAAGGGCAGCAGAACCTGAAACACTTAACTATTGGCTTATAACAAAAAAGTTGGCCAAACTGTGCTTAAGACAATATGGAAATTTGGAATAAGCAAAAAAGATTACAGGATATCCCCAGTGCAAAACTATACACTATCTTCACCATCTCAACTCCTTGGAAAAACCAGTTTCACTCTGTTTGTACATTTATTTCAAAATTCCTTTGCTCCATAGAAATTTAGAATTCACTGAACCTCGTTAACACCTACCTAGTTCTCATTTTAGCCATGAGTTAAACAAAATCCTTAATACAGTTTTATTTCATATGTATGAAAATCATTATTTTTCCTGCTTAAAATTTATCCAGCAGAACAAAAGAACACATCAAAGAATATGTATTATTCTTGCTGTCCCCACCACTTGCGTCACGAGAGGGAGCCTACAGAAAAGTGATCTGTTTACGCTCTGCCCTTTCAGTAAGTGAATAAAAGAAAAGGCCCAGAAAAAGTGCCCTTAGGGAACACAATAATTTGCGAAATGCCAGGTGTTCATTCCAGGTTTTCTTTTGGAGAGACTTTTGAAAATGAAACAAAAGACATATTCAATAGAAAGGACACTCATTTCAAGCCAGTGAGGGCCAGTTGCAAAATTTTCTTTTTTTTTTCTTTTCTTCTGCCTTTTTTTTTAAAGAGGCATGTTGTGCCTAAAATAAAGCTGTGGGAGAATGCACCCCTGGACTGTGTCCATGCATCAAAGTCTTCTGCACAGTCTGAGGGGATGTAGGGGAACAGGTACCTCTCCCTGCAGGTTTTAATGCTGATCAATCTAGCTCCTTTAGAAGCATTTGGCTTTTAGAACTATTACCTAATATTAACTCACATGAAGCAGAGAGAATAACCTGGTTGGCATGTGTGTTTGTATACTGTGTGCAGAAGCTTAAAACTGGCTCAGAATGCAAATCACGAGAAAACTTATGACTACTTTGAATAATGGCAATGTTTTTTGGATAAATATGGATAATAAATATAATTATTTTGACAGAAAAAGCACTAATAGGAATATTGGTTTTTACTAAGTTCACATCCTTATTTTTCATAAGATTTAACTCTCCTTTAAATAGAAAGGGCAAATAAATCGTAGAAGCACAAACACGCTAAATACCTGATGTACCAGCTATGGTTATAATGATTTGCTCCTCTTTTAGTTGTTTTCTCACAGTATCTTCTGCCCAAGTGAAGATCATATGAGATATAGGATACATATAAATATTAAACCGCACTTAAATTTAGGTACCATATTAAATGAAGAAAATATCTGTCAATCTCATATCGGGTAAAGAACTATGTCCACACTAGAACCCTTATAACTCAAAAAGGAAAAAGGGAGGGAGAGGGAGAAGAGGAGTGGGAGAAGAAAAGAAGAGAGAGAAGAAGTGGGAGAGAGGGCAGAAGAGATAATCATCATGACTATCATTATTATCATCTAATTTAAAATATGGAAAAAATATAGATATGTCACCAAAGGAAAAAGCAGATATCTAATAAATACACAAAAAGTGTTAGGTATCATTTATTATTGGGTAAATACATATTTAAACCGTTCTGAGATACTACTTCATACCTACCCGAATGGCTGCAAACAAAGCATAGATTATGAACAGTTTTGACAAGAATACAGAGAAACTTGGATCCTTATCTGGTGGAATTGTAAAATTTTGTAATTATTCTGAAAAATAGCTTGGTGTACCTTAAAAATTAACATAAACTTACAGTAACCCAGTAAGTGCACTCCTATTAATCTATCCAAGAGAAACAAAATATATGTTTACTAAATAATTTATACATGAATATTCATAGAAACATCCTCATAAAGGCCCCCAGCTGGAAAAAATAAAATGATTGTCTGCTGGTCTACAGATCAACAAATATGACACACCCATGAAATATATTGATACATTCTACAACATGTATTGAAGCAAAATATTGATACATTCTACAACAAGTATTGAGCTGTGCCATCCTCACAAACAACCCATATTGCCAACTATAGGAAAACACTAATTTATTTGTCTTGTCTCTACTAATTTACTTTTTCCAGATATTTCATACAAATGAAACCACACCATAAGTAGTCTTTTGCATCTGGTTTCTTTCATGTAACATGTTTCTGAGATTACTCATGTATTCTGTTCCATTGATCTCTGTCCTATATCTGTATAATACCTTATCCATTTACTGTAATTTGATAAATAATAAATCCTGCCTTCTAATAGAGTAGCTCTTATACCTTGTTATTATACCTCAACATTATTCTCAGTCTGTTTCTTTTCTAACAGCTTTTATACTCTCCAAGACTTCCTACATAGACAATCACATCATCTATAAATAAGGACAGATTTTTTTTTATTTTCTAATTGTATCTCATGTCCTTTTACAGTAACATATTGCATTGGCCAGAATGAGCAGTACAGTAATACAAAGACAAGATAATAGCAGGATTTTTGACTGGCTCCAAATTTAAGTGAAGATACTTCTAAACTTTCATTACTAAATATGTTAACAGGTAAGTCATAGACAAGCATCTTTAATCAGGTTAAGAATGTTCTACTGTACTTCTATTCTGGTCTGGTGTTTCACAAAGAAGAATCACTGACAGCTATTTAATACTTTTCTACATCTATGGTCATGCAATAATGTACCATTTATTCTTTGTTGAGTAATAAGATGCCCCAAAACTCAGTGGCTTAAAACAGCTATTTATTATTTTCTCATGTTCCTTGTGTTGACAGAACAGATCTGCTCTGACTTGGACTCATTCATGAGGTGGGATCTGTCCACAGGCAGGATTATTAGGGTTCACCTCAGAAAGCAAGTCCTCTTCCTCCATTTGTCTTTACACTCTGTAGGAAGCAAGATGGCCCTTCTTCACAGGATAGAATCAGGGCTCCCAACAAGAAAGGGAAAGCATGGTGTGCAAACATTGTTACACCTCTTCTTCCACTGGATTTGCTAAGAGCCCACTGGCCAAACAGATTTACATACTGAGCCCGGATTCAAAGGGTGGGAAAACAGATTCCATGCCTTGATAGGAGGAGCAGCAAAGAATGTATGGCCACATTTGATGCCCTAGACTCTGTTTTATTAAGGTAATACAGTAAATTAAAACTTCTTTCTTATATGGAATCACTTTTTCTATGATACAGATACCAAGGAATATGCCATTTTTTATACAACTGTCATATAAGACATTCTGAATTCATTTTGCTAATATTATGTAACAAGCAGAGTAAGATCTGTTTCCCCAAAACTCATGCAGCTGTTTAAACTTTATGTCTCAATGTTGATTAACTAAAGATAGAGACTCCATTTAATGATGATGGTTGAGAGGTAGGGTCAATGGGAGATATTTGAGATATTGGAGGATTGCCCTAGGAAGGGAGTTTCCACTATAAACTGAAATAAACCTTTTCTTTCCCAAAGAAATATCTCGGGTATTTTAATGTAATGAAAAGTGACCAATATATGTCACATGTAACGGGTGTGTATAATCAGAAGAGATTGGTGCCTATGTTTTTCGTATTTACTCATTTATTGTTATTTATTTGAAAGAATGGCAGAGAGAGGGAGAACAAGACCACCAGACAGGAAGACTAGCCTTCCATGTGCAGGCTCACTCCTCAAATGCCCACCAAGCCAGGTATGAGCATGGAACTTCGTCTGGTTCCCCACATGGGTGGCAGGAATTCAAGGACTTGGGGATCTGTGCTGCCTCCCAGGGTGTGCTTTTGTAAGAAGCGGAAATCAGAAGCAGAGCCGGTACTTGAACCCAGGCACTCTTAATGTGAGATGCAGGAAGCACAGGTAGCAGTGGCACTGTGCTTCCAAAGGGCGCTCTCCTCTGCCAGGTTTTCCTCTCTACATCTATCCTACTGTGGTTTGGGAACAAGACTTCTCGATTAAGGAGATTTCATTCTTTCTCTTTTCCCAGAGCAGTGATCAACTATCCCTTAAACAGAGATGTTCACAATATTTCTGTTGTCTGTGCAAGCATGGGACAATGGGGGAAGCATAAGCATGTTAGAGTTGATTGGCTTTTTAAATTCAATTTGCTCTTTGGCTTTTCAGTTTTCCACATATTTTGTGAGTCAATTATGAAAATGTAAATTTTTAGCTATGCATTCATTACCTATAAATTTTACATTGGCTTAAATATCTATGAGCCCTTTTTTTTAAAAAAATGAATTTCTTTATTATGTCTCTCTGTTGTTTTTTATATCACACTTGATAGATATTTACAAATAATTAAAGTCTTCAAAAAATCAAAGTGGTTGTGTTAATCATCTCTCTCTTTGCCTGTATTATACTGAAAAGTTCTAATACATCTTTGATTCTCCTCTTTTGTTCCACCTACTTTTATTCTATTTTTCCAGTTTCTAACTTCTTCAGTGAAGTGAAATGCAAAAAAAAAAAAAAAGAAGAAGAAGAAGAAGAAGAAGAAGAAGAAAAGGAAGAAGTGAAGGAAGGGAAAAAGAACAGATCTAAAAAGAAACATTCCTCTTGATAGAGTGTATCTTCCAAAAATTATCTCTTGAGTGGTTATTGGAGATCAACCCTTTTAGCCATGTCTAACAAAAAACTCTCTCCATGAAAAGAGGCCTCAAAAACCGTATATCATGTTCTTGCAAAGAAATACAGTAGCATATTGATGTTAATCCACTCTAAACTAGCTTATATTTGCTAAAATAACATTCAGGCCACCCTGAAAATTACATGTTCTTTCATGTTATCGTTGTATATCACTGACTCGTTCAACTAAAAGAACTTTCTTATTTCATTTCTCTTTTCCTAAATAATATCTTTCATCTGTGACAACACTGTATACTTATATGTGATAATTGCTTATCAGCAATAGTATTAAATGAGATATATTTTTAGACTTAGTATATACATCTAAAAATAAGCCCTCAGAAACTATTTTACAAATAACATATATCTCAGGGGCTGGTGCTGTGGCATAGCATGTTAAGCCGCTGCCTGCAGTGCCAGCATCCCATATGGACACCGGTTCGAGTCCCGGCTGCTCCACTTCTGATCCAGCTCTCTGCTGTGGACTGGGAAAGCAGTAGAAGATGGCCCAAGTCCTTGGGCTCCTGTACCTGTGTAGGAGGCCCAGAGGAGGTTCCTGGCTCCTGGCTTCAGATCAACCTAGCTCCAGCTGTTGCTGTCATTTGAGGAGCGAACCAGCAGTTGGAAGACCTCTCTCTCTCTATCTCTGCCTCTGCCTCTGCCTCTGCCTCTCTGTGACTCTGCCTTTCAAATACATAGGTAAGTCTTTAAGAAAATGATATATATCCTCATAGTTAATCAATTAGTCTTTTTGGAGGGAGGTTTAATAGACAAAAAGAAAAAAGAAACAACTTGGTGCTGGCCTGCTTTGTGTATTTAGTGAATGTGTTTTAAAACTCAGTAGCAGTTTTGAATGTTTGAAGTCAGGCTGAGAAGACATGTCCAAAATTAGAGACTTTTAAAAGGGTCAAACTTAATAAAACCGGTAATTGCTTACTCTTGTAATAACACTGGCAATTGCTAATTTCAAAAAGTGCAATATTCATAAGACCAAAGCTAATGTCTTTTGACAGGCTTCTGTTTATCTAGTGATGACTATCAGGTAGTTCAATAGTGGCTTTCATGATTATTTCAATAAGAGGCATGGCTTTGCAAAGACTTTGCAACATGTACTACAAAATTTCTGTAGTTCTGATTGGAAAAGCCTGGCTTGGTCGTGTGAGCAAATGTAGGCCACACCATGTTGCCATTACTCAGCTTGGAAAGCAGGGGGAAGGCAAAAATAGATAATTTCACAGTATACATGAGTCAGATTTTTGTGTTACTTTAACTGATATACCTAACGGAAGCAATTTAGGAAGGAAGAAGGCTTTTTGGCTCACAGTGTTGCAGATGTACAATCCAAGACCAGGTGGCCCCACTGGTCTGGTGTCTGATGATGGTAAGGGGTAATGGAACTGTGGAGGGAAGCTCACATGGCAAGCACAGAAGTAAGAGTCGGGCTTAGCACAGCTTACATAACCAGCTCTCACTTGAGAAACATCTTCTGAGGGCAAGCCCGCAATGAGTAAGGTCCCACAATGCCCACTTCTCAGAGAGGATAATTGGATCAAGCGTCTGCCCTTAATCCATCAGCCATTAGCATCAACACGTTACCTGTTAACATATGACATTAGGTCTGTATATCTGCATGAGCTGGAGAGCCAAATGTTGCTCAAACCACAACACAGTATTATATTTTAGTCTGTCCTCACATATTTTCTCCAAAGTTTTCAGTAGAAAAAATCGATTCCAAAGAATACTTATGATCTTAACTTTTAGACATTTTGAGGGTTCCATAATAAGTAGTTGGTACAAATTTAGGAATTTTTTTTTTTGTGAAACATCTTTATCTTGCCTATATACTCTAACTTTGGCCATGTTTAACAGCATCAGTCTCATATAAAAAATCAGCCTCTATTCTGTTAAGTAAGCACACCTTTAATGTGTATTGTATGAAGTATCTCTTCACTCATCAACTCCCCTCCATAACCACAATGAGAGCCATTTACATTATATCTGGTCTTTTCTTCCGTATTTAGAATTAAGAACATAGATTCCAATATGTATGGACCCACTTTCCCACTTTTCTCTAAGAATTTTTTATTTTTCACCAAGCGTAAATGTCTTTTTTTTTAACTTTTATTTAATGAATATAAATTTCCAAAGTACAGCTTATGGATTACAATGGCTTCCCCCCATAACATCCCTCCCACCCGCAACCCTCCCCTTTCCCACTCCCTCTCCCCTTCCATTCACATCAAGATTCATTTTCAATTCTCTTTATATACAGAAGATCAGTTTAGCAAATGTCTTTTTTTAACACATGGATCTGCTTAAGAAACAATATCTGCTATTATATTTCTTTGGGAGTAATAAGAGTAGTTTTATTGTTGCTAGTACTATTTAACTGTGAAATTCACTGCAAATCTTATTCAAAGATATTTAATTTTTGATTCTTTCTTGTGAAAATCATTCGTGAAATACTTATCAAATTCTCCCAAATTCCTGAGATGGAACATAATGCTTCCAATTTCATATAGAATATATGCCACAAGTAAGTATTTTCATTGGCCCCATTAGCTTTCATTTTGGTCTGAAATCACTGAACAAAAGTAGGCAACAAGGTTGAATTCAAACATTGTTTCTGTGCTGGATAATTGAAGCAGATCCTGTAAACCACTGATTAAGTGAAGTATATTGCCATGAATCCTTCCCCTGGATTCCAGTAACCAGCAATGTTACAGAAAATAAACTACTATAGTAACCAGATTAAATTACTATCTTTTAGATTATTTATTTAAAAAGCAGAGTTACAGAGAGAGAAGGGGATCTTCTACCTGCTGGTTCACTCACCACGTGACCTCAATGCCTGGGGCTGGACCAGACCAAAGACAGGAGCCTGGAACTCAGTCCAGGTCTCCCACACAGGTAGCAAGACCCAAGTACTCAGGTCTTCCTCTGCTTTCCCACGCACATTTGCAAGGAGCTGGATTAGAAGTGGAGCAATAGATATTTGAGCCACCCTTCCTACGAAATACTGGCATCACAGCAGTGACTTAATTCACTGCACCACAGTGCCAGTCAGATTCAATTATTAATACGCCTGGTTTAGCCTAAGTGAAATATTTTGTCCCTATTATACAAAAAATGGATAATTCATATGTGGTATTTGACTAACACTCCAGATAAGTACATTTGTCAGTATTGCAGAGAAACAAATAATAAGCATTCTCCCATACTAAATAAAACCAGATGGGCCTGTATTGTGATGTAATGGGTAAAGCCATCATCTGCAATGCTGGCATCTCATATGGATGCCTGTTTGAGACCTGGCTGCTCCACTTCCAAACCAGCTCCCTGGTAATGGCCTGGAAAGCAACAGATCACTCAAGTGCTTGGGCCCCGGCCACCCAAGTGGGAGGCCTGGAAGAAGCCCCTGGCTCTTTTTTGGTCTGGCCCAGTCCCAGCAGGTACAGTCATCTGGGGAGTGAATCAGTGGCTAGAAGATCTCTCTCTCTCTCTTCCTCTCTCACTTCCTCTCTCTCTCCCTCTCTCTCTCCCTCTCTCTCTCTCTCCCACTCGCTCTCTCGCTCTTTCTCTCCTCCTTCTTACTCTGTAACTCTGACTTTCAAATAAATCTTTAAAAATTAAAAAGTACAAAAATAAAAATAAAATAAAACCAAGACAACGAAAACAACCATTTACTAGGAGAAAATTTGCTACAGAAACTCTCCTTTTGGGGCAAAGAATATTTCCGCCAAGTGAACGTACTATATTAAAAGCACACTCTCTCTCAACAATGACTCTCACATTTATCCCTGTGGGGAGCAACTGGGAGCAACTCGGACTAGACTAAGTTACTGGAATTAAGACTTATTCTATGCATCTGCTCTCCCACAATATGGCGCTGGGAGAGGAGGAAACAGCTTCTACACAGCTGCCTCCAGTTCAACCAATAAACAGCAGGAGCTGCTCCTGATTGGAGGAGAGCAGCGTACTCGGCGTGTGGGTAGCAGAGTTGGGATTGGTGGAAGAGGACTATAAAGGAGGAGAGAGACAACATGCACCAGGAACATCTAAGGGGAACATCTATCTGAAGGAACACCTGAGCAGCCCCCGAGAGAGCCGGCCGGCGGTGTGCCGCTCCCCCGCGGAAGTGGGGAAAGTGGCTAGGGGGAACCGCCTTTCCACGGAGGTGGAAGGGTCGGTAGCCAACCCGGGAAGAACCAGCAGCAAACCCGGGGAGGGCCGAGCAGACAAAAGAACAGTGCAGGGTCTAGTGTCGTTCCTCCACGAAGAGGGAGAGCGACATAATGGTGCCGTGACTCGGATAGGAAGCCTAGGCAGGGTTTAGTGTCGTTCCTCCATGAAGAGGGGGAGCGACAATCCCCACCTTCCTGGTTCAGATTTCCCTCTTTGGTTCAGGTCCCTGTATACCAAAAACATAACTCCTAACCAGGTTTTTGTCTCTGGTACCTCATTGCCCCTAATCCATATTAACTCAATGGCAGAGTGAGGTTCTCAAAACAAAACAAGGACTTTGTGAAGTCAATATTTTACAACAGCTCTTCATTACCTGTTAAAGTCCAGCCAAATTATCTGGTATGCAACATCTGAATCACGAGGTCTAAAGTTCTAGTCCAGCCTTCCTGCAAACTGCACGCCTTGACTTCAGGTGTACCCTGGTCCATCAGAACTTGCAGGGGGTAAGGAACAGTCTCCTGAGATCTTCACTCTCCATCTAAATGGTTCTTGCTTTCTTCTTCCAAAGTAGCCATCCCTTGTTTTTTCACTCACAGCACTTGTTGCTAGTTTTCAGGCCATGCGAATCTTACCTGCCTTACTGTATTGCAACATCTTGAAGCCTGAAATTTCCTCCTCCTCTTTCAGCCATCCCTTTCACAACATGCAACATGGTGAATTAAAGAGTAGTAGTTAAAGTTACAATAGAGGCATTGGATTGCAGTCTAAAGATTAGGAGAGCAGGTAGTTTGTCATTCCCTATTCCCAATCATTTTGGTAAACAGGTACTAAAATGACCATGTTCTCCAAAGATATGGCAATGAACAAATCTCCAAGTAAAAAAATCTAATACAAACCAGTGAGTTTATATTAAAGGGGTCTCAATTCTAGATATTATTAAAACTCATCGCAGAATTCCTGGAATAAGCCACTCAATTACTACATTTACTTTCCTATGCTATTTATTTTTACTAGAAAGTATAAATTGATTTTGATAAATGGACAAATAATTTAATTGGTAATATAATCCGCAAATATTCCACTGACTTTAATATTAAGAAGGAAAAGAGTGAAGCAAAGTATCACCATTGAATATATAATGACATGTTCAAATTCAGTAGCTAGAAGTGTGGCAAAAGCTGAATTAACTATGTCATAAGATGGATGACTTCCCATTAATTGCATTTTAAAATAATGCTAAGATTCTATTAATTATGAAGCCTTTTCATTCTGTCTATAAACAGAAGAGGTTAAGTCAATTTTATGTACTTCAAAGAATTTTTTAAGTATCTGTTACATGAATACTTGAATAATTAGGACATTCATTATTTTTACAAAGATTTATGCATTTATTTTGAAGGTCAGAGTTACAGAGAAAGAGATGTTCCATATGCTGGTTCACTCCCCAGATGGCCTCAACAGCCAGGGAAGGGCCAGGCCAAAGCCAGGAGCCAGGAGCTTCATCTGGGTCTCCCACATGGGTGTCTGGGTCCCAAACACTTGGGCCATCTTCTGCTGCTTTTCCTAAGCCAACAGCAGGAAGCTAGATCAGAAGTGAAGCAGCTGCGACAGGAGCCAGTGCCCATATGTGACGCTGGCACCACAGGCAGCGGCTTTACCAACTGCTCCACAACACCGGCCCAAGGACATTCATCACTTTTAAAAATGACTCTTCTCTCTACATCAACACATCTTCACTTCCCCTCTTCCTCCCATTCCTCCTTATCCTTCTCATTCTCTCTCTCTCCCTCTTTCTCATTCATTCTTGCTGTCTTATTTACTCTGTCTCTGTAATGCATTTAAATACTCAGGTATTTAATATATGTGTTTAAAAGATAATAAGAATTGCACACAGAGACATTTGCCAGTAACTAACAACAAATGGAACCACAGAATGTTAGAGGCTGCTATTCAGCAAGTACTATGAGTTAGAAGATTGAAACTAATAGAAGCTAATTTTCATCCAGTATTAACCAAAACATGTCATAGATGTATTGTTATATGCTCAGTCCTCATTACTTCTGGATTCCTTATTTACAAATGTGCCCACCTATTAAAATTTATGAGTAACCAGAAAATCAGTTGCAAGTTTTTGTGGTTATTTGGAGACTCACATAGATCATCAGATTTTCTGAGTCACCTGCCATGCACCGCACTGAGGTTAAACAAAGACATGCTCTGCTTTCTTGTTCCAGCTCTCATATTGGACACAAGGGCCCTCTTTTGTGGTCTAGGTAGTGCCAAGTTTCACAAATTTTTGTGCTTTTAGTTGGTATTTATTTGCTGTTTAAATTGGATCCCAAATGGAGTGCTAAAGTGCTGTTTAGTGCTTCTAGGAAAACACTGTGGTATGCTTTATAGAAAAAAAAAACACAAGTGTTTGATGAGTTCTGTTCAGGTGTGATTACATTGCTATTGGTTTTAAGCTCGATGCTAATGAACCATCAATACACATATATTAAATAAAGATTCTTTAAATAGAAACACATGTAAAGCAGGGTTATGTTCTGACTGCTTCACAAAAATGTGTCCTGGAGGAGTCTAACTACATCTCTTCTAAGAGCAAGTGTTCAACATTTTCTAGTTCAGGGTTCACACAACTTTACAGAACATAATCACCACGAATAATAAATTGCCTGAATATCACACATACACACACACACACACACACACATACGGGATAAAACAGTCTGAAGCAGATATAAAATTAAATAATCAAAAGACAGGTAATGCTAAAAAAATACGTTTTTCTTTTGAGCACTTCATGCTCAATAACACTATGTTTTCATAAAACTGGTTACAGGAAGAGTAACATTCTATTAGCTTGTTTGAGACACTTTTAAAGATTTATTTATCTATTTCTTTGAAAGGCAAAGTGACAGGGAGCATCCCAGAGATGGAAAACATGATAGATAATATAGAGGAAGAAAGAGAGAGACAGAAAAACAAAGAGAAACACGCACACACACACATACAGAGAACCGTATCGGTCATCTGCTGGTTCACTCCCCAAATGGCTGCAACAGCCAGGTCCAAGTCAGGCTGAAGCCAAGAGCATGGAACTCCTTCCAGGTCTCCCAGGGTCTCCCAGGGTCTCCCAGGTAGGTGGCAGGGGCCCTAGTACTTGAGCCATCATCTGCTGCTTTCTCAACCGTGTTAACAGGAAGCTGATGGGAAGCCAAGTAGTAGGGACTTAACCAGTTTTTTGCTCCAAAATGCCAGTATATGCCAGTTCAGTACTGCTAAACCCACTGTGCTACCACACCAGCCCCTCTGATAACTTTAAAGATAAAAATAGTCCTAAGTCCTCTAAGCACAATCTCACAGAACTTTCAGATTTTTCCAATACTTTCCATCTTTGCAATATTCTTAGTTAAACTGCAATGTCTTTGTTGTTTGAGAACCTAAGGATCCTCAAAAAAGTTCATGGAAAATGCGTATCGTGAAAAAAATAAACCATGCATAGATTTCAAAATTGTTTTGCACCAGGATACATTGACTTTCCAATTTCACTTTTTCATGAACTTTTTTTAAACACCCTTGTACTCTTACTTCATGCTTACAGGACCCCATATTGTTTGGTTGGATATTTCCAGTAGAGTAAGTACACAAAACAATTACTCAATCTGCAGTCTAAATAACTTTTTGAATTTATGTTCTAAAATTTTGTTCAAAAAATTATTGCTTTCATTATAATGTATGGAAAGTTTTCTCTGTTAATCAATGGCATAATAGAGAAAATATGGCCCTTAACATGTTCATAATCTCAATCATTCCTCATTATTAAGTCATTTTAGATCATTAATTAAATTCTCCATGATTAAATCTTTAAGATATTAAAGATAATTTTGTCATTAGTAATATTATAGTTGGTGCCATGCTACAGACAGTATAAAATAATTTACAAGGAAACAGTATTAATCCACAGAAAGTTGATAGATTTGAAAAAGTTATTAGTAGGCATAGTTTACTATAGTTCTTTATAACTATGTATCTCTGACTTTACATTTATGTGCTTTTTTACATAGGATGAATATTTCTTTTCTTAAAAAAATTTATTTCTTTATTTGAAAGGCAGAGTTACACAGAGATAGAGGCAGAGAGAGACAAAGAAATCTTCCATCGATGATTCACTCCCCCAGATGGCCGCATAGTCCAGAGCTGTGCCAATCCAAAGCCAGGATCCAGGAGCTTCTTCCTGGTCTCCCACACAGGTAGAGGGGCCCAAGGACTTGAGGTATCTTCGACTGCTTTCCCAGGGCATAACAGAGAGCTAGATCGTAAGAGGAACAGTAGGAACTCAAACCGGTGCCCATATGGGATGCCAGAACTGCAGGCAGCAACTTTATCCGCTATGCCATAGCACCGGCCCCAACACAGGATGAATATTTCTAAGAGTTACCGCTGCTGTGGAGGTGGTATAAAGTAATGGTTAAAAATACAGAGTTCAGGCCTGCGCCATGGCTCAATAGGCTAATCCTCCGCCTTGCGGCGCCGGCACACCGGGTTCTAGTCCCGGTCGGGGCGCCGGACTCTGTCCTGGTTGCCCCTCTTCCAGGCCAGCTCTCTGCTGTGGCCCGGGAGTGCAGTGGAGGATGGCCCAGGTGCTTGGGCCCTGCACCCCATGGGAGACCAGGATGAGCACCTGGCTCCTGGCTTCGGATCAGCGCGGTGTGCCGGCCATGGCGTCCATTGGAGGGTGAACCAACGGCAAAAGGAAGACCTTTCTCTCTGTCTCTCTCTCTCACTGCCCACTCTGCCTGTCAAAAAAATTAAAAAAAATTACAGAGTTCACCTATCATCAGCCAAAGTAGTATTCACATCCCCGCAGCTGCTCTCCAAGCCTTTAACTTCTTTAATCCTTAGCTTCCTCTTTAGTAAAAACGACCCAATTCCAAAATCAGGAAACTCTAAAAATGAAAAGTAGTTTTGAAAGCTTATTACCAACTCACTTGTCTGAGAACCTCATCTGGACTGATGTGAGGCTATTTATGTGCTTTATAGTACCCCTTAATACTTTAGTAGCGTTATGTTTTGCTATAAAACATTAATATGTTTGATTACAGGCTGCCAACCCACCCAGAATCCACCAGGCAAGGGATTTTGGAATAGTAAAAGTCTACCTTGAAATTTCCAGGAAGAAAAAGTGACTTTACATACATCTGTACACATATGAGTTCATGAAAGCAGACCGTATCACCCTAGCTCATACCACCTTCAGCTCAACAAAGGGTAAGCATGGAAATTCACAGTGTTCATTAAAGTACTCAGGGTGATCTGCAGCTTACCTCTGCCTTTGGGAGGTCCCTGCCTGCCAAGTCCCAGGACAGCTTTTCTCTGCGTCTCTGACTTTCTACTTACACCACTGAGCCTGTCTGACTTCCCTTTCTTGAACATAATTCATCCTTTCCTTCAAGTCTTGAGTTGTGCAATTCCAGGTGTTCCACACATGTCAGCGAGTCACCCAGGCTCTCCCCCAACACTCACACAATCATCCAAACGGACCCATGAAATAGATCCCTTTTAGTCCAGATCTACAGAGGATAATGAAATAGATGAAGTGCCTCTGGCTTCCATTTGCCTCTCTATAAAGCCTTCCCCATATAAAGTGGTAATATCACCCCTTTTGTTCACACTTTACATTGGTTTCCCATTTCAATTTGAATATAAGCCACACTCCCTTCCAAAATGGCCATATGCACGATATGATTTGGTCTCTTATTGTAAGAACTTGTTTCATATCATACATCTCTTCCTCATTCACACGCCTGTTGCCTTCTTTTTTCCAGTTTCCTCCTTCTTCCTCCATTTCAATACTTCCATTGCAGATCTGTAATGATCATCATTAACATTTTTTTGGCTTAAAGGTCATTTTTAGAGAGAATCTTTTACTGATCACCCTGTATTTAATAAAAAAAAAAAAAAAACCTCTTTCCTCTAAATTATGTTCTCTTTTTTCTTATATTTTATTAATGGCTTGCATCACTCTCTGAGTTGATTTCATTTGTGTGTTTAGGGTTTCTTCCCATGAACACCTACCATTAGATGTAAGCTTCAAAAAGGCAGAGGCTCTTTCTGAACTGCCTACAGATATGTTCTGAGAACAGTGTCTGGCCTACAGCCTATGCTCAATAATAGTGTATTGTAAGAGCCATCCCACTGGCTTTGCAAAACAGTAAACAAATATTTGAATTTGAAAAATAATTAAGTAAATAAAAACATCACTCTAACAAAGATTCCAGTGTTTCACCAGGAGAAATAAGTTACATAACAAAGGTAGAACAGCAGGATGCAGAACGAAATGTTGTGTGGGCTGAGGGAACAGGGAAATCCTAAGGACTAAGAAGGTCAGGGAAGATGTCTCAAGAACAGTGTTTGTCCATATTCATAGTTCTACCCCCAAACGGTACTGGGATGTTGTTGGACAATTTTCTATACGCATATAGGAAGAAAATCTCAGTATGGCAAAGATGTGACAGACCTGTGCCTTATGAAGCATATATTACTACATTAAATATTGATTTCTCATGAGTTCAAGGTATTCGAATCTGGGTACTGAACTCAGCTTGAAGCTGGTAATATTGATTTGGTGAAGCATTTGTCAATAGCCAAGATTAAAAGAAAAAATAAGTAATCCCACTTACCCTGACTTCAGGGATACATAATAAAAGTCACAAAATGGAGGAAAAAGAAGAAGAATTTTTACTTAAGGAAATCAAGGTGCCCGATACAACAAGCATAACATTGTAACACTCAGTATAGGCTTTGCACACAACCAGCAATCAAGGGTATTAGCATCTAATTTTAAAAATGCATAGAATCTTTTTTACAACAATTTCTACCAAAGAAGACAATGGCTATTATGGGAAACATGAAGAGCCAGAATCCTATTTTAAACTGTAATAGGTCTTCCAATTTTTATTGAGTGTTCTCACTATGTTTTTGTTATTCTACTTCAATTTTACAAGTTCCACAAAATGCTTACCTCAAAGAAAATTCTAAGGAACAATGAAGTCATTGTTGTCCAAGAAAATCTCATATTCTAGGATATATATTTATTACAGGTCAATTCTCATGGAGTAAAAGCATATGTACAAAAGACAGGAATACAAAGTCAAATATTCTTTCCAATTTCACACACTGTCCTGTAAAATAGATATGACAATGAACAGAAAGCATAGATTCTAACCAGCTACACTTCTTTAAGCCTCAATTCCCTTACCTTCAAATAAGGAAAGTTGAGACAAGATAATTCTTCAGGTCTCTTTCAGGGCCTTACCCCAAAAAAGACATTCTGCATTTACTTGAGAGTAAAAGCAGAGCAGAATATTAAAGGACAAAAAGTAAACAAGTATTTTCCCAAACTCAGCAGCATACATTTTCTGAGAAAATTCTAATAACATGAAACAATTTCAAGGAAAGTAATAACAGAATGATTGTCATCATTTTAAGTAGCATTACCTCTAAACAAGCTACTGTAGCTAAGTTGATCATAAATGGCCATCGGAAGTTTATTAGTTGAAGAAAATGTCTAATAGAAGTCTGAATACTGTATGGGAAATTAGACTTGACTTGAAATGTAAATACAAAGAGTTCACAGGTTTTTTGAACTCTGAAATGTCACAGAGAGTATGAGAAGAACCAGTTTATACTTAGCCTTTATACTTAATTAGATGAATATGACCAACAAAAGAATCAAAATGACACTCTAAATTTCATTTTGTAAGCTGTGAAAACAAGGTGATTAGATAGCCTTTCCAGAAGAAAAATACTAGGAAGTCTACATAAATTAGTCTTTGGGTTCTCATAGACTTTATAGAAACTATAACCATAAAATAGCAATCTCAACTGCTTAGAGTCACATAAAGTAGGCATATTCAGTACAATTTTATGGGCCAACTAGAAATAATGAATACACAAAAGCATGATTAATATAAGTACAAAAATTATTGTGCAGATTTCAAACCAATGTCATCTTAGAGAAATGTGTAAATGTGAAATAGGATTTTGATGAATTACTATAATTAGACCATTATCAAAAGAAATTATTTGTCTCAATGTAATAGCACTTCACTCAGGATAAAGAGACAATTTCATAAAAATTTTTAAAAAGTTCTACAACACAGTCTGGTCAAGAACTACATAGTAAAACATGCTTGGCATCTAACTCAAAGAGGCACATTTCTTCTTTTCACTTACAATGACTTACAGTAACAGAAAAAAATTATGGAAAGACTCAAATATTCATTTTCTGAAAGAAAGCAGGCACAAGCATTTCAGTATAGAAAAAATATAAAAATTTGAATTTTATCTTCATTATAATATTTCCCAGGCTTTATTATTGAAGATAACACTCATATCCATCTCCCAGTCTAAATGCTGCCTCCTGGAGGATCATTAATTTATTTATTTATTTGTCTATTTTTTATGAATTATATTCTAGAGCAAGTAGTAGATGTTAGGCCAATTGAATAAAGAACATGTTTTAAGATACAGTTGGAAAATAAGCTCATCAAACACATGGAAAATCCATTTTAGATTTAGTTCCTAAGAGAACATAAAAGATAATACTTCTTCAGAAAGTAGAGGAGATCCAAAACAGAGCTTTTAAAATAAATCTTTCACTAACTGACTAGCTTAATCAATACCATTGTGGATATTTTTCTATTTCCTTAAAGACAGGGAAAACCGACTCCCCCCACACCCATTAAAATGTACAAGATCCTATGGAGGCATTGTTGATACATTTTGAGGAAACCACTATATTTTTTAAAGATGTATTTATTATTTATTTCAGAGGCAGAATTGTAGAGAGAGAGAGAAAGAGAGAGAGAGAAAGAGAGAGTGCCATATGGGATGCCAGCATTGAAGGTGGCAGCTTAACCTGCTACACAACACCAGCTCCTATATTTGTGTTTTAAATGCTATTCTCTTCCTTCATATATGAAAATACTCAGGGAAAATAAATCCTTACAGTTTCTTACTAAGGTCTGGAGGTAATGACAGAGGTAAAGAAGTGAAAACACTACTGAGGAACAGACATTGTTCCTAGTGAAAAAGATTCCACATCCCAAATTCCAATGCCTGAGTTCATCTCCCAACTCTTAAGCCCAGTTTCCCACCAGTGCAGATCCTGGGAGTCAGTGGTGATAGCTCAAGGACTGACTTTCTGCTGCCCATGTGAGAGACATAGTTTAAGTTCTCAGTTTTAAGTTCCCAATTCTAACCTGGTCCAACCTCGATTATTGCAGACACTTCAGGAGTGAACCAGAAGATGGGAGATCTGTCTCTCTTTCCCTGTCTCTCTTTCTCTGCTTCTCTCTTTCTCTCTCTCTCTTTTTCTCATCAAAACCGTATTTCACATTTACACATTTCTCTTAGATGACATTGGTTTGAAATCGACATAATAACTTTTGTACTTATAATAGACAGGCTAACTATTTCAGGCTGTCTGTCCTTGAAATTTAAAAAAGTTACAAAAAAACTATGATTATAGTATTTTTCAGCTCTTTTATAATCCTATTAAACTATCGTTACACATGCAGTTCAATTCAACTTTGGCCAAAATATCACTATACAATATGATTGCATAAACATAAGGATATTAGACATTATAACAGGTCAAATTTCAATAAAGATACTTTTACATGCCAAATTTGATAGAGTTTCCAAGTATTTGGGCTCTGGTAAGTTCTAGGAGAGTAAAGAGAATTATTTTATTTAAGCATGAATAGGAACATATGGGATGTTCAGTGATCAAGAGAATCAAGGGCTACAGACATAATTTCTTTTTCCTTAGATTAATTCATTTAATATTGGTATATATTTTCTATCACTTCCTCATAAATCAAAATTGTGAGTAGCTCATATTCGTGATTTAATGTGTCCTGCCATGATAAGTCTGTCCATATAGAGTTTGTGTCTTTCTCTCCTGCTCTGTCTTGTTTTAATCTCTCACTTCTACAGAACACTTACAAACTGAACCAACTCAAGAAGGCAGTCAAATTATCCTGATTGCTGGGAAAAACAGGTATCAAGGAAGAAAAAGAAAGTTTCTGTTTTCACACAGAAAACACTTTGACAGACAGCAAGTTAGATCAGAAGTCTTTTCTACTGCCTCCTACATGATTGAGACAGTGAATTGGTACACTCAGATGAGATCACCCCATTGTCACACACTTGGTGCAAACACTGTCAAGTTGTAACACCCATTGAAAATGAAGATCCTTGACATCTGAGTTAACAGAGAAAAACCCAACCTTCTAACCAACGTCAACACAGCAAAATTACGTGTGAAGCTTTTTTTCTAGTGTTCAAAATCAATCTCAGCATCTTGTTTCATATAGGCAACCCCGGGTCACGTCCTACTGAGTTAGTGGAGTATTTCTCACTTTAGCTGCAAACTCAGCAGTAGAAATAATTAACATGTTTCCTTGCTCCCTTCAAAAGATGTCACAGACACTAATTTAAAAGAATACATGAAATCTTTTAAGTGAACCTAGTAATCAGGAGAGCAGATCTGTCATTCATGGCATCTTACCCCTGATAGGTTTGTTTATTCATTGATACAAGCTACTTAAGAACTACTTGAATATTAAAGAACTGGAGAAGTCATGCACCTCTATAATTTGCATCAACCCTTAACAGATGCTAACTTGAAAAGTAGATAGCAAGCAATAATTATTCACTTTTTTTCCTGAAACTAAAGTGTTACCCCCTCTAATCACTGAGAAATAAATAGACAGATGATAGATAGATGACGGGTGTGTGGTGCGGGTGGAGTAAAAGATATACTTGTGGTACAGTGGGTTAAGCTGCCACTTGGGACATCACCATCCCATATCAGAGTTCCTGGTTCAAGTCTTGGCTAAAATGCTTCTGCTCCATCTTCCTGCTAATTTACCAGGGAAGCAACAGATTATGGCCCAAGTAATTGTGCACCTGCCACTCATCTCAGAAAACAAGATGGAGTTTCTGGCACCTGGCTTTAGCCTAGCAAGTCTCAGCTGTTGCGGACACGTGAGAGGGAACCAATGATTAAACAATCTCCCTGTGTCTCTTCTCTCTCCCTCTGTCTCTGTCACTCTGCCTTTCAAATAAATAAATAAATATTTTAAATATATAAGCTATATTCTCCAAAAGATGATCTTTCTTAACCTAGAAAACTCTAAGCCAATAAGAAAATTTCTCAAAAAATAAACAAAAATCTGATTTTCTTAAAATTTGTTTTTACTTCTTTTTTTTTTTTTTAAATTTATTTGACAGACAGAGTTAGACAGTGAGAGAGAGAGAAAGAGAGAAAGGTCTTCCTTCCGTTGGTTCACTCCCCAAATGGTCGCCACGGCTGGCGCTGCACCGATCCAAAGCCAGGAGCCAGGTGCTTTCTTTTTTTTTTTTTTTTTTTTTTTTACCAAGAAATGTTTTATTTTTCTTGCAGTAGCTTTGTTAATTGCACAAAATCATGTATTGTTTTTGCCATTTAAACATTATCACACAATCCTATTCTCAAAGACAAATGTTCATTAAAAACAAAGCAAAAATAAAAATTCACAACCTTAATTACCTAGATTTGTCATTTAAAGGAGGCTTAAAGGAAAAATAGGGGGAGGGGCTTTCTTACAAGCTTTCTCACAAGTGTCACATTTTCTCTCCAGAACGGAAGGACTTCAAAACAAAGGTGAAATAGCTTAAACAGAAATATTCTTAAAAAGGGACTTTACAGAACTGTCAACAATATTAAGACAACATTGACTAACCGGATTCATTACAGCATGTCCCCCACCCCCACCCCTCAGTGTCCCCAGGACTCCAGAACAGGCTTTGTGTTCAGACAGAAGTGAGTCCAGAATCCCAGTGAAATCGACAACTGTGTGAACCCCAAAGGGCATCTTCCCTGCCCTCCCCCGATGTCTTCTGGGACCCTCTACCTAGGTTCTAATCAGTGAAAAATGGCCAGGGCTGTGAGGGGACCTCACACCACCGCGACCACCTTATATATATATATGTGTATATATATATATATATAGTTATATATTTCACTATAAATGCTGACCTTCTACAAATTGTGACTTTGGAAAATCCAACCCATGCAGAGGGAGAAAAAACTGACATCCTTTGGGTGACTTCTCCTTGTTCTCATCAGTATTTCAAGCCCCTTCTGGTCACCTGTCCAAGGAGAAATGCTAGGGCCTTGAGGATGTCCCAGATCTACCTCTGAGGGTCAGTTACAGTTCAGCTTTAGGTCAGGCCCAGTTCTCTTCCCTCCCGACAGACCCCAGGCCTGGGAAGCACCGAAGACCATGATGCTGGCTGGAGTGAAGACACTCATTCCTGAATCAAGAGCTGAACCCAAGAAATGCTCATCGTTGGTCAGGCTGGTCTGGGCCGGAGAAGGGGCAGACAGACAGACACTGTCTACTTAGGAGGAAAGAGGGGAGGAGAAAAGGGAGGAGAGTGGAGAGGGACATGCGGGGACCCTGCAGGGCAGACTGGAGAAGGCGGGCACAAGGGGCCCAGTCAGAGCGGCTCTCCTCAGAGCCAGTTGACACGTCTGTGCCGTAACGGAAACAGGAAGGAGCCTATTTCTCCCTCCCTTCTTCCCAAGGGTTGGAATGCAAATCCAAACGCTAACACAGCCCGGTGAGGAGCAAGGCTCAGGGCTGCATGGCTTGGTGGCTGGTGGGGGTGCTGGGGTGCTGAGCAGCAGTGAAGGGCACCGGCTTCCAGGCTCACCTACAGGCCGGCTGCTCGCTGCTCCTCCTGAAAGCCAGATCCCTGTCTCGGCAGGACTTTGCCAGTCTCATCTGAGTTCACAAAGGCGCTGACGGAGAGTTGGTTGTTATGTTGCTGTCTCTGACGTGAACATCATCCTTGTCTGCTCACCCGAGGCTGGAGGTCCTGCAGGAGCCTCTCTCTGGAGTCTGTTTTGGCTCCTCTGGGCCAGAGCCTCCCAGATCCAGTGGGTATGTGCACTTGACAGCCTCTTCGTTCTGCAGAAAGCTGTGGAAGGCATCCACTTTCACTGTTGATTCTAGTTCCTTGGCTGGAAGGGTTTGGAGATAAGACAAGCTTGGAAGAGGAAAAAAAAAAGCCAGGCAGCAGTTTCTGGGTAGCTTCTATCCAGGGGTGAGTGTGTGTCTGTGTGTGTGTGTGTCCAGTACCCAGCTCAAGAGCTTCGCCACAAGCCAATCCTGCTGACGCCTCTCCCTCCCCCAGGGCCTCAGGGAGGGGTGCTGCTGTGTGCTGTGCTGACGGCAAGTTTTAAAGTCTGTATAAAAGGAAGTGGAGACAGATGGACTGGTCCAGACTTAAGTCCCAGGACCTCGACCCCACATGAGGAGAGGGGTCCGAGGGAAGAGTAGAGGGGTGGGGTGGGCTGTTGGTGGTTTAGTGGATGTAGGCTCGGTACATGGCAGACATATCGTTGTCAGACTGGTCCAGTGCCTTGGCTCTTTTGTATACCTCATTGGCTGCAGCTGCCATAGGAGTTGGATGGTTGACGGCATCACCCAGTGCAATGGCTAAGCGGAGATCCTTTTGAATATATTTCAGGTAGAAATCAGGCTTAAAGTTTCCTTGTAGGATATTTTGGCATTTCTGGTCCAGGAAAATGCTGGCCAGCTGTCCCTGATTGAGGATGTCTAAGAGCGTCTGTTGTGACTGGCCTGTCACCTGGGCCAGGGTCAGTCCCTCAGCAATGGTGGCCATGAAGCTCCCCTGGACCATGTTCACAATCAGCATCATCCTGGCTGCGTTGCCAACTTCACCTAGGAAGAAGGAGGTCTTCCCCATCGCCTGGAAGCAGCTGCTGCAGTCCTCGTACAAGCCCCTGTCTTCGGCTGCTAAGATCACCAACATCTCATCATTAGACAGCTGCTGGTTCCCTGAGACTGGGGCCTCCAGAAAGCGGCCCCCCCTGGACACAATCACCTGGGCGAGCTCGGTGACTGTGTCGGCGTCCACTGTTGACATGTCCACGTAGCACTTCCCCGGGCGGATCCCTTGCAGCACACCGCTGGGGCCCAGCACCAGGTCCTTGGCTGCCTTAGGATCTGACACACAGGTGAAAGTGATGTCACAAGTTGAAACAACTTCAGCGGGGGTTCTTCCCAGGCGGGCCCCCTCCTGGATGAACAAATCACATTTTTCGGCAGTCCGGTTCCAGACAGTCACTGTGTGACCCATTTTTAGTAAGTTGGAGATGATGCCACTTCCCATGAGTCCAAGGCCCAAAAATCCTATCTTTTTGTCTGTGGGTGTGATGCTGCCATTCACAGCTGTGCTGTCTGCTGCCTGGATAGAGGTGGATCCAGTTTCCTCTTCACATATTTTCAACTTCTTTGTGATTGCCTGGTAACAGACAGCTGGCTTCTCCGTCTGGCTCAGCAGGAAGTGATGGAAATGAGGATCTGCGTCTTTAACGGGCTCACTCACGGTCGGCTGCCATTTAAACGCGGCCATCGGTCCAGCCATCATCCCCTTCACGGTACTAGACGCGGGGATGGTGAGATCCTTCTCATCCTTTGGGGGCCGACCCCGCTTCCGGGGACTTTGCTCTTGGGCTCTTTTCAGGGGGGATTTGGAGCCTCTCTCTGCAGAGCCTGAAGACACCCTCTTCTTTCCTTCTCCCATGTTCTTCTTCACCTTCCCTTCAGACAGGCTAAGTTTGCGCTTCTCATCACCTGAGTTTGGCCTACTTCTTTCCTCACTGGAATTACACCGATTCTTGTCATCAGCAGAACTGTGGGATGAGGTCTGGTCTTTCCCCTTGGCTCTCCTGAGGAACTCTTCCACGGCATCCACAGCCTGTTGGAACCGCTTGCCCTTGTTAATCTTGATCATCTCCTCCTTGTGAGCATGATATGGCTTGAGCTGCTCCACTTTAATCCAAGCATGATCTTCTGTTCCGAAAAACTTCACAAAGAAGCATTTCTTTCCACGTGGTTTCTTCAAGTCTTTGGGTGGATTAACAATCTTCCCAGGCCAAGGAGGGTACCGGCCGAGCTTCCCCCACACCAAGTCGCCGAGCCGCAGACTCACAGTCGCCATCTTACCACCCCGCCAGGTGCTTTCTCCCGATATCCCATGCGGGTGCAGGGGCCCAAGCAGTTGGGCCATCCTCCACTGCCCTCCTGGGCCACAGCAGAGAGCTGGACTGGAGGAGGGGCAACAGGGACTAGAACCTGGCACCCATATGGGATGCCGGTATCGCAGGCAGAGGATTAGCCACGTGAGCTATGGTGCTGGTCCCTGTCTTTATTTCTATGATGACTGATTCCATGGAGGATATGAGGAGAGGACACATACTATGATCGCAGCAGGAATATCAAACAGGAACACAACCAATTCCTTCCCAAACTAGTAGAACACTTGCGAAAAATAAGTGAAATAACAAGTATATTTTTGTAATAAATCACTGTTTATAGTGTTATTGGTAATAAAACTGATGCTAAAGTCCTTTGACAAGAAAACAAGACATAAGGGTATATGTGCCCTCTCAGTCACCAGAATTTTTATTGATTGTTAACAGGCTCCATTCGATTCCATTCAGTTAATTTAGTGAGGGACAAGTATGTGCTAGGTGTCTTTGTTCCACAACATGATAATAAAATGAATCTATTCCAGTTTTAGTTTCCCTTGCAGTCATCAAATATTAGGTGCCAATCTCCACTTTGCAAAGAAAGAAGAGAGACTACACATGGGTTTCCAGAGGAGGTGAACAAAGAGCAGTGTCTACACTCCCAAGCCTTCATCACACGGTTATAGAAGGGTGGACCTGGGAGACTTAGAGAAATGAGCTTCCAAGAGATTAAAGGGGCTTGGTTCTTACCAAGAAAAGGAATCTTAGGTAACATATTCAAAAAATGTCCTCTGGACACTTGGGGAAAATAATTCAAAAGGTGAGAGGCTGGACAGCTGTTGTACCGTTAGAGTGAAGAAAGACTGCTATATTGAACATGGCTTGAAACGAGCAGGCAGGTGTCCATTCTAATGTATTCAATGTAATTCATGCTCATAAGAGAATAAGCTTGGGTGGTCATAAGATTCTGAACAAGAGGACCCTGTAGAGTGTGAAGCAACTCCTCTAGAAGAAGCCAGAGGTATACCCTGGACATCTTGAGGATGTGGAAAGAGTCATAAGCCAGAGATAAATGCCATTACCCAAATCAAGGGAACAGCAGATAATAAAACCTGCAGGATGTGCCTTGTGAGGGGGGAAGAGCCCAAAGAAATGCTCATCAAGAGTATCAGCTGCACCAAGATGCAAAAGTCCATGCTACATTCCAAAGGTATAGCAAATGGCACAGCCACCAACTAATCAGAACATAGCAGTGACAATCAGAGTTACCTCTACCCATTGGATGAGAAGAGTGCCTATATAATGACTTCAGCTTTGTTCCAAAATACCAATGACAATGTACTATGTTATTCACCAGTAACTTTTTTATCCCAGATTCCTCCTCTACCCCCCAGCTTCAAACATGGATGACCATGAGGCAGCCTAACAAATGGGCTGTTGAATCTCTAGGTAGGGAACTTCCCTTTTAATGTTTTCCAGGCCAAACTGGACATGTGCTGGGCAATGGAAAAGCTATCACTTCTAAGTAAGATGGACATTACGGCTATTACATTGGTCTGGATCTTTATTAACTTACTTTTTTGAGAACTGTACAAATTATAAGATCTTTGCAAACCTAACATGGAACTGAAATACCAGGGAACTTGACCTACATTTCATCTTAAGTTGAAGGAAAGGATTGACTTTATATAAACATGTTTGACGAGGCAGGTGGGTCACAGGAAGCTCATTTAATGAAGCAGTTACAATTATATAATGTTGAAGTGATAGGTAAGGTGTTTCAAATTTCTGTTCAGCCACAGAGATCATTTTTCAAAGGAAAACTGATATAAAGTTCAACATGTCAAATAGATGATCTCAGAGATACTGTAGTTGGGGAAGTGGGAGAGCTGACAAGGAACCAAGTTGAATACCTGGCCTTGAAGGGTGTTGCATGATGGTTTAAAAGCCAGCCCTGAGGGGATGACTTCAAGAGGAAAGCATTTGAATTCATAATTATATTTTAAAATATGATTTTCCCACTTTGAAATGAGAACTGAGTAGCTCCACAAGTTTTTCCAAAGAAATCTGTTAATGGGCCACCTCCTTTAGACACTTCCTGAGAACTGTTATTCACCTTACATGAAAGGTTGTTATGACAGGGATGATTGTTACGACTGAGACCACACTCAAACACACCAAGGCAGCACATGCCATCTCTCAAGGTTTATAGCTGTGCACATTTGCCCAGGTTTAGTAGGGTTTTTTTAATTATTATTATTCAAACAAGATAAAGAATTGGAGCCAGAAATTAATGCATCAATGTAACTCAGCAATAAAAAATAATAATTGAGAAATACTTGTATCAACTTGGATAGATCTCTAGGGAATGATGCTGAATGAAAAAGTCAATCTCAGAAAGTAGTTATTGTTTGATTCGGTTTATATAATGTCCTTGAAATGACAAAATTATACAGTTGGATAACATATTACTGGTTGCCACAGGTTAAGGAAGGAGGTAACCATGGGTTTTAAGAGGAGCATGAGAAATCTGTGTTGAAATTCTGTGTCCTGCCTGTGGCGGCTGTTTCATGAGCTAACACATATGATTATCAAATTGCATATATCTAAGTACACATACACACACAAATGTATAAAAGTAAAACTGGTGAAAACCAAGGTGGGTTGTTTCAGTTGACATTCTGGTTGTGATACTGAATGACAGTTAAACAAATGCTTACTCTGGGGAGAAACTGGTGAAGGTTATAATGGGATCTCCATGTATTATTTCCTATAGCTACATGTGAATCTAAAAATGTCTACAAAAATCAGAATACAAAAATACTAGAATGTAACTACAATTACTAGGTTGTCACTCACTTTTGTACTTCTCATACCTTCAATATTTTCATTAATAAGAGGATATTATTTTATAAGAAGTTCTAAAAATCAATAATGCAGGAATGTCTTATACTGAGGGGTTGAGAGGAATCACATTTCTTGATCTCATATTTAAAAAAAAAGAAAATTTAATACATGATCTTCCCTGTTGATGGAAGGCACTTCAACTTATAAAACAACTCAAATTTAAATATCAGAAAGTATTCCAGATTTCTGGAATTGCAAAAAGACATTTTGAATAAGCTATGCTACATCTACATTAAGAAGCAAAATTGCTTCAATGTCTATGAGGTGTCTGTTATGCAAATTTTTTTCATTTGCCCCAAACAACCCTTTCTGGTAGCAATATGATGTGATTTAAAAAAACAGCCCTGGCCGGCACCAGGGCTCACTAGGCTAATCCTTCGCCTTGCGGCGCCGGCACACCACGTTCTAGTCCTGGTCGGGGCGCCGGATTCTGTCCCGGTTGCCCCTCTTCCAGGCCAGCTCTCTGCTGTGGCCAGGGAGTGCAGTGGAGGATGGCCCAAGTCCTTGGGCCCTGCACCCCATGGGAGACCAGGAGAAGTACCTGGCTCCTACCATCGGATCAGCGCGGTGCCCTGGCCACAGCGCGCCAGCCATGGCGGCCATTGGAGGGTGAACCAACGACAAAGGAACACCTTTCTCTCTGTCTCTCTCTCTCACTGTCCACTCTGCCTGTCAAAAAAAAAAAAAAAAAAACAGCCTTGACAATTAGGACAATTGGCCCCAATTCTGTCTATATCACTCATCTGTTCAGTAACTATAAAACAATTAATATTTAATTTCCTCATCTGTAAAAGGGGATACAATTTCTTTCACACCATTCTTACTTCATAGTGGGAAAAAATTCTACATAAACATGACTAAACATTTAGTAAATGTAGAAGGTTGGATACGAATCTCTGGTCATTTGTAGCTGACATTCCAAGTGCTTTAAACAGAGCTTCAACTACAGCAAACTCACCTTTATGAGTCTTGTCACCTTGGGTCAAATGGCTTACATTGATGACTTTGTTACAGAAACATAGTAGGGACTAAGATCCTCAATCTATGAAACTCACCATAATGGTGGTAGATATCTCTGCTACTTTTTACTTCAATTTAGAGCTTAAGACTGCATGCCATTGCCATACCTGGTTTGAATTTCAAAGAATTTACTGGTTTTCTTATTGTCCCCAAACATACTTGTGTGTCCATTATTGACAGAACTAAATTGGTTCCATATAACAGAGAACATCCTTCATCCATTGAAAAGTCTTTAATGAGGCAGGCAAGTCTGTTCATTCAATACTGTTTAAAGTTCTAGCGATGTATTACAAACAGTGCTGAAGACAAGGCATGCAGTGGTCATCAGAACTGAAGTGACTTTCATCCTCTTGTAGCTCCCATCCATGTTGAAGCAGGCTGACAGCGCAAGCATCATAAAAAACTATTTTTGTATGTGCAGTGTTTCATCGTATTGAATACTAATAAACTATCTTTTTTGCTACACTTCAAAAATCTTACAAGTAGCAACATAAATGTTCTGTTCTACAGTATTAATTTTAAATATTAATTGCTGTGAGGAAGCAAATAATTCAAGATACAATACTGCCATTTTACAAAGAAAATAAACATAATCTTAAGAATTTATAATTTTTGAAACATGTCTTATTCCCTGACCACAAAGGTAACAATAATATGGCAGATGGTGTAGATTTTGTTATTGGTTTCAGTTCTCCTTTGACATACAGCTTTCAGGGTCCACTCACTGGGAGGGACATCATTCCCAGACAAAACGTTTTGTCCACATGACCCAGGCTAATGAATAGAATATGAGCACCCACGATAACAAGCAAGTTGTGAAAGTCATTTGTGTTATTGGGCTGGCTTTGCTTCAGGATTGAATTTGAGATTGTAGTCACGTCAACACATCAGGAAAAACATCTAGAGCAGAAATGCCCTGGCTAAGCTACCTCAGCCAAGCCCACAGAGGAACAGAGACTGCTCACAATCAGACGTGCATGATGGAGGCCAGCCAAGACCCCAGAGCAACACTGCTATGAGCTGAGTCCCCAGCCAACCCAGAAATATGTAAATGATAATAATTAGGAGACAACTGATACAATGAGCAGATCTGTACTATTGACAAAAATAAGCCAACATTAACTTCAATCTGATTTTACAGTTAATATGGTAATTCTGTATTGGTGATATCAATTTCTTCATTGTTAATTTCACTTGAGTCTCGAATCTAATTCACTCAACATTTTGGATTCACACAACTAATAATATATCAGAGAGGCCTGTTCACAAGGAAATTGAGAGACAAATACAATTGAATGCAGAGTCTGTGTCATTCATGGTGTTCCAGTTACACCTCTACTTTTCTCTCTACCACTCCAGAAAGAATTTTAGCAGATTTACTGAAATATAACTCACACATCAGAAACTACACATGCATACAGCAAACAATTTGACAAGCTAAATAGATGCACACACCTAAACACCATCAGCACAGTGAAGACAGTGACCAAATCCAACACCCTCAAAACGTTCCTCCTGCACTCTCTCACCCTCCCACCATCCCTAAGCAATCGCTGATAGGCCAGAAGCAAGTGTTAAGTTCAACTTAGTGTGACACTATTCTTTTTTTTTTTTTTTTTTATGTGAGTCTCCCACTTGGGTGGCAGGCGCCCTAGCACTTAGGCCATCTTTGGCTGCTTTCCTAGATGTATTAGCACAGATCTGGGTCAGAATTGGAGCATCTGGGATTTGAACTGGTGCCTACAGGATATGCTGCCATTTCAGGTGGCAGTTTAGTCCAGTGTGTCACAGTGCTGGTCCCAAGAATTTCATGCTTCTGTAAAATTAACAGCCATATGAAAGTCGTTGTCTTATTAGGACTTGTTAATACAAATGAAGATTGTTAGGCAATGGTTATGAAGGTGAAGAACAATTCAATATCAGATATTGGGAATTGACTTGGATAGAGGTATGTGTATGAGAGACAACTGTAAAGACTGTTTCTTAAACCAAAGCTAAGGATCAGTCTTGTAAAGCCACAAGCCACTATTTTGTGCAAGGAAAAGTGATTGAATTTTTAGTTCAGAATTTTATTTGTTGGTTAAAGAAGAATGTGATTGTTGAACCCCAAGTGACTGGGTGATTGTTGAGCCCCAAGTCCTTTATTGGTTTAGATAGTTGCAGGTTCACCATTAGTATTTTTAAAAAATATTTATTTGGAAAGCAAAATTGAGAGAAAGAGAGAGGGAAATAGTGTGAATAGAATAGTGTGACACTATTCTAAAGGAAACTCTGAATCTGCCCTAACATTATCAAGCTGCCGGACCTGGACCTAGCTCGGAAGCTTCCAACGTCAATGAGTAAAGCCCCTTCAGGAAACAGGAACCATTTTGGGAACTTTTTTCTAACAAGGGAAGTAAATTCTTGAATAATCCACTAAACACTGCTTCTAGAACATTGCCACTTTTTTACTTTCTGGGTTGACTTTCCCAAATGGAGTTTTCTGAAAAACCATAAAGTTTGTTAGGTGTTTCTTAAGTGCATCAAAATCTCTCAATCATAAATTTAATGACTTCACAGTTTAGATCCATCTTTTGCCATCTATTAAACATAACCTGCAATTGTAAAAACCGTGTGTGGAAATTTCAGCTTCGCCACTTATAAAGTGTTTGACTTTTGACAATTTATTTCTGCTTCAATTTCCCTATCCATAAAGTATGTGTAAAAAACATCTAACTTGCAGTGTTTTGGAGAGTCACTGAAGTATTGTAGAAGAAAATGCCAAGTACATCAGCGGATTCAAGGTGGCTCACTGAATGGTAGTTCCTTTCTCTTTTCCTCCTTTCAAAGTAAAAGCAGAGACAAATTAAAAAAACAACATTGGATTTGCAATTGCAAGATGAGAGGTAAGAGCCCACACTTTCCAGTGTTAGCTTTGGGACAAAACACAGACTTTCTCAAGTCCCCTGCCTCCCTCTAAGGTGAGAGCAATAATATATCTAGGAACCATCAAGGCCAGCAGAGACCCACCCAATCATTTCCACTGCAAGGTTTCTAGCATATCAGAATTAAGGAGATACCACACAGGACTGTGCAAACTGTTGGACATTTATATTAACAGTGAAAATTCTGGGAACCTTTTTCTCATTTCCATCAAACTGCCAAAGAAGATCATATAAAAAACTAAATGATTTAAAAATGTGAATTTAGAAAATTCATGCTTGACAACCTGAAGCAGGCCAAAAAACCTTGCCTGGTTAAACATGCTGTGAAAGTTAAGCTATGGATATTATTTTAAAGATGCTATCTTTTTATTCTCTGTGTATCATTATTTCTATTTTTTCATAAAATTACTTCAATTTTTCCCAGTAGTACACTTTATGTTTCATACATTTGAAATTACTGACACTTAAATCAACCCATCAATAGAAGCCATAATAATTTTAATGGAAAACACTCTCTGTAGTTCCTGAGATAACTTACAGGCATACAGCAAGCTGGGTCGAAAGCATGGAGTACCCAGGACTTGAGCCAGGAATGCAGCAGCTTAAACTGCTGTGGCTCAGTGAGCACGCTAATTTCTCTAAATTTAACATCACAAATCATAGAGTGTCATCACTGAAGCTAATTCTCTATGTACAAAAATATTTGGTAACTTTGAACACTATAGCTTTCATTGTGAATAATAAAACAGCACCAGTTTTGACACATAAATGAATTACATGTATACCACACCAAGTCCAAGAACATCTTCACTGCATCTGTTTCTAAAGTGTGATAACAAGGGGCTGACCATGAGGCTGTGCTCTTCCCAGGTTTTCCTTTGTTTTATCATCGCAGAATTAACTACTTTATCTTACTTTATATTTGAGGTTGAATTTACGACACTGCTGGGTAATATATGTAAGCTTCTATAGACAAAATGACCTTTAAGAAATTGTACTTAAATCCATGAATTAGGTGAAAAACTTTAAGCATTATTAAAACTACTTGATTTTTCCAGTGATATCAATATTTCCTGTGTTCTTCTGCTATGAAACAGCACAATAATCACTATCACTTCATTTTTTTGTACACACACAAAAATGTCTTGGAATCAAAATGAACAAACTTCTCAACAATAAAATAGAACAAACTACTGATTCCCTTTTTTTTTAAAAAAAGTGAATTGCAAAATAATTTATGTAACTGAAATAAGTGAGACAAAAATGCTACATATGTGTGTGATGTAATAAGTAATGCAATCGCCGGCGCCGTGGCTCACTAGGCTAATCCTCTGCTTTGCGGCGCAGGCACACGGGGTTCTAGTCCCGGTCGGGGCGCCGGATTCTGTCCTGGTTGCCCCTCTTCCAAGCCAGCTCTCTGCTGTGGCCAGGAAGTGCAGTGGAGGATGGCCCAAGTCCTTGGGCCCTGCACCCCATGGGAGACCAGGATAAGTACCTGGCTCCTGCCATCGGATCAGCGCAGTGCAGTGCGCCGGCTGCAGCGCACCGGCCGTGGTGGCCATTGGAGGGTGAACCAACGGCAAAGGAAGACCTTTCTCTCTGTCTCTCTCACTGTCCACTCTGCCTGTCAAAAAATAAAAAAAAAATTTAAAAAATTAAAAAATTAATTAATTACAAAAATAAGTAATGCAATCAAACCAAGCAAAACCATAGAAATAGGAAAAGATTAGGAGTTGCTAGGTGCTGGAAGTGGGCAAAGGATATTGACCTTTGACAGTGGAGATACTGCTCTAAATTTTGGTTATTAAGATAATTACAGGACTATAGAAACATCTGACAAAATGCATTGAACTGTACACTGAAAAGGAGTGGTTTTTATTGTATGTAAATTATATCATTAGAAACTTCATGCCAAAACAAACTGAATGCATGAAATTTATATAGAAGAGCAGTCATTTGATCTAAATAAGAAGTCATGCTTCAAAGAATACATATGTCTAAGATACTTTCTGTACAATGACTCATCATTTTAAGGTATAGCCTTCTTAAATTAGATACTAATTTTGTGAGACCACACTAATGGATTTTAATGTTATCTGTGAAACTCATGACATAGCTAAATGTCAACATTTTCTTCTAGTTAGACATTCATTATCAACTTTCTTATGAAATGGGAATTCAATACTTCATTGAACACATTTTTCATTTTGGAAGGTAACTATTGCTGAAAGAGTTGCCTATAATTTTTAAATGCCAGGAACATAAATAATTTGACATATTTCATGTATGTCTGAGTTTTAATTCCCTATGTTTCCTATTGACTCTACTAATTTGTGGTCTAGTAGCTTCATGCATCTCCTAGGCTATGATGACATTACTGGTTGATGTATAATGTGAATGCTGGTCTAGGAAAGGATATAGATACAGAATAGAGAATAGACATTTTATAACTGCATGAGGTTGGAATAAAAAATGTATACTATTGTTTGATAACTTCCAGGGTGAAGAACACATTAAAGAAAAAACTATATTCATTACACAGCATCTGAGAAAGTACTAGGCCAAAACAAAGACATAACTGGGAGGCTAGCATTGTGGCATAGCGAGTAAAGACACTGCCTGTGATACCATTCCATAGGGGGTGATGGTTCGTGTCTGAGCTATTCTACTTCAGATCCAGTTCCCTGCTAATGACCTGGGAAAGGCAATGGAAGGTGGCACAAGTGTTTGGGCCTCTGTCATCCATATTGGAGACCCAGATGAAGCTGCTGGCTCCTGGCTTCAGCCTGGCCCAGCCCAGGCCACTGCAGCCATCTGGGAAGTGAACCGGTGGATAGACGATTCTCTCTTTCTCCCTCTCCATCTCTCCCTGCAACACTGACTCTCAAATAAATAAATAAATGTTTAAAAAAATAACCAGATCTAGCACCCCATTTTGGCACTATTTTAATGCATCAATTAATAATAACACATAATTAAAATATGAAAACTCTGGGGGTCAGCACTGTGTCTCTGAAGGTTAAGCCTCCATCTGCAGTGTTGGCATCCCGTGTGGGCACCTGTTCAACTCCCAGCTGCTCCACCTCCTATCCAGCTCCCTGCTAATGAACCTGGGGAAACAGCAGAAAATGGCCAAATTACCTGGGCTCCTGTGTTCATGTGTGAGACCTGGAAGAAGCTCCTGGCTCCACACTTAAGCCAGGCCTAGCCCTGGGAATTGCAGCCATTTAGGAAGTCAACCAACAGATGGAAGAACTCTTTTTTTCCTATATCTGTGCTTTACAAATAAATAAATCTTTTTAAAAATATGAAAAATCTGGCACAAACGCTAAACCTCACAGATTACAAAAATCAAATAAGAAGAATGTATAAAATAGGACAACAAAAACCAATGTTACACATTTAACATATTTTTATATGTGTATACATGTGTGTAAAAATAGTTAACATGGAGGGGAGGGGGAAAGAGTAACATGGCCAAGTAATATTTACTGAAAGTGTGCAAAGTTATTTCCAATATTTTGAAATCTGTTGACTTCATTATATTAGTTGACTCAATAAGAAACAATGAGTTTCTTTGACAGATGATGAAAGTCAATTGATAAAATTGCTTAATAAAATAATAATGTATGAGAAAGTCTCTTAATAAAGCTAATTCATAATAAAACATTTATAACTCAAAATGAAAAGTCAGAAAGTACTTACTAGAAAAAACAGTAAAATAATTTCCAAAGCTTGGCCTTTGGAAAGATTTTTTTAATGGCCATCATATTTTAACACTGATCTCAAAATATCTAAGTAATTGGACAATAGGGAAAAAATAAGGGAGAAAAAGTAAGAGCCATTATAATAGAAAACAATAAAACAAAATTTTTATTAGAAATTAATAATTTGCGGCTGGCACTGTGGCGCAGAGGATTAACACCCTGGCCTGAAGCGCCGGCATCCCATATGGGCGCCGGTTTGAGTCCCAGTTGCTCCACTTCCCATCCAGTCTCTGCTTTGGCCTGGGAAAGTAGTAGAAGATGGTCCAAGTCCTTGGGCCCCTGTACCCATGTGGGAGACCCAGAAGAAGCTCCTGGCTCCTGGCTTTGGATCAGCCCAGTTCCGGCTGTTGAGGCCAATTGGGGAGTGAATGATTGGATAGAAGACATCTCTCTCTCTCTCTCTCTCTCTCTCTCTTTAACTCTCCTCTCTCTGTGAAACTCTGACTTTCAAATAAATAAATAATTAAATCTTTAAAAATTAATAATTTTATAATAGTATATATTCTTTATTTCTTATCCCAAAATATCAAGAATCAAGCTGCAAAAGATACAAGAAAGTTGGTAAGCAAACCAGTTTTAAAAGTAATAACATTTAGGAGTCAATAGACTTCAAATAAGCAAGTATGACTGAATCAGACAAACGGAACTGTGGAAGAAAAGATTCGGTTTTCCAAAGCAATTACAAAGATAAACTTAGTAATAACAAAGAAAAAGAGAAAATGTACAAGAGTTTTGAGATACTCCCCCCAAAAGATGTAACAACAGGAACACATTTCAAGTTCTTACTTATGGATTTTCAGCATTAAAAAAAATGTCATTTTCCCTGAAAGAGATTCCATTAAAAGCACCATGAGAATTTTTTTCAACTACATTATCTGACACTTAAATTTATACAGACATCCAAGTAAGTAGAGATAACAATATAAAAGTCTGGAGAAAAATAATGCAGTGAGCATTTTCAGATATAACATAATGCTCCTATATAATTAAAATTGCCCAACTTTAGGTAAGAATATAGTAGGATAGAAAGTCAACAGAAAGTGGGGCCAGCACCATGGCTCACTTGTTTAATCCTCCGTCTGCACACTGGCATCCCATATGGGTGCCGGGTTCTACTCCCGGATGCTCCTCTTCCAGTCCAGCTCTCTGCTATAGCCTGGGAGGGCAGTGGAGAATGGCCCAGGTGCTTGGGACCCTGCACCCGCATGGTAGACAAGGAAGAAGCACCTGGCTCCTGGCTTCGGATCAGTGCAATGCCAGCCGTAGCGGCCATTTGGGGAGTGAACCAATGGAAGGAAGACCTTTCTCTCTTTCTCTCTCACTGTCTATAACTCTACCTGTCAAATTAAAAAAAAAAAAAAAAAAGAAAGAATTACATAGAGGAATGAGGTATTTCAAATCAGCATGCAAAAGATAGACTTTGAATAACATTAGAAATATTGGATACGAAACTGGAAAGTATAAATTTTGATCCCTACATCAGACTCAGTTGTTCATATTATAGAACTTTTTGCTGGAAGAGAAAATGGAATATACAAAATTTAACTATTAGAGAACACATAGAGTTTTAACATAGTTACAGAATAAGGAACAGCTTCCTCAGTATAACGCAAAACCTAGAAACTGCAACAGGATCTTTGAGTAACTTATCTACATTATAATCAAAAGATCAATAAAAACTCAGGAAACATACAAATACAATTCACATTACCAAGAAACTATTCTTTTTCTTTACTTTGTAAAAAACTCAAAGATATCAAAAAGGGGAATATCAACAATTCCACTATTAGGGAACAATGACTATGAACAACAAATGCCCAAAAAAGAAATTCAAATAGCACTTAAATGTATTAAACTATGCTCAGTTTCACTAACAGTAAGACTGAAATATCATAGAAATGTCAATGAATATTAGTATCTTCCAAAAATATGCTATGAGTGTTGTATAAATAGTCAAGAGTCATACATGTTTAATTCTATTCCTAAAGCCTGAAAACATGGTTTTCTTAGAAAAGAATGCCAGGCTCATTTTCAGATGTCTAAGATGTATTCTAAGTGAAGCTGCATGAAATTAGTACAATACAAAAGTTCTTTCTCCTGCCCCAATCCCCAGACCCTCATTCTTTTCTGTAATTCATGGAATCACGCCAGAATCATTCATCTAGTGTTATGGTTAAAGGAATGTCCAATTTCACCTTCTACATCATCCTCTCCACTGAAGGAGGAGACAGAACACCACACTTAAGGACACTCTACTTTTCATCAAACTGGGTATTTGACGTTTCAATACCATCTAAACCTCTTATGTGAATCCTTCTTTCTAGAAAATCAAATAACACAAGATTGATAACTGCTTCGGTCTCAGTTCTCTTTAGTTCAATAACTGGAATAAGAAACTCATTTGCCTTGACAAATACAATAAGGATGTCTGTCTAGAAGACTTAATAGAACAAAAGAATACCTGGAATAAAAAAGCTTTAGATTAGATTTGAGAGTTGCAGAACTAGACTCTTATTTCTTCCTGTAAGTGCATTGTGGAGAAAAGATAAACCATTTCTGTTAAATGATGTCAACAGTATCTGATGCTGGAGAATATATTTCTACCAATAAAAGTGAATCAAAATAGGTGGAAATATTTCCTCTATATGACCCTACAAGGCAAGAATCCAAAATAATACTACTATAACAGCCATCAGAATTAGAATTTCTTCACAGAGATATTAATCTCACAATTAAAATTCACAAAGAAACACTAAAGTCAGCAAAGTGTAAGGATCAAAATCTCAAGCAAAACGGATTTCATTATTTTTGTAATGGACAGAAGATTTTCTTTGAGGAGAAAAACTGCTTTGCCCAGTGAATGCCTTTACTAAACTCAATTTGGTGCGCAATTCCAGATATGCCTTAATACCAACTTTAAAACATTCTTTAAATGACAAATTCTTAGACTAACATGTCCAAAGAAAAAAATGCATGTAAATTAGAAATGGCTAAAATCTCTGAAGTATAAATCCCTTTTGGAAGAGTTAGACATGATTCTAGAGATTAACCCAGTCTGTTTACCCTTTCTATAGAAACATATTTTAGAAGCAGTGTGATAGAAAACTCACAGACTACTGTGAAGTAGAATTCTGAATTTTGTCATCTTTAAATTAAAAAGCAGGTACTGGGCAAAGAGCCTTTAGCCTAGAAGTTAAGAAGCCCCCATCAACAATAATAGTAGTAATAGTAGTAGTAGTAGTAGTAGTAGTAGGTCTGCATTGTGATGCAGCAGATTAAGCTGCCACTTCTAAGACTGGGATTCAATATTAAAGTGCCAGTTTGAGTTCTGGCTGCTCTCTTAGTGCCCCAACTTCCTGCTAATGCACCAGGGAAGGCAGAAAAGATGACCCAAGTGCTTGGGTCCTTGCCACCCATATAGGAGACCTGGGTGGAGTCCTGGCTGCTGGCTATGGCCTGGCCCAGATCTGACTGGTACAGCCATTTGAGGAATGAACGTGCAGATGAAAGATCCCTCTCTCTCTACTCTACATTTCAAATAAATAAATAAATAAATAAAGTCTTCAAACAAAGATACCCCAATTCGACACTAGCTGTGTCTGCTGACTGCAGCTTTCTGCTAATGTAGATGCTGGGACATGGTGGTGATAACTCAGTTAAGTGGGTTTTTGACATACAGAAAGAGACCTGGATCTCTCTCTCTCTCTTTCCCTATCTCTAGCTACATCTCTATGCCTCTCTAATAAAGTTTTTTCCCCAAAAAAGAAACATTTCATTTAAGGAACACGAATTTCATAAGCACAACTTAAGGAATATAGTGATTCTTCCCACCATACCACCCCTCTTCCAGCTCCTTCTCCCCTTGCCAGTTCCATTCTCAATTAAGATTCATTTTCAATTAACTTTGTACGCAGAAGACCAATTCCATTCTAAGAAAGATTTGAACAATTTGTGCACACACAAACTACTTGAAAACAAGTTTTACAGTTAACTCTCATGATACAACTCATTGAGGACAGAGGTCCTGCATGGGTAGTTAGTGCACAGTGACTCTTGTTGCTAATTTAACAATTTTTAACAATTAGCACTCTTATGTATGACGTCAGTGATCACCTGAGGCTCTTGACATGAGCTGCCTAGGCTGCAGAAGCCTTTTGAATCCACAAACTCCAACAGTATTTAGACCATGCCATAAGCAGAGTGGAAGTTCTCTCCTCCTTTTAGAGAAAATACATCCTTCTTTGACGGCCACTTCTTTCCACTGGGGTCTCACTCACAGAGATCCTTCATGTAGGACACTTTTTGCCACAGTATCTTGGCTTTCCATGCCTGAAATGCTGTCGAGGGCTTTTCAGCCAGACTAGGAAGCATTAAGGGCTGATTCTGAGGTCAGAGTGCTAATTAAAACAACTGCTGTGTGGATTGCTTCCCATGTTGGAACATTCTTTCTTTTTAATTCTATCTATTATTATTACCAGACACTTGATCTTATATGATCTTTACATGATCACTTTTAACATTTAATCCTATCTATATGTTCACTTTAACACTTAATATTATCACCTTAACACTTAAGATGGCATTTTTACCACACAGCTTAATAGGATTTGGGGTCCTATGGCAAGTTTTTTTAAAGTTCTTTTTTTTTTTTTTTTTTTTTGAGCTGATGCTGTGTTCCACATTCCTGAGTTGCTGAGTTCTGGAAGGAACAGATAAAGCATCAATAGAGTACACAACATGTATGTAGTTACAATTGTAGTCATTGTTACGGACAGTGCTTAACAAAAGAAGTCAGTGCATGAGCCATGTGAAAACAAGAGGATGGAGTCACTGCAATATTGTGCTTTAAAATAAAATCTAGTCACACAATATTAAATAAAAGGAGACCAGTTACCATTGGAAAGAAATAAAGATGCTTAGAATATAGCCCTGACCTTCAAGCAATTTGAAATTCTTTTTCTCAAAGAATTATTTATCAAGCAAAGGCTTTGTTACAAGTCTAAGCAATGGATATACAGGATGAATAAAGGCCTAGTTGAGCTCTGAATTATGTAAGAATATAATACAGCAGATATAAGTGCTCAGTAGAGGGATGAGTACGGTCTTGTGAAAGTATCTGTGCTTCTCTTTTAGGAAATATCAGCTAACTTTACTCAGAGCCTCACAGAAGGGAATCTTGAAGGTGGGCCTTGAAACAACAAAGCATCTTCCTCTTCCAGTGAAATGTGGAGTCCCAGAAGAATGAAGGAACAGAGTCTTTAGGATGAATATGTCTACAGTCTGTGAGGTAGTGGCTGGAAAAGAATCTGCAGTATCATCTTGGAGGCCGTTGACATTCAGGACTTTGGGTTTTATTCAAGAAGTAGCAGGGAGCCAGCAGACGCCTTTAAGTGGAACATTACATGATCAAATGGTCATGTTGCTTTTAGTGCAAACCACTCTGAAGACAATGGACTCTGAGGGAGTGAGTGGAAGCTAGAGCAGGACTCTAGGGATCTACTTAGAGTGAGGTTGCAATTGTGGAAAGAAGAAAAGGAGGATCCAAATTAAAGTAGAAGCAATGAAGAGGAGATGAGGGGCAACTCAGGGCATTTCTGCAGTAAGATATCAAAGAACTGATAGGCAATTATGTGTGTAGGTAGCTAAGACCCAGTAAGACTTCTAACTTGGAAAACTGAGTGGATAGTGACGCACAAAATTGGGACAGAAAACATAAGATAAACAGTTTTCATAGGCTAGAAAAGATCATTGGTTTGTCTGAGGATGTGTAGAGAGTTTAAAGAAGATTGTTTTCTTAACAACTATGAAAGAAAGTAAAGCAAATCTTCCAGGGAATGTATATAACAAGAACTATATTTGATTATTCAAATTACTGAGAAAGCACTTCAACTGCTCCAACTGCTAAATATCAACTCCTCCAAAGGGAAAATTGAAGTCTCATCTTTCTCTGGAGGCTCCACTGAACTAAAATGGATTTAGAGTTTAGTATATAGATGAGATCAGCAAACATACATTGCCAGGATGACACCTACTATCATTGCAGCAGTTACAGTTGTAAACTTTTTTGTTGGCATTTTTTCAATTGACTCCACTTGGGCTTAATTCTAGCATACCCTCAGTTCTTTTTCCTCACCACAGGCATAATTCAATGGAAGAACCCAGTCCTATGTACAGTCCTGGAGTAGTCAACTATATGGCAAAAAAAATCAATCTTTCTCTTCCCTGAGAGAAAGTTAAGTCCCTGGGAAAAATAGACATTCCAAAGAAAATGAACACATCAATTCCAATGTATTCTATGAGACCCTTGTCAGAGCATAAAGGTATTAATAGAAGAGATAAGAAGGACCTTAATTTCAAGGTGAACATTCCTTTAATATTATCTTCAGACTGTAGGGTATTAGAAGGTTGAGAGTTTCTAAGCCAGGCACAGATGGTGCCATCTGTCTTACCAAGATACAGAGGTATCACCTCCAAAGACTTACTGTGACAAAGGACATTGGCCTTAAAGACTTTCCATGTCTGACCTAACCATCCATTAGTCTCTCTCTTGCTCCCTTCACATCCTCGAAAATATTTTTTTTTTATTTTCCCTAAAGACTAGTCTAAATGAATAGTAGTACCAAAATTGGCAAACTAAATAGGACATTGTTTTTGTCCCTATTATATATATATGTAGTATTCAGAATATATATATGTATGTTCTGGTATATATACACACACACACACACACACACACACACACACACACCAGAAATGGTTGGGGCCAGTGCTGTGGAGCAGCGGGTTAAAGCCTGGGCCTGAAGCTCTGGCACCCTATATGTGCGCAGTTCTAGCCACAACTGCTCCTCTTCTGATCCCGTTCTCTGCTATGGCCTGAGAAAGCAGTGGAAGATGGCCCAAGTCCTTGGGCCCCTGCACCCACATGGGAGGCCTGGAAGAGGCTCCTGGCTCCTGGCTTCAGATTGGCCCAGCTTCGGCCATTACGGCCATCTGAGGAATGAACCAGCGGATGGAAGATCTCTCTCTGTCTCTACCTCTCTTCTGTCTTTCAAATAAATAAAATAAATTAAAAAATGGTGAGTCAGGACCCTCAAAATGAGAATGAAACCATTTTTTGTTCTTTGCCAGTCTTTTTGCCAGGAAAGGCCTCACGCCATGGCCTTTGGTTTAAAGCTAATGGCCAATGCTAGAGCCTAGAAACAATGCAGTGTGGGCATAATTTATATCCTTAACACATTCTACACATATTTTTCTCTACATAATGATGTCAACACACAATTATTTAATGACAAGATTTTTTAAAGACCATATAACACAATTTATTATTATATCTCACCCACCAAAAGAAACTCAATTCTCTTTAAGTCAAACATTTTGTTCATTGTAAGGAAGTTCTGAGAGTGCTCATGACAATTCCTTTGGAAGACAAATAAATCATCTACAAAGTTAAGAGAAGGAATATAAATAATTCTCTCTCTCTCTCTCTTTGTCTCTCCCTCCATCTCTCTCTCTCTCTCCCTCCATCTCTCTCTCTCTGTCTCTCCCTCCATCTCTCTCCCTCCATCTCTCTCTCTCCCTCCTTTTCTCTCTTGCTCTTTCTCTGTCTTCCTCTCCCCACCCCTTCTCTCCTTTTCTATTTTAAGTAAACCTGGAATAAAGTTTAAGCAGAAATATGATCCCATGTAACACATCCAACTTCGAGGCAAGAGTACATAGTAGGGAGATTTTTACACCTGAAACACGGTTTGAGGTATGAGAGAGAGAAAGATTAAAAAACAAATAAGCGGCCGGCGCCGCGGCTCACTAGGCTAATCCTCCGCCTAGCGGCGCTGGCACACCGGGTTCTAGTCCCGGTCGGGGCGCCGGATTCTGTCCCGGTTGCCCCTCTTCCAGGCCAGCTCTCTGCTGTGGCCAGGGAGTGCAGTGGAGGATGGCCCAGGTGCTTGGGCCCTGCACCCCATGGGAGACCAGGAGAAGCACCTGGCTCCTGGCTCCTGCCATCCGATCAGCGCGGTGCGCCGGCCGCAGCGCGCTGGCCGCGGCGGCCATTGGAGGGTGAACCAACGGCAAAAGGAAGACCTTTCTCTCTGTCTCTCTCTCTCACTGTCCACTCTGCCTGTCAAAAAAAAAAAAAAAAAAAACAAATAAGCAACGACAACAACAAAAAGCCATCCCACATAGTTGATCCAGAAACAGGCCTGATTCATCTTCTTTATAAGGTGGAAACAGTCAACGATCTTAGAATACAGAGACCTGCATTGGATACAATTCTTTGCAGATTCTGCTTTCTTGGGCTGATTCTCCATCCAGTGTAATCTAAAATATCTACACAAACCAACAGACCCCTTATCTAGAAGAGGGGGCACCCTTTGAAAAGACTGGGATTAGTATAGTGTTCTGAAAATATTCCTGTATCTCCCACATTACATCTAGATCAGAAAATGAAGATAGGCAGCACAGCTGACGAAAAATGTGTCCTACGCTAGGTTTACACGCATTCCATCACCAGACGTTACGTGAGTTGGGCCTTATGTTCCCAAATATTTCAGACATAAAATTAACAGAATATCCTGCATCATGAATCACAGAATGTGCTCAAAAATATGTTTTATAGAAGAACAAATGTGAGACCATTGGGCTTTGCATGGCAATACAACCATGATGAAGAGATTGCGATGGTAGCAGACAAAATGTTAAGTGGGCTCCCACAAATCCCACTTTGTATACACATCCTGTAAAATTTCCTTCCTGGACAGCGTCTCGGCTCAATAGGCTAATCCTCTGCCTGCAGCACCCGCACACCGGGTTCTAGTTCCAGTCGGGGTGCTGGATTCAGTCCCGGTTGCTCCTCTTCCAGTCCAGCTCTTTGTTGTGGCCCGGGAGTGCAGTGGAGGATGGCCCAGGTCCTTGGGCCCTGCCTCTGCATGGGAGACCAGGAGAAGCACCTGGCTCCTGCCTTCGGATCAGAGCAGTGTGCCGGCCACAGCGGCCATTGTGGGGTGAACCAACTGAATAGGAAGACCTTTCTCTCTGCCTCTCTCTCTCTCTCACTGACCACTCTGCCTGTCAAAAAATAAAAAAATAATAAAATAAAATAAAAATAAAATAAGAATTTCCTTCCTTTGAGTGTGAACAGAATATGTTAACATGATGGTTACAGCAGAAGTTAAAAGATTTTATGAATGCAATTAAGATCCATAATGAGTTCCCTTTGAGGTCACCAAGAGGAAGGCTATTCTGGGTAGGCTTGATTTAGCCTAACTGTTAAGCACTGGTTAAGTAATTGCATCCCTTGGGGTGTGCGTAATGATGCAGCAGGTTAATTCACTACTTTTGATGCCTGCATCCCATATCAATATCCCTGGGATTGAAGTCTGCCTCTGCTTCCAATCTAGGTCCCCAGTTATGCTTCCTCAGGCAGAAAATGGTCCAAGTACTTGGGTTCCTGCTACTCACATGGGAGACCCAATGGCGTTCCTACCTCCTGATTTCTGCCTGGCTCAGTCTAGGAAATTGGAGGCATTTAGGGAGTGATCCAGTGAAAGGAGTGTTTTTTCTCTCTTTTTATATTCCTCTCCCTTTCTCTCTGTCTTTTTGCCTTCCAAATTAAAAAAAAAAAAAAATCAGTACAGCCTAAATTGGAGTGCCTGGATTTGATACCCTGCTCTAGTTCTTGACTCCCGCTTCCTGTTTGATACCCTGCTCTAGTTCTTGACTCCCGCTTCCTGCTCCATTAGACCATGGGAGACAGTGATCATGGCTTAAGTAACTGGGTTCCTGCCATCCATATGGGAGACCCAGAGTGAGTTACCTGCTCCTGGTCTTGGCGCAGCCCAGTTCTGGTCATTGTGAGCATTTGAGGAGGAAACCAATGTTTGGGAGAATGTTATTCTGTCTCTCTGTCTGTCTCTCAAATAGATAAATAAATAGATAAGAGGCATATATTCTTACTGGCCCAGAATAAGTAAGCTGTTCGGTTGGGAGGGAGCCCACTGAAGCCCATGGAAGTGCCCACACAGCAAAGCACTAAGAGCAGATTCTAGGGGCTGAGAAAAGTCCATGACTGATAACTGGAAAGAAAACAAGGACCTCAAGCATAAAACCACCACTCTGCCAACAATTACATGAAGCTGGAAGAAGTCTTTAGGCCTTAGATGAGAGCACAGTTCCAGATGACAATTTTTTTACATACATATAGTTTTGTGAGGCCCTGAGCAGAGAACCCAGCTAATTCTATGCCTGGATGCCTAAGCTACAGAAAAGGTAAGACAATGAGCACCTCAGTTTGTGGCATTTATTACACAGAAATAGAAAGCTAATATAGAAACTAAGTTCCTAAATATAAAAAAGGAATAAAAGAGCATACAAAGAACAGAAAACAAAAGAGGTCTTTGAAAACTTTATTTGTTGGGAAATAGCTATGAAGTGCTACATATTTCCTTTAATGTATTCATGCAATAGCTTTCTACAGGTCCATACATAATAGAAGTCATTATTTTTTATTGGCTAAATGCCTTTGATGACATTCTCCAAACTACAACTCAGCAAAGACTTAGAAAGATCTCCAGTGTGCTATTCTATTATTCCTGCTCTCTCAATCATTGGGTGCATTATTCTTCTCCTTCAGTTCCTAACATTCAGCAATCCATGTGCCTTGATGAAAGTATAAAGATGAAAAGAAAAAGCATTGAGAATTGCATCTGTAAAGGAACATTTCAGTTCTAACAAATTCCCTCGGACCACTTTGAACAGAGAACATAAGAGTGCATAAAACATATGCAAATACTAGTTAGTTTTATAACCACCATTATTTTGAATACTTTGACTGATATCTCATCAACAGACACCACTGGGCTACAAACTTTGTTTAAACCTTAAATCGTGTCTTAGTAACCCAAAAAAGAAGAAATATTCTGGCAAAATTTTGATATAGCTGTAAAATGTAGGCTAATGCATCATTATCTTTGAAAATGGACACCTTCCTCTGAAAGTTTTATATCTTCAAAAAATGTGTCCTCAAATGGTATCCTGTGATAAGTGTTTGTACTGGCAAACTCTTTTTTTCAAATACCCACTTCCCTGTCCTTTTATTATACTTTCCCTTTCTCCAGGTTAATGTTCATAGAAACTAAAAAAAGGTTTTTCTAATGCATTAAACATATAGAAACATGCAGATAAGCATATATACACACACACAGTCTTTGTAGGCGTGAACTCCATACAGGACATGGTGATAAATGTCTGTGTGTCTGTGTGTGTGCGTGTGTGTGTACTTCAGAGTTCCAGGTGAGAAAGGCTGCACCATGCAATGACTCAAAGAAATTCATTGTAGTTACTCTTTCCCCTTTAATGGGGTACATTTGCATATGTGTGTATAGACTCATATTTGAAAGACTCTTAGTTTTTCTCTTGTAACATTTCAACGAAACTTGAACTAGAAGAACATATTTCAAGAGTAAATATATTTTAGTGGTGATGTTGTGTTAAAAGACTCTATTTTCCATATGCTGGTTTTTCTTCAGATTGTATAAATCTTTCACCTAAAAAGACTTTATCTTCCAATAACGTTTACAAATTATATTGCATATCAGAAAAACAGTGTCAATTAATGATCAATAATATTAATAATATTCTTAAGTATTAAAGGAAAAAATATCTTATAATAATAAGGTGTCACTAGGTGAGAAAATATATTATTAACTTCATTTATGCTGCTTAGCATAAGCGATTATGCTAAAGGCTTCTATATGGTCATAATTTTTCTTGGAAGAATGTTTAGAAGATGTCTTAAGATCTTTTATTATTTCCCACCATGTAATAAATGACTAAGGCTAATAAAAGAATGTACATTGATTTAACTTAAACAAAGTGGTAATTTGCCATGGGCATTGCTTGTGATATTTCTTTTTTCATCAGAATTGCACAAAATAAAATATGAAACTATCATGACCATAAAATATAATATATACCAACATGTTACTTGTTGACTATACTCTTTCCAGTGTCATTTTTTATTTGGGTGCCTGGCAATTTTGAGAATTTAAAACTTGCAAATAGTTTTACCTTGCAGAAGAAAATAAATGACAGCTACAAAAATTCAATAGAACAGAAGATGATCATAAGAGTTTTAATAATAGTAATTACACTGAATAAAATTATATAAAGAAAAGATGACATAAAATGATAGAGTGAATATTTAGCTAGGGATTTTGTATATCCATGATTCCAGACAGAAAATTTTGGCTATAAATTGTGTGTAATATTTTCTTTTAAGATTCAGATTACTCATATCACTCTATAATTCAAAAGCAATTAAAAAACAAAATATGCAAATACAATCCCTTCACTGGGTGGGATTTCCTGGAAGGACAGGTATCCAATGGCTGTTATAAACAAAATCTTGCCTAAATCAACATTTATGTTACTCATCACTCTGAAATTTGCTTCACTGATTGTCAGATTTCAGACTAGCTGGTTCCCTCCAGGACTCCCCCAGATCCTGTGGAGCACAGATGAAATATGGTCTATCTCCACCAGAGGTTTAGATGTTTTATTGTTCTAAATGTTAGTATGTGATGATTATATTCTCAATAAGGATTTAAAATATCTAACCTTCTATTTTGTTAACACGATTGTGTAGCTATTCACACATACTTCCATCTCTCCCTGCATGTCCTTCTGCTTATCATGGGATAGTGTGAGACAGAGGCCACACACTGATCTTCTAAAGCCTCTCTCATTAGTAACTGACATCTAAATGTATCTGCAGTAATTCCCAGGGCTCTCACTGGGACACTTCAGCACACACTGCACTCCATTCAACTTTAAATGACAATGAGACAAGCAATTACCATTTTCCAATTACCTCATTTGCAATAGATGCATTCAGGATCAATGTTTGGAGCCTCTGGTTTTGAATGTCCAACTTCAAGAACAAACTGATGAAACCGATCAGTTCAGGCAATAGAGTATCCACAATCACACAAGACTAAAGACAACTGTAGTGATTCTGGGTGGTGGTCATAGAGGCAGGGACTTGGACTTTTCCTACAATATTTTATCTTTATGTTCTAATAGATCTAATATTAGATATCTAATAGCCTTACACTTCACTCATATTGACACACTTAGAATATCATAGGGCAAAAACAGCTAAACCTAAAGAAAAAAGAGGAACTACCATAAGAGGCTTGATATGAAAAATAAAAATAGAACAAAATTAAAGTGCTTTGTCTCTCATACAAACTTTCCCAACTACACCCAAAGCATAAATACCCACAGTAAGTAGTAGGCTATAGGAGCAGACGTGGAATCAGACGTGTTCTCCCATATCTACTCCCAGGAACAGTGTCACACTAAAAACAATGATACTTGAACCACTGAGAATGCTTTTAGAACAGATGTGCTTAAATGAATCTTGCATAAAAGAAAAAAAAAAGAAAGATAGCACAGAGACGCAGCATAAGCTAGGAGAAAATTGTGGCTGCTCACAGTGGAACCAACTGAGGGCATTGGCTGTACAGACACTATTCACAGGGCTTAGACCTGAGAAGACCCACGGGCTCACAAAGCTTCTGTCTGGGGAGGAGTGGGGACCTGACCGTGGTCCTGAAAGAGACCGACCTGCCCAAGACGCCCAACAGTCTGCGAGCATCAGTACAAAAAAACATTTTTTTTTTTCAAACTGTAGCTTAAACGAATCAAATGTCCAACAATATTCACCCTCAAAAAAATAAAATGCCAAACTTTCTCTTTTGATCAGATCAGCCTTTATAATGCCCAGTACCTCCTTCCCGAATCATGTGTCTTTGAGGGTTAGGTTAATTTCATAATTAAGAGTTATGCTAGTCTACCTAAAAAAACAGTTATCCAGATTCTGCCAGATGTACAGCACTTACAATTCTACAGAAAGCTTGCGCTCGACAGACTGATTCTAGTCTGCATCTCTTAAACTTAGATAGGAAATCATGTAATAGTGCCTATTTAGAAAACCTCGGAGAACGAAGCTCCCAACTCTATAATCGAGGGCGCTTCGAAACTCTAGAAAGAGCAAGTGCACCAATACCGCCACTTTGACTCATAAATCTGCAAACAGTTCCCTAAGGACCAACCAAAACACAGGTCCCACGACGAACATAGGTCTAAAGTGTTCATAGGAAACCCAGTCATGGGAGGAAAACGCTTTCTCCGCTCCTAAGAAACCCCGGCAACAGCAGGGAAATCCACGCGGCTGGCGCCAAAGTAACGCACACGAGAGACAGCAGCCTCAGAAAACACGCCTCGTGCATGTGTGAGACTTACGTGTTCCGTCAAAACGGGTGGCGATGGTGTCGAGGAAGGTGTTCTGGGGCGCCAGCAATCCTTTCATGACCGGCATTTTTCCAGCGTGGTGTGAAATTCCCCATCAAAGTTTGTCCAGAAGGAAGCAGGGAAAGTGCCGAGGAGGGAGAAGAGGAACGTGTGGACGGCAGGGGAGGGGGCCCGGCGCGGTACACCGGGGCGCAGAGGGGAAAGGAGAGGGGCGCGTGGCAGCCGCCGCGGTGGCGGGAGCAGCCCTGCGAGCGCGCTCCGAGCCCGCCCCGCACCTCCGGGCTCCGCCAGAGCCAGCTCCGGCTCCCGCCCCCTCCACCTCCGCCGGCTGCCGAACCCCCCACCGCCCCTCGGCTGGCGACAGTGCCCGCCAGGCGCCGCCACGCGCTGCCTCGCCCCCTCCCTCGCCCGCGGTGGCCGCGGGCACCGCGCCCTGACCTGAGGCTCTGGGGTCGTGGAGGACAGCGCCTCGAGCCAGGCGAGGCTCGGCGGCGCGGAGCCTCTGGGTCCCCAAGGGGCGCCGGGAAACGCGAGCGAGCGCGACTCCCACCCCCTAGGAGGCAGGGAACAAAGACCCCTTTGTTCCCGCTCCGTCCCTCTCCCCGGGAGACTGGAGTCCCGTGGGTGTGGTGTTGGAGAGGGAGGAGACAGGTCGGGGCAGGTAGCTGGCCTCCGCCTGGAACTTGGGAGGGGGGAAGCCGCCCTGCGCAGCGCTGTCCAAGGGAGCCAAGGCCGCCAGGGGTCCCGGGGGAGGCAGCCCCCTTTCAGTGCACCTGCCCTAGCGAGTTCTCCGCAGGCGAAGCAGACCCTCCCCAGTCGCCAGGGTCTTAAAGCCCCGGGAACCTGTCCAACGAGGCGCCTCAGTGGCCGACTCCAAATGGCCACTGGCTTCCCCAAGTCATCCCAAACTAGAAAAAAAAAAAAAAAAATCAAAGCTTTTTCAACAGACAATGGATGGTTCCCCACTCTCCTGTGAGACGTGAAGAAAGCATTTCTAGAAAAGTTTGGTAGATTTACTGATTTCAAAAAATATACATGGTGTAAGTAAAAACAGTGAGGTTGCCTTACAAAAACAGCTTCACCATGAACCCCCTCGGCCACTCTGTCCGCGTCCTGCCGCGAGGCTCGCCCCCCAAGAAGCGAGCCTGGCCGCGCGCCTGGAACTGCAGGTGTCTTAGAAAACGAAAGTGGTCCCTCCCTGGCCTCCTCCCTCTGGCTCACGCGGGGACTCCCTCTCCACCAACGTCTTGCCAAGGTCCCGTGGCGCAGCCCTGCGCAGGGCACTACCCCGGGTCCGGATTTCTCAGAGGACCCCCGGAAGGGCGGGAGATACGGCAGGAAAGTTGAGAGAACGCGGAGGAAAGCCAACGTCAGCCCAGGTGCCCGCGTACCCGGAAGGAACGGAGGGGAGCGCGAACAGGTGTCTGAGCTGCGGCCACCGACCGCTGGCCTCCCGGGGGCCGGGACCCTGGCGCGAGGCGCGGGGGCAGCCCCCGGCCCCCTGGGCTGTGGGGGAGATTGGGGACGGGGGACAGGGGGCTCCTGGTTTGAATTCTCCCGGCTCCAGGGGAGACGGAGGGACCCTGCGGCTTTCGTCACAGCTGCCCGGGCTCCGGGAGGGCGGGGGCGGGGAGAAAGGCGAGGCATCCCCCTCTCCCCGCCCCCGCCCGCGTTCTCGTGATGCATTTCCTGCGGCCGAGGATTCCCTTTGTGTTGGGATTCAAGATCCGGCCGCCGCGCTGCTGCTGGCGGGGGAGGGGGCGCGCCAGAGACTGGGGATTCCCGAGTGGGCGGCCAGGCCGCTGCTTAGAGCCTCAGGCGGGGTCGCTCGGCCGGCCAGCAGGCCAGCTGCTCCTGGCCACTGCTCTGTCCCCGTCCTCCTCCCCGTCCTAGGTCCGCAGCCGGCAGCTCTTTGTGCAACCCGGACTCGCGCAGGAGGCGCCCCTACTCGGCTATAGCGCCAGGCTGTCGTGGCTCCGTGGGCTCCCTTTTGGGCGGAGCCAGGGACAGAAAGATGAGGGAGTCCCTGCTTCAGCTTGGGCGGTGCCTCGCGCCCAAGAAACCCAGGCTGCCGAAGGGGATTCAAGTTCAGCAGGAAATGTAAAATTCATAGTAAGCCAAGGCTGAGGCTCATAAATGTGCACCGAAAGACTGTGTGAGGCTAAAAACCTTGGCTTCAGCTGTGTCGCCTAATGCACGGAGACACCTGTAAGAACAAGGGACAGCAGAATGGCAACCCAAAAGGAAGCCTTGGTTCCCTGGCAACCGGAGCCTGGCATTTGACTTGCACTGTCTTAGTACCCCTTCCAGAAGGTACTGTGTGTCAGGCACTCTGCTAGGCATGGCATTGCGCCTGCTCTAATTCAAATTCAGGCCCTGGGCCCTGCTGGACCCTAAACGATCCTGGTGATCTGTAGTAGGTGGCCCTCACTACCTCATCCTTTCCCCACCAATGATGCTGCCATCACCTCTGTGGTCCAGTTCTAGGCCCTAAGACCCAGTGGTCCTCCTCCTGTTTGTACTAGATCCATACTACACTATAAGGCCGTGTTGCAGAATTAGAAAGTCACCTGTGTGGATTTAAGCATACTAAATCTTTTGAACATATGTTGCTACTTTGAAATCAAGGCCCAAGAAAAAGGCACCCTGACAGGGGGTGTCACTATCGCTTGCCCCAAAACTGATGTCTTTTCTTTAGAGGACATTTTCCCATTGTCACCACTCATTGACAGAAATAATTCCACTTCATTGTATTGCAGCCCTTTCAGCCCCTACAGGCCTAAGACCTTTCTCTGTAGCTTAAGCTGCACTGCAAGAATACAAGATAACCATGTTGTATAGTTGACATAATATCTATATAAAGAGAGTTTTTTTTCACAGAGGAAGAGATCATTGTTTTACACTAAAATGTAAAAGAAGACACAGGGTCCTGGAACTGTGGCGTAGAAGGCTAAGTCTCTGCCTGCAGGGTCCACACCCCGTATGGGCACTGTTCAAGTCCCAACTGCTCCACTTCTGACCCAGCTCTCTGCTAATGTGTCTGGGAAAGCAGCAGAGGATGTCCCAGGTACTTGGGCCCCTCCACCCACATTGGAGACCAGGATGAAGTTCATGGCTTCTACCTGGCCCAGCCCCAGGTGTTGTGGCCATTTGGGGAGTAAATTAGCTGATGGAAGATTCTCTCTCTCTCTCTCTCTCTCTCTCTCTCTAATTCTCTGTCTCTCCTTCTATCCCTGTATCTCTGATTTTGAAATTAATAAATTAAAAAAAAGATAACACACACTCCTTATTCCCAGACCAAGGTATTCTATATTATGTAATAAAGAAGACCTCATCAGATAAACCAAGCAAGATAAATTTATCTAGATCTACTTAGAATAGATAAAGTTGAAACCTATTTATTTAAAACAGCAACACTAATGAATTTTGTTCACAGATCTCCATTTGTTCAGAGGTCAATGGGACAGCTTAAGTCAGGCTTAAACCTGGGACTGGAGGATTCACTTTCAAATTGACTTACCCAAATGGATGGCAATTCTGTGCTGTTACCTGAGAACTCAGCCAGGACTATGGCCTTGTAGTGTCAGATCTTCATGTGGGTCTCTCCATGAATTACCTGGGCTTCCTCACAGCATAGTAGATTTAAGAGTGAGCATTGAAAGACACAGGAAGTAGAAACTCAAATTATTAAGTCTGTGTCCAGGAATTACCAAAACAAAAGCAGAGATAGAACTCAAATTAATAAGGAAATAACAAAACCTAACCCCAGTAGGAAAGGGATCAAACTATTCTGTGGGCCATTCTTCAAAATTTTCAAATCAATTTGTTAGTATTTTAAGTGTCATAAAAGGGTATAGCCATATAAAAGTAGTACAAAATTTAATTTAAAAACGTTTTTTATTTATTCTCTATAATCCTGTACTATAAGTATTTGGAAGTTAGGGGTACAAGATCTGGGTTCAAGTCTATAATATCTCAGAGAGAAAACTTAAGACACAGAAGGGAAAATATACATTAAAATCCCTATAATCAATAACCACAGATTAAACAGTTATTTTTCTTACCATTAAGTGTTAACGTTTAGCCATTGCTAGCCGATGTGGAACTTCTAGAAGGTTATGTTTGCTCGATTCCTCACTGACTTGGTTGAGACATTCTCAGTAGTGCCCCACTCTTCTTACCCAGGTTCTTTCTTTCCTTGTCCTCCCCAGGGGCCATTCCTGCATCAGTCGGAAAACTGTCTGCACCTGAGCCCACCTCCTTCCTCTCATGCTTCCCTGAAGCATCTAATCCTGTCTTCATGTCTTGTTTCAGAGGATCCAAACTGACTCTTAAAGACCACAGAGGTCTTTTGAGAAGATAGATCATGAACCCATTTACTAGATTCCACAACTGACAATAAATCTTGAACAGAAAAGGAACAAACATGAAATACATCAGCTATTTGTTGTCTGCACTTCAGCACCTATTTTTCCTTTTTTCCCTTATTTTTTATCCAGTCCAGATGAGCATTTTCTTAAACAAATAATTCAGAACAATTTCTGTCATCTCTAACTTCTTAAAATCCTCAGTCTGTCCTTTCTCCATTTTCTGCTAATACCATCTTAATCTTCATATTCATTATTTTGTTTCTCACTATGACAATTTCCCTTACTTGGTGTTCCTGTCACAACATCACTCTTCATCAGTTCATCCTTATACTGAAGGCCACATGATGATTTTCTACATATCAATTAATCATGTAGCATGTTCCTTAAAATCCCTGTATCTCTGAGGACAAAGCAAAACTACATCATTTGTAAGTGGAAACCCAGTCAAGAGTTTGCTTCTACGTAGCCCTTCAGCCTCCTGCATCATCTTGCACTTGAATTACATAAGGTCCCCAGTGTACATTATCTTCTTCAAATCTTCACCCTTTTTAACATGTTTTTGTCCTGATTTTAAATAACCATCTCATACTTACTAACTTTCCTCACCTATTGAACTCATGATTCAAGCATAACTTTAATGTAACTTCCAAAGAAATCCTTGTTTGAGTTCCCTAATTTTTAAAGCATTCTTTCTTTATTTTCCTGTAGTATTTTACATATGCCCCTATAATAACCTTTTTCCTAGAGGTACAAGTCTGTGTGAATAGCTACAACACAATATTTAAAAGTGCTCTATATTACTAGGATTCTGCTTCTCTGCTAGTAACAGAATCCTGACTTACAGTGTCTAGAGTGACTTAAACAATAGTGTTCACCAAACAAGTGGTACTGGGGTTCAAAAGCCCAACAGTGTTAGCCGTTATCTTTTTTTAATCTTGACTTTTTCCTCATGGTTGCAAGATGACTACTGTAGTTCCATTCACTGCTTCTTTGTCCCAGCATCAGAAGTGACAAACAGGTAGTACTAGTTGAAACTGACTATATTTGTTAGAAAAAAAAAATGAACACTTGTTTTGTTAAGGAAATATTCTTTCTCCCCTTGGGAGAATTCCATTTTGTGTCATTAGCTAGCATTGCCTTCTATGGCCATGTGTAGCTGCAAAAAGATAGTAAAAGTCATTAGCTGCCCAAGAGTTATAAATGATGCAGGCCAGGTCTCTCAGTTTAAGAATGAGATAAGGATCAATACACAGCTCCTGCTACATACTTCAAAGATAGTATAAACAAGTTGTGATATAAAGAAAATTCTATCATATGGATGATAATTAGGTTATATATCACATTTCAATCCTGAAAAGATTGATAGAAGCCACCTCTATTCCTGAATTGAAATAGTTTTTAAATCATCCACAGTCTCAGTGAGAAAAAGTTGAAGATAAATTAAAGTTGTTTACTACAAGCATGAGAAAAAAACCGCTAAGGATTCCGATCACTGCAGTAGACCTGGAGCTGTTAGCTGGGTAGCAGATTCCTAAGAGCTGCATCTGTCCCCATCTCAGCATTACAGAGGAAAGGTAGTTACCAGCTCTAAGATCTAGCACTGTCTTTTATTTTGCTCACTTGTTAGGATAGTTTAGATTATATTGTGGTAGTAAATTAATCTCTTCACTCAAATTTAAATAGCTTAATCACCAATTTTAATTATTTTCTGTAGATCAACAAAAGGGCTTTGCTCTACGCAGAATGATGGACAATCAGCCATCTTCTCACTACACATCCAGAAACTGAGGCTTCCATCACTACCATTGAACAAAAATGTCTGCTAGAACTCACACATGTGCTGAGATATTACACATGTCACTTCTTACAAGACTTCCTGGACCAGAAGAACTCCTGTGCTCTTACTCATCAGAGAGACAGAGAAACAGAGCACTCTGAGAGTACTCTGCCAATTCTCATCTATAAAAAAGGAAATGATAATACCACTAACTCAAACTTTTTAATGATTAAGTTAATTATGGAGAACACATAAAGCAGAAATTGAATTATAGTGAGAGCTCAATAAATGTGGGTTATTAGTTATTTCAGGCTATCCTGTCCATACCACCATCTTCAGAATTGAGGACACTACAGTGGAGCCGGGGAAACAGTTGAATAATAGATTCCTGGAGGTGTATGGATTCATCCAAAACCCTCCTCAGCTCTTGCTATGTGGTTACAGTGTTTGGTTCACATAGTGAATAACATATTCCTTATCTTATGGCCATTCAGTAAATTTGAGCCCCTTTGGAAGAGCAGAAATTGAAAACAGGTGCTCATATTGGTTTATAAGTTTATTCAATCTCACCCTCCTTCCCTTGCTTTGAAGAGACCTGCTCACAGGAAACTTAACATTATGTCCCTCGGTGCCTGTCCAGTTTTCAAGTTTTCTCAGACCTCTCAACACATGAAAGGGCCCCCATATCATCAGATCCTACCGATAACTATCTTTATTTGGTGGCTTTCTCATCTATCGGTACTTTTATAACTACATCCATCCTGTCTTCTTCCTTTTTCTCCCAGATGATTAAGTGTTCTCTTCAAAAGTATCACAAGGCCACCTGTACTTTTTCTTAGTCTACTTCCTGATTCTTGTTCCACTTGTGATGGCCTTCTCTTCTATATACTTATTTGTTCCTTTCTACCAGTTCTTTCCAAACCACTTTGATCTTGAGAAATACCCTTCCTTAACCTAATCCTTCACACTTTCACATAAAAATTTTCTGAAAACTACTCTATAATTACCATGAACACTTTCTTAATTCCCATTCACTCATCAACTCTATGTATTGGTTTATTCTTTAGTTATTCTACCAATATATCTCATTTAAATCACTAATGATTTAAGTTAAGTATCATTATAGACACTTCAACTCATGTTCATAAATTTATGTTTTGTAGTTGACTCTTTCAGTCAATACTTTCATAAAGTTTCTACAATAGGGGCCAGCATTGTAGCACCACCTGTGGTTCTGGACTCTCATATGAACATCAGTTCTAGTCCTGGTTGCTCCACTTCTTGCCCAGCTCCCTGCTAATGCACCTGAGAAAGCAGCAGAAGATGGCCTAAGTGCATGGGCCCTTGCCATCCATTTGGTAGACCCTGATGAAGTTCCAGACTCCTGGATTCGGCCTGGCCAAGCCCCGGCCATTGTGGCCATTTGGGGAGTAAACTAGAGGATGGAAGATCTCTTTCTCTCTCTCCCTCTCTTTTTTTCTCTGTAACTCTGTCTCTAAAATAAATAGCTTTAAAAATGTCTGCTTTGTAAACTTCTAAGACAGTAAATTTTCTTGTTTTGGACGGAAATATCTTTTTCTGTGAAATGTTTAGTTTTCTTAAAGCAAATTGTTTTCCTTCATCGACTCTTTATAATTCAGGTGTTCTCCCAAGATTTCATCAACTAGATCACTAAATTTCTCCATCTTAATTGCTGTTATATTTCAAACATCGGCTATGTGAAAATTCTTTCCAAATTTTTATCTGAAGCCTGGGCCTCTCCCCTATTCTTCTGGCTACACCCAACTGTGGCCTTGATATTATTACTTGACTATTATTCTAGCAAAAATGCCTGTGCATACTATCAAGTAATCCAAGTGAATTCTAGGGAGTCATTTTTTAAAAATATTTATTTTATTTATTTGAAATGAAGAGTTACAAACAACTGCTTTCCCAAGTTCAATAGCAGGGAGCTGGATAGAAAGCAGAACAGACACCCATATGGTGTCTGTTGAACTGGCATCCATATGGAATCACCACGTTGCAGGGGACAGTGTAACTCAGTATGCCACAATGCCAGCCCAAGGAAGTCATTTTTGGAAGAAAATAAACTTTTAAGGTGTATTTACTTGGGAGACAGTGAAACACATGTTTGCACATATGCTTGCAAATGTGCATACATACACACACACATACACACACACATACACACGAGGTTGGGAGAAGCCTGGTTCATTTCCCAAATGCCTGCAATGGCTGGGTAGAACCTGGGATTCAGGAATTCAATCCATGTCTCCAACATGGGTGAAAGGTACCCGATTCTTTTAACTGTCACCACTGTCTTCCAGGGTCTATATTGGCAGGCAGCTGGAATCAGGAACCATGCTTAGGACTCAAACCTAGGCACGCTGATAAGGTTGTGCACAAGTGTAACTGGCAACTTAACCACTAGAATAAACACACATTCACAGAAAGTCCTTTTTCTATTTTAATCCCAAATATCTACTAATCTCAGTAGTGTGCTTCCCAAATATAGCCTGATCATCTCTAATTTCTCCATCCAGTAGTTGAGGCTAAGCTATATCTTGTATGAACCCTTGTAACACCTCCCAGGTACTTTTATAAGAAACTCTGCACTGCCGCTGGCGTGATCTGATTAAAGATAAATCTGATTGTGCCGCTTTCATGTTGCCTCTGAGATTATGAGTTCACGTTATTTTTCATGACTCATTTCTCCCTGTGCTCAAAGGTTATGCCTAAAGAAAACAAAATTCCTAGAAGTGACCAAGATACAGAAGGCTCTTCTAGAGAGGACTTTGATCATATTAACCTCACTTCCTAGAAAGTGCTTCCCAAACCTCCTTGGTCTGATGATATGCATGCGCTCACCTTCACGCCAGCCCAACATGGGGGTTTTAGTTTGCATATATTTGTTGTATATCATCTGGCCTGGATGATCGGTCTTACCTGTACAGTTTAAAGCAAGTGACTTTTCTGATTTATAATAGCAGAATTTTCACAGGGCAGCTGTGAGTGATAAGAAACAACACACAGTAATCAACACAGTGCCTACTGTTTGTTTTGCATTCCCAGTGGCTAACACAGTCCCTGGCGCGTTGCAGGTACATAAACATTTGTGGGAAAAAATAAGTGTGAGTTATCATAATTATTTTCTCAATCATTTCATTAGCACAATGCTTTATATTCATTAATTTAACTTTTTGTCTCTCCCACCACACACTGAGAGCCAATGATCTTGTTTAATCCTATCCAACATTTATTTAAGGTCACCTAGCAGATGGATGTATTAAACAATATTTGGTGAATGATAAATGAATGAATGGATAAATGAAATTGGTCTATGGAAGGCCCTCCTCTGAAACAAGTGTCAACACTGGCTTCATGGCTCTTTATTACTGTTCTCTTTGCTAGCTGATCTCTTCTTTCCCAAATTGATTGGTATCCTGAAATAAGGATGTGTGTGTGTGTCCAGGGCTTTGGGATGTTAATTTTACTTACTGATTTGTAAATCACCCACATGTGAACTTGAAGCAATATAATGTGAGCATTTCCCCCATATTGCTGGATGGATTGATTACATGCAAAAAAAAGAAGGTGTTAAGTAATTCAAACTTCCTGCTCAAAATATTGAACACACAGGGACTTTCTATTCACACATATTCTGTCAGTCTCAAAATTTTCAGGTTACAGAATCTTTCCTAAGTCTCTGCATATTCACTATGAGTTCAAGATCCCATGCCCTTGTCCTGTACTGGAGTATTGATATTCCCATAACATAAATATTATTTAAAAATAAGTGTCATTTTTAAGATGTCTTTTAAGCTAATTGAACTCTTCATATTAATGAGTGGGGAGGATATTTGTATTAAATAAGCTAATTCAAGTCCTGTTTAAATTAATTTATTCATAAATTGACCTCTTCCTGCTTGTTAAACTTAAAATAAGACTTAGGAAAAGGCCCAAGCATAGCCTCTCTGTCATTTGAGTGAGGTACTCAGTTATAAAAGGAAAATGCCACTTGGTTTCATGGAGAAAACAGAACACTAGGTACCAAAAATGCAAAGTTCAATCCAAAGTTTGTTCTCAAGGAATTTTGAGATCTGGAAAACTTTAATATCTGTTCAATATGCCTGGAGACAAAAAAGGAGGGTGAATAGAACACAAAGGCCCCTTTGACTTTCAAATAGTATGATCCATATTTGGTTGGAAAATCTCAAAATAAGACTGGGAGACATTTCTTCGCATTCACAATTTGAACCCCAGAAACAATCCTTGTTACCCCCCTGTAATATGAAACAAAAATCGTATTCCTTTACTGACATACAGACAATTCAGGTCTGGCTCAGTGCATCAAAGATAAAAAAGAACAACTTATACACCCGCCTTCTGTTCTCCCGCTTCTACCCAGGTTTCTGTTTTTAGGATTTCACACAGGAAAAAATATATGTCTATATATATTAAAACAGTGCCTTCCAAGTCTCCTACTGCTCCTTTGTATGTACTTAAACCCAATGTTTTAGCAGAGGATGAGAATAGATACTTAGTGCTGATGTAAATGGCAATGCCGTCATCACGTAGCTAACGGAAAACAGAAATAAAGCGAAGGGAGGTTAAGCAGTTCTGAGTGTGATGAAGTAGCAGTTTATAAAGTATAAGTTCCCAGTTGTAAAATATTAGTTCCTAGACATCACCGTGTCCACTTCTTTTTCGTCATCTCATGCTGCAATCTGTGTCCTTCCAAATTGTAGCAGCACTACCCAAATTGTCCATCTGGTACTGTCTTAGGCCCTGTCAATACACGCCTCTTTTGATGTCTTGACTTCTTTCTATAAGATGCAGTATCATCATCTCTCAGTGTCACACATTTTGGTTCTCCTACTAGATCAGAGCTGTCAAAGGGACAGGGGTTATATTTTAGATGCTTTGTATCTTCCAGGGTACATTTCCTGAACCTCTGCTCTTTGAGGTTTCAACACAGACTTAGGTTCTCTGTACACAGTGGGTCATTTAGGCAGTGTGGATTGATTAAGTGAATTTGGCTAGGGCCTCTGTGTTCCCGGCTTCCTTTTTGCTAATACTTCATTCAGTATCTTTGAACTGCAGATTCACTACAACTGCATTTTTCGAAAATGATTAGAGTGACAGGAAGAAAGGGAGAAACAAAGAGAGAAAGAGATCTCCCATCTTTTAGATCACTCCCCAAATGTCCTTAATGGCCAGGGCTGGGCCAGGCCAAAGCCAGGAACCTGGAACTCCAACAGAGTCTCCCGCATGGACGGAAGGGGACCAAGCACTTTAGGCATCTTCAAGAGCTTTCTAAGGCACATTAGCAGGGAGCTGGATAGGAAGCACAGCAGCCCTGACTTCAGCTATGCGCAGATACTGGACACCTGCATCAGAAGCAGTGGCTTAACCTGTTGTGCCACAATGCCGGGCCCCACAACTGCATTTTTTGTTAATTCTCTAACTTGGCCATTTCCCCCTTTCTGCTTTCTATTCCTTAGCTGCCATCTTATTGCAGATTCAACTCAAAATTCACCTCTAAAAGACTTCTATTTTTGATTCTTTTTAACTTTAACCCAAAATGAATTAAACCTTGGAAATTCAGTTTTCCCTTTGTTGCTGCCCGGTTTTGAAACTTCTCTTGCAAAATTTCACTCTACAAACTTTGTTCCTAAATAGATTGTAAGGAGTAGTGCTGGGTCATTTCTTCCTTGTTGCTGAATACGCTGTGATTGGCACATGGTAACAACTCAATAATGATAGTTTTTCCCTTTGAAACAGCCTCAAAATAGCAGGCAGTCGAAAGACATTTTAGGCTTACAGTGCTGAAACTATTTCTGGTGGTGAGTTTGGCACTTTGGGACTATTGTCATTCTACTGTGTTCATTAATTCAAAGCAGAGTTCAGTAAAGTGGAAAGAAGTTCAGTGCATTTTAGAATTAGAAGGGGTGAAAGTAGAGAAGACCAGGGAGACCCTACAAGCACTGTTGCCTAGAAAGGGTGGTACACTAAAAAAGGGCACAGCCAGTTCCAGAGAGGTCACTTCAGTCTAAACGGACTTGGTTGAGTACCTTTGTGACTTTGCCCTTGTAGCTCTGCTCTTTCCAGGATCGATATTTCTCCAGCTATTGATGCAGGGAACTTCTTTTTGCTCAACCCCTAACATGGCCATGGAAGACTGACTTCCTTATTTTCTTTCCAGTGTGACTTGTCTGATAAAATATTCATGGCACTTCATCTTTTATAGACCACCTTCAAAGCTTCCCAAATCAGGGTATTTGTGCCTCTGATGATTCATGGCAGGTGACAGAGTTATTTCTAAAGCCACAGGGTATACAACACACAGCTTTATTTTCATGTTAAAGTGTAGTGATCAATTTCCTTTATAATAAAGGGATTTTTTCAAGCTTTCAAAGTTATGGTTGCCAATTCAGGCTATTCATCCTTTAAAAGCATTCAGACTGCCTTGAGGTTAGCAGAACTCAAGAAGAAAAGCTGAAGAAAGAATGTGACAGTGTTAAGCGAATTGCAAACTATCTGCAATGTCTGCTTAGAGAACTGTTTGAAATTGCTGTCTAATTCGTGGTTTAGCCTTGACCTATTGTCTATCAATCTCATTCTTTTTGTGTTCCTTACCATTTAGTAAAGTATTGATCACATACACAATTGTTGCCAAATAAATGAAATGTACTAAAGATGACAGGTAGGAGCTGGTGTTGTAGCATAGTAGGGAAGGCCACTACTTGCAGTGCTGGCATCCTGTATGGGCTCATGTTCAAGGCCTGGTTGTACCATTTCCAATCCAGCTCCTCACTTATGGTGTGGGAAAGCAACAGAAGATGGCCCCCGTGCTTGTACCCATGTGGGAGACCCAGAGGGCGTGCATGGCTCCTGGCTTCAGCTTGGTCCAGTCCTGGCCATTGGGGAGTGAACCAGCAGTTGGAAGACCTCTCTCTCCCTTTCCCGCCCCCTGAAAATATGCCTTTCAAATAAATATTTTAAAAAGATGACAAATAGTTACTGAGACTATAGAGGTAGCAGATAGGGCAAGTTCTGTCCTAGGAAAAAGAAAGATTCAGATACGCCATAGTACATATCACAGAAATTGAGAAGGTGCAACATTTTAAAAATAGTTTAAACTCTAAGAAAAGTTAGAAAAGAATAATTATGGCTTACTTTAAGAACTACTTCCATTTTAAACAGCTGATGCAAGAGAAAACAGATGGAAAGTTCAAAAAAGCCTATTAAGTGAATAGATTAAAAGAATTAGAATTAAAAGCTTAGTAACTTCTAAATGCACATTAATTGATCATTTTATTACACAATTACCTGATTCCATATGCTGTCTTATTTTATTCCTTCTAAGAGGTAGACACATAAAATCTCTCTATATGACATAAAAGGAACATTGATCACTTTTGAATTTTAATCAAATGGAGAAAATGGGAAACTTTAAAATAATGAAGTTCCTGAAATATTGAAATCATTAGAATTTTATATCTTTATGCTTGTAGATTTATTTTATTTTAACCAGAAAAGTCAGCACTTAACACTACAAGGCAGCATTTGTGGAAAGATTCTTTTCTAAGACCAAAACATTGATTTTTAAATAAGAATACAATTTGTTATGAACTTTTCACTGGTCATTTCTTTCATCCAGTGGATAATTTCATGTGGCTGTCACTACAGTTTTTGGTAAGTGGGAGATTAGATCTGAAGAAACAAAATATAAAAATCATTGGAAACACTTTGAATGGGGTGAGGTTCAGTGGCTTTTTCTATTCATTAGAAATATATAAAGATCAATATCATAGTTGTGCTTATGTGCAAAATGATTCAAATGTAATTCATTCACAAAATGAATCAGGTTCCACAGAGATGTAATGACTCCAGTGAAGAATGAATGAATGAAGTCAACTACTGCTTGACTAAGCAGAAGATGCTTTGGGTCAATGTGGTATTTGCTTCTGTAAAATTTTGTGTAAATGTGAGGGTTTATTTGAATTTTGGAAATGAAGACTATTTTTATCAATCAACAAGCCCACACTGCAGTTCATTTATATTAAGTCCAAATTTCAACAGGGAAACAACCTCCCTAGATAGCATTTTGTAAGCTTACTCATTCTTCCCTGTCAAAGGCAACAAAACAGGAACATCTAGTGACTTTATTTTAATTAAGGCTAAATGCTTATTTAAGCACACGTGGAAGAATTTGGGAGAGAGCAGTTAAAAATCACTGTTTTCCCTATCTTTTTTTAAGGAAAAAATCCTTTCTAAAAAGGGTATTTTGGATGGCCTATCTTGTTTTTTTTTTTTTTTTTTTCAAAATGTTTTATTTATCTATTTGAGAAGCAGAGAGACAGAGAGAGAAACAGAGAGCTCCTATCGACTGTTTCATTCCCTAAATGCTCCCAGTGGTTGGGACTGGGTCAGGCTGAAGCTAGGAGCTGAGAACTCATTGCAGGTGGCAGGAACCCAAATACTTGAGCCATTATGGCTGCTTCCAAAAGTCTGCCCTGACAGAAAGCTGGAGTCAGGTGCTGAACCGAAACCCCTGTAATGTAAAAGCAGGACCCAGCCTCTTGCCTGCCTCCCTTGGCCCAAGTGCCTTTGCCTGTCCTTTATCAGAAGGAATTCCCTGACTTGAGGGAGTGAGCTAGCTGGACCTATAAGGTTCTGACCACCAGATCTAAGGAGTCATTTGCTTCCCCAGTAGATAAGAACCTTGATGTCCTGTATTGTCCTGGGGTGGTTTGTGTAGGGGAATTCCAGGTCTGGGAAGAATGTAGCTGCCACCTTCATGTAACCCCTAGACTGACTGGAGTCCATCTGGCCATCATAAATTCCCTAAAGAGCACAGCATCACTGACCAATCAAAGAAGGCCATGAACACCACTGACCAACTAGGAACTTGGACATGATCATGCACCTCTAAGCCTCAATTTCAATCTATAAGGATCTTCCCCACAACTCCTCGGAGAGCCCACAAATTAAGCAAAAGCTGCCTGCCTCCTTGCTCCGTGCTTTGCCATAAATATCTACTTTCTTCCACCAACCCGATGTCAGTGATTGGCTTTCTGCCCAGCAACTGGGTGAGCAGACCCAGATTTGGGGCTCAACAGCAGCACTTCCAATTAGTTTGGGATGTTGTTCAACAACAATATGAGAACTGTATATTGAATCTAGGCACTCTGATGTTGGATGCAGGCATTTAAAATGCATGCCCCGGATGGCTTTTTTTTTTTTTCTTTAGAGTTTTATTTATTTTATCTATTTATCTGAAAGGCAGAGAGACAGACAGAAAGTCAGAGATCTCCTATCCACTAGTTTACTCTTCAAATTCCTTTAATAGCCAGGGTTGGGCCAGGGGGAAGACTGGAAGTCCTCCACATGGGTGGCAATGACCCAACACTGAGCCATTACCTATTGCCTCACAAACCTACATTAGCAGGAAACCAATTGGTAGCAGAGCTGGTATTCAAACCTAGGCACTCAGACAAGGAATCTGGGCATCTAAGCATTTTAATCACTATGCCAAATGCCTATCTCAAATATGTTATAATCAGAGGTAAGTATCACTTAATCAAATTGATTGCATGTAGGAAAAAAAATTCAAAATTCTGTTATACACTTAATTTGTTAAATGCTAATAATTAAATTCAAAATTTATTTTCTCATTTACAAATCTCTACTTTTATTTAATTGCTTGCTGTGGTATAACCTAAAGCATACCAAACTTTAAAATATACTCATTTTATTTATGAATAAATATTCTTTAATTAAAGAAAAACAATTACCTCACCAAGGTACTATTTTTTTTAATTAGCAAAAACATATACATTTATGTCATATATGAGTGTGTCAGTGCTTACAGTGTTTGATGTAATCTAGATTCAGGTTGGAGTAATCCAGATTGGTTCCTGTTCAATATCTCTCCCAGTGTGAAAAGACAGGAGAGTCAGAGCCACTGATAAGCTCTCATTCCTAGTAGATGACATTATCTTAACCTTTTTTTCTTTTAATTTGCATTGATTTTATACTGAATTTTGTGGGGAGCAACCCGGACTGGACTGAGTTACTGGAATTAAGACTTATTCTATGCATCTGCTCTCCCACAATATGGTGCTGAGAAGGGAGAAACAGCTTCTACACAGCTGCCTCCAGTTCAACCAATAAACTGTAGGACCTGCTCCTGATTGGAGGAGAGCAGCGTACTCGGCATGTGGGCAGCAGAGTTGGGATTGGTGGAAGGACTATAAAGGAGGAGAGAGACAACATGCACGAGGAACATCTATCTGAAGGAACACCTGTGCAGCCCCCGAGAGAGCCGGCCGGCGGTGTGCCTCTCCCCTGCGGAAGTGGGGAAAGTGGCCAGGGGGAACTGCCCTTCCACGAAGGTGGAAGGGTCGGTAGCCAACCCGGGAAGAACCAGCAGCAAACCCGGGAAGGGCCGAGCAGATGAAAGAACAGTGCAGGGTCCTGTGTCGTTCCTCCACGAAGACTGGGAGCGACATAATGGTGCCGTGACTCGGATATGAAGCCTAGGCAGGGCTTAGTGTCGTTCCTCCATGAAGAGGGGGAGCGACAGAATTTATTCCCGAGCCATACGTTTTTGCTTCTTTATTTTCTCCCGGGATTTCGTTTTCTTTTTTGCACCTCCTCTTCCGGTTCAGGAGCAAGTTGATCCTTTTCCGTGAGGATCCTCTCGATGCGGCACAGGGAGCTTACATTTGGGTTAATCAGACCAAGGGCTCTGTAGTTACGGCAGCGTAGCTTGGGGGTTTGTTCAACGGGATATATTCAATGACCAAAGAATCTACATCCAAACCCTTCAGCTCAGCACTACTCTCTGCATTTTTAAGCATATGCAACAGAAACTCAGCCCTTTTTTTGGGCAATCAACCCTGTATCTAGCCCCACTGGTTGACCTGGGCACACCTGCCAACTCCACCATTGTACCGACAGAATGGCCCACATTGCTGCTTCTTCTTTTTTTAAGATTTATTTATTTTTTTTGAAAGGCAGAGTTACAGAGAGGCAGAGGCAGAGAGAGAAGGAGAGAGAGAAACAGAGAGAAAGAGAGAGGTCTTCCATCTGCTGGTTCACTCCCCAGATTGGCCGGGCTGTGCTGATCTGAAGCCAGGAGCCAGGAGCCGGATTGGAAATGGAGCAGCAGGGACTCGAACCAGCACCCACATGAGATGCCAGCACTGCAGGCGGTGGCTTTACCCACTACACCATGGCGCCGGCCCCACATTGCTTTTTTAATATGACATCATTCAGGTGTTTGGTGGCTTTTCAGATATGCATACCCTTAATGGCCTGAGCAGTTTCCCTAGTATTCTGAAAGTGAACACAAAGATTTGAACCTCTTGGTTTGCATAATTTTGTGTGGTTGTCTGGGTCAAGTGAGTAGCGAACCATTTTCACGGATCATGTAAGACTACTTACAGGAAGAGGAAGAACGAAGGCTTCTGGGAGAATTCACGAGATTTATCAGTGCTAAACATTAATCCATACCCTGCCCAGGAACAGGGATTGTTAGGGTGGTGGAACCCAATAATTGAATAAAATTTAAAATTTTGCGGCCGGCGCCGCGGCTCACTAGGCTAATCCTCCGCCTAGCGGCGCTGGCACACCGGGTTCTAGTCCCGGTCGGGGCGCCGGATTCTGTCCCGGTTGCCCCTCTTCCAGGCCAGCTCTCTGCTCTGGCCAGGTAGTGCAGTGGAGGATGGCCCAGGTGCTTGGGCCCTGCACCCCATGGGAGACCAGGAAAAGCACCTGGCTCCTGGCTCCTGCCATCGGATCAGCGCGGTGCGCCGGCCGCAGCGCGCCAGCCGCGGTGGCCATTGGAGGGTGAACCAACGGCAAAGGAAGACCTTTCTCTCTGTCTCTCTCTCTCACTGTCCACTTTGCCTGTCAAAAAAAAAAAAAAAATTTTGCAATCAGAGGTTCAATTTCTTTTCTTTAAAAACTTTTTATTTATTTATTTGAAAGGCAGAGTTACAGAGAGGGAGAGGCAGAGGCAGAGATCTTGCATGTGGTGGTTCACTCCACAGATGGCCATGACAGCCAGCACTGGACCAGGAGAAAGTCAAGAGTCAAGGGTTTCCTCCGGGTCTCCCATGTGGGTGGCGGGGTCCCAAACACATGAGATGTCTTCTGCTGCTTTTCTCAGACCACTAGTAGGAAACTGGATCAGAAGTGGAGCAGCTGGGACACAAACCAGTGTCCATTTGGGATGCCAGCATTGCAGGCAGTGGCTTTATCCGTATGCCTCAACTCCAGCCACTCAATTCCTCTTCTTAATATATTTATAGTTAACCTTCTATTGCTTATTATCCTAATGCTTCTTGCTAAGGTATTCTTAACTAATCCTACTTGAATGAAAAATCCTAGGCCATACACAACTTATTATTAAGGACCCAGTATCATTGGCCCCTAGTGTTTAGCTGAACAACAACAACAACAACAAAACACTATTGTGGTGGAATGAGAAGGCCATGCCAAGGTGGCCACTGGCAAGCGAGCGTCAGTTACTCAGGAATGGCTTTGAAACCCACCTGGCTTTGGAAACTGCCTGGCAATAGGCTGTGATTGGTTGAGCCATAGACCGTCCCTTGACCAGATTGGCTGGTCTTGGCTATATAAGATGTTGTACCAACTGAAATAAACGAGTCTGCTGGCTGCTCACCTCAAGCCTGCTTTCATCTGACTCCCGGGGTCTGTGTGGTGACTCCGCGCCTCTTGCCCCTACCACGCTGCTCCTCTCAGAAACGAATCCACTGCAACATTGTTGAGAAATCAACGGCAACACACTATTTCATTTATTTGAAAGGCAGAGTTACAGGGTAGGGGAGAGGGTCTTAAATCCAGTGGTTTACAATGGCTATGGCTGGAGCAAACCAAAGCCAGGAGTCAGAAGCCTCCTCCAAGTCTCCAACATGGGTGGCAAGGGCCCAGATACTTGGGCCATCTTCCGCTGCTTTTTCCAGGTGCCTCAGCAGGGAGCTGAATCATAAGTGGAGCAGCCAGAACTCAAATTGGTGCCCATATGCACTGCTGGCATCCCAGGTGACAGTTTTACCCACTACACCACAATGCCGGCTCCTGAAATTCTTTACTGAAGAAACATTACAACTGTTAACATCATCCTCATTCATACTTATTATTAGCATACCTTGACATTAACTCTAGCACAAGCTATGTGAATTCCACTACCCACACTACATCCCTTAATCAACATAAATATAGAAATACTATTTATTTTAGCCACATCCTCCTAGCTTTATATACTATCCTATGATCAGGATGAGCATTAAATTCAAAACATCCATTACTTGGAGCACAATTTCATATGAAGTATCCTTGGCTATTTTCCTCTCATCAGTCCTATTAATAAAGAAATTATTTATATTTTCGGCCCTAATTACTCACCAATAATTTATGTGATTCATCTCCCCATTATGGATTAACTATTACATGATTTATCTCAAAATTAGAAAAAATGTAGTCTGGTTTGATTCAACAGAAAGTGAATCACAACTAGTACTGTGGTTTAACGTAGAGCTCATGGCAGGTCGTTATCTTATTCATCTAGGAACGCTACACGAACCTAACACTCCAGAAGTTCACGCAACCAACTTTGCTTTCAAAGCTCTCCTGCTAACAGTTATATTCTTATAGCTGGAAGTACAAATTAGTCCATTCAGCATATTTCTGGAAATAAATTTGCCAATATTAACTGAAAGCTTCTGAATTTGTATAAGCTTTGATCAAGTAATTGCATTCTTTGAAATATATACTAATGAAACACTCGGAAACCAAAAATCCTTGTGAAGATACTCATTTCCTATAACTTATAATTTAGAAAATTGGAAGGAAATCTGCATGTCCATCTTGTAGGGTATAATTATATAAATTATGGCATATATCTATGCAGTTGATTGATGGTTATTAAATGATGTTTACAAATAATTTTGAATACTATGAAAAAACTATGTTAAATGTTGAGCAAAAAGAGACAAAATCAAATAATACTTAGAATATTGTATTTATAAAATAAAATATGAATGTGAAAACCTAAACAAAATAAATGTAAATGTTAAGTGGTTATTATTGAGAGATAGGATTTAATGTCTCTTCTCTCTTCTTTGGAGTTTTCTTTTTCCTGTTTCATAATTTCCAACTATTTTTACAGAAAGCTAGAATTAAAATTATAAGGTTATTTATTTATATTTATTTGCTATAATTTTAAATATTTATCAATATTTGCAATTGTAAATGTTTATAGTATCCATAATACCAAAATTTTATAAGATGAATCTTTGCATATCAAAATATATGTCCCATACAGTTTTAAATTATAATTAATGTTTTCTTAAAGATTTATTTAATTATTTTGAAAAATCAGAGTTAGAGAAAGAGAAAATTTTCCATTTGCTGGTTCACTCCCCAGGTAATTACAGTGGCCAGTGCCGGGCCAAGCTAAAACCAGGAGCCAGGAGCTTCATTCCAGTCTCCCACATGTGTGGCAAAGGCCCAAACACTTTGGCCATCCTCTCCACTTTTCTCAGGCCACTAATAGGGAGCTGGATCAGAGGTGAAGCAGCCAGGACACTTTCTCTCTCTCTCCTCTGGAATGTGTGTGTGTGCATGTGTGTGTGTGTATATACACACATACATACATAAATATATAAAGTGATATATAAGAGTATGTGTATATATGTGTGTGTAAATATATAAAATGATGAACTTCTCAAGTCAAATACACCTATTTCATTATCGATATGAAAGCATAATTTGTTTTCTAAATGCATTTCTATTTTTAAAAATCTCATTACATAAAGTTGTTTTATTTTTGCATCACAGATATACTTTATATACTTTGGTTATATTACTGATATTGTTTCATTGTTATTGTTAGGTTACCTGTTTTTCTCCCAACATGTCACTTAACCCCAAACTTTGAAAGTTTTCTATGAACATAAGTTTTAAACAATACTAGTCAGATCTTTTTCACTATTTTTTCTTAGTTTTTTCTAGGTTATATGTCTTTTAAAAATAAATTTGGCCCCTGCATTTATGATATTTTTCTCTAAATATTAATCTGTGGTATATATAATTCACTTTTAGCCTACATTAATTTCCTTCATGAATACGTGGGTTTGTATTCTACTCTGTTCCATTGATTTCATTTGTCTATACTCTGTTCTTACTAAAGTAAATTTACAGATTAATTCCTTTTAAAAAAAGTTTTAACACTTTGCTTAGAATAAAGTAGGTGGAGGTACTTTTGTTCACTGTTTTTCCCAGAAGAACTCCACAATTAATAGGCTGAGATCCAAACAAACTATTTCTGCATTTCATTGAATTCATAAATTAATTTACTGAGGATTGACTTCATTGCAATATTAGTTCTTCACAGCCAGAATTTGAATATTCATCTCTATTTATTCAGATCTTACACAAAATTTTTAGAGGCTTTGGTGTTAGAGTATCTTTTAAGTATCATCAGCTTCTATTGTTGGAAAGAATTAGAATAAAAACAAAAGGAACGTATAAATAATAAAAACCTTAAACTCTAACCATAGTAATGAAGCAGAAGAGACATACTCTCTTATTAAAATAAGGTATATAGTGTATTGAAAGGAGACCAGGAAAAGCACCTGGCTCCTGGCTCCTGCCATGGGATCAGCGCGGTGCGCCGGCTGCAGCGCGCTGGCCGCGGCGGCCATTGGAGGGTGAACCAACAGCAAAGGAAGACCTTTCTCTCTGTCTCTCTCTCTCACTGTCCACTCTGCCTGTCAAAAAAAAAAAAAAAAAAAAAAAAAAAAAGAAAGGAGACTAGAGGCCGAGGCCGGTGCCGCGGCTAACTAGGCTAATCCTCTGCCTGCAGTGCCGGCACCTGGCACCTGGGGGTCTAGTCTCGGTCGGGGCGCCGGTTCTGTCCCGGTTGCCCCTCTTCCAGGCCAGCTCTCTGCTGTGGCCAGGGAGTGCAGTGGAGGATGGCCCAGGTGCTTGGGCCCTGCACCCCATGGGAGACCAGGAGAAGCACCTGGCTCCTGGCTTCAGATCAGCGCAGTGCGCCAGCCGCAGCAGCCATTGGAGTGTGAACCAAAGGCAAAAGAAGACCTTTCTCTCTGTCTCTCTCACTGTCCACTCTGCCTGAAAAAAAAAAAAAAAAAAAAAAAAGAAAGAAAGAAAGAAAGAAAGAAAGAAAGAAAGAAAGAAAGACTAGAGAAGTTGGGAGGCCAACTAGTAGATATGTGACAGCATATTTTATAAATGGTAAGATGCAAATCTTTCCAGTGATTGCTCTGAGTATCTCCGAGAATGTCATGTGATACACATTATGGTATATTCCAGTGGAGTTCAGTTGTGTGACGATGATGACATGTTTATCTTTGCCTGTGTGTGTGACTGAAATTTGATCATAGCTAATTGTTATGACATCAATTGAACCATTATTAATGTCCATTTAATAATTGAGCATTATTAAATACATGATGTGGATTTAATTCTGTTACTGACTTTTGTAATTACAGTGTGATTTAAAGGTGAAAAGTTATTGTATAACCAGAAAAGCAGTGGAAGAAGACAGTGGAACATAAATTCGCTACTTGCAAGTCAAATGTTTCCATTGGAGGAATAAATCTGTTTCACGTTTTTTGCAAAGCTGCAACCAAATGCTTTATGAGAGCCAAGAAGGAAGAAATTCACTGTAGAAGATATTGTGTCAGGTTTTGTTACTAATATTTGTGCTAAAAGATTACTTATCTCTCACAAGAAACAGTGAACAGAACACGTATGAAGGCATGGGGAAGGTTGCTGAGACAAGGGTCGGGTGTTTAGGTAAAGCTGGGTCCTTGAAGACCCAATCTGGCAAGAATACCCAAGCACTGATGTTGATGATGACCATGATTTAAATGATCTAACAAGAGTTGGACACTGAATGGGAACTCTGGCCAGAAATGCATTTGCATAGTTGTATTGGAACATACTAGACTGCTGAGACCCTATAGAACCCATTAAGTCACTGGACCTGAACCCCGAGGCCTGAAGAAACTGGGCACAAATAGTAATTTAAAGGCTAGCACAATGTTTCCTTCTCACGGAAGCTCTGCACCTGGGATATTACAATCTGCTAAGACAATGCTTTGTAAATATGATGAAACGCAACCACAAAGGACAAAAAAGTACAGCTAATTATCAAATGTAGCAGACTTGTTAATTCCCTGTAAGCAGCATCACACACATCAGTGCTCTTAGGCCTGACCAACCGGCAGCACTGACGTCTCCTTGCCTGAGTATTTTCTTGGTCTCTAATATCCCTTTGTCCACTTGATGCAACAGGCCAGAAGTGATAGGAAGTTAATGTTTTCAGGAGCATTAGCCCCTAGATCCTCTGTTCTTTGGGTGGAATAATTCTAAGGTAGGTGTTCTTATTATGGCTCCCAGAACAAAATTAAATTCCAATATCTCACAGGGTTTATGATTTTTGTAATATCACTTGTTAATGGCTTTCCTTACCCATCTCACTTCTCCACTCCACTTCTGACATTTTCTTATTCTTCCAACTAAATTCTTCGCACTTGCATCCTGGGCTCAGGATCTGCCTCTGGGAGGCCAAAATTCAGACAGTGATATTACAACTTCACTCTATCCTACTCATCCCAAATAAGTGTTTATTTAGCAAGATGTCTCTGGAACTCAGCTTCCTTCTGAGTAAAATGGAAATAATAATGTCTGCTCCACTTTTCTTGACAGGACTGTTATGAAGATCCAATTAGATAATGCATTTAGAAACATTTTGTAACACTGCACAGATGAGCATTGCTATAGGTATAATTACCATATACTTTAGAAAAGTCAATTCCCTCAATTATCAGCAAATAAACAATAAACAGTGCTCATCAGCTGTGGGATCCCAAGCTGTGCCTTCTTCCTTCTCCTGACAGCAAAAGGACAGAATTAATAAAAAATCAGGTGATCCATCACAAAGAGATTACTTAAGGCAACCCTTTGTGTAGCTACAGCTGCCCATTTACTTGTTGTTAGCACCAGAGACTTCCCAGCAGGAAGGGGGCATAAAGTAAACAGGCACAAAATGCTAGCAAAGGGCAAAGGGAGGCCTCCTGCTGGGCACTGCTCACTCAAGGCTGCTGGAACCTCAGCCTCCTGGATGCCTACCAAGAGCCTCCTTGTGCCACACCGCTCACCGGGACACACAATGTTGGCTCCCAGGAAAATGTCTGGAACTCATTGTGTTTTCCTTTTTGTGCTATATTTTATGTGGACTATTTTAAAAAAACACACATATTAAAGTTTAATAGATAAGCAGAAAAGTTCACATATCTTAAGTATGACTTTCAAGGAACTATTGCAATGTGAACAAGCTGGTGATTATCACACAAAGCAAGAATTAAAGCACCAAGGGGAGCCCTCATGGATCCTTCCCTTCATTACCTGTATTCTCTTCCATAAGTGCTACCTCTGGATTTTACCAACAGAGGTGGATTCCGCCTGACATTGAACTTTTTTTTTTTTTTTTGACAGAGTTAGACAGTGAGAGAGAGAGAGAGAGAGAGAGAGAAAGGTCTTCTTTCCGTTGGTTCACCCCCACAAATGGCTGCTATGGCTGGGGTGCCGAGCCAATCCAAAGCCAGGAGCCAGGAGCTTCTTCCAGGTCTCCCATGCGGGTGCAGATGCCCAAGCACCTGGGCCATCCTCCACTGCCTTCCCGGGCCACAGCAGAGAGCTGGACTGGAGGAGGAGCAACCAGCTCCCAAATGGGATCCCAGCGCCGCAGGCCAAGGATTCACCAAGTGAGCCACGGCACCATGCCCCTGACATTGAACTTTATATAGGCGGTACCGTATGGTAAATATTTTGTTCTGTCTGGCTTATTTTCAATAAAACTTTGATTGTTCGATTCACCTGTATAGCCGTCTGTAGTTACACTGTATGTTACTTTTACTCATATAAATGTATTTATTGCATTGTATAATTATGCTGACAGTTACTTATTTTGATTGATAAGCATTTGGGTTACGTCCTGTCTTGTGCTAGTATAACTAAATTACAATACCATTCTTGCAAACGTCATTTTATAGATATGTGAATTCATACGTCCTGAGTACATACTTTGGAATTGTTGGGTCATAGAAGCAATATGCATTAATTTTTACTCAAATTATATCCTTTCAAAGTAGTGTACCATTTACATCTTTGTAAGCACTCACACTTCCTACTAGTGCTTCAATACTGATTACCAATGAGCTGAACCCCATTTTAAATGTTTCATGACCATTTGGATTTCTTCATTTATAAAATGACTGTTGGAGTTTGTTGTTCATTTTTCTACTGGGTTGTCCGTCTTTCTGTTACAGGTTTGAAGGAGTTTCTAAATGTCTGTCATGGGTACAGATAATATCTAATTTAAATGTACTGTGAATAACTTCTTCCACTTTCTGGTTTACCTTTTAACTCAATGATTTTTAAGTAGCAGGAATTCTGAATGTTAATGTAGACTAATCTCTCATTCTGAGAAATGTTGCCTACAATAGGTGCTGTTTTTCTGTTTTAGAAATTTTTTTGCTTGTATTTTTATATTATTTCTAAAATCTACCTGTAATGGAGTTTCATATGTGCCTACAGGTCAAGATTCACTCCTCTCTTCATGAACATCCAATCATTTGTTTGAAGAAGTTCCTTTAATATATCTTATAGTACATGTATGCTACTAATGAATCCTCTCAGCTTAATTTTGTCAGAAAATTCTTTATTTGCCTTCATTTTTGAAATTTTTTTCAATTGGATAAAGTATTCTGTGTTGATAGTTTTTATTATTCTTTTAGAAATTTAAATATTCTGCCTATTGTTTTCTGGCTATCATAGTTTCTGATAACTTTCTGCTGTTTAGAATGTTTATTTCTATGCATGCTTTCAAGAATTTTGTTTATCCTTGCTTTTTAACAATTTGAGTCAGACAAGTCTTAATGGTGTTATTATTATGGGTGTTATTATTACTACTTAGTATTTGTGTTGGTTTATCTGTTTCAACTGGATCTATGCTTTGTGGTCTTATAACATTGGAACCTTTTGAGCTATTCTCTCTTTAAATATTTATTTTTATAATAAATGACTGTATTTCATCTCAAATATTTATTCTGCTCTATTCTGTCCTTTCTACATCTAAAATTGCAATTATATGTATATTAAATTGATGTTTTCCCACAAATATTCTCTGTTTTATTGTCTTTCACTTCTTTTAGATAATTACTCTTGACACATTTTTAAGTTAACTAATTCATTCTTCATCTATATTGAGTATACTGGTGATCTTACTGAAGACATTGACCTCATTTCTATCATGTCACTTTTCACATTCACTTTATATACATATGTTCATATATATGCATATATATACATAAACATATACATATATGTAATGTTGCCCTCTGTTCATGTGTATTTTCCACTAGAGACTTTAACATATTAATATTAGTTATTTCAAATTCTCTACTGGATACAGAATTTTAGAGTTTTTCCCTTTTTCTCCTCCAGCATTTTAAAAGTGTCAGATCATTTTCTTTTGGTTCACATTTTTATAGAAGTCAATGCTAATCTGTCTCATTGCTCATCCACATGTTTTTCTTCTAGTTCATCTTAAGGTGTTCTAGTGATATTCAGATTGAAGAAGGAAAAGCTTCTGTAATGACAAAGGCAAGAAGCTTGGCCATTATACGAAAATGAATGTAGGTCGAGTTGGGCAACCAATTGGTTTCTGTTTGTTCAATACTTTCCAAATTTTGGCACTAAAGACTTGTACTGGGAAACTCATCAATCTCATGAAAATGAGAACACTTTTTTCAGTACCGTATGTGTTTAAAGACTGAAAGTCCCTGACATTCCCATCCAAATCAGGATGGTTACTTCACCATATCAATTTATTGTAATTTATCCTTCCATTCCCTTCTATTCTATTGGCTGATAGATTAGTTCAGCTCCCTTGCATTTTTATTTTATTCCAGTATATGGAGGGAAGTTACTCATCATTTCTCTTTTTGTCTATTTCTAATTAATGTCATGATTGCCAAAAACTTTTATAAATCTCTTTACCACCCAAGAAATACATTAGTTATGGATTTTCACAATTTGAAACACTTCTTATCCAGAAAACCATAGTTGAACTCCATGGCCAAAAAGTCCTTTAGTGTTTTAGTGAAATGCTTGTATTTTGAAATTGTACTTTTCTTTTGCAGTAGATGCCTTTCTTCCAACAAAATCCTGTGCAGAAATTCAATGTATAAAAGAAAAGAAGGAGCACTCTTGTGGATGAGGCTTGGGGTCATGACTGTTTGCTGCTTTCCCCTCCCCCAGTATTTGCAGTATTGTGAAGAAACAGAGTTAATAGAATTTATAATCACATTGTGCCAATTGCAGAAAATTGTAATGTAACATGCCCACCAACTGTACTGAAATTGCTCCCCAAATTATATTCCTACAAAGAACACAGTGGAAATGCACAGTTTCCTTATCAGCTTAAAATTGGATATATCACACATTATAACGTTTCAAAAGAGCTCAAAGGAAACCTTCCAAAAACCTAGCATTTTAAATTCACTGTATACAAACTGCACTTGTTTTATGCATAAAATAGCTATTTAAAATGGTAACCTGTTATCTCTCTCCAATTTATCTTTAGAAACAAAAAATTACAAGAATCATAAAAACAAATCTGCACATTTTAAAAATAGAATATGTTAGAGATTTTTATTCATAGATGTAAACTCATTTTTTCATTCATACATATAGAGATCCTGCCTTAAGATAGTTCAACCTATGATATTTTGATTTTACTATGGTGTGAAAATGACGTACATACAGTTGACATGGTACTTCAAGTTTCAGATTTTGATCTGGGGATATACAATGCAATCCTCAGCTGCCAGTCAGCCATGGGATCAGAGGGGGCACTCTACAGTGTTCCATGGTGAGCCATGATGTTTCTCATGGCAGGTGAATTAAATGCAGTTTCAGCTAATAACGTTTCCACCTTGCAGCAGGTTTATCAGAATGTAACTGCATCACAAGTTGAGGAGCTTCTGTAGTTGCTTTGCATTTTTCAATCATGTTTTAAATCCGTGGAACTAATTATTCAAATCAAATTTTTGTGATTTAAGCCCACTGGGTAAACTAATTTGAGACTGAGACTTCTGCTTAAAGGGTCCCCAAACTCTGTTTTCCCTGCAGTGACATGCTTACTTCCAGTTCTCTAAGAATCAGCTCAGATCTCCTCTCTTCAGCAGAGACGTTACTCTACTAGAGGCCGAAGAACACAATAATTAAAGAGGCAGGTTCTGGTATCAGTGAAATCTTGGTTTGATTCACATCTTTGCCATTTATTAACTTGTCAGTCTAGTCTCTCTGAGCTCTGATTTCTTCATGTGAAAAGGGAGAACAATTGCACAGTCTCCAGCGTGGGCTACCACCATCTCATTTGTAGGTTCACACTGCTCTACCCAGCCAGAGGTAAGTTCTATTCCCCATCCCTTGAACATCGGTCAGCCTTTTGCCAACACACAGTAAAATGCCTCTTTTCTAGTTCAAGTAATAAACTGTAAAAAACCTTGCTGGAATAGATGTTGTGGCTCAGTAAGTTAAGCCACAGTTTAAGGCACCGACATCACACATCTGAGTGCCCATTCACGTCCCAGCTCCTCCACTTCTGACTAGTTCCTAATTAACACACCTGGAAAAGCAGCAGAAGATGGTCCAAGTACTTAGGTTCCTAACACCTATGTGAGACACCTCCACGGAGCTGCCAGTTTGCCTGGCTCAGCTCAGCTGAGCATTTGGGGAATGAATCAGTACATAGAATCTCTCTTTCTCTTTCTCTCTCTCTCTCTCTTTCTCATTTTCTCTCTCTCTCTCTCTCTCTCTCTCTCTCATTTTCTGTCTGTCTGTCTCTCTCTCTCCAAATGCTTTGCTGTTTAAATAAACAAATACATAATTCTTAAAAAGAATTCCACAGTTCTGCTGAAGAAAGCCACCTGCTGTGATACAAAAAGTTCAGGAGAGACCCTTGGACTTTAGAAAGATCATGGAGTGATGCAGAGACCACACAGGGGAGCAACAAGGAACCAGATATCTGCATGGAGCCTTCAGGGCCTTCTAATTCAGCCCAGCCACCAGCTAAAAACAAATGACTGCATGATCCCTGCGTAGCAGAACCATCTAGCTGAGACATAGCTGAGTTCCTATTTCACTCAAAAATGAAAAATGATAAATTGCTGTACATCCATCCAGTCTCTTTGGGGTTGGTTTGGTGTGCTGCAATGAATAACTGTCACAAAAGTAGAATATCTCTCATGTGGTTACCATTAGAATTAGATGAAATAGCAATCGCAAAACAATGAGCACTCTGTGAGGGGACATTGCAACATAAGCTGACTTCTGTTAGCAACCGCACCGCATCAGGGATTGAGTTTCAGAGCCTCTCCCTGTGTGAAGCTTACATTCTAGAAGGAGCAGAGATAATAAATAAGTAAATGATATAGTTTGTTAGCATGTGATAATTCTTTGGAGGAGAGGGAAGGAAAAATACAGAGGGAAGTAGACTGGCAAAGTGTGATTGGAGAAGAGAGGCAGTTTGCCCCTTTAAATGGAATGATCGAGGCTTTATTAAAAATATTAAATGTGAGAACACTGTAAGTGGATGGGGAAGCTAGCCCCACACATACCAAAAAGATATTCCAGAGAAAGGACACAGCCAGCACAAACAACCTAAGGACAGAGCATGTTTGGAGTTCTCAAGGCTTACTGAAGAGGTCACAGTCACTGCGACACAGTGGACGCCACGGAACATGCCAGGGGACAAGGGCAGGGCCGTGGGTGGCCATCGGCTGTTGAGAAGACCTTGACAGCCCTAGTGCTTGTGTAATAAAACTGAAATTTAGCAAGAGTATTATTTCCTTCTTAACACTTGCCACTACCTGCAGTTATCTTTGCTTCTTTGCTTGCGTATTCATTAGTCTTACTAAAGCAGATGATTGATGGAAGCAAGAACCTCCTCCTTTTATGTGATGGCTGTATCTACACAATCAAAAAGTTCCTGTGACAGAATAGATTCACAAGAAATATTTTTAATTAGAGGAATTCATGATTGATACAATTAGGAGTAGCAAGCATCTTCCCAGTACTTCATATTTTACAAAATGCTTTAGCATGTGTTATCTTATTTTAAGCTAATGACCCTGGTAAGCAAACAATATTACTATTCCATGTTATAGATATGGTGATGGAGGTATAGAAAGCTTTTTTTTTTTTTTGACAGGCAGAGTGGACAGTGAGAGAGAGAGAGAGAGAGAGAGAAAGGTCTTCCTTTTGCCGTTGGTTCACCCTCCAATGGCCGCCACAGCCGGCGCACTGCTGCCGGCGCATTGCACTGATCCAAAGCCAGGAGCCAGGTGCTTCTCCTGGTCTTCCATGTGGGTGATGTGGGTGCAGGGCCCAAGCACTTGGGCCATCCTCCACTGCACTCCCGGGCCATAGCAGAGAGCTGGACTGGAAGAGGGGCAACTGGGACAGAATCCGGTGCTCCGACCGGGACTAGAACCTGGTGTACCAGAGCCGCAAGGCGGAGGATTAGCCTATTGAGCCACGGCGCCGGCCAGTATAGAAAGTTTAAACTTCTTGTCAGTGGGGTTCCCCTGAGGGTTAAATGCAGATGAGATGAACAATTTTAGGGAGTCTTCCAAGTTTTTGTTTGTATATTGTCAAAAAGTGTGTCATATTACAAATTTTATTTTTATTTTTTCACATAGATTTATTTATTTGAAAAACATAATTACAGAGAGAGAGAGGGAGAGACGGAGAGAGAGACAGAGATAGACAGAGATCTTCTATCTACCTATTCATTCCTCAAATGGCTGCAGTGGCCAGGGCTGGGCTGGGCCTAAGTCAGGAGACAGGAGGAGGTTCTTATGTGTCGCCACATGGGTGCAGAGGCTCAAGCACTTAGGCCATCTTCTGCTACATTCTCAGGTTCACTAGCAGGGAGTTGGATCAGAAGTGGAGCAGGTGGGTCTCGAACCAGTGTCCATATGGGATGCCAGCATTGCAGACGGTAGCATTACCCATTATGCCACAATGCTGGCCCCATAATGCACATTTTAACTTGATAGCCAAAGAAATTTCATTGCACACTTATTTTTATTATTTAATAAAGACTTATTTTGCTTATTTGAAAGGCAGAGTTACAAAGAGAGAGAGAGAGAGAGAGATCTTCCATCCACTGGATCCACTGGTTCATTCCCCAAATGGCTGCATATTATTGCCAGAGCCATGCCAGGCCCCAGCCAAGAACCTAGAACTCCACTCAGGTTCCCACATCTGTGGCAAGGGCCCAAGAACTTGGACCTTCGGGGCTGGCACTGTGGTATAGTGGGTAAAGCCACCGCCTGCCGTATTTGCATCCCATATGGGCACCAGTTTGAGTCCCAGTTGCTCCTTTTCCCATCCAGCTCACTATTATGGCCTGAGAAAGCAGTAGAAGATGTCCCAAGTGCTTGAGACCCTGGACCCACATGGGAGACCCAAAAGTTCCTGGCTCCTGGATGGGTCCAGCTTTGACTGTTGCAGCCATTTGGGTAATGAACTAGCGGATGTAAGACCTCACTCTCTCTCTGCCTCTGCCTCTCTCTGTAACTCTTTCAAGTAAAATAAATAAATCATCAAAAAAAAAAAAAAAAAAAAAACAAACTTAGACCATCTTTTGTGGCTTTCCCAGGCACATAAGCATGGAGCTGGATCGAATACTGACATGGCATGCTGATTTCACAGCCGGTGGCTTAACCTGCTTTGCCAAAACAGCTCCCTTCATCACACATTTACAGAATTATGAAGGTTTTTATCATAAGAAATTTTGACAACTCTCTTTTATATGCAACAAATCAAATCTAATAATGAGTCACCTGCAGTGCCGGCGGCATTCCATATGGGCACCAGTTAGAGTCTCAGGTGCTCCACTTCCAATCCAGCTCTCACTATGGCCTGGGAAAGCAGTAGAAGATGACCCCCAACCCATGTGGGAGACCCAGAAGAAGTTCCTGGCCCTTGGCTTCAGCTCTGGCCACTGCAGCCATTTGGGGGGTGAACCACCAGTTGGAAGACTTCACTCTCTGCCTACAACTTTCTGTAACTCTGCCTTTCAAATAAATAAATAAATAAATAAATCTTTAAAAAAAAAAAAAAAAGACTCATTTGGGCCAGCGTTGTGGCACAGCGGGTTAAAGCTCTGGCCTGAGGCGCCGGTTCTAGTCCCAGCTGTTCCTCTTCCGATCCAGCTCTCTGTTATGGCCTGAGAAAGCAGTAGAAGGTGGCCCAAGTCCTGGGGTCCCTGCATCCGTGTGGGCGACCCAGAAGAAGCTCCTGGCTTCAGATCGGCCCAGCTCTGGCTGTTGCAGCTATTTGGGGAGTGAATCAGTGGATGGACAACCTCTCTCTCTGTCTCTACCTTTCTCTATAACTATGTCTTTCAAATAAATAAAATAAATCTTCAAAAACAAAAAAAAATCATTTGATACTATCGTCCTTAAAACATGCATAAGCAAGCTTTTCTTTAACATTTGAAAGTCTTTACATTTTTCTTTTTTCTCCTTGCACTCAAATTTTCATAGAAGTTTTACTTAAAATATATTTTCATATTTAAAAGGTTTAAATTGATCATTCTATCAAAATCCTTTGTAGCACAATTGTACATAAAAATTGAAATTTTAATATTTTATTTCTTATGGCAATAAGGCTCCAGATAGACTTATCTTTATAATTCTTACAAATACATAGCTAATAAAAGTGACATAGATATATTGCTAGTGTTAATAAATAATAAATATAAAAGTAAAATTTTATTGCTTTTCTAAATAAGATGAATGATTATCTTCATGCATGCAGGTTAAATTTTATTCATTAAAAACAGAGTTCAGAATTAGTTTTCTTCCTATGTAAAGTTTCTTCTTATGTAAGTGCTAACAAAACATGTTTGCATAAATAAGTAGATAACAATGGGAAAGTTACAATACCAATAGAACCCTACAATTCTTTGAGAGCTATTTCAAATTATATAATATGATTTGCTTAGTGATCTGTCATTGAAATTATTTTTAATCATTTATAAGTTGATAGCTCACTTGGGTGAGTTGAGGAAAGCAGAGTGCTGGCCTGACAAAGAGTTTTCTATGTTTTCCTTATGCTTACTCACTTTCTCAGCACCTGCACTGACATTTATAGTTCTTTGTAGTAAGTACTGGAGGATTTCCCACCTCAGCAATGCAGCATAGTAATACAAAACATGTGTGAAAGGGAAGTATTAATGAAAAGCAAAGTGAATAAGGAGAGCTTATATGGAACATGCTCAGATGGGTTAGTTTCAGTTAACAATGTTAGTGCAGGGGCCAGCGCTGTGGCGGAGTAGGTTAATCCTCCTCCTGCAGCGTCAGCATCCCATATGGGCACCGGTTCTAGTCCTGGCTGCTCCTCTTCCCATCCAGTTCAGCTTTGGCCTAGGAGAGCAGTAGAAGATGGCTCAAGTCCTTAGGCCCCTGCACCCACATGGAAGACCTGGAAGAAGCTCCTGGTTCCTGGCTTTGGATCAGGGCAGCTCCGGCCTTTGCTGCTAATTGGGGAGTGAACCAGTGGACAGAAGACCTTTCTCTCTGTCTCTTCCTCTCACTGTCTATAACTCTACCTTTCAAATAAATAAATAAATAAATCTTTAAAAAAACCATGTTAGTTTACACAAGGAATCCACTCTACCTCTCAAATAAACAAATAAATAAATGTTGGTTTACACAAGGAGTCCATTTACTTGGGTGTCATCAAATCATCAGCCTTACACAGCCCTTGCTTAAGGGAAAACTTTACCTTTTAAAAGTACACAGTAGGGGGCTGGCGCACACCGGGTTCTAGTCCCGGTCGGGGCGCCTGATTCTTTCCCGGTTGCCCCTCTTCCAGGCCAGCTCTCTGCTGTGTGGCCAGGGAGTACAGTGGAGGATGGCCCAAGTGCTTGGGCCCTGTACCCACATGGGAGACCAGGATAAGTACCTGGCTCCTGCCATCGGATCAGCGCGGTGCGCCGGCTGCAGTGCGCCGGCCACGGCGGCCATTGGAGGGTGAACCAACAGCAAAAGGAAGACCTTTCTCTCTGTCTCTCTCTCTCACTATCCACTCTGCCTGTCAAAAAAAAAAAAAAAAAATACACCGTTGGAAGTTACAGCTCCATAAAACTTCTTGCTTGAGGAACCATTAGCCAATGCTTTTAGAGCAAGGTTTATGGGGGTATCTAGGATTTCAGAACAGGTATCTGAAGGGTCCTTCCTGCTAGCAATAGATACCCACGATGTCGAAAAAGGGGAGCAGGGGTGCCCTTCCTGTTTAAGCAACATACACCTTCATACATTATGTATTTGAAATTGACTCCTACTTATCTCCTGCAGCTCTCCTTGTTGGTGGTGGCTTGGCCTTTGCTGAATACAATGCTGCGAGACAAGCGTTCCTGGAACATCTTCTGACAAACAGCTCAAGCAAGTTGACTGTCAGATTCTCTGTCCTTGTTCTCGTGCCCCTTTGTTTTCTAAATCCTATACTCTTGGTTTCATAATATCTCCCTGGAGACTTCTCACTCTTCCTTTGTAAAGGGTAATGGAGCAAATTCATTCTTCTGTAGCCACTTCTTGCTGAAATGAGGCACTGACATCCCTAGGTTAGAGGAATGAAACTCTCAGGCCAAGATAAGTCTCGAGTCACCAGGAGCAGCCCCTAGAGGCTGTCAGCGACCATCATCCAGGAAAAGGCTCTCCTGTATTGTAACCCGAATGAGTTAAGGCCTAATTGTCCTTTTGGGCCTGCTCTAACATAGCAATGGATTAAGAGCTTTAAACATTTTTCATGATCTTCCTGGCAAATTTCAGTTAAGGTTACCTTTAGGGCCCAATTGTTTCTTTCAGTTTTTCCAAATGTCTGGGTATCCAAGCAGCATGCAATTTCCAACATGCCCTTCAGCCTGGTGGTAATTAAGCCTCTTCCTTAATTAAAACTCCTTATTACTATGTACCACCCTAAATAGACCAAATCGTGGGATAATCTTTCTCAATAGACTTTTAATAACTTCTTCAGCCTTTTCAGTTAGGCAGCGGAATGATTCTACTCACCTGGTGTGGCATAAATAAGTATGCACCTTGTGGGATCTGCAGATCTAGGGAGGCAGGCATCTAGTTAGGTCTGCAGATCTGGTTATGTACGCAACTAGTTAGGCCTTTAGATCTGGACAGGGAAGCAGGTCGTTAGGTCTGTGGATTCTGAAGCCACCATGCCTTATCTATCAATCAAAACCTCTGCTTTCCCATAATGCACCTGTCACATCCAGAAGCTACAACAGAGGATATAAGAGGAGTGGAAAATGGGTGGGCTCTCTCTTTTTCCTGTCTCTGCCTCTCCTTCTCTGTGTAACTCTTTCAAATAAATAAATAAATCTTTAAAAAATTTAATGAGTTCATTGCCTACATCATAATGGTGAGCCAGCCAGGAGTGTGTAACCTCAAAATGGCAATGGGTAAATAAACCTTGGTCACAGTCTTTTTTTCCCATTTTGGGAAAACCACTTAGGCAGTTCTTTTGTTTGTTTGTTTATTTGTGTGTGTGTGTGTTTTCCTGAAGCCTCCTGTGAGCTTTTGAAATGTAAAGATGTATACATTTGTTTTTTGCCTTGGTAACTGTCTGAGGTCAGCCTCAGGCTCAGGCTCAAAACATTGTTAAAAAGATTGTTCCTCACTACTCAAGGGCTGCAAACATTGTGCCCAAGTGTGCGCCTTTGGAAGCAATGTATTTTTAGAGCCAATGCTTTGTATGGAACAGGTAAGTTCTTAGCATTGCCTTAGCATTAAGCCATAACTGCAGGATGCATTCCAAAGTTGTCCTCCGTGTTGTCTTCTGCTGTCTGCATAGCTCCTTCCCCTCTTCACTTACTGGAAAGGCATAGAGCCATTTCCTGTTTTCTAGTTACATCAGCTGGGAAGTAGGGTGGGCTTTCTTCTCTACTGGAAGTAGGAAAGTAAGACCCTCCCTTCAGACCCTCCTTTTCCAGGAACAGTGGACCAGTGCCAGCCATGATTGAGTAACATCCGACTTACAGTTTAGTTAGGGCTTGATAGTCATTGAAACTTCTGCTCTCTGGGATGGCAAGTAGCTATGAGGAAAGCAGGTTCAAATGCAGTGGCTTTTGGCTCTTGATGTATAAATGTGGTTTCTGCCAGCCAAATGGGACCTAATAGGTTTATAAATAGTCAAGCCCTTCTTCATACCTGGTTTCAGCTTAGAAAAATACTAATGCTGGGATTCCTCTGCTCCTGGATGCTTGCACAACCTTAGAGCATATACTTCAGGTGTGGGATTTTAAGAACCTCCTAGGGGTTGAATACCCTAAGCATGGCAGTAGAAGCCCCCAAGAGTTCTTGGGGCACTGGAATTTTAACACTGGTTCCTATCACCCTGGAGCTTAGTATCCAGGCATGAGATATAGTGATGCCTATAGGTTAGTACCTAGTTGTGGTGGTGACACCCCAAGGTCATTTGAGGTACCAGGAAAATACCCCAGTCAATTGCCTTCTCTGATGTACTGGCATCTTAGCAACTGCAACAGGGCACCCTAATTGCCAGTTGCCCTACGTGTGGTAGTTAGGAAAATGCAAGGAGCATTGGGTATTGGTAACAGCCCAGATCTAGATCAATCTACAGGTGATCCCCAATTGTGCTGGAACAGGAAACTTCATTTAGGGTGCAAAAATGATTCTAAGGCACCAAATTACATCTAGTAAGTCATACATTTAAGCATAACTGGCTCACTCTAAGCCCCTTTACATTTTGTCTTTCTAGGTTACGGAAAGACTTGGCTATGGGTAACTCTACATCCATGCCCATGGACACACCCCTGAGATTCATGCTTGATAATTGGAAGCTCTTAAATGGAATGGCTTAATGGAGAAGAAGCTGAGTTTCCTCTGTAATACTACTTGGTCAAAACATAAGCTGAGAGATGGAGAGACGAGGCCAATGAATGGAATTCAGCCGTAAACCTATTTCAGAACTTTCTCTAGGTCTATTATAGAGAACAACAAAATTGATCTGAAGTTGCCTATATATAGGTCTTTATGGCATTATAGTAATATTTACAAGAAGAGTGGTGGGCTGAATTATGTCCCTACTCTCTCAAAGGTAACAGAACAACCAATAGGTACAATAGATGATCCACTGATAGTTGGTTCTCAAATATCTCAAACTCATCAATCCCAATGCCAAGCTCATCTCCAAAGAACACCAGATAATTCCTCTCCAGTACCCATAAAACCAGGTGGGGACTTCAACCTTTGACTGATAAGTTTCTCCAGTTCCATAGCTGCATGCTTGTATACTCCTATCCTGTTTGTCTTAAAGCCAGATGGAGAATATAGAATGGTGTCAGGACATCAGTACTATTAATGAGGCAGTTATTCCAGTTTATCCTATTGTGTCAAACCCTTATACTATATTGACACAGATACCTGAGGGCATTCCATGCTATACAGTCCTAGACCTAAAGGATGCATTCTTCTGCATCCTGTTCAAACCAGAATCCTAGTTTTATTTGCCTTTGAATGTGCACTAGTCCATTTTCAAATATAACTCAGCAATATACATGGGCAATCCTCCCTCAAGATTTCAAGATACTCTTCATTTGTTTAATGATGCTCTTGCAAAGGAACTCAGAGAGCTCCAATTAAATAGTGAAGCAATTCTGGAACTTGTAGATGATAGTCTCATTTACACCCCCTCTAAGGAGGGCTCAGATGACAATACCAACCAAATTTTAAGCTTTCTAGGAAAATGGGGACACAGTATTTCCTCCATCATAGCACAGATTTCTAAACAAGAAGTAAAACTATTGAGAATATATTCTGACCCCAGGAAATTTCGCCCTTTCACAGAAGACAAAAGACGTTATATTTTGTATAGGACCACCACATACAAAAAAAATAGCTAAGGGAATTCTTGAGAATGGCAGGATTTTGTAGAATCTGGATTCTATGACTTGAGTTCATAGCCAAACCTCTATATGAAGCTTTAAAGAGTCCTGACACAGACCTCCTTCTAAAGGATTAAAGAACTATTAACAGAAGCTCCAGCACTAGGAATCCCTTACTCTGTAGCAGAGAAACAGGAAGTAACTCTAGATGTACTGACTCAGCAATTGGGTCCACTTCCATAACAACTGCCTATTTTCCTAGATAGCTAGATTCAGTGGCTGCAGGATGTGCAGCACGCTTAAGGGAAGCTGCTGTAATAGACCTTTTGATGGAAGAACCCACAAAGCTGACTTTTAGACAACCACTTGCAGTTCAAACTCCACACCAGGTGGATGGAGTCCTGGAGATTAAAGGACATTGTTGAATAACAGGAGGACATCTCACAAAATATCGGACTGCTTTATTAGATTCCCCAGAGGTATCTCTCAGGGTATGCAAAGTCCTGAATCCAGCTACTCTATTGCCATCTGAAAGTATAGAGGAATGGACTCACTCCTGTGTAGAGACTACAGAGCAGGTCTATTCTAGCAGGCCTGATTTATGAGATGAATCTCTGGAGAATCCAAATGCTGTGTGATTTACTGATGGCAGTAGCTTTATGAAAGAAGCAATTAGAAAGTAGAATTAGCCATAGTGAATCTTATATAGGTGATAGAAGATCAGGCATTGCCATCTAATACTTCAGCTCAAAAAGCTGAACTTATTGTTCTGGTTAGCCCCTTGAAATTATGAAAGGCCAGAATTAATATTTATACAAACTCCAAAATATGTTTTCCTTGTGTTACATGCACATGCAGCAATATGGAAAGAGAGAGGTCTACTGACTGCAAGGGACTCTTCCATTAAATATGGAAATGAGATGTTAACTCTTCTTAAGGCAGTGCTGGAACTTTTAGAAGTAGCTATCATTCACTGCAGGAGACACAGAAGAAAGATAGTTATGTTAGCAGAGGAAATGCATTAGCAGATAATGCAGCAAAAAGTGCTACAGCACAGGAGTTTCTAGAAATAACTTTATTACTTCATCCTATGAAAGTGACTAAAAAAACCCCACAATACTAAACCTGAGATATAATGGGCTCAACAATGAGGTTAGACTAAAGATACCAGTGGGTGGTGTGTTTTAGACCATAAGGTCATGCTCCCAATGTCTTCTCAATGGAAAATTATGAAGGAAATGCATGACACTGCCCATCTGGGAAGAGGATACCTTATGAAAATGGTTTCTTGGGTATATGGAGAGAAAGAACTGCATAGTATTATAAGGGAAGTAGCATATGCTGTTACCCTGTGCTTGCAAAATAACCCTAGTGGTCACATCAAGCCACCTCCTTTGCTCACTCCCATGCCAAAGAGAAAAACATATTCAGGTGATGACTGACAGACTTTACTACCATGCCTTCAGCAAGTAACTACAAATATCTATGGTCTTTATTCATACCTTCACCAGATGGAAAGAAACTTTTCCAACTAACAGAAAAGGTACAAGTGTCCAAAGCTCTGTTACAGGAAATAATTCCTCATTTTGGCCTTCCAAAGTCATTCCAGAGTGACAATGGTCCCTCATTCATGTTTAAAATAACTCAACAGGTGGCTTTTCTTCTAGGCATCTCGTCATCTTCGTGCCTCTTGGAGATCTCAGTCATCAGGTCATGTTGGAAAGGTTAATCATATGCCTAAGAAAATTCCGGCTAAGTCTTGCCAATAGACCTCAGAAAGATGGCTTAAACTATTTCCTATTGCCCTTCTCCGGATGAGAATGATACCTAAGACAACTTTAAGGCTTAGTCCATTTGAAATGTTATATGGAAGACTCTACCTTATTTCTCATGCTCTTTGGTTCAGAAACTCAGGATCAGATAGGGTATATTATCAATCTAGGTCAGGTACAAAAGGTCTGATGGAACATGGTAACAAAATTCTCCTAGTACCAGATTCCAAAGGTCACCAACAGCCTATCTTTCTAGGGGATCTGAGTTTATTAAGGACTTAGAAGGAAGGTCCCCTTATGACCCATTGCAGTTTGAATGGAAGGGACCTCACCACATGCTACTTAGTTCTCCTGCTGAAGTTAAATAACAGGGTACTCCAAACTGGGTACATTCATCAAAGATTAAATTTTTACCTCTTTTAAGTCTGCCTACTCTTGTGAACCAATTAAATACTTCAAATATGCTCCAGAATGCAAAAGATAGGCAAAGTCTTTGCTTTTATCATAATAAGGCTATTGCACTTTATGGCAGACATGTCTTACCTGCCCATTCTCCTGATTTTCTCAGGAAGTTGCTATTTTCAAGATCACCCCTTAGTGAGTTCTTCTATTGTCATGGTAGATCTCACTATGCTTCATGAAGCCATGTTTAAAAATCTGTCTATTTCCTGGAGCAAACTAGCCTACAATTCAGGACACTTTTAGAGCAAGGACTCAAGTTTGTAGATGCTCTAGCTAAGGGAGCCATGGTCAACTGACTAACCTTAAAACAGGTACTGGTAGAACAAAGAGGAACACATGCAGTGGTTAATAAAATCCATCACATCTACTCTAACAGCAGTATGTACATTGAAAAAGATATTACAAAATCATCACGCATAAGCTGAATGGTTTTATAATCTGCACAGAGAAAATCTATCCATGCATTTTATTTGGAAAACAATAGTATACTTTTCCTTTTGTTAAGTTTTTAAAATATCAGCAGGAAGTAGACATGGTATATGGAACTTCATTCCTTAGCACCCACTTAAGATTAAGGTTTGAAAAATATCTGAGAGAGAATGATGTGGGATTAATAGGTAGGCATCTAATTAGGTCTGCAGATCTGGATATATAGGCAACTAGTTGGGTCTGTGGATCCAGATAGGAAAGCAGTTAGTTAGGGCTGCAGAGCCAAAAGCCCACACCCCTTCCCTGTCAGTCCAAATGTTTGCTGTCTCATAATGTCCCTGTTACATCTGGGACCTGTACTTAGAGGAAATAAAAGGTGTGGAAGATGGGAAGGCAGTCTCTTTTCTCTGTGGACCTCACATAAAGCCACTGCACCTGCCTCTTTGGTGCTTTTTTTTTTTTCTTTCAGTGTGTGAACTCCAGCCTGGAAACAGAGTGTGTCCACGCTCCCACCTCCCTATATTCAGACAAAACATCCCTCTCAAAGGTACTATTTTCAGTTTCGCTTTCCTCCCTCGTTTGTGAGCAATTCTTTGGCCCACTCAATTGGATTTTGTTGTGCAGAGTGGCCACACTTGTTCATAAATGTGTGTTTCTTCCCTCACTGCCAAATAAACAGCTCTGGTTTGCACACAATGCCAGTCTCTGCTTAGTATTTCTATCCTTGTGGGAGACCAGAGCCTGGTTTAAAATTCAGTAAGCTCATTGCCTGCATCACACCCAGTGGAGGTATCTAAATGCCCTGGGCTTACAGTCTTAACTGTGAAGGCAACCTGCCCATCCCTGGATAAGGTACTCCTCTGCACCAATTTGGCTACTGGAAATAGAGGGTGCCTAGTCCGTAGAGAATTTTAAGGCATTAAGTGCATTGTTTTGCTATTTTATCTACCAATTCCTTTCTTTATGGGGTTTTGATTATCTTAAATGACCAAACATTGCCTTTTTGCCATAATGGATGGAACCATAAGCATACTTAATAATAGCCCAGCTGAGGTTCCAAGGTGTCCACATTTTTCCTCTTTTGTCTACCATCCATGTCCATGAGATAGTCGTCCTTTGAAAACCCTCTCATTGGACTTTCTGTTAGTCTTACATCATTGGACTTCCTGCTAGTCTTATAAAGGGGCAGGGGAAGTACCCTAGGTAACCGTAGTCTACCCAGTCAGAGCTGCCTGCTTTGCAGCAGCACAGGCTGGGCGGTTCCCAGTTGTTACCTTAGAATTTCACATTTATTGCCCCCTGCAGTATATAGCATTAATTTCTTTAGGCTTTTCTACAGCCTGAAGCAGCCTGAGAATTTCTTTGCCATATTTGATTTCCTTACTGTTAACTTAGAAGCTGTCTTTCCCTCCAGAAGGCTTTGTGAGCATGGGCCATGGAGAGGGCATAACTGGAGTCAGTGTAGATAGTTAAAGCCTTTCCTAGAAAGTTATTTACTAGGGCAGGTGTTGTGGCACAGTGGTTAAGCTGACAACTAGGATGCCCATATCCATGTATTGGAGTGCCAGGGTTTGAATTCCACCTCCATTTCCATCCAGCTTACTAAAGCACACCCTGGGACGCAGAAGGTGATGGTTCAAATAGTTGGGTACCAGCCAACCATGTTGGAGACCTGGATTGAGTTCCTGTTTCCTAATTTGACCTGGCCCAGACTCTTCTTTTGTGGGCATTAGGGAAGTGAAACAGGGGATGGAAGAACTCTGTATGTGTATATGTGTCACTCTGCCCTTCAGATAAATTAAAAATAAAAATGTTTTTAAAAGTGAAAATTAAAGTTTTTCTACCCTCAGTTCTAGTACCCTAATCAGGGCTACTATTCCTGCCTTTTGTGCAGGAATCTCTGTACAGGGATTCTTTTGAGTCAATAGTTCCATGTGGAGATATCATTACATATCTTCCCCTCCAATGACCATTTATTTGAAAACAGCTGCCATCCACAAATCATATTTCTTCTGTATTGGGTAGTGGTTCACATCTGAGTTATTATCTGCTGTCAGGTCTGTAACTTCACAGTAATCATGTTAGGGGTCCTCATATACTGGTAGCAATGCGCAGTGCTCAGAGTCTCACAGGATTTTAGAATGGTGTTTGCAATACCCAGCAACAAACTTTGATACTGCAGTATGTGGTCTCTGCTCAACAAATGGTGCCCTTTTGTTTTCAGAACATATGCTACCTGTTGTGGGGTCCAGACAGGAGCTATCCTGTAATTAGTTTCCTGCCTCTCTTATTAGCAAACAGGTGGCTACAACTGCCACTAGGCAGCTTGGCCTTCCCCAAGACACTGCATAAAATAACTACGTAGAAAAGACAGTCACCACTCATTTTAATTATCCCACTGCAATGCCCTTCCTTTGTTGTACATACTGGTCAAATTGCTTTTCTAGATCAGGTAGTCCTGAGATGGGGACATTCAGCAGCAACTGCTTTAGCTTTTTAAGGGCCTGATTATATGTTCATCCCATTCAAAGGGGTCAGTTTCTTTTCCTTTTGACATGTCATAGAGGGGAGTTGCTATTAGCCCAAAACTGAGTATGCAGACTCAGCAGATGCCAGCCTTTCCCAGGACTCTCCATAATTCTTCCCTGAACTTGCACAAAATAATGTTACAGGGTGCCAATTTGCAGTCCTGGAGCAGAAGCCTCCTTTGAGGGGCTAGTGATGAGAAAGTCATCTACATATTGTAAGACTACTCCCTTATTTAGTTGAGGGCCTCATATGTATCTACTCAAAATTTGCCAGAAGACTTCAAGGAAGTTTAAATCCTCATGGCAGAGAAATCCTATGCATTGTGCTTTCTGGTGAGTTTTGGAAGAGTCTTCTCTCTCAAAGACAAACAGCTCCTGAGACTTGGTATTCAACAGAATGTAAAGAATACAGTCCTTAAGATAGTGTAATACTTGCTATCCCCAGGCAAATTAGACCACCAGCAAGAGGAGCTGGGTACTATGGGAGGGATGTTCTATACTGCTTCGCTCATAGCTCTCAAATCCTGTGTAGATCTTCATTCAACAGAAGTGGATGTCTTAATAGGCAATATCAAGTGTTACTAGGAAATCTACAGGGCCTAATCAATCTCTCCAAACTTGCATAGTACCAATCTCTGAATGGGGAGTCTGCCTAAAACACATGACATTTCAGCTATTGCTTCAGATCTTAGAGGATGACCATGATCAGTGTGGTGTGGTATTATCTTTATAAGTCAAGGATTGACAGCCTATTCCACCCAACTGGGGACTCATAATCCTGGATGAAACCAAGATAATAAAAAAACTTTAAGGAATGGACTCAGGATCCTTAGCGTCCTCACAGTGGAGAGCCAGGAAGTCTGCCCTGTGTTTCTTGGGATTTCTACTTTTATTTGGTCTTGACTTAAAGACACAGTAGCACCCAGTTTAGCTGGCAGGTCAGTTCCCAAAGGTGCTAGGGGGTACTCAGGGACATATAAAAATGAGTAAATTAGAAGTTTAGAACCTGCTTCACAGAGCCTCCAGAAATCTCTTTATCTCTACTTTTCCTGAAACTCCCTTAACACTACACTCCCTGTTTGAGAGGGTATTTCTTAACACTCATTATAGAAGCTGTTACTCCAGCAGCAAAGCAAAACTCAACTCTCTTCTCTTCTATTTGTGAGGTAACCAGGAGCTCCTTCGAGGAGGTTTGGATTTTATCATAAGAAACCAATCAAGGAGTCCATGACTTTATTAATTTTCTTCTTTGGTCAAAGAGAGCTGACAGGAATTATGTTTGCCCTTCCCCATCCCCCTCTTGGGACAGCCTGGGCATGCCCATTTCCAGGGTTCCTCCTACTTGCAATATGCACACTGGTTAGTCCCTAACTTAACTGCCAGCCTATTATTGATCTCACACTGGAGACCAGAGTTTCTCAACTATAGTGGCTTCCCTCAACTTCCTGGGTTGCCTGGGAGCAGACTGGAGAGCAATGGCAATAAAGCTACATGTCTTTGCATCTTTCTGTCATCCTTCCCGTCTTCTGCCTCCACCAGGCTTATAGCTAGTCCTGTGCCAGGAATTAGTAGTTGTGCCATTGAGAAGGGGTGGATTTGCTGCCAGTTAGCCTTACAGGTCTGGTCTGAAGAGATTTGCTTTCAACTTTTTTTCAGAAGGGCTGGAAGGTTTTTCATTTGATTTTTCTCTTCATCCTAGGGCATACAAAGAGCCAGTCAATGAAGCACAGACACTGCACATCCCACTGAGATGAGAATGAGACCCACAGAGGAACTTTGTCAAAGCCCAGCCAAGGTGTTCCAGGGGACAGGATGGAAGGAAGTTTCTTTCCAGCCAGGCAGGCAAAGGAAAATGGAAAAGCTTATAAAACATCAGGGAATGTGTGGACAAGGAAAACTAAAATTCCAGATATAAAACCAGAAAGCAGTAAAGAAGTAAATCAATACATCACAAATCTGATCAGTTCTAAAGCATGAAATTCCCTCTCACTGTCCACCTGTTTCCTGCAGAGATCTCTAAACTTGCTTGGTACCGTATTTGTGAAATGGAGAAGGACAAGGTCAAGTAACCCAGAGAACTGGCTCGGGGATTTCTTGGTCTGCTGTTTCAGTTTCCCAGAGCCAAACCTGACACTTTTATTCCAGTGCCCCAGAAATGGCTACCTTTTTCACGTTCTGGATTTTCCTGAGAATGCACTTCCTGTCCTGGTTTTCACTTTCATCAACTCTTGCACACTTAATAGGGTGGCAATCCCAAATTACTTGTTCTTTGATTGCTGGTGCTGGACAGAATGGGGTTCAGGTGCCCACTTCACTTCTTGGATTTTTGAGTCATCAATAAAGATTGTCAGTCACCAGGCAAATCATCTGATGCTGATGTGATGGAACAACTTTTCCCCAACAGCAAGCAGCTGCTGCTGCCTCTTGGTTCTTCACTCCCATGTCCCAGCCACTCCAGTTCTAGGCTTGGCACAATCACATCAGATGTGTCAATTTTGTTATTGGGCACAAGGGGTCTGTCTTCCTAAAAGTGTCACCAAATAACCAGCCTTAAGCAAGAGTTACTCAAAGGAAAACTTTACTTATTTGGGACAAGTAAGGGAGACAGTGGAAAGGTAGAGTTCCTTAAAAATTTTGCCTCCTGGGAAAACATCTTGCCAGGGTTTTTACAGCCAGCATGACAGCAGTGGCTGGGATATATAAAATGAGGAGCAGGAGGACTGGCCATGCTTGAAACTGACAAACAAGATGTAGAAAAAAGTGGACAGAGGGATACTTTCTGCTCAATCTTCGTTTGCTGTATTTCAAAACTGACTCAGACTGGTAGCTTGCGGCTTTTCTTGTTCATGATTGTCAGGGCCCTCTAAAGTTGCAAGATAGAATCTCCTGGAATATCCTCTGAAAATCAACCTGAAACAGGTAAACTATTTCAGGTTCTCTGTCTCCGTTCCTGTGTCCCCCTCTTGCCTAAATTCTACACTCCTGGTTTTAAGAATGAATATGGAAGTTGATGATTTAGAATCTGATTCTTGGGACCGGTTCTGCAGCATAGTGGGTAAAGCCACTGCCTGGAGTGCCAGCATCCCTTTATGGGCTCTGATTCAAGACCTGGCTGCCCCACTTCCAATCCAGCACTCTGCTATGGCCTGGGAAAACAGTACAAGATGGCCCAAGTCCTTGGGCCCCTGCATCCGCGTGGGAGACCCGGAAGAAGCTCCTGGCTCCAGATAGATGCAGCTCCTGCCATTGCGGTCATCTGGGGAGTGAGCTAACTGATGGAAGACTCTTTCTCTCTCTCTCTTTCTCTCTCCCTCTCTCTGCCTATGCCTCTCTGTAAATCTGCCTTTCAAATAAATAAATAAATCTGTTTTAAAAATAATTTGATTCTTCTAAAAATGATCCTTCATCCATCATCTCCCTATATACACATCAATTTGGACAGCTATTCACACACCAGTGTACCTTTACAAAATCTGGAGAAGCCAGAATTTCAAGTTTCCAGTGTGTTTTCTAAAACCTATTATGTATAAATGAAAGGAAAAAGCTTGTTAGAACCTTCAGAGAATTTTTAAAAGCTACACAATTTTAAGGGAGCTATGTTAAGCTTCATTCAACAATATTAAAGATGATTTGAAATTTAAAAAGAAACGATCCTCATGCCCGTATAACCCTTAGAAATCAATGATTGCCAGACCTTAATTTGGATAATATTGCTACTTGAGAATTCTTCAGAAGTCACCTATGTAGGAAAGGCAAGGGTGAGTGAATCAACCAAAACATGATGTAGAACTTGACTTCAAAGAAGTCGTGGGGTGGAGATGCAGAGGAACTGCCTCAGAACAAGGACAAGCAGCTGAGGTTGATAACTCAGAACCCAAGAGTGTGAAATGCTGGGGGTGCAGGTGAGGTGGGAGTGGTGGGGATGGAGCAGCGTCGTGAGGTGGGGGTAGAGGGAGCAGTCCTCCAGGACTTCTCATCTCCATATTATTGGGGATTTTAATATGAAACTTCTCTTTGACTCTAATGAGAAAACTGATAGGGAAAATATAGTAAAAAAGATCCATGTAAAATAAATCATATCCCGGGGGTCTGTGCTGCGGCTCAGTGGGTTAGTGCCCTGGCCTGAAGCATCAGCATCCCATATGGGCGCCGGTTCTAGTCCCAGCTGCTCCTCTTTTGATTCAGCTCTCTGCTATGGCCTGGGAAAGCAGTAGAAGATGGCCCAAGTCCTTGGGCCCCTGCACCCATGTGGGTGACCCCGAAGAAGCTCCTGGCTCCTGGCTTCGGATCAGCACAGCTCTGGCCATTGCACCCAATTGGGGAGTGAACCATTGGATGGAAGATCTCTTTGTCTCTCTCTGCTTTTGCCTTTCCTCTCTCTGTATAACTCTGACTTTCAAATTAATAAATCTTAAAAAAAAGAAATCATATTCCTTAATATGCTAGTTTCAATATTTTATTTGTTTGATGTTCACCAAAGCCAAGTAAAAAATAAGTGAGACAGCATTAGATCCAAACTGTCCAATAGGGCAGCTGTTAGTTACACGTGGCTCTTGGGCCATTAACATGTATCTGCTCAAAATTAAATGTGCTGTGTTTGTACAATGCACAATTGATTTTAAAGCCTTAAATGGAAAAAGAACAGGAAATCTCTCATTAATAATATTCTGTATAAATTTCTTTAAGTAGCAATTTGGGGATATATTAGGTTAAATGAAATATATTATTAAAATTAATTTCAACTTTGACCTTTTTTTGAGATTTGTTTTATTTATTTGAGAGTCAGAGCTATGAGAGAGAGAGAGAGAAACACAGAGAGAGGAGAGATCTTCCATCTGCTGGTTCACTTCCCAGATGGCAACAATTACTGGGTCTGGACCAGCCAAAGCCAAGAGCTAGGAGCTTCATCAGGGTTTCCCATGTGGGTGGCAGGGAGCAAACATTTGGGCCATCTTCTGCTGCTTTCCCCAGGCCATTAGCAGGGAGCATGATCAGAAGCAGACCAGCTGGAACTCAACCTGGTGCCCATACAGGATGCTGATGTCGCAGGCAACAGCTTTACCTGTTTTGCCACAATGCCACGACTTTGACTTTTAAATTGTGGCTACTAGAAAACTTTACATTACCTACATATATGGTTCACATTTTCTCTTGGCCAGCACTGGGCTAGACTTACCTAGCTGAAGAATTATTCTGAACCAAAGTGATTTGGGGATTTAAACAGTTTTATTACTAATTTTAAATATACAAGAAAGTAGTGGTGACGTAGTACTACAGTGAGTTCCTATACACCCGTCACCCCATTTCCCCTGTTAACATCTCATATTAGTACCTTTGTTACAATATATGGAACACACCCAGTTGCACCTGCTTTTTTCCTGATCCAAACTTCTTTTCTCCCTCCCACCCCTACTGGCCTCTAGTAATCAACATTCTGTATTCAGGTTGAATCTTTTTAATGTAGATTATGGTCTATACCTTTTGGTAATGTTAACTTATTAAACACCATTAAACTCCCATGATGTATTATTTGTTTCCCAGATGAAGAAATTAGGCTGTGGCTAAGTCATTTGTCCAAGGTTACACAGCTAGTAACTTTAGAGCCTGGATCTGAACTCAGCAAATCCAGCTCCAAAATCTAGCTCCAGAGTCTAGCTCCTCCCTTCCCTCCCCTCCCCTCGCCTCCCCTCCCCTCCCCTCACCTCGCCTCACCTCACCTCCCCTCCCCTCCCCTCCCCTCCCCTCCTCTCCCTTCCCCTCCCCTCCCCTCCCCTCCCCTCCCCTCCCCTCCCCTTCTCTCCCCTTCGCTTCTCTCCCCTTCTTTCTCTTCCCCTCTTTTCCCTTCTCTTTTATATTTTTCCTCCCTCCCTCCATCTGTCCCTCCCTTTCCTTCTTCCTTCCTTCCTTCCTTCCTTCCTTCCTTCCTTCCTTCCTTCCTTCCTTCCTTCCTCTTTTCTTTCATCTTTTCCATTAGGTTCAGTTTTAAAGCAACTAATGATTAATATGTGTAGATGACACTACTATATATAGGATAATCCAACATAATCACAAAACAAATGTTAAGTAATATGAGAATTAAGTGAAATTCCTGGATATATGATCAATATATACAATAAAGAGGATTGCAGTGTACCAAAAAGAAGCAAATAGGAAATAACTTTTTTTAAAAGTAGGATCTTTTTAAAAAATTTACTTCATTTGGAACAGTTACAGAGAGAGAGGGAGAGGGAGAGGGAGAGGGAGATCTTCCATTTATTGGTTCATTCCCCAAATGGACCCAATAGCTGGGAATGAGCCAAGCCAAAGCTAAGAGTGAGGAATTATATCCCATAAGGGTGGCAAGGGCCCAAGTACTTGGACCATCTTCCACTGCTTTTCCCAGGTCTTCAGCAGGGAACTGAATGGGAAGTGGAGCAGCTGAGACACAAATTGGTGCCTTTATGGGAAGCCTGAGTCCATCACAGGTGGTCACTTTATCTGCTATGCCACAATGCAGCCCCCAGAAAACAAATTTAAAGGATAAAATACAGAAATGAGTATCCATAAGAGAAATGAAAGAAGGGAGGACTAATTTATGTATATCTTCATTTGCAGTTTTTAATATAAAAAGAAGAGATTTCATGTATTTCATAGGTAGAATTCTAAGAAGACAACCATACTTCCCTCACTCTCCCTCTCCCTCCCTCCCTCTTTTCTTTTTGTTTCTTCAATTTTTACAAAGACATAATTTTATTCCACTCTATAATCACAGGCTTAATTCAAGACTAACCATAATATTCAACAATTAAAAAGTAGGAAAACCACAGTTCCACAGGACTTTAAGCAGAACTAAAAATGACTGATAACACAAGATTTCCATTTCATTGCTATACATTTTTGTAATTATGGTAATATATAATTCATATAGTAGCATATCATTCATATCAGTTTGTTTAACAAAGATTTAAAACAAAGCTTGGCAGGCCGGCACCGCGGCTCACTAGGCTAATCCTCCACCTTGCCGCGCCGGCACACTGGGTTCTATTCCCGGTCGGGGCGCCGGATTCTGTCCCGGTTGCCACTCTCCCAGGCCAGCTCTCTGCTGTGGCCAGGGAGTGCAGTGGAGGATGGCCCAAGTCCTTGGGCCCTGCACCCCATGGGAGACCAGGATAAGTACCTGGCTCCTGCCATCGGATCAGCGCGGTGTGGTGCGCCTGCCGTGGCAGCCATTGGAGGGTGAACCAACAGCAAAGGAAGACCTTTCTCTCTCTCTCTCTTTCTCTCACTGTCCACTCTGCCTGTAAAAAGAAAAAAAAATCACAAAAAGGAAAAGCTTAGCAAACACTGTGTTTGCAACAAAACTGATACACAGAGTCATCTCTCTCTCTTTCTTTCTCTCTCTCCTTCTCCATTTTTAAATTTTAGCTCCCACATATAAGGTTGAATGTGCCATTTGACTTTCTGTGTCTGGCTTATTTCATTCAACATGATGTTTTCCATTTCCAACCATTTTGCTGCAAATGATAAAATATTATTCTTTTTAATAGCTGAATAATGATCTATTGTATATATAAGCCACATTTTCTTTATCCATTCATCTGGACACCTTGGTTAATTCCATATTTTGGCTGTTGTGAACAGTGCTTCTGTAAACATGGTGGAGCAAGTATCTCTTTCATACTGTGATTTTTAAGGATGCTTAAAATCATGGTATAAAATGTAAAACCAGAAAACAATTTTAACAAGTAAAAATATAAATATTCAAGATAAAATATCTAAATTATTAATAATAAATTATTAGAATAGCATAGTGGGGGTGAGCATTTGATGTCATGGTTAAGCGGCCAGTTGGAATACCCCCTTCCCATATCTAAGTGCCTGGGTTCAAGTCTTCACTCCACTCCACACCTAATTCTAGCATCTTGCTAATGTGCGCCCAGGGAAGTAGCAGTTGATGGTCCAAGTAATTGCTTCCCTGTCAACCATGTGGGAGACGCAGATGAGTTCCAGGCTCCCAGTCTCAGTCTGGCCCAGCCCTGGTTATTGCTTACATTTGGGGAATGAATGAACTAGGGGGGTGGGAGATCCTCTTTCTATCAGCTTGCTTCTCAAGGAAATTAAATTAAAATTTTAAAAAGATTCTTTCTCCAACTATATTAAAATAAATAACTAAAAAAAATTGTAGTGCATTTTGACCCCAAATTAAAAAAAAAACACAAAGATAGATAAATGCCTGAAAGGTTATTAAAAATATCTATAATGAATTGTTCCCAAATGGTAGAAATTATGTGTGATTGTGGCTTTTTATTATATGATCATTATATTTCCTAATTACCCAAAAGTTGACAAACATTGTTCTTATTATTAATTTTAAAACAGCATAATGAGAAACATCCTTTTATTATCTAATTGCAAAATAATAAAAATTGTGTATAGAAAAAATGAACAGAGGCAATGAAAAATGTTTATTTGTAATGCTTGGAATTTATGATAAGATAACTAAGTTAGGCAATGGATGGTAAATATTTTAGGAATAACTTAGTGGTTTCTTTCCCTCACTGTCCATTGTCACTTAGAGCTTTTGCTGTCTTCCTTGATCAATATACTTCAAAGTAATGAGCATCAACAAGAAGACATTACATTCTCTTGAAAAGAATTTGCTTCATTTTTCAAAAACATTGTCTGCAAGGAAAATCTGTCTACTTGGCCACCACACAAAAGACCAAGCATATAAAAAGCATTTCTTGGAACAGATGCCAATACGCAATAAAAACAGGCATTTGTGGATTTGCAGAGATCTCTCATGGGCTCCAGATATCCGACTATGATTTACCAACACAAATAATAGAAAGTGGAGGGAATTCTCCCAGAATTTGCAACTTTACTATTTACTTTTAAAAATTGTGTTTAGCTCACCAGAGCAGTTATTTTCTAATTATATTCAGTTAGTTGAATGGGAACTCTGCAGTACCCAAAAGCATCTAACTTATGATTAAGCCACCATTTCCACTGGGACAATCTGTTTGCAAGTTTACCTCAAACACTCATATCCAGTGTGTAAGCATTTAACCACATGATTCCTGTGAAGGGTGAAGACATGCAACCAAATATAAGAGAAATGCTGGAGTCTTCCAAAAGGCAACCACAAAAAGACTGCTTAATTAAGAAATACCAGAGGAGCTACACCAGCAAGAGGACACGGGTTCAGCATTTATCCTCATCACTGAGCTTTTTAATCTTATCTGGCTCATCAACTTCTTCCTTTTCTTAATAACTACCTCACTGGTTCTTCTTTCTCTTGATGTTGTAAGATAGAAGAAGAGATTTGTATGAAGATTTCAGGACTGTTTATGACATTTTTTTCCTCTGGTGATTCATTTCAACATGCATACCTTGCTAGACCAATGTTGTCAGCTAAAGAAAAATCTGTTACCCCTTGTATTGTAACTGGCATCATGAGATTGAATGAGCTGACACAGAAGTGGCGAGAAAACTGCCACTTTAGAAAATGTTATACATGCTGTGGTGGAGGGTTGCATTTATGTCCAAAGTGCTCTAAAACCACTGAAGACAGAGCAATTATGTTTGTCCTAATGAATAGACTGCTGGATTTGGAGGAGACATCACAAAGCCATGTTTGTACCTATTCTTGGCTGGCAGACTTAAAGAGAAATGAGAGGAATGCTATAGACCACTGGTTGTCAGACTTAGACAGTCTAGTCCTCAAACTAGTGTTTCTGGTTGAGCAGATGTACCATAGGTTTCAGTGAGTCCCCAGAGTATTCTTAAGACTGCTGGTCTAGGAATCATACTTTCAGATCCACTTTTCCAGCTGAAGAAAACACAGATATGTTGTCTATGACAGTGCCTCCTTTTCCTACCATATGTAATACATATACAAAGACTAACCACGAAAAGAAATCATGGTGCCATCTTCAAAGGAGGTTTTTATAAGGCATTATTTTGAGTTTTAAGCTTGGTCCCTTCAGGTCCAGTGGAAAAATAGCTCACTTAATAAATAGCAGTTTCTCATCACACAACAGGCCTGGTGGGCCAGTTTGGAAGCTCAAGTAGGAAGGAGATGAGAGGCAAGAAAGAACAGTGGATGCAGACTCTATAATGGATTGGAATAGAGCAATTAGAAAATCACTTAACTATGAAATTAGTCTTTGATCTAACAAGGTATGTGTGTTCAGCATATGAACATATATATGTTATAATTAGTTACCCACAGAAAACTTGAATGAAATAAAGAACCAAAGCAGTAACTAGATTGTTTTCACAGTGACTGATTTTGGCGGGCTCCGTCCAACCTGAATTGGGTTAGGATAGCAAAGTAAACCCAAGCTGTTCTTCTGGAGTCTCTAGGAAAGTTTCCTAGCCTGCAAGATTCAGAATTGAGGAAGTAAACTGTACAAGAAGGGGGCATGCAGACTAGAGAAATTCTAACAAGGCATGTATAAGAGAAGAGGTTTCCCAAGGACAGATCAGATTTTCGTATGTGAGTTCAGGTGCCTTCACTCTCTGAAAAGAAAGCAAACTTGGAAAAAAGAGAGTAAGTTTGTGACATGAAGTGCACCTACAAACATATTCTCTATGAAAAGTTGTATTTGGGGGCTACTTTTCCCTTTGACTTTGGGTAGTACCATATTTAGCTAGTAGTTTTTGTCCGTTTATACTTGATTTGCTTTAGTTGTTAAACTTTCAGTATAGTCTCACTGTTCATATGACTGCATGGTGGTCTTGTGGAAGAAAATAAGCAATGGACCCTTAAAGGGAAAGGAGTCCTCCAAGCAAACGGCTTCAGCTATGGGGACTCTTTCAGGGGTGTCTGCATCATGTGCATCACAAGACTGCAATATGAGGTTCTGAGATCCCAATCTACTGCAGAGTTAACACTGGCTCTAAAGGATATGATCTATGGTCCAATGCAGGGAGGAACACTCAGTGAGGAAAGACAGGGACTAAGAGGAGAACTGGGGAGTAGGTCTGAAGCTATTCCTCAGGCGAGCACATTTCTACGTATGAGATGGCGGTGAAAAGCTGACATTTGGAAAACTTCAACAGAACTTGTTGCTTGATGCCCTACTAAGGGCCTTGGCAGGGACTCCTGGGAATGAGGAGTCATGAGGTTCAAGTTTCACTTTCTGTGCAGTAAATCTTCCTGTCACATTGTTCCACTTTGGTCAGAATCTCGCAGCTAGTACCTCATTCTCTTGAATCCTATTTTTTCTGTCACAGGTTAGCCAGCCCGTACCTAGTGGATTATAAGGTCCTCACGGGCTGGAACTTTCATTATCAAAGTCTAAAATGTGTACATGAAAGTGCACAGTTTACAATCGTGCAGCATGGTAGTTTTCACTGAGAACATTCATACACCAGAAATCTTTCAGTCACAACACCGTTCTCTCCACCTCTATGTAATTACTACCCTGATTTCTACAAAGTAAACTGGTTTTGCCTACAGGCTCACATTTTAGGGAGGGAACCATATAGTGTACATATTGCACATCTTGTTTCTTTCAATATTATTTTTCTGAGATTCATCCATATGGTTGTGTTTATTAATTGTTTATTTTTTATGATATTTGGTATTAAATTATCTGATTCCAACCTACTCATTCATGTAAACATTGATGAACATTTGGTGGTTTTGTGTTTTAGGCTATTAAATTGTTACTATGAACACCCTAGCATGCCTTTTGTTAATTTTACACATGCATCTAATGGTCTATAAGTAGAGATAGAAATGCTGATTCATAAAGTATTCGTATATTACACTTAATGAATACTACGGGATAATTTCCAAAATGGTTATACTATTTTATACTTCTACAAACTAATATTGAGAGTTCTATTTTTAATGTATTTATTTAAGGAGCAGAGAAAAAGAGAGGGAATTCCTCTCTGCTGACTAACTTAACTCTCTAAATTCCCACAATGGGCTCCAGGCTAGATCTGGAGCTAGGAATTCAGTCCAGATCCCCACAAGGGTGGCAGGAATCCAACGACTTGCGCAGTCATCACTGCCTCCCAGGGTCTGCATTAGCAGGAAGGTGGAGTCAGGAGCTGATTCCCGATGTGTTGCACTGCAATATGCAATAGAGGTATCTTAACCAGCAGAATAACTACACACTCCAATAAGAGAGTTCTAACCTTTTCACACCATGACCAAAGCTTGGTAGTACCTCTTAATAGTAGCAACTCAAGTGGGTGTGTATGTATCTCATTTTAGCTTTACTGATATTTTAATTATGTTTAATAATGCAAATCATTTCTCAGTTTTTTGTGGCAACTTTGAATATCCTGTTGTGTAAAGTATTTTAACTAGTCATTGGATAATTTTCTATTGGGTAAACTGTATTTGTCTTATTGATTTGTAGGAAATACTAATAGTTCAAGATACATGTATCCCAAACATCTTTCTTTAGTTGGTGTTTTGTATCTGATGCCTTTTGATAAAAAGTTCCTAATTTCAATATACTTGAATTTATCATTTTTTTCTTTTATGGTTATAGTTTTTCATCCTCTCTTCAAGAAATTTAGGAGTACTTCAAAGATACAAATATATTTTCCTATCAAGGTTTGGTGTTTTCCTTTCCATATTTAAACCTGTATTTCATCTAGAATTGACTTCTGTGTGTAATGTGTGATATGAATCAATATACCATTTATTCTCCATATAGATAAACAATTGACTCAGGACTATTTAAGGAACTTAGCATCCTTGTACTACTGCTCTGAACTGCTGCCCTTGCCATACACGTGGTTATTTGTCTTATAATTTATTTGCATTCTGAAATACAGTGATAAAGTGGATGTCCCCCTCCCAGAAATAAAGGACAAGGGAAAAGAATAGAAAAAAATTGAATTCAGGTGCAGAAAGTTGTTACAATGATTAAACCAAGGGCTATCAGAGACACAAAAGGAGCCAGGCAGTGTGCAATGGAGTATCTTCCTATGAATTATTAAGATGTCCAAGAATCACATTTACAGCCTGAGGTTCCTAAGCACCAGTCATGGGAGTATTCTCACTCATTTTAGAAGACAATGAGGGATTAAAGCATTGTGAGTACTATTCAGAAATCACATTCCTCAACTGTAAAATGGAGATAATGATTCCTGTCTCATAGCGTTACTTGAAATGCTTAAAAATTTGCCCAGCTTATATATAGAGTAATACGCAAAGTTTTTAACAAAATTACTATTTTTTACTGTTCATAGTTATGGTCCTGAATTTCCCACACCTGTAGATAACTTGTATTTTTTCTACAAAAGAAAGGAACACACCATGCTTTGAAAAATCTCTGTGAAAAAAAATCAACCTATGCACAGATTATGCTTATTTATAATTTAAATGGATCTATCAAAAATCTGTAGAGGAAAGGTGGCCAAAATACTAACCTGCTCTACAGTGCATCCAGGGAGGAAAGGATGACCATAATAGAATGACACCAGAAGCTGCAATTTTTACCCAGAGGGAGTCATTTTATAGAAGCTTCGAAACAGCAGTTTCCTTAGAAGTAGAGCTGGATATCAGCTGCCCATAGAACTGGATATCAGTTATGATCAGTTTTCACATTATTGCTTTTGTTTGTTTCTTAATATAAAATAGTGCGCACATACAGAAGGTTACATATTAAAATAAAAAGAATATTAATAAATAAAACCTATGTTTACACTGCCTGGTTTAAGAAATGGAATGTTTCCAGTACGTTTGAAGGCCCTGTGTGTTCCTAAGGCATTGCTTATGCCGCATCCATGGATGAACATTATTCAGAATAGTGTGCATACCTTTCCCATACAGTTCTTTATAGTTTACCACGTAAGTATCCATGATTCATATGCATTAGTTTGCGCATTTTCAAACTTTAATAGACTATATCATGTCTTGTTCTGAAACTTATTCTTTTGCTTAAAATTTTATTACAGATTTTGCCATGTTAATCTGTGTGGTAGTGGTTCACTCATTTCACTACTGTATGGTGTTCTGCTATATAAATAGAGCATAATTTACTTATTCATTTTCTCTGTGTGGCTGTTGCCTCCTCAAGCTGAGACCTAGAATGAGGCATATGGAATAAAACTGAGCCAACCAAACCCAGCCTAGTTCAGCCAACGTGCTGACAGGAGTGATACAATGGAGTGCAAGAGAGATACCTGAATCAATCCAAAGTCTGTGACAGCAGCATGCCACCAAAGCTGTGGTTTATTGTTAAGTAGCACAAGCTCACTAATTTACCAATGGCTGACAGATTTGGCTGAATCTCACACATCATGATTGAAGCACAGTGCAGTTCTCTCTCTTCCATAATTAATTGTCTAATCTTCAATTGACGCTTTAGATCTCCTATACATTCATTGTCTTATGCTTCTGCTTCAATACATAAACTTAAAAAATACAAAGAAAATGAATGTACTCACCATTACTTTCTTCCTTCCTCCTGTTTCATTTCCTTCCTTCCTCCCAGGCTCTTCCTCCCACTCTTTTACCTTTCTCATGTGTATTATGCTATTTGTCTAGATATTCTATTTCATTTATTATAATATTCAGAGTTGGCAGCTGTTATCCTGTGCAATTTATATAAAACTTTATTTGGGTTCTTCCTTGAGCAACAAAGCATGAAAATTATTCTCTTTCCAATTTTCTGTAGGTTGGCATAGGCTTGGGAGAGAGCTAATATAGATAGCACTGTGTTAAAACTGTTGTATTTGAGTCCAACCTTCACAAACAGCAATGTTACATACGTTCTTAGAAAGAAATCTTCAGGTTTGGTTAATTTTTTCTATTCATTCTGGAGACCTGGACAATAATGAATTCCGGCAGTTTTCACTGCCAGTGTTAACTCTATGGTAGAAAACAAGCATGTCTACACTTTGGAGGATTTTTCATTACTCTTCACTAACCCATTAGCTCACACCCTCAGCTAACCTCTCCCTATATTGGTAGGAAGAATTCTTAGGATTTATTTTACTAATATTGTTTCCTCTTTATTGGTTGTGCAAGCTAGAGAATGTTTAGGAGCTGTATCAAAGCAATCCAGAAATCCTACATTATATAGAATTAATGAGATTATTTTCCTTAACAATATGCCATTTTAAAATTAATATTATGTTGATGTTTTTCTTTCTACTTTTTATCCATATCATAATATATTTTAGGGAGGCCCCTCTCTCTATCTTTTCTATTTTAGCCTTGTCTGCATTTGTGTCATTAACACCGAATCTTTGGCCTTTCCTGGACATTGAGTTGGTAAAGTGCAGCAGCCACTTCCAAGGTTTTCTATTTCTTCTTCTTTTTCTAGCCATCATCTTATATTTCCATTGTATTTATTTTAAAAAGATAATAGCTAATTGATATACAATTCACATATTATCCCTTTAAATCTATTCAATTAAAGTGTAGAATTCAAAGGTGTTCAGCATATTCAGAGCTGTGTAAGCATCACCACAATCAATTTTAGGAAATTTTCATCAACCCTGAAAGCAAACCAGTGCTCGTTAGTGGTGAATTCCCATTTCCCCTCCAGTCTCCTACACAAAGTCAATGTCATTTCATTCTGCATCCTTACCTATTTTGGACATATAAATGGCATCAGATGGGGGGTCTTCAAAGAGTTCATCAAAATTGTGTGTTATGGGCCGGTGCCGTGGCTCAATAGGCTAATCCTCCACCTTGTGGCGCCGGCACACCGGGTTCCAGTCCCGGTTGGGGCACCGGATTCTGTCCCTGTTGCTCCTCTTCCAGTCCAACTCTCTGCTGTGGCCAGGGAGTGCAGTGGAGGATGGCCCAAGTCCTTGGGCCCTGCACCCCATGGGAGACCAGGAGAAGCACCTGGCTCCTGCCATCGGATCCGCGTGGTGCACTGGCCTCAGCACGCCAGCCGCGGCAGCCATTGGAGGGTGAACCAACGGCAAAAGGAAGACCTTTCTCTCTGTCTCTCTCACTGTCCACTCTGCCTGTCAAAAAAAAAAAAAAAAAGTGTGTTATGAATAAACTACGTATAGATTTCAGAAATTTTTTGCACCACAATAAACATCTTTTAATTGCATTTTTTCATAAACTTTTTGAAGTCCCCTCCTATAGGATCTTTTGTGACTGGGTTCTTTACTGAACATGATGTTTTTCCAAGTTTATCTGTGTTGTAGCAGGTATTAGAAATTCATTCCTTGGCCACTGCCGCGACTCTCTAGGCTAATCCTCTGCCTGTGGCGCCAGCACCCCAGGTTCTAGTCCCGGTCAGGGAGCCAGATTCTGTCCCGGTTGCTTCTCTTCCAGTCCAGCTCTCTGCTGTGGCCCATGAAGGCAGTGGAGGATGGCCCAAGTGCTTGGGCCCCTGCACCCCATGAGAGACCAAGAGGAAGCACCTGGCTCCTGGCTTTGGATTGGCACAGCACACCGGCCATAGCGGCCATTTGGGGGGTGAACCAAAGGAAGAAAGACCTTTCTTTCTCTCTCTCTCACTTTCTAACTCTGCCAGTCAAAAAAAAAAAAAAAAAGAAAGAAAGAACAGAAAAGAAAGAAATTCATTCCTTTATATAAAACTAGACCCTATTTTAGAGCAGTGAACAGAGAAACACTAAGGGGAATATACAAGGCTTCTAATATATCTCCCACCCACCCCCTTACATGCAAGCCCCTCCCCCTTCTCCATCAATATTCCTCATCTGAGAAGTAGTTCTGTTCACAACTGATGAACCCACCCTGAATCGTCTGTGTGATCTTATGCCAGTCACCATCTCTTTGGTCTCAGTTTTGTCATCTCTAAAGGCTGAGTTTTAGTACTCTTTAGAATTGCTAACACTATTACAGAAATTAATGTATGTAAATATTTATTGCAATATAATGTGGTACATAATAAGTGCTCATTAATGCTAAAATATACTAGAATGTAAATTCAAGTGAATTCCTAAGATATCTTTGCTCCAAAAAATATTTGAAATTTCAGCTGGCCAACTCCTCCTGTTCCCAACACATGTATGGCTGTGTGTTCTTTCCTTTGGCCTCAGTACCTTTTAAAGTAATTCCTTGTTTAAATCTAAAGCAAAATAAACATGTTTAGGAATAGTGACTATTTCCTTGCTAAAAATAAGACTTACTTCACTCTGGAGTTTCCTGTGGAGGCCAGATGTCGAAAGCCTGCTGAGAGAACAGCATGTGATGAAAACAGCAAAAGAGATGAAAATGATCACACTTTGGAAACGCATTTTGTAAACACAAAACCCACCCAGGCTCATCTCTGCACAGTTTCTGGCTATTGCCACCACAGTGTCAGGACAGTATAGTAAAAGAGCAATGATCATGAACTCTGGACTCTGAAGTAAGAGGTCAGAAGAAAGAGGCTGAGGGGCTGAAGGTATTATGGTAATATTTCCCTCTCCTTGATATTACACATTGTTTGCATTTTAAGAGACGTGTGTGGTGTGAGGGGCATTTGAATAACACAGACAAGTATTCTGTGGCATGTTCTAGACCAGTGGTTCTCAAAGGGAGGTTCCCAGACCAGCAGTTTCAGCATGACCTAGAAATCTGTTTGAAAAGCACCCAGACCTATTGACTCAGCCACTCAAATCCTTGCTCCAGAATCCTTGCTCCCAGGTGATTCTAAAGAAGAGCCTGAGAGTCTAATGTAACATGTGGCTCTCACTTTGGGTCTTATGTGTGCTTGAGATGAACCTTAACATTTCTCAGACCCTGAGACTTCTTCTAAAAGAGACAGTTGGAGATAGTAGACCTTGGGCTTAAAGACGACGTGTGAGGGCACTTCCTAAACCATAATGTGATTTAGACATGTAGTTTCAATCTATTTACAAGGGCCCCAGAGCAATAGGTCAAAGGGACTAATCAACTGAATTTTTTTTTTTTACAAATTTAAATAATTTTCACCTTTATTTATTTTATTTATTTGAGAGATGGAGAAACAGACACAGACAAATGGAATGACAGTTTCAACCCATTGGTCCATTCACCGAATGCCCACAACAGCCCAGGCTGGGTCAGGCTGAAGTCCAGAGGTAGGAATTCAACTCAAGTCTCAACTCACTCTTATGGGTGGCAAGAACACAATCTCCTGAACCGGCAGCTGCTCTCTCCCAGGGTCTGCCTTAGGCAGAAGTTGGGATTGGAAGCAGAGCCAGTTATCGAATCCAGGTACCCTGCTATGGGAGTCAGAAGTTTCAATGTGTGCTGGCAGCAATGCCTTTAAATAAGATTTAAGATGAAAGAGCCAACATGATGTTCTCAGAGAACTTGAGAGCAATGGTTTCCACTCCTCCTTTGACATTTGACGATGCTCCTTCAACCCGCATTAGTTTACCTCTTTCTTTGTGGGAGGAGAGTGAGCGATGGTTTGAGGGCCTTTACAAAGCATGGAGCCACAGTGAAGAAAAGTTAGCTTAAGGAAAATACCTTCATAACATGTTAGCTAGCAAAAGGGAAGCCTGATTATTTAGACCCCAGGAAAATGTATTCTTTGAATACTTAAGAGAATATATTAGCATCCTCCTGAATCCAGATTGAAAAGACTCAAGCTCATTCTCCAGTCATTCAAAAAGGAAGCAATTTTCCAGTGACAATGAGGGCTATTAAATGTGCTAGCTGAAAATGAGAATAATGTGTGGCTCACCCAGCCAAATTCCAAATCAGGATTCTTTCTTAGTATCAATCAAATTGGTGGTACTATTTCCACACATTTCTCAGAGCTATTTATAGATCATTGAATTTATAGAAATATTTAAAACATAATATCTGCATATGAAATATCTTTGCATTAAAATGATATATTCAAAGTCATAAGTAACAGTGAGCACATGAACCTAAAGCTATTTCCTGTACTATATACGCTGTTTGTCAGAACTGCCAGTGATGTTCTTTTCAAAGGCCTTTCTTCCTCTAGGGTACCACCTGCATTCAAGGACACTTTTCAAGGCACCGGAAGGTAGGGCTTCACCCAATATTAAGCTACATTAACCTCATTTACTGATTAAGTTATGCATGCTGCTTTGTAGGACTGTTTTTGTTGCTTGTTTTTCGGTCTATGGCAGAATCCATTTCTAACATTGGGGGCACCTGGGCCTGTGTTACTTGGCAAGCCCATGCTAACACAGAAAGTTCCCAACGAACGGGTCTCTCTGGCACACTTGGAAATCATGAGTTAGAGAATGCAGCCACAATAACTTAATCTTTTCAATTGAGCTGTTCATTGTCTTACTATTGAATTTTAAGAGCTCTTTGGATATTCTGAATGAGTCATTTATCAGATATATCTTATGCAAATATATTTTCCCTCTCTGTGGTTTGTCTTCTCATTATTGTAACAGTGTGTTTCACAAAACAGAAGATTTTTAAAAATCTTAATAGCGTCCATTTTATCAATTCTTTCTTTCACGGACCATGCCTTTGGTATCGTATCTAAAAAGATGTCTTCAAGCTCAGGGTCATCTAGATATTCTTCGGTGTCATCTTTTAGAAGTTTCATGTTTTACATCTAGATCTATGATTATTTTAGTTCTTCTGAAAGGCATAAGGTTTGCCTCTATATTCATTTTTCTCTGTGTTGATGTCCAGTTATTCCAGCACCATGTATGAAAAGAGTATCTTTTTCCCCTAAAATTGCCTTTGCTCCTTTGTAAAAGGTCACTTAACTATATTCATGCTGATTTACCTCTGGGATCTCTGTTTTGGCTCATTCATTTATTTATGTATTCATTTTTCCAATGCTATACTTTTTTGATAACTGCAGCTTTACAGCAAACATTAAAGATGGGCAGCATCAGTCTTCCAACTTTGTTTTCTTCAATGTTGTATTAATTACTCTAAAGTTATTCTATGGATTAAGCTGGAAAGAACTGATAACCTCACAATAATGAGTCTTCATATTTATGAACATGGAATATATTGATATCTCCATTTATTTGATTTTTAAAGATTTATTTATTTATTTATTTGAGAGGTAGTGTTACAGAGAGGGTGAGACAGAGAGAAATTCTTCCACCTGCTGGTTCACTCTCCAAATGGATGCAATGGCAGGAGGTGGGCCAATCCAGGAGCTTCTCCTTTTGGGTCTCCCACATGGGTGTAGGGGCCAAAGGACATGGGTCATCTTCTGCTGCTCTCCCAGCCCACAGCAGAGAGCTGGATCAGAAGAGGAGCATCCAGGACACAAACCAGAAGCTCATATGAGATTCCAGCACCACAGACAGAGGCTTAGCCTACTATGCCATCCACTTATTTAATTTTTAAAAATGTCTTTCATCAGAGTTCTGTTGTTTTCTCTAGATTTTTTACATGTTTTTTAAAGTTTTATCTGAGTATTTAATTTTTGGAGTGTAATATAAGGGACATTTTCTTTTAATTTAAAATTCTAGTCATTCATTTCTTATATTTAGGAAGGGGATTGAATTTTGTACATTAACCATGTATCCTGCAAACTTGCAATTAGTTCCTTGATTTTTTTTTTTTGGTAATTCTTTTGAATTTTCTACATAGATGATCATATTATTTATATGAATAGAGTTTTGCTTAGTCCTTTCCAATCTGTGTGCTTTTTATCTCCTGTTGCAATATTGCATTGCAAGGACTTCCACGGTGATGTTGGAAAAGAGTGGTGAGAGGGAACAGCCCTGTGTTTTTCCTGATCTTAGAGAGTTTCAAGTTTCTGGTTTTTAGTTTCTCTAGTAAGGTATAGGTTTTTTGCAGATATCAAGTTGAGGATGTTCCCACTATTCCTACTTTACTAAGAATTTTGATCATGAATGGGTGTTGGTTTTCTTTTCGACAGACAGAGTGGACAGTGAGGGAGAGAGAGACAGAGAGAAAGGTCTTCCTTTTCCATTGGTTCACCCCCCAATGGCTGGCACATCGCACTGATCAGAAGCAAGGAGCCAGGGCTTCTCCTGGTCTCCCATGCGGGTACAGGGCCCAAGGGCTTGGGTCATCCTCCACTGCACTCCCTGGCCATAGCAGAGAGCTGGCCTGGAAGAGGGGCAACCGGGACAGAATCCGGCACCCCGACCGGGACTAGAAACCGGTGTGCCAATATCGCAGGCGGAGGATTAGCCTATTGAGCCGCAGCGCTGGCCAGGTGTTGGGTTTTGTTAAATACTTTGTGTTATCTATTGAAATGATCATTTGACTTTTCTTTAGTCTGCTGCTGTGATGAATTATGTTAACTGAATTTCAAATGCTGAGCCTCTCTTACACACCTGGGGTAAATCTCAATTGGTCATGGCATATAATTCTTGGTAAAAATTGTTGGAATCAATTTGATTATATTTTGTTGAGGACTTTTGTATCTTTATTTGTTATAGAAATTAATAAGTAGTTTCCTTTCCTTGTAATATATCAGTCTGGTTTTTCTATTATTGTAATGTTGACCTTGTAGAATGAGTTACAAAATAGTTTTCACACTATCAGCTACAAAAGACTTAGAGAACTGGTATAATTTCTTCTTTAAATGTTGGGTTGAATCCACCAGTGAACCCATCCGAGTCTGAGATCTTCTGCTTTGAAAGACTATTAATTTGGGGGTGGGAGTTGTGGTGCAATGGGTTAAGCTATCCCTATACTGGGGACAAGTACTCAAATTCCTGCCACCTATGTGGAGACTTGAGTGGAGTTCCTGGCCTTGGATTTGGGCTTAGTCCAGACCTGGCTGTTGTGAACTTTAAAAGTATGAATGAACCTGTGGGCAACCCCATGAGGCTGCCTGCCTAGCCCATGCAGTTAGCCTGTCTGCTGGCAGGCGGCGGGAGCCCCAGGTACATTTCTCCCCACTCCCGTCTTCTGCCAATCAAGTAAACTGTTCCTGGGTTTGGCCCAGGCCCACCTGGAAAGCTATCCTGGCCAGGTGACCTTCAGGCTGATTAGAGAGGCATATTGGCACCAATGTCAGTTCTGTCCTATAGTATTGGTTTTGCCTTGAACTAGTTACATTTCTTCTCCCTGCTCTTTAAAAATATACTTGGCTGTGGATAAAGACAGACATGTTCACGGAAACTTGTCTCCAGTGCTCCTTGTGGGAAAGACACCCTCGCTTTGCTCTCCTTGACAGGGCAGCCTTGCAAGACAAGCCACATGAACCCATGAATGGAAGATCCCTGTCTCTCTCTATCACAATGCCTTTCAAATAAACAAATCTTTCTAAAAAATTTGTCAGTTCAATTGACTTGGCCTATTCTAGCTGTCTTCTCTATTTTTATGGTAATATTTAATAACTACTTTCTAACAACACAAGGTATTCTTTTCACAAAACCATTTATATTTCCTAGATTGTAAAAATTTTCTATCAAACTTATTGATGTCCCTAACTTAACCACTATCATTTATATCACTGACCTTAATTCCCTTGTTCAAAAGTTTTCTTTAGGTTTTTCTCAACTTTTTCTCTGGTGATTGGGTTGTTCTCTCTAAAAGGAGATCTGCAATTTACTGATATCAAATAAGACAATGGAATGTGAATTTCACCCTTATTTTGATATGTTCAGTCATACCTTTAATAGAATTTAAACTGAGGGTTTTTTTTCCCTTCTAAATGGAACTATGCTAGGAGCAAGTAATGAGTCACACTGAGAGATATGGAATACGATCTGTTCATGACTCAAATTCCATATAAGTAAACTATTTTATACCACTACATAATTATGTGTTTCATATGTCTTTAGGAGAAACACAACTGTAATATTCTCTTACAACTATACAGTAAAAAGAACGCAATTTAATATAGCATTTCTCAAATATTTATCCCTATACAATAAAAATAATGACTGGTTATAATCTAATAATTCAAATGTCTAAAAAGAAATATCTAGAGGTTTATAACATTTAAAAATTAAGGAGAGCAGGTCAAGATTTATACTCAGATTCTAATAATCACTTAATAAGTTATTAAATCCAACCTCAATACAAGGTCTTGTTTTTTTTCTCTCACTGTGTTGCTTGTTTGTCTAGAACACAATGTAATAAATAATATCCAGACTATAATAATATAATAATAGCCAGACTACAAGAAAAATTAGTATTATAGTAATCAAAATTTATTTTAAAATGCTTGTAAACAATTGTACCAAAAGTGTCTATTGACTTCATGACATAGCTTTCATTTTTCTGCGACGACCACATCCTCTCTGACCCAAGTGTTCTTTGCACAATGTGACTTCAATACTCCTCCTATAGAGTGGTGAGAATTGTTTTCTCTCTCTAAATAGGGCAAATTTGTGCTATAGTAGGGTTGATTTATGGAAAAATCAGGCTAATTTATGAAAATTGACACATTCTATCTGGTTGTCCTTTGGGATGTTTGCTTTTGAAATCCAGCCACTGTGCTATGCAGAACAGACTACACGGGGTTGCTGCCTTTACAGATGTTCTAGATGACAGTTCCAGCTAAGATTGCACTCAGCAAACAAAATCACTGCCTGATGTGAGGATGGGTGAGCTGACGATTCTAGCTTCAGATATGGAATTGCCCTGTAAGACTTCCAAACTGACACACCAGACATTATGTAGCTGAGACGAGCTGTGCTCCTGTGATCTTTATGAGTTTCCAGTTCCATTGCCCATGGAATATCTAGAGTATGTCAGACTTTGGCGACTCTGAGATGTCATATTGTTCAAGTAGGTTTTAGGGTTAAGAAAATAACATTATTTATAAGCACTGTTTAAATTTGCTTCAGAAGCAAATAAAAATAATTCTATGGGCTGTTTTAATCATTTATTTATAATCACATAAGAAAAAATTTGTTTTTTTAATCCTTCTTTTCAAATATTAGAAAAATTTTGCATAAAGTAAATATATAGCTACAACCACAGTTATAGGCAGCCAGTTGTCATAAACAGAACAGATATTATCATAATTTACCAAGTCTTCTAGGAGTTAGCTGAAGTTTAGTTTTAAAACAGAAAATGTATAATGTTTTCCAGTTGCATCCATTTTGTTGTGGAAAACAGGATTTCATTCTTTTTTATGGCTAGGTAGTATTCCATAGTATATACAAATATACCACATTAGACTTAGTGAAATATGCAGCCCCAAAAATACAAAATGTTTTCTCTTACCTGTGGTAACTAACAAAGTACAAAAAATAGAATGTATAGGAGTGAAATTGATGTTTTGAGAATTGACTAATATTTACAGTCCTTGTCTCTACTGTTGAGGAACAGCGTTTTGTTCTTCCTACTATTTGTTGAGTTCATTACTTAGTGGAGGGTTAAATTTATGAGTATAAAATAAACTGAAAGTGTGTAATTGCAAAATTTAAAAGAAAGAATAAGAAAGGAGAAAAGAGGGAGGGTGGGAGTAAAGGCAGGAGGGAAGGTAGGATGTGAAGTATCTCTATGCTCCTAAGTTTGTATATATGAAACACATGAAATTTGTTCACCATATACAAATAGAGCAGACAATGTTCAGGCACTAAAACATGGCTATAGTAAAGAAGGGTACAGTGGACATCACTGCAAAGCAACTGAGAAGGAACCTTCTCCCTAGAATTCAGTACATAGTCTTGAACAAAACCATCCACTTTGCTTGACAACTTTTCTGAGAGTTGAATGGCATGTTGTACATGACAGAACACAGTAAAGAATTTTTTTAAACTTCTATTTAGTAAATATAAATTTCCAAAGTACAGTTAATGGATTACAATGGCTTCCGCCCATAACTTCCTCCCACCACAACCCTCCCATCTCCCACTCCCTCTCCCATTCCATTCACATCAAGATTCGTTTTCAATTCTCTTTATATACAGAAGATCAATTTAGCATATATTAAGTAAAGATTTCATCAGTTTGCACCCACAAGAACATCAAGTGTAAAATACTGTGTGAGTAATAGTTATAGCATTAATTCACTTTGAACAACACATTAAGGACAGAGATCCCATATGAGAAGTAAGTACACAGTGACCCCTAATAAACCTGACCAAAAGAGATCCTCAACAAGACACGTTGTAATTAAACTCACCACAGTGAAACATAAAGAAAAGATCCTAAAATGTGCAAGAGAGAAATGTCAGATTACTCTCAGAGGATCTCCAATTAGACTCACTGCAGACTTCTCAACAGAAACCCTACAAGCTAGGAGGGAATGGCAAGATATAGCCCAGATACTAAGAGAGAAAAACTGCCAGCCCAGAATATTATATCTTGCAAAGCTCTCATTTGTGAATGAAGGTGAAAAAAAGACCTTTCATAGCAAACAGAAATTGAAAGAATTTGTCACCACTCGTCCAGCCCTGCAAAAGATGCTTAAAGATGTGTTACACACAGAAACATAGAAACACGGTCATCAATATGAAAGAAGGTAAAGGAAGGAAAACACACAGCAAAAGATCACAGGAAGTTCAAAGCATATATTAGAAAATATCCTTGGCAAGTGGCAGAGCAAAGTTACTACTTATCAATAGTCACATTGAACGTGAATGGCCTGAACTGTCCAGCTAAAAGACACAGATTGGCTGATTGGGTTAAGGAACAAAACCCATCTATTTGCTGCCTATAAGAGACACATCTTTCCAACAAAGATGCATACAGACTGAAAGTGAAAGGCTGGAAAAAGATATACCATGCCAACAGAGATGGAAAAAGAGCGGGCATAGCCATCTTAATATTGAACAACATAAACTTTACCACAAAAACTGTTAAGAGAGACAAAGAGGGGCACTATATAATGATTAAGGGATCAATTAAACAGGAAGAATAATGATTATCAATGTATATGCACCTAATTACAGGGCACCTGTTTATTTAAAAGATCTGTTAAGGGACTTAAAGGGAGACTTAGACCCCAATACAGTAGTACTGGGGGACTTCAATACTCCACTCTCAGAAATAGACAGATCAACAGGACAGAAGATCAACAAGGAGACAGTAGATTTAAACGACACTATAGCCCAAATGGATCTAACAGATATCTACAGAACTTTTCATCCTACACATAAAGCATTTACATTCTTCTCAGCAGTACATGGAACTTTCTCTAGGATTGAGCACATACTAGGCCATAAAGCAAGTCTCAGCAAATTCAAAAGAATTAGAATCATACCATGCAGATTCTCAGACCATAAAGGAATGAAGTTGGAAATTAGCATCTCAGGAATCCCTAGAGCATATGCAAACACATGGAGATTGAACAACATGCTCCTGAATGAACAATGGGTCATAGAAGAAATTAAAAGAGAAATCAAAAATTTTCTGCAAGTAAATGAGGATAACAGCACAACATACCAAAACTTATGGGATACAGCAAAAGCAGTGTTAAGAGGAAAGTTTATATCAATAGATGTCTACATCAAGAAATTGGAAAGGCACCAATGAATGAGCTTTCAATTCATCTCAAGGATCTAGAAAATCTGCAACAAACCAGACCCAAATGTAGTAGGAGAAGAGAAATAATTAAAATCAGAGAAGAAATCAACAGGATTGAATCCAAAAAACATTACAAAAAATCAGTCAAACGAGGAGCTGGTTTTTTGAAAAAATAAACAAAATTGACACCCCATTGGCCCAACTAACTAAAAAAAGAAAAGACCCAAATCAATAAAATCAGAGATGAAAATGGAAATGTAACAACAGACACCACAGAAATAAAAAGAATCATCAGAAATTACTACAAGGACTTGTATGTCAGCAAACAGGGAAACCTATCAGAAATGGATAGATTCCTGGACACATACAACCTACCTAAACTGAACCAGGAAGACACAGAAAACCTAAACAGACCCATAACTGAGAGAGAATTTGAAACAGTAATAAAGGCCCTCCCAACAAAGAAAACCCCAGGACCAGATGGATTCACTGTTGAATTCTACCAGACATTTAAAGAAGAACTAACTCCAATTCTTCTCAAACTATTCAGAACAATTGAAAAAGAGGGAGTCCTCCCAAATTCTTTCTATGAAGCCAGTGTCACCTTAATTCCTAAGCCGGAAAAAGATGCAGCACTGAAAGAGAATTACAGACCAATATCCCTGATGAACATAGATGCAAAAATCCTCAATAAAATTCTCACCAATAGAATGCAACAACACATCAGAAAGATCATCCACCCAGACCAAGTGGGATTTATCCCTGGTATGCAGGGATGGTTTAATGTGTGCAAGACAATCAATGTGATACACCACATTAACAGACTGCAGAAGAAAAACCATATGATTATCTCAATAGACGCAGAGAAAGCATTTGATAAAATACAACACCCTTTCATGATGAAAACTCTAAGCAAACTGGTATGGAAGGAACATTCCTCAATACAATCAGAGCAATTTATGAAAAACCCACGGCCAACTTCCTATTGAATGGGGAAAAGTTGGAAGCATTTCCACTGAGATCTGGTACCAGACAGGGATGCCCACTCTCACCACTGCTATTCAATAGAGTTCTGGAAGTTATAGCCAGAGCCATCAGGCAAGAAAAAGAAATTAAAGGGATACAAATTGGGAAGGAAGAACTCAAACTATCCCTCTTTGCAGATGATATGATTCTTTATTTAGGGGATCCAAAGAACTCTACTAAGAGACTATTGGAACTCATAGAAGAGTTTGGCAAAGTAGCAGGATATAAAATCAATGCACAAAAATCAACAGCCTTTGTATACACAGGCAATGCCATGGCTGAGGAAGAACTTCTAAGATCAATCCGATTCACAATAGCTACAAAAACAATCAAATACCTTGGAATAAACTTAACCAAGGATGTTAAAGATCTCTACGATGAAAACTACAAAACCTTAAAGAACGAAATAGAAGAGGATACCAAAAAATGGAAAAATCCTCCATGCTCATGGATTGGAAGAATCAATATCATCAAAATGTCCATTCTCCCAAAAGCAATTTATAGATTCAATGCAATACCAATCAAAATACTGAAGACCTTCTTCTCAGATCTGGAAAAAATGATGCTGAAATTCATATGGAGACATAGGAGACCTTAAATACCTAAAGCAATCTTGTACAACAAAAACAAAGCCGGAGGCATCACAATACCAGATTTCAGGACATACTACAGGGCAGTTGTAATCAAAACAGCATGGTACTGGTACAGAAACAGATGGATAGACCAATGGAACAGAATAGAAACACCAGAAATCAATCCAAATATCTACAGCCAAGTTTATTTGATCAAGGATCCAAAACCAATCCCTGGAATTAGGACAGTCTATTCAATAAATGGTGTTGGGAAAATTCGATTTCCACATACAGAATCATGAAGCAAGAACCCTATCTTTCACCTTACACAAAAATTCACTCAACATGGATTAAAGACTTAAATCTACGACCCGACACCATCAAATTATTAGAGAACATTGGAGAAACCCTTAAAGATATTGGCACCGGCAAAGACTTCTTGGAAAAGACCCCAGAAGCACAGGAAGTCAAAGCCAAAATTAACATTTGGGATTGCATCAAATTGAGAGGTTTCTGTACTGCAAAAGAAACAGTCAGGAAAGTGAAGAGGCAACCGACAGAATGGGAAAAAATATTTGCAAACTATGCAACAGATAAAGGGTTTATAACCAGAATCTATAAATAGATCAACAAACTCCACAACATGAAAACAAACAACCCCCTTAATAGATGGGCCAAGGACCTCAATAGACATTTTTCAAAAGAGGAAATCCAAATGGCCAACAGACACATGAAAAAATGTTCAAGATCACTAGCAATCAGGGAAATGCAAATCAAAACCACAATGAGGCTTCACCTCACCCCAGTGAGAATGGCTCACATTCAGAAATCTACCAACAATAGATTCTGGAGAGGATGTGGGGAAAAAGGGACACTAACACACTGTTGGTGGGAATGCAAATTGGTTAAGCCACTATGGAAGTCAGTCTGGAGATTCCTCAGAAACCTGAAGATAACCCTACCATTCAACCCAGCCATCCCACTCCTTGGAATTTATCCAAAGGAAATTAAATTGGCAAACAAAAAAGCTGTCTGCACATTAATGTTTATTGCAGCTCAATTCACAATAGCTAAGACCTGGAACCAACCCAAATGCCCATCAACAGTAGACTGGATAAAGAAATTATGGGACATGTACTCTATAGAATACTATACAACAGTCAAAATCAATGAAATCTGGTCATTTGCAACAAGATGGAGGAATCTGGAAAACATCATTCTGAGTGGATTAAGCCAGTCCCAAAGGGACAAATATCATATGTTTTCCCTGATCAGCGACAACTAACTGAGCACCAAGTGGGAAACCTGTTGAAGTGAAATGGACACTATGAGAAACAGTGACTTGATCAGCTCTTGTCCTGCCTGTTGATGTACAATGTAATACTTTATCCATTTAATATTTTTTTGTTCTAGTACTATTGGTTGAACTCTGTGATTAATACACAGTTATTCTTAGGTGTTTAAATTTTAACTGAAAAGTGATCCCTGTTAAATATAAGAGTGGGAATAAGAGAGGGAGGAGATGTATAATTTGGGACATGCTCAATCAGACTTGCCCCAAATGGTGGAGTTAGAAATGTGCCAGGGGGTTCCAATACAATTCCATCAGGGTGACATGTACCAATGCCATCTCACTAGTCCAAGTGATCAATTTCAGTTCACAATTTATCACACTGATAGGTCTAAGAGTCAAAGGGATCACACAAAGAAGACGAGTGTCTGCTAATACTAACTGGTAGAATAAAAAAGGGAGAGAAAGATCCAACATGGCAAGCAGGATACACAGCAGACTCCTAGAATGGCAGATGTCCTAAATAGCACTCTGGCCTCAGAATCAGCCCTTAAGGCATTTGGATCTGGCTGAAGAGCCCATGAGAGTATTTTAGGCATGGAAAGCCAAGACACTCTGGGGGAAAAAAAAGAAGACCTAAATGAAAGATCTCTGCGAGTGAGATCACAGTGGAAAGAATGGGTCATCAAAGAAGGAGGTACCTTTCTCTGAAGGGAGGAGAGAACTTCCACTTTGACTATGACCCTGTCAGAATTAGATTGAAGTTGGCGAACTCAAAAGGCTTCCATAGCCTTGGCAACTCATGACTAGACCCTAGGGAGATTTCTGACGCCATAAACATGGGTGTCAAATTGTTAAGTCAACAACAGGAGTCACTGTATACTTACTTCTCATGTGGGATCTGTCCTTAATGTGCTGTCCAATGTGAAGTAATGCTATAACTAGTACTGAAACAGTATTTTACACTTTGTGTTTCTGTGTGGGTGCAAACTGATGAAATCTTTACTTAATATATGCTAAATTGATCTTCTGTATATAAAGAGAATTGAAAATGAATCTTGATGTGAATGGGATGGGAGTGGGAGCAGGAGATGGGAGGGGTGCGAGTGGGAGGGAAATTATGGGGGGAAAATCATTGTAATCCATAAATTGTACTTTGGAATTTATATTTATTAAATAAAGTAAAAAAAGAAATAATGAAAGGTCTACAATCATAAATTTGCTCAAAGGCTATCAGAATGAGTTGTAAATGTTCTCTTTACAATGGATTAAACCTTTATTATGTCTCTTTAAAATAGAATTGAATGATGCTAGTTCAGAATCAGTTTTCTTCATTCAACATTTGACAACACACTCACTTAGATTTAGCCCACAAAAATACAGTTTTACAGAAACTCCAAGAAAGTAATAACAAAGCAGGATTTTCCTACAGGATAGTCTTGAACAAGACCATCCACTTTGCTTGACAACTTGTTTCCTACACAAATCTAAAGGGTTTGTGTCATGTCATGATTATTGCTTTGTGAATAAATAATTGTAGCAACATAACCTGAAACATTAGCAACCCTTTTGACTTGGTTGATCCAATTAAAACTGCAGGAGAACAACAGGAAATGAAAAAGATAAACATTATGTTTAGTCTGCAATCTGGAAGCTGACCTTAGACCAATCATTTCAACAGTTTGCATTGTTCAATAAATCTACGTCTCATAAACACATTCATATTAGAGAAGTAGTGGCTGGATCCAAAGTCAACCCACAAAAGACAAAACATTTAATGGCTAATATACCTGAAGTGGTTTTTCTGTCTACAGAGCAATGTGGTTAAGGTGTCCTATGGGATGCTATAGCTCTGGAGTTTTTGAGATTAAAAATTCTTTCCTCCTTTTTACCCTCTTCAACTCTCATTAAGTAGTGAGGAAGACTTGTTAATTAAAGGACTTTGATATGGAATGTTTGGCTTTAGAGTGGACATAAAGGAAGAAAAATTAGGAGTTTAATGTCTGGGTGAGGAAGATTCACCATTTATAAAGGACCATACATAATAGCATTGATGCTATTATTTTTTTACTCATCCCTCAAATATCTTCTGTTTTATGGGGGGAAAATACATTGTGTTTTTAAATCAATGCATAAAACCTACATATTATGGTGTGCTTGTGATTTTTTCCTACATGAGTATATGAATGAGTAATGATCAATTCATTGTGAACAGGTCTATCACTCTTGATATTTATCATGTTTTTATAATAAAAACATTCAAAATCCTGTTTTTCTAGCATTTATTTTAGAAAAATATACAGTATATTATCATTAACTACAGTAATCCTACTGTGCAGTGGGACATCAGAATGTCTTTCTCCTGTCTGGCTATAACTTAACACCTATTAACATTTTCCATCCCCCTATCCCCACTACTGCCCCAGCCTCTGGGAGCTGCCATTTTACTCTGAACTTCTATGAGATCAACTTTCTGGGTTCCATATATGACTGAGATCGTGTAGTACTTGTTTTTCTGTACTTCACTTATTTCAATTCACATAGTGACCTCTAGTTCCATCCATATTATGGCCAATGACAAGTTACCATCATTTTTAATAGATAAATAGCACTTTCTTGTGTATTTATACCATATTGTCTCCATCCATTCACCAGCTAATAGACACTTAAGTTGTTTAAATTTCTTGGTTATCATCAATAGTGCAGCAATACATATGGAAGTATAAATCTCTCTTTGACAGACTTATTCCATATATATATATACATATATATAATGAATATATATATATATCCATTAATAGAATTAATAGTTCAAATGGTGGTTGTATTTTTAAACTTTTGAGGAAACCAGGTACTGCTTTTCACAATAACTGCATCAATTTACGTTCCTACAATCTGCAAGTGTTCCTTTTACTCTACATTCTTACCAACACTGGTTAGCTTTTGTCTTTTTGATAATAAAATATATTTTTAAATGGATGTCTATATATAGATGAATGAGACTAGATCCTTATCCATTACCATGCAAAGCAAAACAATATAAAACACATCTTCTCAATATTGATTAAAGATCTAAATGTAAGACGTGAAATCTTCTGGAAGGAAACATACAGGAAACACTTCAGGATACCAGGATAGGTTTTTGTATGGGAACTCATAGCCCAGAAAACTAAAACAAAAAGAGATAAATGGGATTTCATCAGACCAAAAAGCTTTTGCATAACAAAGTAAGAAATCAACATATTTAAGATACAACACGAAGAAAGAAGAAAGGGGAAAACCATTAGAAGTAATACCTATGAGGGGATTAACAATTGGGATATATAAGAAGTTCAAACAACTCTATAGCAAAAGAATGAATACTCCAACTTAAAAGTGGTTAATATATATATAAACAGCCATTTTTCAAAAGAAGACAATTAGATTCACAGCTGACTTCTCATTAGAAACCGTGCAGGCTAGGAGAGAATTGAGGGACACAATTCAAGTCTTAAAAGAAACAAAAACTGATCTTCTGTTAAAAAAAAAAAAAGAAGAAATTAGCAATTCCCAACTTGACTCTCACTGGGATTAAACATGACAATAGGTCTGATCTGATTTCATCATCATTTAAAAAATCATCTATTATTTTTCACTTTATGTTTCTGTGTGGGAGCAAACTGTTGAAATCTTTACTTAATGTATGCTAAACTGATCTTCTGTATATAAAGAGAATTGAAAATGAATCCTCATGTGAATGGAAGGGGAGAGGGAATGGGAAAGGGGAGGGTTGCGGGTGGGAGGGACGTTATGGGGGGGAACCCATTGTAATCCATAAGCCATACTTTGGAAATTTATATTCATTAAATAAAAGTTAAAAAAAAGAAACAAAAACTGTCAACCCAGAATATAGTATCCTGAAAAGTTCTCATTTATGAATGAAACTGAAGTAAAGACTTTCTGAAACAAATAGAAATCGAAAGAACTTGAACTACTCATCCAGTCTTACTTTGGAATGTGCTACACATAGAAACAGAAAGATAGTCTATTATTTTGAAAGACTGTGAAGGCAAAAAATCTAGTAAAAGTACAAGCAAAATCCAAAGCAAACAATTCAAATATTTATGGAAAATGGCAGGGCCAACTTATTACTAATCAACAGTAATCTTGAATGTAAATGATCTAAATTCTACTCTTTTGGCCTTTTCATGTCCTTCTCTGACTCCAATAATTTGGATACTTGCTCTTTTCATACTGACTCAAAGTTTTCATAAGCTTTCATTATTTTCTCTTTCCTTTTTTTTTCTGGCATATTTTCAAATAGTTTATCTTTGAGTTCACTAATTCTTCTGCATGATGTAGTCTGCTCTTGATGGATTCTATCATGTATTTTATCGCACTTGGTATACTTTTCACTTCAGGATTTCTTGACTTTTAAAAACTCTTCTAAGTTCTCTGTTAAGTTTCTCTTTTATATAATTGAATCATTTCTCTGTGTTTCCTTGGTGCTCACTGAATTTTCTTACAACAGCTATTGTGAATTCCTCACTCAAGAATTTGCAAATATCCATTGTTGTCTGGTTAGTTTCTGGCTCCTAGCTTTGTTCTTTAGGAGAGCTGATCATTCCCTGAAAGTTCCTGATGCTTCTTAATGATGCTTCTTAATGTGTCTATACTTCCAGAAATTCTAAGCAGCTTGCTTATTTTCTCTAAGCAATGAACACCTCTGCCCTCTCATAACTAGAGATCTCCCTATCCTAGGTTTGTGCCAAATCTGCAGCTGCTGTGCTGTTCATAACAAACTGTGGAAGTGACTAGAAAGGGTTAGTTCATTCTGCTAAACTTGGGAGCTATAGTAAGGACAGATGCCTCTTCCACAGTCACCAACCTGGGTTCAAACACCAAAAGATAATTCCTGGATCTGGGCCTCACTGTGTCGCAACATATGAGTGATATCATGTAGGTTCCAGTTTTCTGTACCATGTCTTAGCGCCCACATCTCTTTTCTTCTCCAAAGTGGTAAGTTTCATTCTACAAGTTGTGTCAGCTATTGGGGAATGTATGGTGTGGCCAGTCTGATACCCACCAATACCACAGTGCTAAATCAATTCCAGATCCCACAGTCCACTGAGATGAGACCAGCACAGAATGAGTCAGACAAAGTTAGTATTGCTTTTGGCTTTCTGCTATCGGGTGGACTCACAGCCCAAGACTGCTGAAAACAGCCACATGTTGTGCTGATCAGAATTTAAGTCCAATCAACTGGGGCCAAGAACATCCTCTTGGTACTAGAGCAGGTTCAGAGGCTCTGACCACAGCCACAAAAACTGTGTCTAGGACCAGGAACAGGGATTGTTATGAACTTCCCAGTATTGGTTTCAACAGCCTGGCACTGAGTTGTAAGACACATGCCTATGCTCACTTATGCACCTTACTCCCCATCAGCTGGAATCTTGCTGCTCACTTTCTACTCAAAGGGAGGAAAGGTGAAACCGACCACTTTGCCACTAAGGCTGACATTAAACTCAGGCACATCTGAGACCTGCATCCTCAGAGCCTTGAGTAGTCAGTCTCATGGGCTCTTGGTAGGCCCACCTAAGGCTGGTGGTGAGGCAGGCTAAATATGAGCCCATCCTGTGAGAGTGCATTTCTCTGCTTGATGCTAGGGCAAATCCAGAGGCCCCATCTTCAAGTTTTGGCCTAAGGATAGAGAATTATTTAAATTCTATGTGGAGCTGAGTCTTATCCCAGTAGTCCTGGCACTGAGCCCCAAGGCAAGCCCTGATCTCACTTTCAAATCTGCCTCCCCTCTTATTGAAGTCTTACCCTTTTCTGTATGTGTGAGGTCAGGAGAAGCATGATAGAAATAGTTCCTTGGTTGCTAAGACTGACACTGATATGGGTTGCACCTGGAATTCACAGTTGTCAGGCCCTGAATAGTCTCAGAAGTGTGCACCAGGTCAAGTAACTGACAATGATACAGCCCCAAATAAATCTACCTCATTGGATTGTAAGTCTCTGCTTGACAGCAACGAGATCTAGAGACTCCATCTGCAAACACCAGCCTGAGGATAGAGGACTTTGGGCTTTATGGAATACACTATAACAGGCCATCTCTGAGTTTCCAGGAAAAGTCTTTTATTCACTTTTCTGGTCTAATGCCCCAAAGCTGGAATGCTGCTCCATAGTCTGTTGGAAGTTGGGGGAGAGGTGGAGGAAGTGGTGCCTTGACCTCCTGGCTAAAGTAGATCCAAAGACCAAATACTTGTCTAGGAGCAGGAATCATGGGCCCCTGTCCAGCACCGGGCTTTCTGTGGTGGGTCTGATACTGGATTTCAAGTCTAGGGTTTGGACTTAATTCCCTTTTCATCTCCCAAGCAGCAAGGAAGGCAGCTTTCAGCACACTGCATTGCTTGGAGTAGGGTGGGGCGGGGCGGAGGTAGTGTCAAATTGGTATCTCTTTGGGGACAAGATCAACAGAGTATCTTATTCAGTCATCATCTTGCACGACCTCCTGTCTAATGTTTTATTGGAAAAATGCTCCCCAGCAACGTTTAACATGCTCTATCTAGAATCATATAATTAATTCTATGCGGTTCTAAATCAATCATATAAAATAAAACCTAGGAGAAATCATCTATGTTGCTGTATAATTGCAAATAAACTATTTGTGTTTTTCAGATAGGCCCCCAGTGAAGATTTCTACAATGAGTCCAACTGTACTATACAAAAAGTGATATTTGCTAGCTAAACAAGGGAAACTATAGCACAACTCCTATTGACACCTAGTGAGCTATTGACAGGGGGACAATTCTCTTACCTCCATGTTAGTCGTTCTCCCGTGAATCTTGGTTTCTAGCCCTGAAGTCAGAGTACATCCATTATCAAACCTGCAGTCACATTTTCTTACTGTTCTTTGAAATGCATTCTCAACCAGTGTTCTTGGGTTGGGGGCTCATGTGGCAAGACTGCCATCTAGTGTGCCATAGGCTTCATTACATCTTGAAACCAGAAAAAAGGAAGTGACAGAATTGCTGTTTGAATGCAAGCTTATTCATGACTATTAGCTATATTAGGGAGGGTTTCTTGTAAATTTTTTTTTTTGACAGGCAGAGTGGACAGTGAGAGAGAGAGACAGAGAGAAAGGTCTTCCTTTGCCGTTGGTTCACCCTCCAATGGCCGCCGCGGCCAGCGCGCTGCGGCCGGCGCACCGTGCTGATCCGATGGCAGGAGCCAGGAGCCAGGTGCTTTTCCTGGTCTCCCATGCAGGTGCAGGGCCCAAGCACTTGGGCCATCCTCCACTGCACGCCCTGGCCACAGCAGAGAGCTGGCCTGGAAGAGGGGCAACCGGGACAGAATCCGGCGCCCCGACTGGGACTAGAACCCGGTGTGCCGGCGCCGCTAGGTGGAGGATTAGCCTAGTGAGCCGCGGCGCCGGCCCTCTTGTAAATTTTAGATGTAGGCAGGACAAAGCTCACTAAAAGAACTCCTATTTTGCATCATATTTTATTTTCTATCATTAAAAATATGTCCAAAATGCACTCCTCACGTTTGAGGTACTTTTCAGGCACTACGAGAAATCAGGCTTGTTGAAATTAGATCATATGTATGGAGATTAGAATCAGCAGAAATTCTCTCGCTTGACTGCTAATTCCAAACAGTTTACATAAGTAATTTTTATGTCCTTAACTCCATAATGTTTTGATAAGATATGATTGAATCCACATCGATGACTTTTGCCCAGGGAGCCTTATTTAAGGGACAGCATAAGATGGAGGTGACAGTGTGAAGTATAAAGCCAGACTTCCTGTATTTAAATCCTCACTCTACTTAACATCCATGTGAACCATGAGAGAGCTTCTTCATGCCCAAGGGCCTCAGTTTTCCCACCTGCAGATGGGACTAGCAACACCAGCAACTCACAAGGATAAGAGCCATGACTTACAAAAAAATCTTGTACACTGTTTTTAAAAAATTAAATACTCTGTCATTTATTGAATAACCAGGGATTACCAGAATTTGAGCTTTAGGATCTGCCTCATTTTATTTAGAATCGTACATTTGGTAGTCAGGAAGAAAGGAAGCTTGAAACCTACCCTTATGTTTGTTTTTCTTTTTGTAGATGTCAGCCAAAAAAGGCGGCCCTATTTTCTGTGCTGAAAAATTGCATTTAAGGTTCAATGCAGGGAAATAGCCAAAAAAGGGAGGGAGTGGGAGAAATATAAAAGCATGAATGTTATCAGAATTTTTCAAAAAATAGGAGAAAAGCCAAGTAGCATGCAATAAAAAGCATCTGTTCATAGAATTTAGTTCTTTCTCCATCCTTTATAGAATTATAGTCAATGGACCACAATGAAGTGAAATGTCATATCTCAACTGTATGAGTAACTGGAAAAAAAGGAGAGGGAAAGAAACAACATTCTATTTCCTCAAATCATGAAGTCATAGACTTTATAGAAAACATACAAAAACCGAAAGTAAGAAAGTAAGTCGTAAAGGTTAATTCCAGAGGCCTTTGCCAATATGCAAGACAGAATTCAACAGACAAAATGAAAGGTTGCTGAAATGACGTTTCTACTAGTAACTGACTTTTAGTAGTCATTGATCAGGTCAATTAATTAGAACATGTGTAATTAGGAGAAAATACCCAGCTTTGCAAACACTGTTTACTCACATAATCTCTTGATTTCTGCTCCTCTTAGCACACATATTCACTGTGGATGAGAAGAGATGCCCAGTGTGGCTAGATTATTACTGTATCATGAGGTATCAAGCCAGAACTGAAGGTAAGAATCCCAGAATACCCTAGAGAAACAATTCCTAAGAGTGCAAATATTTTCTAATATGAGAAAGAGAGCTCCTCTGGGTATCTGAGCAGAAACATTGAGAAGCAAGGTGCCCGCTCTCCAATATTGCTGTTTTGAGAGCTTTTCCTCAAAACCCATCCAGACATGTACTTTGACAACCACAGGCCATTGTCTGCACCCTTGGTGTCCCTTGGCCATGCCTGATTTCAGCAGCAGCAACATTTGAGGTGAAACCGGGAGCCAGGAATTCAATCTAGATGTGTCAGGATCTGGGTGGCAGGAGCCCAATTTCTTGAGCCATCATCACTGCCTCCCACGGTCTGAATTAGCAAGAGGATGGAATCAGGACTGGAGTCCCAAGTCAAGCCCAGTACTCTGATGTGGGTTGTGAACAATTTAACTGCTAGATCAAACATCTCCCTGAGGTCGTCATTGAATCTTCACCACAGCTGACATTCTTCTTTGTCCCAATCCTGCGTCCTTCTCTTCTCTTCTATGGGTATGGATCTGAAGAACAAGCTCTGATAAATGATCTGCCTTGCATCTCCATTTCAGTTGGCTTCCCAGAAAACTCAACCTAAGACACCATAACACAAGGCCCTGTTGAGATGGATGAAGTCCTTTTAAAACTAACAACACAGCCCTACTTTTAGAAAATATTCTTTGAATGTTTTGTTGGCATTCACACTAGACTGATAGGATCAACACTGGTGAGGAATGATTTTGCTCTTCTCTCATTCAGCCTTAAAAACTAATTGCACATTCCACATTCCACATAATGGAAAACTTATAGGAAATTTATGTGAATTCCTGATTAACTGTAAAGAAATTTCCCACTTACTCAGATAACATGTTAATGCCACATGTAGAAACATAAAAAATATCTAGTATCTGACCCCTTACTCTATCCTAGGACTATTGTTTGATCCTGGTGAAGCTGGTTCAATTTTTTGAGACTTAGTTATCTCAGCCATAGAAAGCACATAATTGTGTCTTCCTCCGAGAAGTTCAATTAAATAATAACATAATATTCCAGGTCCAGAAAACTTACATAACTTATCTTTAGAAAACTAAGCCATTTACACTTTTTCAGTAGGATAAGGTGGTAGAAAATTTCAGTAACAAAAAAAAAAAATTCATGGCTATCTAAACCTTATGTGACAAGTTAAATTTACACACACACTCCAATGATTATCTTAGGTAAGATCTGGTTGCCCTGTGGATTTTATGAGAAGGCCATCTGTTTGTTGGGAAATTTGGGTCTCTCCCAAGAAGTGAATCATAAACATCTCCGAACAGTGCTTGATAATTTTCATGCCAATGGACATAGTCTATACTGACCTCTTGTGTTCCTCAGCCAAGATTTTCTTTATAGGGTTTACTGGGTTTATTCGAGAGAAGCCATTTTCTTCAAGGCTGCTTAACCGGATCTTTATAGTGACTTCTGCTATTTCTGAAAACCAATGCAGCCTTCTAGAAAGGAATTGTTATTCTTTGAAACAAAGAATGGCAAAAGAATAGGAAGAGTCATGGCATGAGATAAGAAACAGAAATAGAGAAAGTAATTTTCTTGAATTATTGGTTATTTAGAGCTATTGTTTGCCATTTTTATTATTCCTAGTCTTATCTAGTGCTTACGTGTGTAAACTCCAGGCTCCTTAAAAATCATCTGTTTTACTGAACCTCTGTACTCTATAGAAAAAACTTGGTATAATTCACACAAATTCTATCTGTGTTGCAGTGGGGAATTGTAAACCAAAAGAAGATTCAAGACTTTTAGTTTTCATTGCTTATCTATAAATATGCCAGAGTCAATATCCAATCAAAATTTCTAGGGTCATCTTACAGGGGTATGGAGTATAGGAAGTCTTCATCATGTGGTAGAATAGAAATATACTGTGAATTTTTAAAATGTTTTAATAAACTCAGGGATCTATTCAAGATGATCATAGATACTAGAAAGAAAAAGGGAAAATGAAGTAATGATTCAGTCTGCAACATAGGGCAAAGTCAAAGGAGAAGTTAGCTAAACATCCAGATGCAAACCTTCTCTGAACATTCCTGTGGGATTGCACTGCTCTGTCTTTTCTCCTCATTTCTTCTTCTAGAGTCTTTGAATTCTGAAAGTGTAGAGGTTTTCTATATACGCCCCTTTAAGCTATCAGGCCATCATTAAAATTTAACAAACTAACTGAAAAACCAAAGAGAAATGGAAGCAATCCCTTTAGCAGCAGCACGGCCAAACTCTGCTAGGAAATATAAAAGACTTCATTTATGGTTTCTCCAACTTGGAATCTTTTATACCCTTTTCCTCTTTTAAAAAATTATTTTCATTTTATTTGAATAGCATCAAGACAGAGAGAGAGAGAGAGAGAGAGAGAGAGAGAGAGAGAGATCTTGCATACACTGGCTCCCTTCCTAAATGCCTTGACAACTGGAACTAGCCAGGCCAACACCAGGAGCCCAGACTCAATCCAGGTCTCCCATGTGGATGGCACAGACACAAGTACTTGAGCCATCCTCTGCTATTTCCCAGGCTGCACATTATGAGGAAGCTGGAATTGGAAGCACAGCCAAGACCTGAACTCAGGCACTCTGATAAGGAAAGTGATCATCCCAAGTGCCACACAAAGCTCACCACTTTCCTGGCAAGCTCACACGTGATTTCCCATGCTAGTGATCAGTACACAGCAAGGTGAAGAGCCGCCCCTTATTGGACTTATTGGCCTTGGATCTGGCTCTTATTTGGTTCTCAGGCTGCAAAACAATCTAAGCAAATCTAAAATAAAGCAACAATATTTTCAATTATGGTACTGGAGGTACCTACCTTATTTTCAACCTGATTAAAATTTTGTTTATCCGATGCTTGTACTTGCCTGTACCTTCATTCCAATAATCCTTTCCCAATTTCATTTAACATAACTCTATATCCAAATAAATTGTTCTCAGGTCCACTAGCCTGCCCTATTTAGTCTCTAGGTGGTCTACTGGAATAACTTGCTAAATTATCCTCTTTGTTTCCAGTACCTGTCCAAGGACACAATTCTAATGAAATGTGAAAACTTTGTCCAACACAGGTTTATTTGCTCCCTTGTCCTTTATCGTCATTTATCTACATCCTTGTGTATTATAAGCTCAAAAGTACAGTTTTATAATAATTAGTTTTGCAATGGTTTTTAAAATCCGTTAAGAGAAGATGAAATACGTCTGTTTATCCTTACACATCTACTTATATGTAGTTATATTTTTACTTACTCTTTCATACATACTTACATAATGAGATTTACTGGCGTTCTTTATTTCTGTATGGCTTCTAGTTGCCATATGGTGTCATTTCCCTTCAGTCTGAACTGCTTCCTTTAGTTTTTCTTATTATGAAAGTAAGCTAGCAACTGAATTCTCTCAACCTTTGAATCTAGGAGATGTCTTAACTTTGCATTTTAGAATTATACTTTTGTTTCATAAGAATTATTAGTTGATTATATTTTTCTTTAAGTAATTTAAACAGGTCACCCCACTGCCTCAGGCCTCACTTTTTTCTCGTTTGTTCATTTTAGTGTGTTTCTCTTGTTTATGATGAGTTGCAGTACGTTTATTTTTTGTTTGTTTTTCTGCTTTTGAGATTTTCTCTGGTTTCTGTGATGTGTGTCAATGTGGACTGTTTTGTAATTATCCCACTTAGAATTCTTAACCTCCCTGGATTTTCAGATTAAGGCTTGCTTTTGCAGGCAATGGATAATCAAATTTTGGAAATGGTTAGCCACTATTTCTTTATGTATTTTTCTTCTCTTTCTTCTCTTCTCCTTCTGGCATCTTCTCTACATATGTAATTATGTGTTTCTGCTGTCTTGCATTTGTCCAAGGTCTATTCACTGTTTTTCAGACTGGATAATCTTTACTGATTCACTTCAGGTTGGATGAACCTTTCTTCTCTTAGCTCAAATCTTGTGGAACTATCATAGTGAGGTTTTTAGAAATTGTTATATTTTTAATTTCCAAAATTCTGTCTAAATAATGTTTTAATTTACATTTATTATTGATATTCTCTACTTGATGAGACCTTGTCATCATACTATCCTCTAATTTTTTGAAATTTTTCTCTTGGGCAAATACAATGGCTGCAAAGTTCTGTGTCTTAGCAGAGAGTCATACCTTCAGGGAGTCACATTGGAAACAGAAATAACCTCTTCCTTAAACTAATATAGAGCCTACATCTCTTGCAGTCTGTGAACACTGATGTCCTTGCTAAATGCTTTTTCTCTAAATTTTTAATTTTTTTGAGATTTATTTCATTTTTTTTTTTGCCTGGTAGAACTGCAGAGAGGAGAGGAAACAGAGAGATTGACCATCCTCTTGTTTACTCCTCAAATTGCCACAATGACCAGGGCCAGGCCAGGTGGCAGCCAGGAGCCTAGAACTCCCTCCAGGTCTCTTACATAGATGGCAGGTCCCTAAGCACTTGGGCCACCTTGCACTGCTTTCCCAGGTGCGTTAGCAGGGAGCTGGCTTGGAAGCGGAACACCTGGGACTCGAAAGGGTGTTCTTATATGGGATGTCAGTGTCATAAGCGGCAGTTTAATTTGTTGTGCCATAATGGTGACCCAATCTTATTTTTGTTTTTAAACCTACCTTCCTATGAGTAATCCTGGGGTCATTATAGCTTAGTGAGTAGTCAAAGATTCATTAAATGAGTGTTCAGAAACTTCTATCTTTACATGGTTTGTCCAATCAATTTTCTCTTTTTAGAGAATCTCAAGTTTTTAAATGCTTAGAGATATTTATGTATTATACGAATATTTTCAAGTACCCTACTGAATGTAAGGCTCTCTGCCAACCTGCAGAGATATAGCATGAATAATGAAGTCATGATTTCTAACCTCCTGGAGACCACAATCTCCTAGGCCAGGCAAAAGAAGAAGAAACTATCTCAGTGATCCATATTCAGGCACTGGGGCAGATTTAGAAGGAACGATGTAAGGTTCTTTCATATTGTTTTAAGTTTGACTCTATACGCTGTTTCAAAATTAGTTCTCTTTAGGCATGGCTCAAAACACCTCATGAGATTCTGAAATATTCATAGCAATGGGAGGTGTTACCAAAGGGAGTAATTAGATTTTAGGATGTTTTTGTTTTCATCATTTATTTACTCATCAGTGACTAGCGTGATAGATTCCCACTCAGTTATTTGTATCCTATGATGATATAAAAAAGCAAAAAAATAAAAAATAAAAAAAAACAAAGAAAGAAAGGAACTGTCTGTGATTACTTTGACTTTATAACAAAAGTTCAGCCTCCTCAATGCTTACAAGTATAGCTTCTTGTCAAAAGACTGGTTTTAATTATTTGTAACCAGACAAGGTATTTTACTATAATAATTCTAAATAAAAGTTTGTGTTTGATCATTTATCCAATGATAAAAAACTAATTTTTAAAGAACTCAGAAATCCCTAATCCATGAGGATGGAAATGACTGATGTATGCAAAACAATGGCTCTGACCTATGTGTGGTAGAGTTTTCAAAACTATAATGAATTGGCTTGATTGAAGCATCAAATGTGGATTTTATAATGCAATTTATTTCAGTAGGGTTGATTTCAGAGATACATATTGCAAATCACTGTACAAATCATTGAAGTCTATCTAGCAATACAACTCATAGCTATAAATATAGCATTTCATATATCAAGAAACTACAGTGTCAAGGAGCCGAAAAATAACTTCAAACAGGAATCTCACCAAGATGAGACACATTGACTTGATTGGATTGTTTTATTATTGAGGCCATGAGGAATTACAAACCAGAGAGAAAGAATTATATTTTGAAGTGATGAATTATACAGTAATGCAAAAACAACCCAGATAGTTATATTATTTTCTATTTTACAAGCACAACAAGATGAAGATACTCATACAAATGAACTGAAAGTGAGGTTTCTCTTGCTTTCAAAGATTTATCTCTCCATTTATAAGTGATTTGTCCGTTTTCCTCTTACATATGCAAGAATAGCTTAGCTTCGGGAGAGGCAGTCTTGTTCAAGTAATGATTTTCTAGCTTCATTGTAGAGGGAGGCTTCAGCTGGTAGAAAATAGCATTTTTGTTTCTAACCAAAATGGTTTGTCTACAAAGCATAATGAATGGTAATTTTTAAAAGGAATATGATTTTCAAAACAAACATTGCAATTCCATATTCAAGAGATTTTTTTTCATTGTAATTAATGGAAGTGACTCCCCCAGCTCAGTCTGGGAGTCCCCAAGGGCAATGCTGTTTTATCTCAGGACTCACAGAGAAGTCATGTAGGTGTTTTGTAGATACCAGTTAAAGGCAGGATGGGGAGGAACCTGAGTCTGAAATAAGATCCAGCTCCTCCTAGAGAGGAGTGTGTTTGTATGTTAAATCGGTATGTCTTTGTCGGAGAGTGGCTGGTGGGGCGGAGAGTGTGCTAAGAAAATTCCTGGCTAACCCTGGAATTATACACTATCATTGGAATTATTCCAATCTTCAGTTATACTTCTAGTAAAAGCAGCAATCTGGGAACTTATATTAGCTTCCTATTGCTGTGAAACAAAATATTAAAACTTGGCAACATCAAATAGTACTCATTTATTGTCTAATGATCTCTGTAGGCCAGCAGTCTGGCATGTCTCAAATGGGTCCTGTGCTCAGGATATGGTAAGGCATCAATCAGGTGTTGAAGCCATGTGTATGCATTTCTAGGACTTGCGTTCTACAAAGATCACACAATCAGGGGCAGAATTCAGTTCTTTATTGTGTTCCCCATTTTCTAGATGCTCCCCAACATCCTCTGACACTTAGCTGTCTCCTAAGCATCTTAATTTGTTTCTCCAAGACCAGCTGCTTCTCTTCTCTTACCTGTAGACACTCTTTCTAATGGGTCTATGTAAGGTCAGGTTTACTCAGGATCATCTTCTGATTTTCTCAAAATAAGCTGACTCTAAGCTTTAATTATTCTTTTAAAATCCTTTAATTTTTTCCATATGAAAAAAACTAACCACACAGTGACATCGTTTTTAATCCTTGAGCCCATCCATACTCCAAAGGAGGGAATTCTGCAGATACAAGATTTACACGTCAGGGATCAATGATCTTGTGAGCTGTTCTATTGTTCTGCCTACCACAGAACCCAAGAGAAGCTAGCCCAGAAAAATCACCCAAGATGAAGAGGCATAAAGAAGGAAATAGTAAAAGCTACCAGGAAGATATGCGGGGCTAGACTTTAACAAAGAAGAGACTGAAAGAGTTTCTCAGATGCGGCAGGCGCTGTGGCGCACTGGGTTAACTCCCTGGCCTGAAGCACTGACATCCCATATGGGCGCCAGTTCAAGACCCACTGTTCCACTTCCGATCCAGCTCTCTGCTATGGCCTGGGAAAGCAGTAGAAGATGGCTCAAGTCCTTGGGCTCCTGCACCCACATGGGAGACCCAGAAGAAATTCCCGGCTCCTGGCTTCGGATCGGTGCAGCTCTGGCTGTTGCAGCCAACTGGGGAGTGAACCATTAGATGGAAGAGCTCTTTCTCTATCTCTCTGCCTCTCCTCTGTGCAATTCTGACTTACAAATAAATAAATAAATCTTAAAAAAATGAGTTTCTTAGAAAGGCCAAGACTATGAACAGAGAAGTTTCAAGTTTGATTTTCAGAACTGAACAAGGGCATTACAGTTATTAAGAACTCCTATAATTTATAAAAGTATGGTCTACTGTTTTATCCAATTTTGAGTTAAGAGTGATGTGGGATTAATACCACAGTACATTATGTCCATGTTAATGAATGAATGAATGAATAAATAAATGGATAGACCAAATTTTAGCCTTATTAGGGTTAAGCGTGGGATTTTATACCTATTTGGAATTCCAAGATGGCAGAATAGAGAATAGCACAATGTGCTAGGCTAGGGATAAGTAGTTTAAAAAGGATAGGAAGTATGTTCTCAGGGAAGAGGAAGAGAGAAAACCATAGTGAAAATTTTACAGAAGGAAGAGGAGTGCCATGGGTCTACATGCAAGGTGTGGATGTGCAACACGAACAAGACAGAACACACAGCCCAGCAGCCGAGACACTGAGAAATTTCCAGCTTTGGAGATTGAGGTGAGAGCAGACTCAGCAACCTCTGCCACTACTGGTATAGGGAGAGTGTGGTATGAGTCCAGCCTGGAGAGGGAAAGGATACCCGCAGACCTAGAGAAAAAAGAGGGGGCATATTTCTCTCACATCATCCCCCTTGACACACATACAAAATGGTGTGCAGCAACTGACTGAGAGAAGGCAGCCACCATTTTGGGCATAAGTGGCAGCTGCAGAAGGCTTTGTGTGCACACACAGCAACTGGCTGAGACAAGATGCCATCTTCTCAGTAGTACTGGTGGCAGCAGCTCCGGTGCAACTGGCAGGGGAGAAGGCCACATCTGGCCAGAGGCTCTTGTGTACACATGTGATCCAGAAATTCTAGCAGAGGGAAAAATCCACGTTCCCCATTGACTTTAAGTCTGGCTGGGAGGATTGACAGGGTGCTGTGCACCCACGTAGGATTGTGAGGCACCCAGGCCTCTCAACATACCATAGACTCTGGGGCTCCAACTGCTTAGGCGTAACAGCCATAGGCAACTGGCTCTGGGGACATCTGTCTCTCTGTGGTCCAAACAGGATAGTGGGGCAGAGTGGATCTTCTACACCTCGTGAAAATGGGAGCCCTGTGTACTGAGACTGTGGGCCTCTGTGGTAGAACTTTGTCTCTGGGCAATTGCTCTGTTGGACTCCACATGGTCAGACCTCCCTGATTGCCTGGGATGGGTCATTGCAGCAGGATCTGTGCTCACAATGAGAATGGCACAGATCTTTTGTGTGGTTCATACAACAGCACAGATGTGTATTGCACCCACTGAGGGTTACCACCCAGGCACTGATCACTTGGAAAGAGAGGTGAGGGTATAACCACACAAATGGAGGTGACTATATCCCCCTTCTGTTAACGGGAAGATATCTACCAAACCCAACTTGAGCGTCACCCTTGATGCTTGCCCCACCCTTGAGCACTGACCAAGTTTCCTGGTCATATCCAGCACACACTTCTGGGTATTCACTGAAAGAGCAGAATTCCACTAAGCCACAGAAGAAGAGTTCAAAGATAAAAGCCATCAAAGAGAAAAAACCAACAAGTATCTCCACAAACACATAAAAATAAACACAGAAACTCAAGAAACAACAGGAAGGAAAACAACATGAAACCCACAAAGGAACACAACACACTGCAATATTAGAATGTGAAGATGAAGAGATCAGTGAAATGGAATTCAGAAGATTAATCATAGCAATCAGAAGCAAATCTACAAATTAAAGAAATCCTGACATGACATGAATGAAAATTTTTCCCAAGAAATTGAGATTTTAAAGAGAAATCAAATGAAATATTAGAAATGAAGAATTCAATAGATCAAGTAAAACATGCAGTATAAAGCCTTAACAACAGATAGGGTGATGCAGAAGAAAGGTTATCAGAGCTAGAAGACAAATCTTCAGAAATTTTGCAGTCATATTTCAGAAAGAAGAAATTAGAAAAGTTAAAAACAGTGTTAGAGATTTATAGGATAGTATCAAACAACCAACATATGGGTCTTAGGAGTTCCTGAAGAGTAGAAACAGAGAATGGATCAGAAGGCCTATTTTGTGAAATTATTAGACAAAACTTCCCCAATTTGGAGAAAGGCACATTAAAGTACAAGAAGTACCTAAAACTAGTTATAGGCACGAAGAGCAAAAGATCTTCATAACACATTGTAGTCATTGTGTTTTAACACAAAGAAAAGATTCTAAAATGTGCACAAGAGAAATGCTAGATTACTTTCAGAGTATCTCCAATTAGATTCAAAGCTGATTTCTCATCAGAACCTCTACAAGATAGGAGAGAATGGAGAGACATAGTCCAAGTCTTAACAGAAAAAAACTGTCAACCCAGAATACTGTACTCTGCAAAGCTGTCATTTATGAATGAAGGTGAGATAAAGACCTTCCATAACAAATAGAAGTTGAAATAATTTGTCACCACTCATCTAGTCTTTTTTTTTATTGATTTTTAAAACTTATCTTTTAAGGAACACAAATTTCATGAGTACAACTTTAGGAACATAGTGATTCTTCCCAACATAGCCCTCACACCATCACTCCCACCCCTTCTCCTTTTCCCTCTAATCCTGCCAGGCCCATTCTCCATTAATATTCATTTCAAATTAATTTTGTACACATAAGACCAACTCTATACTAAGGAAACATTTCACACACACACACACAAAACTGTCTGAAAACTGGTTCTACAGTTAAGTCGTTTTATAACACATTGAACACAGTGGTCCTGCATGGGGAATTAATGCACAGTGACTCCTGTTGTTATTTTAACAATTAACACTCTATGTATAATGCCAGTGACTACCCGAGGCTCTTGAAATGAGCTGCCTAGGCTATGGAAGCCTTTTGAGTACACAAACTCTTTCAGTATTTGGACCAGGCCATAAGCAAATTGGAAATTCTCTCCTCCCTTTAGAGAAAATTACATCCTTTTTTGATGGCAACTTCTTTCACTGGGGTCCCACTCACAGAGATCCTTCATGTAGAACATTTTTTGCCACAGTGTCTTGGCTTTCCATGATTGAAAGGGGCTTTTCTGCCAGACCAGGAAGCCTTAAGGGCTGATTCTGAGGTCAGAGTGTTACTTAAAGCAATTGTCATTCTATGAATCTGTTGTGTAGATTGCTTCCCATGTTGGACATTCTCTCCTTTTTGATTCTGTTATTATTACTGGGCACTTAATCTTATTTATATGATCTCTTTAACACTTAATCATATCTATATGTTCACTTTAACACAATATGATCACTTTAATAATTAAGATGGCATTTCTATCACCAATATTAATGGGATTTGGAGCCCCATGACATGTTTTTAAATTGTACCTTTAGAAGGAAGTCTGTAGAAATGCATGCAGAACTATACAGCTTTACAGTTACAAACTTCCTCCTTCTTCACTTATTCCCACTCTTATTTTTTACTGAGATCTATTTTTTATTGACTTTATTCGCATATGACTAACTCTATGTAAAGAAAAGACTTCAACAAATAGTATGAAGAACAAATGATGGAAAAATAAAGAAAATGAAACTGTTCATCAACAGTCAACACAAGGGCAGTTCAAGTCATCCCTTCTTGAAGTGTCAATTTTACTTACTTATTATAAGTGTGTTCTATACACAGAAACAAAGAAAAATACTCATCAATATGAAAGGATGCAAAGGCAGAAAATCACCCACTAAAAGTACAAAGGAAATACAAAGTAAGCAATAGGAATATTAATAGGATAACTGCAGGATTAAGTTGTTACTTATCAATAGTAATCTTGAATATAAATGACCATGACCTAAATTCTCCAATTAGAAGATACAGATTGGAATAATGGATTAAATAACAAGACTGATCTATTTCTGCTTACAAGAAACACACCTCACCAACAAAAATACCTGCAGACTGAAAATGAAAAAAATGGAAAAGGACAATCTATGCTAATGGAAAGCAAAACTGAACAGATGTAGCTATGCTAATATCAGACAAAATAAAGTTTAGCACAAAACTGTTAAAAGAGATGAAAAGCATTATGTAATAATTAAGGGATCAATCCAAAATGGTAACTATAATAAATGTATATGCACCCAATTACAGTGCTCATGGCTATTTAAAATAAATGTTAATGTATCTAAAGAGAGATATAGACTCCAATACAATAGTTATGGGTGACTTCAGCACATCCATTTTCATCAGTGAGCAGATCAGCTAGATATAAAAATCAATAAAGAAACAACAGAGCTAATTGTCATAATGGACCAAATCTACCTAACTGATATCAACAGAACACTTCATCCCATAGTTACAGAATACACATTCTTCTCATCAGTGCATGGAACTTTTTCTAGGACAGAGCATATGTTATGCCATAAAAGAAGTCTCAGCAAATATTTAAAAACCAAAATCATACCAAGCATCTTCTCTGACCACAATGAATTGAAGTTGGGAATCAACAACTCAAGAATCTCTAGAATATACACAAGCACATGGAGGGTGGACAACATGCTGCTGAATGAACAGTGAGTCATAGAAGAAATCAAAAGAAAAAATTAAAAATTCTGGATATAAATATGACAATATTTCATATCAAAACTTTTGAGATACAGCAAAAGCAGTGTTCAGAGGGACAAGAGGGGCATTTATAGAAATTGTTGCCTACATCAAGGCATCAAATAAATGAGCTTTTGAGGCACCTCAAGGACCTAGAAGAAAAACTACAAAAAAAATAGTAGAAGGAAGGAAATAATTAAAATTAGAGAAAAAATAAAATTGAAACCAAAAAACAATAAAAAGATTAGTGAAATGAAGAGCTATTTTTTTGAAAAAATAAAATTGAGACACCATTGGCTCATATAAGCAAAAAATAGGGAGAACAGTGAAATCAATAAAATCAGAGATACAAAGTAAATGTAACAACAGATACCTCAGAAATAAAAAGAATCATCAGGAATTACTACAAAGAGTTGTATGTCAACAAATTGGGAAACCTAGAAGAAATGGATAGATTCTGGACACAAACAATCTACCAAAATTGAGTCGTGAAAACATAGAAAACCTAAATAGACCCATAATCAAGATGGAAATTGAATCAGTAATAAACACCCTCCCAACAAAGAAAAGTTTAGGATCAGACAGCTTCACTGCTGAATTCTACCAGACATTTAAAGAAGAACTAATTCTAATTATTCTCAAACTATTCAAAACAATTGAAAGAAAGGAATCCTACCAAACTCCTTCTATGAAGCCAGCATCACTTTAATAACTAAACCTGAAAAAAAATGCAAGAGAAAGTGAACTATATGTCTCTAATGAACATGCAAGCAAAAATCCTCAAAAAATACCAGCAAATTAAATCTAACAGCACATCAGAAAGATCATTCACCTGGACCAAGTGAGATTTATCCCCAGAATGCAGGGATGGTTCAACATTCACAAATCAGTAAATGTGGTATATGACAATAACAAACTGAAGACCAAAAACCATATGATTATCTCAATAGATGCAGACAGCATTTGATAAAACACAACATGCTTTCATGATGAAAACTTTAGGCAAATTGGGTATAGAAGAAACATTCCTCAACACAATCAAGACAATATATGACAAATCCACACCAAGCATCTTATTGAATGGGGAAAATTTGGAAGCCTTTCCATGAAGATCCAGAACCACACAAGGATGCCCAGACTCAACATTGCTATTCAATATAGTCCTGAAAGTTTTAGCCAGAGCCGTTAAGCAATAAAAAGAAACCAAAAGGATACAAATTGGAAAGGAGGAAGTCAAACTATCCCTATTTGCAAATGATATGACCGTATATAGAAAGAGGGGACCCAAAGACTCCACTGAGACTATTGGAACTCATAAAAGAGTTTGGTAAAGTAGCAGGATATAAAGTTAACACACAAAAATCAATAGCCTTTTTATATACAATTTCATGGCTGAGGAAAAACCTCTAAGACCAATCTCATTCACAATAGCTACAAAAAAATTAAATACCTTGCAATAAATTTAACATGGGATGTCAAAGTTCTCTACAATGAAAATTACAAAGCATTAAAGAAAGAAATAGAAGAAGACACCAAAAAAATGGAAAAAGTTTCCATGTTCTTGGATTGGAAGAATCAATATCATCAAAATGTCCATAGTACTGAAAGCAATTTACAGATTCAATGCAATCCCAATCAAAACACCAAGGACATTTTTCTCAGATCTAGAAAAAAACAATTCAAATGTAAACACAAGAGACCCTGAATAGCTGAAGCAATCTTATAAAATAAAAACAAAGCCAGGAAAATCCCATTACCAGACTTCAAGATAGCTGATAAGAAGTGGAGCAGCCAGGACTCAAACTGCACCCATATGGGATGCTGGCACCGCAAGAGGTAGCTTTACCCGCTATGCCACAGAGCCAGCCTCAACCTAAGTAGAACCTTCTAACCTCTGACTGTCTCTTCTCCAAAATGCTCAACTTCAAATCCAAAAACTGGGGACTATTGTGATCAAATGAATTTCAAGAGAGAGAGAAAAGGGTCAACCCAAGAAGGACATGGAGCTCATTCAACCAGCCAGCCACCTGCCACCTAGATATAAAAGGAAGTTCAGAAACCCAGCTGATTCATTTTGTGAACAAATCCTACCCAAAGTTTGAAGTTGGAAAGTAAAGGGTGAAACCAAAGTAAGGATTGGAAGGTAAAGGGTGAAAACTGGGCTCACACGATTCAGGTATAGTAATCTTTTGCATTGTTATATATGACTTGACTCTGAATTATGACCAGTCATGTTGTTTCTTGGTAGTAGGAAGGCCAATATTTGGATAATGGGCAGTTTGGCTCCCACTGGATTAGTGGGGAAGACGCAAAGATGCTTAAAAATCAGTGTATTTGGGTGGCAAGGAACAGAGCAAGTTGTGTGTGCACTTTTTACGCTGAATTTAGGTTTCTATCACCTTGGCCTGGCATATGCCAGGTATAGGAGCCATGGACTCTATTTGGCTAATCACTGGAAGTCTGCTTTTATTGTACTGTCTGCTTTGGTCCTAAGTGACCTATCCCATAATGGAACTCAGAATTTTAAGTTCAATTTTCCAATATCTAGTTTGTTTCCCTAATATTAGACACTCTGTGGTATGTGAGGCACTGAACTAAAATCATAACATTGTGATAAATACAAATTATGTTGTCATATTCTGAGTGCTGTAGTTAGTTTAATTATAAAGTTGTTTTTTCTTTTACTGGTGCTTCAAAATGCCTACTGCAGTTATTTTAAAAACATATATAATAATGTTTATTTTTCAGTGTCTAAAATTTACCTGCTTAACATAGAATCTTTTTTTTTTTTTTTGACAGGCAGAGTGGATAGTGAGAGAGAGAGAGACAGAGAGAAAGCTCTTCCCTTTGCTGTTGGTTCACCCTCCAATGGCCGCCACGGCTGGTGCGCTGCAGCTGGCGCACCGCGCTGATCTGAAGGTAGGAGCCAGGTGCTTCTCCTGGTCTCCCATGCGGATGCAGGGCCCAAGCACTTGGGCCATCCTCCACTGCCTTCCTGGGCCACAGCAGAAAGCTGGCCTGGAAGAGGGGCAACCGGGACAGAATCTGGCGCCCCGACCGGGACTAGAACCCGGTGTGCTGGTGCCGCAAGGCGGAGGATTAGCCTAGTGAGTTGCGGCGCCGGCCTTAACATAGAATCTTTGGGTAACGGTCTAAGTGTGCAGAGCTAAACAACCTCAGTGTGCCTACTAAACACTTTTTAACACCTTCATTAAAAACTCAACTTCTTACTCATTGATGAAAGAATGACTGAAGCTTAAACTTGTCAAATTAACAAGAGTACCTATGACCCGTGTAACAGAGCTTTGGTTCCTAATGGTGACTGGAGTATATAAAATGCTGTGCACTCCTTTTTACATTGCTTTTAGGACAGATTTCAGTAATTTCTCATCAAATAGCATCATGCTATTTAAGCTTTTGGTAGCATTGTTAATGATGGTCAGTTTTACATGTCAACAGTGCTACAGTTCTTTCAATATTTATGGTCCAAGCAATCGCAACTAACCTAGATGTTGCTGGGAAGATAATTTATAGATGTGATTAACATCTATAATTGCTTGATATTAAGTAAAGGAGATTATCCTCATTAATCTGAACAGGACTAATCCATTTATTTGAAAAATCTTAAGAGCAGAACTGAGGTGTTCCTGAAGAAGAAGGAATTCTACCTGGAAAGAGCAGCTTCAGCTCCTGCCCTCAAAATTTCTAGCCTCCACTTCCTGATTGTTTGCCCTATGCATTTTAGATTTGTTGAACCAGTCCTCACAATTGTTTAAGTCAATTGTTTTACTGTACACACACATATACAAATATAAGGGCACTTCAAAATTTGTGGAAAATAAAGTTAAAAGATAAGTTTATTTTGGTGCGAAATATTTTGGAAGTCCATACACAGGTTTTTCATGATAAGTACTTTCTGTGAATTTCTTAAAGACTTATTTTAATTTATTTGAAATGCAGAGTGAGAGAGAGAGAGAGAGAGAGAGAGAGCGCGCGCTTCTATACACTGGCTTACTCCCCAAATGGCCAGGCCAAAGTCAAGAGCCTGAACCTCCATCTGGGTCTCCCACTTGGGTGACAAGAACCCAAGAACTTGGGCCATCTTCTGCTGCTTTCCCAGTTGCATTAGCAGGAAACTGCTGGATCAGAAGTGGAGCATCCAGGGACTTGAACCAGCACTCATATGGGATGCTGGTGTTGCAGGCAACAGCTTAACCCCACTGTGCCACACACTTGACCCTTCTGTGAATTTTTGAAGACTCCCGTGTGAGTATTTACACATGCAGACATCTACCACAAAATAAATACATATGCACAATACACCTATGTGCTTATATAGCATTATTTGAGTGTCCATGAACATCACAGTTCTGTTTCTCTGGTGGAAACTTAGATGATTCAGTAGCCAAATTCCTTTCCACAGCAATCATATCAGTGCTGCAATCATTCTTTATCTGTGATCTTGCTGTCCTTGGCTTGTCACCTACAGTCAAGAGCAGACCAAAAATATCAAATGAGAAATCGCAAAAATACAACAATGGCATGCCATTCTGGAGTGTAATGAAATGTCACGCCATCCTGCTCCACCCCGCCTGAGACCTGAATCATACCCTTGTCCAGTGTACACACTGTGTCCACTTCCCACTCATCACTCAGCAGCTCTCTGGATGGAGATGGACTGCCTATGTCATAGTACCTACATTCAAGTAACACACTTTGTTCATTGCCTCAAAATGCAAGCATCGAAATGCTTTTAGATATGCCAGAGAGGCTGGTGCTGCGGCTCACTTGGCTAATCCTCCGTCTGCAGCGCCAGCACCCTGGGTTCTAGTCCTGGTTGGGGTGCCGGATTCTGTCCCGGTTGCTCCTCTTCCAGTCTAGTTCTCTGCTGTGGCCCGGGAAGGCAGTGGAGGATGGCCCAAGTCTTTGGGCCCTTCACCCCATGAGAGACCAGGAGGAAGCACCTACCGGCCATTTAGAGGGTGAACCAACAGAAAAAGGAAGACCTTTCTCACCTTTCTCTCTGTCTCTCTCTCACTGTCTAATTCTGCCTGTCAAAAAAAAAAAAAAAAAAAGATATGCCAGAGAGAAGCCATAAAATATTTCATTTAAGTGAAAAGTTAAAAGTTCTCAACTTAATTACAGAAGAAAAATATATGCCAGGTTGCTGAGATATATGGCAAGAACACATGTTCTATGAGATTGGGAAGAAAAACAAAAATAAATGTGTGCTAGTTTTTCTGTTGCACCTCATATTCAGAAGTTATGGCCACAGTGCATGATAAACGCTTAGTTACAAAAGAAAAGGCACTAGCTATGTGTATGTGCATACAGGAAAATATATGATACAGTGACCCCCTGGTATTCACAGGATATCGGATCCAGGAGCCCCCGTGTTTACAAAGTCTGCACATGCTTAAGTCCATTATATTAAATGGCATCATATTTGCATTTAACCTACACAATTCTCAAGTGTAATTTAAATTACCTCTAGATTACATATAGCTCATCAATGTGAGTGCTATGCAAATCATTGTTAGCTGTATTCTTTAAGGAAACAATGACAACAAAAGTAGTGAGTATACATTCAGTGCAGATGTAATTTTTAAAATATCTATGGGCCAACACTGTGGTGTATGTAGCAGGATAAGCCGCCACCTGTGACGATGGCATTCCATATTGTGGATTTATGGCCTGGCTGCTCTACTGCTGGTACAGCTCCCTGTTAATGTGCCTGGGAAATTAGTGGAGAATGGCCCAAATTCTTGGGCCCCTGCACCCACATGCAAGATTGGGAAGAAGCTCCTGGCTCCTGGCTTTCACCTGGCCCGGACCCAGCACTTGAGGTCATTTGGGGAATGAACCAGTTGCTGGAAGATCACTCTGTCTCTCTTTCTCTCCCTAACTCTTTCAAATAAGTAAATAAATATTTAAAATACAATTTTCACCCATGGTTGAACTTGAGGATGCAGTACCTGCAGATATGGAGACCAATGGTACATAAGGGCTTGGTACCATAGTCATCTTCTATGGCTCTTGGAATATATCCCCTGCAGACAAGAGTAAATTATTATGATACATGTAGCAGATATCATTAAAAATAATAAGGAAAATAATTATATGCAAGTATACGAAGAAGATATTTTTTAGAAAGAGAAGCTCTAAATTATGAGGATAGGTTTTGTTTTGGTAAGGAAAAAAAGTAAGCTTTTTTGGTCATAAAGTAAAATGATTGGCTATTCCACAATGAAAAAAAAAAGCATGAGATAGAAAAGTGAATTGGTATAAGAAATTTGTGGGGCCAGTATTGTGGCGTGGGGGGTAAAGTTGCCACCTGCACTGCCAGCATCTCATATGGGTGCCTGGTTCAGACCCAGCTGTTCCACTTCCGATTCAGCTCTCTGCTATGGCCTCGGAAGGCAGTAGAAGATGGCCCAGGTCCTTGGGCGCCTGAACCTTTGTGGAAGACCCCGAAGAAACTTCTGGCTCCTGGCTTTGTATCAGCCCAGCTCCGGCCTTTGCGGCCATTTAGGAAGTGAACCAGTGGGTGGAAAATATCTCTCTATCTCTCTGCCACTGCCTCTGCCTCTTTGTAACTTTGCCTTTCAAATAAACAAACAAACAAATCTTAAGAAGAAGAAGAAAGAAATTTCTAAGTTTCTAGAGAGGAAACTTGTGGATGGATTTTCATGTATGTTTGAGTTGGGTAAGAGCTAAAGGGAATTATTTATTTATAAGTTCATAAAAAATAAAACATTAGTAAGAGTATAATGATGCAAAATTAGAATCTAGTATTTGTTAAAACATCAAAGACATTTTTGATTATTGATCCACTCAATAAGATATTGGGAAATGTTTTCTTCACCTTTTAAATAATTGGCCTAGGAAATCAAAATTTTGTGTTTTTATCACAATGATGTCCTGGGCTTTGTGTTGTCATTATTAGGTCTTTGATTACTTAAGAAAACTGAGACCTCTTTAAAAAGAGCTAGTTCTTTTTTCTATAACTATGTAATCCTTTGAATTTGCCTTAGAAGTCTTTTAATTATCACTCCAGTTAAATGAATAAATATTGTTTCACAGTGACCCATCATGCTATCTTAATCAAGTTTTATTGAAATTTTGACATTTCAAAATCTTTCAAAACTACACAAAATCAAATTCTAAATTAAGACCTTTTGGCCTCAAACTAACATGAGGAATTTCCACAGGAGCCTCTGGGAGTATCTCAAAAGAATTTGTTTTCTGTCCTTATTAAAAAGAGAAATGTTAAACTAATTAGGGTTATTTGATATAGTAAATTGCATGGGAAGTAGTGTCAAATTATAAGTGATGCTGAAATTCCTTCCAGACATATTTTATGTGTATGTTATTAATGTGTGTTCCAGAAATTGTGTGAAACTCCTACAAAACTGATGGTCCTGATATAATTCCAGTTATGTTAAAATATCACAGAAATATCAAAATTTCTGTTCATTCTAATGAACTCTCATCAGATCTGTAACTATGGTCCTTTTAAGTCTTGTCTCCCACAGTTAATTATTTCGCTCTGGTGTTTTTCCAAAAGCTGTTGGAGCCAACTAAAACCTAAATGCTTTGTCCTTATGGAAATTCATGGAAAGGACTCTGATAAGTACAGATTTCTGGTTATCTTATGATCATACAATTGGACTGGGTGAGAAGTTGCATAATTTTCCTGAAGAAACTGATTCGTTCATAAAACTGTTGGTCCAATATCAAGAAAATAGGATTAACTGAATACCAAGGAAATGCCTTGACAGAGCTTCACATTCAGTTAGTATTGAAAATTTTAAGATACACAATTTAAAAGAGTTCCTTAAGGTTAACATAGCCAGATTATCTACCATAACCTATGTAATAAGCAGTGGTATGCACCTGAGTTTTAGAAGAAAAGATAGTACTTAAAAACATATGAATTCATTGTTAAGTATGAATGCCCAGAGTATGTAGATGGTTGTCTTGCCTTTCCTGATCCCTTAAAGCTTTCATTACTTTCCACTTTCCATAACTAATCATAGAGTAGAAAAAGTGATAAAAACCTGTAAAAACATTTTCATGGTGATTGTTCTAAAGATAATTAAAATGATCTATAACCAATGGTTGATATGTCCAAACCACAATCTTGGTAGGACAATAACTGATACATTTCCACCAGCTGATGAAACATTTGACCACTTTCAGATGGATTTAAATCAATCGCCATTCTCAATGGGATAGCATATATTCTCTTTTTAAAATATTTATTTATTTATTTGAAAGGCATAGTTACAGAGAGAGAGAGAGAGTTGTGGGGGAGACAGAGGGAGATCTTCCATCCCCTGTTTCACTACCCAAATGGCCACAACAGCCGGAATTGAACAGATCAAAAGCCAGGAGCCAGGAGCTTCTTCTGTGTCTCCTATGTGAATACAGGGGCCCATGAACCTGGGCCACCTTCTGCTGCTCTCCCAGGTGCATTAGCAGAGATATGGATGTGAATTGGAGTAGCAGGGAGTCTAATTGGTGTCCATAGGGGATGCTGGAACTGCAGATGGTGGTTTTACCTGCTACGCCACAGTGCTGGCCATATCATATATTCTTATAACAATATACAGGTTCTCTATTTTTTTCTTTTTAAGGAATTTATTAATATATTAGATTCTTAGGGTCATAGCAAATGCATGATAATTACTACAGCACAATTGTCATCAAGGGTGACAAGGACTTGATTACCTGAGCCATAATCTGTTGCCATCTAAGGTGCTAATAATTAGCAAGAACCTAGAATTGGAAGCAGAGCCAGGACTTTAACACACACACTCTGATATGGGATGCGGGTCTTCCAGACACTGTCTCAACCTCTGTGACAAATGACCTCCCCCTCAGGTTTAACAATAGCTAAAAGTTACTATATAATGTGTTTCCTTTATGGAGCATTCCTGGAGAAATATCTCGTGATAGGGATACTGATTTTACCCGACAAGTTACCAAGCAGATGAAGTATGACAAACAGAAATAAAGTATTAAAAAAGAAATGGCATTGCTGTTTTTCATATGATTCTCAAACTTGTGGAAAGGTTGAAATGACAAATGGTACTTTAAACCTGAAATTCGGGGGGTGGAGCCAAGATGGCGGAATAGTGAGAGCGCACACCGATAGTCCGGGAAAAGATAGTTTAATAAAAGTGGAGTTACTGTAGCCTCAGGAAAAGGCTCAGGAAAAAATTGCAGAGGAAACTCTTCCGTATCTAGTGGATGTGACACGGAGGACCTACGGGGAGAGCAAGGTCACCCACCACGTGGAAGCCGAGCTGCGGGAGCCGCGGGAGCTGAGCCACAGAGTCTGGGCACCAGCACTGGAAGGGGAGGTGAGACAAAAGCCTCAGTAACCCGAGACATTGGTGGGGAAAGGCAGAAAGATCCTACAGGGAATGAGGCCTGAAGCCCCACTGGGGAAAGTTCACCAGGCTGACTGGAGGAGAGAAAAAATGAATAAATAAGGGGAACCGACACGGACATTAGCCTTTCTCTCCACTCACCTTACAAAACCGAGCAAGACAAAGAGCAGGTGCCATTTTACGTATGTAAAGCGGTGCCCACCTGTCGCTCCCCGTCTTCGTGGAGGAACGACACAGGACCCTGCGCTGTTCTTTCGTCTGCTCGGCCCTCCCCGGGTTTGCTGCTGGTTCTTCCCGGGTTGGCTACCGACCCTTCCACCTCCGTGGAAGGGCAGTTCCCCCTGCCACATTCCCCACTTCCGCGGGGGAGCGGCACACCGCCGGCCGGCTCTCTCGGGGGCTGCACAGGTGTTCGCCTTAGATGTTCCCCTTAGATGTTCCTGGTGCATGCCGTCTCTCTCCTCCTTTATAGTCCTTCTCTGCCAATCCCAACTCGGCTGCCCACACGCCGAGTACGCTGCTCTCCTCCAATCAGGAGCAAGTCCTACAGTTTATTGGTTGAACTGGAGGCAGCTGTGCAGAAGCTGTTTACTTCTCTCCCAGCGCCATATTGTGGGAGAGCAGATGCATAGAATAAGTCTTAATTCCAGTAACTCAGTCTAGTCCGGATTGCTCCCCACACCCACCATTAGCCAAGCAGAAAAACCTGACTCTGGTGGGGAGAAATAACAGGAGGTTAAGACCTAATGAAAGTGTGGGGCAACCTGGTAAGAGACTGTGGAGAAATTTGAGACCATAGGGAGGGCTGCATAAACTCTTTGTGTGGTCCCATGGGTAAGCAGACGAATACCCACAGGGGCCAGATTTCATACATCAACTACCTTCAATTCCACTCAGCTGTGTTGAATTACTTCCCAACTGAGTCAAAAAAAAAAAAGAAGAAGAAGAAGAAGAGAGAGCGTGCGAGAGAACAGTCTGGGTTAGTCACCTTTGGCACACTCTTAACCCTGAAGAATCAAACAGAGCTCTCTGGCCACACCCATCACAACCTCTAAGGATCCATCAAAAGCAGACAGTCCACTTAATCTAGAGTCACATTATAACAAGAAAAAACACCATACCGAAGAAACCAAAGAATATCTCCAATATGCCAAACAACAAACTCAGAAACCAAGGTAACAAGAACAAGGAAGAAATTATGACACCACCAAATGAAATAGACACCCCAATTCAAGATTATGAAGATGATGAGATAGAAGAAATTCAAGAAGCGGATCTCAAAAAATTGATAAGAACATTAAGAAGTTCTCAAAAACAAATTCTTGAACTACAGAAATCCTTAATGGACAAGATAGAACATATTTATTGTGACAATGAAATATTAAGGAGGAATCAAAATGAAATGAAACAACTAGTAGAACATGAAACTGTGATAGTGACAAGAAATCATAATGAAATGAAGAATTCAATAGATCAAATGAGGAACACATTAGAGAGCCTTAAAAACAGAATGGGTGAAGCAGAAGAGAAAATATTGGACCTAATTAGAAGACAGACCACAGGAAAGTATACAGTCAAACCAAAGAAAAGAAGAGGAAATTAGAAATCGAAAAAATATTGTTGGGAATCTACAGGATACTATTAAAAAAACCAACATTCGGCTTATTCGGGTTCTAGAAGTTCCTGAAGGCATGGAGAGGGAGAAAGGATTAGAAGGCCTTTTTAGTGAGATACTAGCAGAAAATTTTCCAGGTTTGGAGAAGGACAGAGAAATCCTAGTACAGAAAGCTCATAGAACCCCTAATAAACATGACCAAAAGAGATCCTCACCACAACACGTTGTAATTAAACTCACCGCAGTGAAACGTAAAGAAAAGATCCTAAAATGGGCAAGAGAGAAATGTCAGATTACTCTCAGAGGATCTCCAATTAGACTCACAGCTGGCTTCTCATCAGAAACCTGACAAACTAGGAGGGAATTGCGAGATATAGCCCAGGTACTAAGAGAGAAAAACTGCCAGCCCAGAATATTATATCCTGCAAAGCTCTCATTTGTGAATGAAGGTGAAATAAAGACCTTTCATAGCATACAGAAATTGAAAGAATTTGTTGCCACTCGTCCAGCCCTGCAAAAGATGCTTAAAGATGTGTTACACACAGAAACACGCCATCAATATGAAAGAAGGTAAACGAAGGAAACCTCACAGCAAAAGATCACATGAAGTTCAAAGCATATATTAGAAAATATCTTTGGCAAATGGCAGGGCAAAGTTACTACTTATCAATAGTCACATTGAACGTTAACGGCCTGAACTGTCCAGTTAAAAGACACAGATTGGCTGATTGGGTTAAGGAACAAAACCCATCTATTTGCTGCCTATAAGAGACACATCTTTCCAACAAAGATCCATACAGACTGAAAGTGAAAGACTGGAAAAAGATATACCATGCCAACAGAAATGAAAAAAGAGCGGGCATAGCCATCTTAATATCGAACATAAACTTTACCACAAAAACTATTAGGAGAGACAAAGGGGGGCAATATATAATGATTAGGGGATCATTTCAACAGGAAGATACAATGATTATCAATTTATATGCACTTAATTACAGGGCACCTGTTTATTTAAAAGATCTGTTAAGGGTCTCAAAGGGAGACTTAGACCCCAATACTGGGGGACTTCAATACTCCACTCTCAGAAATAGACAGATCAACAGGACAGAAGATCAACAAGGATACAGTAGATTTAAACGACACTTTAGCCCAAATGGATCTAACAGATCTCTACAGAACTTTTCATCCTACACATAAAGCATTTACATTCTTCTCAGCAGTACATGGAACCTTCTCTAGGATTGACCACATATTAGGCCATAAAGCAAGTCTCAGCAAATTCAAAAGAATTAGAATCAAATGATGCAGCTTCTCAGACCATAAAGGAATGAAGTTGGAAATTAGCAACTCAGGAATCCCTAGAGCATATGCAAACACATGGAGATTGAACAACATGCTCCTGAATGAACAATGGGTCATAGAAGAAATTAAACGAGAAATCAAAAATATTCTGGAAGTACATGAGGATAACAGCACAACATACCAAAACTTATGGGATGCAGCAAAAGCAGTGTTAAGAGGAAAGTTTATATCAATAGCTGGCTACATCAAGAAATTGGAAAGGCACAAAATAGATGAGCTTTCAATTCATCTCAAGGATCTAGAAAATCTGCAGCAAACCAGACCCAAATCTAGTAGAAGAAGATAAATAATTAAAATCAGAGAAGAAATCAACAGGATTGAATCAAAAAAAAAAAAAAAACATTACAAAAAATCAGCCAAACAAGGAGCTGGTTTTTTGAAAAAATAAACAAAATTGACACCCCATTGGCCCAACTACTAAAAAAAGAAGAGAGAAGACCCAAATCAATAAAATCAGGGATGAAAAAGGAAACGTAACAACAGACACCACAGAAATAAAAAGAATCATCAGAAATTACTACAAGGACTTGTATGCCAGCAAACAGGGAAATCTATCAGAAATGGATAGATTCCTGGACACATGCAACCTACCTAAATTGAACCAGGAAGACATAGAAAACATAAACAGACCCATAACTGAGACAGAAATTGAAATAGTAATAAAGGCCCTCTCAACAAAGAAAAACCCAGGACCAGATGGATTCACTGCTGAATTCTACCAGACATTTAAAGAAGAACTGACTCCAATTCTTCTCAAACTATTCAGAACAATCGAAAAAGAGGGAATCCTCCCAAATTCTTTCTATGAAGCCAGCATCACCTTAATTCCTAAGCCGGAAAAAGATGCAGCATTGAAAGAGAATTACAGACCAATATCCCTGATGAACATAGATGCAAAAATCCTCAATAAAATTCTCGCCAATAGAATGCAACAACACAACAGAAAGATCACCCACCCAGACCAAGTGGGATTTATCCCTGGTATGCAGGGATGGTTCAATGTTCACAAAACAATCAATGTGATACACCACATTAACAGACTGCAGAAGAAAAACCATATGATTATCTCAATAGATGCAGAGAAAGCATTTGATAAAATACAACACCCTTTCATGATGAAAACTCTAAGCAAACTGGTATGGAAGGAACATTCCTCAGTATAATCAAAGCAATCTATGAAAAACCCACGGCCAACATCCTATTGAATGGGGAAAAGCTGGAAGTATTTCCACTGAGATCTGGTACCAGACAGGGATGCCCACTCTCACCACCGCTATTCAATAGAGTTCTGGAAGTTTCAACCAGATCTATTAGGAAAGAAAAAGAAATTAAAGGGATACAAATTGGGAATGAAGAACTCAAACTATCCCTCTTTGTAGATGATATGATTCTTTATTTAGGGGATCCAAAGGACTCTACTAAGAGACTATTGGAACTCAGAATAGTTTGGCAAAGTAGCAGGATATAAAATCAATGCACAAAAATCAACAGGCTTTGTATACACAGGGAATGACACGACTGAGGAAGAACTTCTAAGATCAATCCCATTCACAATAGCTACAAAAACAATCAAATACCTTGGAATAAACTTAACCAAGGACGTTAAAGATCTCTATGATGAAAATTACAAAACCTTAAAGATCAAAATAGAAGAGGATACCAAGAAATGGAAAAATCTTCCATGCTCATGGATTGGAAGAATCAATATCATCAAAATGTCCATTCTCCCAAAAGCAATTTATACGTTCAATGTAAAACCAATCAAAATACTGAAGACCTTCTTCTCAGATCTGGAAAGAATGATGCTGAAATTCATATGGAGACACAGGAAACCTCGAATAGCTAAAGCAATCTTGTACAACAAAAACAAAACCGGAGGCATCTCAATACCAGATTTCAGGAAATACTACAGGGCAGTTGTAATCAAAACAGCATGGTACTGGTACAGAAACAGATGGATAGACCAATGGAACAGAATAGAAACACCAGAAATCAATCCAAACATCTACAGCCAACTTATATTTGATCAAGGATACAAAACCAATCCCTGGAGTAAGGACAGTCTATTCAATAAATGGTGCTGGGAAAATTGGATTTCCATGTGCAGAATCATGAAGCAAGGCCCCTACCTTTCACCTTACACAAAAATTCACTCAACATGGATTAAAGACTTAAATCTACGACCTGACACCATCAAATTGTTAGACAGCATTGGAGAAACCCTGCAAGATATAGGTACTGGCAAAGACTTCTTGGAAAATACCCCAGAAGCACAGGCAGCCAAAGCCAAAATTAACATTTGGGATTGCATCAAATTGAGAAGTTTCTGTACTGCAAAAGAAACAGTCAGGAAAGTGAAGAGGCAACCGACAGAATGGGAAAAAATATTTGCAAACTATGCAACAGATAAAGGGTTGATAGCCAGAATCTACAAAGAGATCAACAAACTCCACAACATCAAAACAAACAACCCACTTAAGAGGCGGGCCAAGGACCTCAATAGACATTTTTCAAAAGAGGAAATCCAAATGGCCAACAGACACATGAAAAAATGTTCAAGATCACTAGCAATCAGGGAAATGCAAATCAAAACCACAATGAGGTTTCACCTCACCCAGTTTAGAATGGCTCACATTCAGAAATCTACCAACAATAGATGCTGGAGAGGATGTGGGGAAAAAGAGACACTAACCCACTGTTGGTGTGAATGCAAACTGGTCAAGCCACTATGGAAGTCAGTCTGGAGATTCCTCAGAAACATGAATATCACCCTACCATTCAACCCAGCCATCCCACTCCCTGGAATTTACCCAAAGAAATTAAATTGGCAAATAAAAAAGCTGTCTGCACCTAAATGTTTATTGCAGCTCAATTCGCAATAGCTAAGACCTGGAACCAACCCAAATGCCCATCAACAGTAGACTGGATAAAGAAATTATGGGACATGTACTCTATGGAATACTCTACAGCAGTCAAAAACAATGAAACCCAGTCATTTGCAACAAGATGGAGGAATCTGGAAAACATCATGCTGAGTGAATTAAGCCAGTCCCAAAGGGACAAATATCATATGTTTTCCCTGATCGGCGACAACTAACTGAGCACCAAGTGGGAAACCTCTTGATCTGAAATGGGCACTATGAGAAACAGTGACTTGATCAGCTCTTGTCCTGACTGTTGATGTACAATGTAATACTTTATCCATTTTAGTATTTTTTTTGTTCTAGTACTATTGTTTAAACTCTGTAATTAACACACAATTATTCTTAGGTGTTTAAATTTTAACTGAAAAATGATCCCCGTTAGGAATTTGGAAAACATTATGCTGAGTGAAAAAAGCCAGTTGCAAAGGGACAAATATCATATGTTCTTCCTGATCGGTGACAACTAACTGAGCAATAAAAAGGAAACCTTTTGAAGTGAAATGAACACTATGAGAAACAGTGACTTGATCAGCCCTCACCCTGACTGTTGATGAGCAACTTGATATGTTATCCCTCTTAGTATTTTTTTTGTTTGTTCTACTTAATAGTTTTGGTTAAATACTGTAATCAATACACAATTCTTCTTAAGTGCTGAAACTTAACTGAAAAGTGATCGCTGTCAAATATAAGAGTGGGAATAAGAGAGGGAAGAGATGTGCAATTTGGGACATGCTCAAATTTGGGACTTGCCCCAAACGATAGAGTTAGAATCATACCAGGGGATTCCAATTCAATCCCGTCAAGGTGACATGTACCAATGCCATCTCACTAGTCCAAGTGTTCTATTTCTGTTCACAATTGATCATAATGATAGGACTAAGAACCAAAGGGATCACATAAACAAGACTAGTATCTGAAAATACTAACTGATAGAATAAAAAATGGAGAGAATGATCCAACATGGGAAGCGGGATACAGAGCAGACTCATAGATTGGCAGATGTCCTAAACAGCACTCTGGCCTCAGAATCAGCCCTTAAGGCATGCGGATCTGGCTGAAAAGCCCATGAGAGTATTTCAGGCATGGAAAGCCAAGACACTCTGGCAAAAAAAAATGACCTAAATGAAAGATCTCCGCAAGTGAGATCCCAGTGGAAAGAGCAGGCCATCAAAGAAGGAGGTACCTTTCTCTGAAGGGAGGAAAGAACTTCCACTCTGACTATGACCTTGTCTAAATATGATCAGAGTTGGTGAACTCTAAAGGCTTCCATAGCCTTGGCAACTCATGACAAGAGCCTGGGGTGATTACTGATGCCATAACCAAGAGTGTCAATTTGTTAAGTCAACAACAGGAGTCACTGTGCACTTACTCCTCATGTAGAATCTCTGTCCTTAATGTGCTGTACATTGTGATTTAATGCTATAACCAGTACTCAAACACTATTCTTCACTTTGTGTTTCTGTGTGGGTGCAAACTGTTGAAATCTTTACTTAATATATGCTAAACTGATCTTCTATATATAAAGATAATTGAAAATGAATCTTGATGTGAATGGAAGAGGAGAGGGAGTGGGAAAGGGGAGTATTGCGGGTGGGAGGGACGTTATGGGGAGGGAAGCCATTGTAATCCATACGCTGTACTTTGGAAATTTATATTCATTAAATAAAAGTTAAAAAAACCCTGAAATTCACAAAATTTTCTGAATCTTAGATTGCCTTGAGGCAAGGCATTGTCATTGACACTAAAGGCCATCAGATCCAGCAAACATTGGTGCCATTGACTAACCGTTTATGAGATAGTTCCTGGAAGATCTTTAATCCTAATAGAGACACATGTACGTGTATAACAACTATTATAAATTCTGACATGGCTAAATATTGCAAGTTTTTTTTATGCATAACACCAAATTGAATTTTTACAAGGTAAGAGAAACAACCAATGATTTCATGATCTAGAACCCAGAGATTGAATCTTCTAGATACATTAGAGAAAGACTGCCCTTGAATCCTAAGGAAAAGGACTATGCCAACTTCACACCACATGCCCTGCAGCAAAACTTCAAGGCCTCTACAAGGTGCATGTTCCATAAATGAACAGGGGCCTCCACACTTCCAAGATGGAGACACCTTGGAGAACTCTAACTGAAGCTACCCAGGGAGATTTCTTCTCAGAAGCAGATAGCATAATGTTCATGGACAACATCCCCAAAATCCCAGATCAAGACCTTCCTGTAACAATGAAACTTCTTTTCCTTATCTTCTTTCCCTATGCCATATTTATGTTCATGTGTGGCAAGATAATGTATTGGTTATTATTTCACAGTTGACAGCTTCTGCAGGATCTTACTGAATTGTAGATATGTATGTTACTCCTAAATCTCTACATGATCATAGAGATCCTCCTGTTCATTCTGTAACAAATTTCACTGACAGTTCAAGGGTTACTGCCTGTTCATATGGCACAACTTGTCCTTTCTGTAGAGTTAGGCTTTAAGATTCATGTATTCAGATTCCTTGTTTAACTCTAACAGTAGACAAAATCTATAATGAGGGTTTTACAATCAAATTATAACAAAACGGTACTGAGAAAACATGTTAACACTTTGTAAATGAATTTGCAGCCCTAATTCTCTAGAGATCAGTAGCTTTCAGCTATGCAGAAATAGCCCTGGATAAATACTGCCCAGGAGTCTATGGATGAGGAGGTGGTTTGTGAATGCTGCGGGGCAGGCTGGGTCATCTTGTCTTGGGCTGGGCGTCTGGATCAAAGCACAGAAAATAGAGGTCCCGAGAGAACATTTGTGCCCAGGAGTAAGGGAAGCTCAGCAGCGTCTGAAGAATTCAAAAAATTAAAAATTCTTGATCAGAGAGAAATGGGGAGAAAAAATAAAGATGAAAGTACTTTGGACCATTTGCAATCAGTTCAGAAATTCCAACGGGTTTGCTGTGCAACGAGTGCCCCTGTGAATTTTTCTACTTGCTCATCTTTCTGTGCCTGGAAAAACATGAACCTTTCTGAAGAAATGGAGCCAGGAAAACATATTCATTTAGTTCAGCCTGCCTTGTTCCTCAGAGGCCTTGCTCAGGCCCCAGCGTCACCGAGGAAGATAGAATCAGAAAGGGAGAGAACAATCCAACATGGGAAGCGGGATACACAGCAGACTCACAGAATGGCAGATGTCTTAAATAGCACTCTGGCCTGGGAATCAGCCCTTAAGGCATTCAGATCTGGCTGAAAAGCCCATGAGAGTATTTTAGGCATGGAAAACCAAGACACTCTGGCAAAAAAAAAAAAAAAAAAACCTCTGCTAGTGAGATCCCAGTAGAAAGAACAGGTCATCAAAGAAGGAAGTACCTTTCTCTGAAGGGAGGAGAGAACTTCCACTTTGACTATGGCCTTGTTGAAATAAGATCAAAGTTGGTGAGCTCAGGGGGCTTCCATGGCCTTGGCAGCTCATGACTAGAGCCTGGGGAGATTGCTGACGCCTTAGACAAGAGAGTCAAATTGTTAAGTCAACAACAGGAGTCACTGTGCACTTACTCCCCATGTAGGATCTCTGTCCTTAATGTGTAGTTCAATGTCAATTAATGATATGACTAGTGCTCAAACAGTATTTGGCACTTTGTTTGCTGTGTGGGGGCAAACTGATGAAATCTTTACTTAATATATGCTAAACTGATCTTCTATATATAAAGATAATTGAAAATGAATCTTGATGTGAATGGAATGGGAGAGGGAGTGGGAGATGGGAGGGTTGTGAGTGGGAGTGAAGTTATGGGGGGGAAAAGCCATTGTAATCCATAAACTGTACTTTGGAAATTTATATCTACTAAATAAATGTTAAAAAAAAGAAAGTGTCCAGTATTCTAGAAAGACATCAGTGGAGTGCCATCTCATGGAAGCCTGGTTCAGCATGGTTCACTATGTAGATATGCTGGGCTGTGTGGTTGAACATCAGAGCAAGTTTTGTGTAACCAGTGGACATCAGAAAAACCAAAGCATTTTACCCCAGATACCTTGTGCAAATTGTGGCATATGTGGGTGCCACAAACCACAGTGCCAACTATAGCTTTCAGGTTCAGTGTGGCTTAATTGTGGTGACCTGCAAAAGAAGATCCCATGCCCACCCACATTTTCATGGGTGCAGAGCTATTTTCAGTTTTGGGCCACATACTTCATTACTGGTTTCTTCAACTGAAAGACCATACAGAAAAGGGAAAGAACCAGCATGCTCAGAAACCAGCATAGGGGCAGGACACCATTTCAGAAGATTCAGAACACTCTTCTAGTTTGGGAAGATATAATGCTGTCTACTGTGATCTCAAAATGGAGGTGCCACTGGTTCTGAGAGCTATATTAACACAAGCAGAAGTATTTATTAGTTGAAATTTATTGTGACAGAAAAGCCCAGATTTAAAGAGCTGGACTTTAGCACAAAAAACATCAGCTCTGCTTCCTTATTATTCACCTAAGGAAAGGGCAAACAGGACCAACAGTCACATGGGTGAGTCTTTTGCCCACTTGTGAATGCTTTTGTCTTCTAGGTAGGATGCTCAGTCTTTGAGTTGAGATTGAGATATCATGTGCCAAGCAATTCTCCTGGGCTCACAGGAAGAGGAGAGCCACACACCAGCCAGCCAGAACTGCCAGCACACTTTCCTAAATCTTGGGGTTCACTTATATTTCCATTGTTGGAAAAAATATCATCTTTTCTTAAAAAAAAAAAGAAAAGCAGCATGATTACTTATGTTTGAGAAAATGTTGCTGCCTGGAACTGTGGCTATTCACCATGTTCATTTTCAGTATCCCTTGGCAAACTCCCAAATAACCAGACTTCAGTTTTCAGAATATCACTGTGGCTATTTGGCGACTATTTCTGGTGTAAGTTAACAGATAATGTATACAGAAAATTTGTCAACTGTGAAATATTTCAACAATGGGGCAACAAAAATAAAATCCACTAGCATTTGATAGGTAATGAAGATTTTTTGTAATCATTGGTTTGAGGAAACTCAATGAATCCCCATTATAGCCCTAGGGTAGGGTTTCCTATTTTATGAAGAAGGTCTGTTAGCACTTAAGTTGCTATTGCTGCCTTATAATAGTAAGCTACTACAATTACCATTTATTTTTTCTTTCATTCATCATTATTTATAAGAAAAAAATACAATATTTGAGTAAAGTAAAAAAAAATAGAATATTGCTAGAGACTTGGCATTGTGGCACAGAGGATTAAGCCATAGTTTGCCATGCTGGCAACCCATATCCCATACTGAGTGCTGATTTCAGTCCCAGCTGCTCTACTTCTGATTCAGCTTCCTGTTGTGTGCCTGAGAAAACAGCAGAAGATGGCCCAAGTGCTTGGGCTCCTGCCACCCTTGTGGGAGACCAGGAAGGATTTCCTGGTTCCTGGCTTCAGATTGGCCCAGCGCTGGCCATTACGGCCATTTGGGAAGTTAACTAGAAGATGAAAGATCAATCAATTTCCCTCTGTCTCTCTCTCTCTCCCTCCCCCTCTTCCCCTTTCCCTTTCACTCTCCTTTTCTGGCCCCCTCTCTGTCACTCTACCTTTTAGATAAATAAATAAATAAACATTAAAAAAGAAAAATACCATTAATGCTTTCCTACTGGTGATCTATATTGCAAAATACATCCCACAGGGAATTATCTGTTGTGTCCATCCAGGATACATTTTTATCTGTGGAAGCTTTCATGATTGACCATATACTTGAACAGCCTCATTCTTGATAAGTGGAAATAAGAGGTCAACACAGATAAGGAAGTAACAGTACCTTTGTCACTTCATAATCAGTCAGAAACAGAAAATTGGTTTGTGCTTATTAATTTGTCTTACAGAATAAAGAGCAATCTTCCAGCAGGAGTAAGTCCTTCTAAATGGGGATCTTTTGGTAGAATGCCCATTCCCTAGTTTGGCTTTCATGTAAATGAAGTTATAGTTATGATTTGCCTCAGATACTAGTTACTGCAACAGACTCTACTGCAAAGGCTACAGTTGCCTATCAAACCTCTCTAAATCCACTTGATAAACTTATAGATAATAGGATTTCCTTGAACTCTGTAGGCTGGAGTGGGGAGTGTGCATGCAAGCTACCATCAACCTACACCTGGATAAACATGTCTGGGATTGTAGAAATTCAGCTACAGAAAATCAGCAAGCACATTTCTTGGTTGAAACCAGTGGATTCCTCTGCTGGTCATGATTTGAATTTAACTGGCATGTTTCATGGGTCCTTGGTAAAGGAGTAAATTTCCAACTCTTTCTCTTGATTTTGTTCTGATCATCTTCATGGTAGTCTCCATGGTGTCCTGTGTTCCCACACAAGTTGTAAATGCTTATATGTGGTCATCCAATGTGTGTCAAATGATCTCATTTTTGTTAAAGCAACAAAAACATGAATAGAGCATAAGGGATCATTTAACTGACCAGATGTTGTGACTTGTAAGTTCCATACTGGGAGCAAACAAGTTCATTATGATGGTGACAGAGTGGCACCAGTATCCCAGGTTTTCTCAGTCTCTCAAGATTGAGAGACTCACAAAAAGGGTGAGTTTTTAAATTAAATAATCAAGAGGCCATCAGGCTGATGCTGTGTCTGTACTTTCAATTCCTCTACAAGAAACTGTGAAGCCTAACTTAGTACAAAACCAAAACCTAATTTAGGAGCGTGTTTGTCATAACAAACAACTTGGCTTTAGCCAGATAAGGCAAATACCCTCCAATTGCATGCCCAAATGAGGCAAATACTAAAGTGCAGTTAATCAGATGATTTCTCCGCTTTGTTTTTGTGTTTGATTTACCGCTGCTCACAATGCTGAACAGAGCTCTCTGATTCTGGGTACTACCAGATTCATGAGCCATTTGAACTTTGTTAAATTTAATTGCATAAAATTTTCTACACTTGCTTCTGACACTTCCAGTGTTGCAGTGAGAAAGGAAAATGCACTTAAGAGGGAAAAATCTCAATTAACAGGCAAACTTCTAGTTAGCTGGTTTCAGTGCTACAGAAATTTTGCATTATCTAAAAATGAACTTTCTGGGATGGATGTTTGGTATAGTAAGCTTCCTGGGACACCAACATACCACACTGGAGTGCTTGGGTTCAAGACGTGGCTTGATTCCATCTTCCTACTAATGCATACTCTGAGAGGAAGTAGGAGATAACTCAAAAAGGCCCTGTAGCTCATGGAGGAGACTGGATTGAATTCTTGACTTTGGACTCCAGCCTGGCCCAGTCATAGCTGTTGCAAGCATTTGGGAAATGAACTAGCAAAAAGAATAATTCATTCTTTCACTTTCTTTCTCCCTTTCTCTCTCTCTCTTTCTTTCTCTTCCTTCCTTCCTTCCTTCCTTCCTTCCTTCCTTCCTTCCTTCCTTCCTTCCTTCCTTCCTTCCTTTCTTCTTTCTTTCTTTCTCTCTTCCCTTCCTTCCTTCCTTCCTTCCTTCCTTCCTTCCTTCCTTCCTTCCTTCTTTCTCTTTCCCCCCATCTTCCCCCCTTCAAAATAAATGAGACAAATAAATAAATATCCAGAAAACAAATTTACAAAATGAATTTTCTGGAGTTACCTCCTTGGGATGTTGGAGATAGCCCACTTCACTCATTCTTGGAGAAATTTCTACCTCTTATCTCCTTGAGGAAAAAAATGCATTTCTGTTATGGCTGATGTCTTGCTTCCACTCTGCCCTGAAAAGTACACCAACATCTCTATGCAACCCCACTGAGGCCTTTTATCCCCTGCAGGCTGTCAATATGAAAAGAATTTAAAATTTCCCCATATGGAATCCCTTGAACCCAAGCCATGTAGGATCTACAAATGGGAAACACTCATGCATTTGTTCCCCTGGCAAACTTTAACAGTGCAGACTGATTCCAACCAACAGCCACTTAACATCTTGCTGGCCTGACATCGGTCAGCTGCCAATTGTTCTCTCTTGATCTTCAGATTCTTGAGTGAAAGAGAGAGACGTGAGTCCAATACGTGTTGAAAACTGTAAAGAACATCTCTCTCCAAATAGTCAGATTGAAATGTCTTTCCCTAGTTTTGCTGAGAACTGCTTGCATGCATCCCCCAATGCTGCCACTACCACTTAGGAAGGGTTGGATTCAACAGCACACCTTTTACGTTCCCATTAATGTAACCTTCATTTCTTACATCCCTAAATCTACTTATTTTTATCTTTGTTGTGGGTGAAGAATTTTTTAGTCACTTCCTCTAAAAAATTTGCTTCAGAGTTACACATTTTAGATGCACTATCCGTTGAATTAAGGTAGTCATCCTCAAAAAGCTCACACAGACCAGCATTGTCAACAACCTCACAGGAACTTGGTGAAGGTACAAATTCCCCAAAATCCACCCCAGACATACTGGATCAGAAATTACAATGGGGGAACCCATAAGTCTGTGTTTCAACAAACCATCCCGATGATTCTGATACGTGACGTGTTTGAGAATCCTGTATTGAGGCATCCGCCTCCATGGCACTTTAATGTCCTTTCACATGTGGACGTGGCCAAAGTTGTCAACTCACTTAATCTGTTCCTCAAAATAACTCATGTTCACAGATTCAAGAAAAAAATCCTAAAATGATAGATTGTGATTATACTTTGCTAACATGAGATCCTCCTGACTGCTTGACATTAGTCAGACCTAAACCACCTGATTGATGGTTGGGCCTCCAAGGGTAACTGGAGTAATTTTTCATCCTCCTCCTCCCATCTGAGATAAATTACTGTTTTGTAAAACACTGCGTTATCAGATTCTTCATGCTCTTTTTGATATGAGGAGACACTATTCCTTTATTTTATTTGATGCCTTTTATAATAATTCTGTAAGTCTTTTTACTTCTCAATTCAGTACTATTGATGTTTTGAGTCAGATTTGTAACAGTCCCTAAATTGTGAGTACCAAAACCCTCTACAATCATTTTCACCAACTCTCTGGGAGTGCAAATCTACACTGATTGAGATGCATTAGTTAAAATGGATAATCATCAAATTTTCAAATAGAGCAGAACTTTCTTAGACTCCACGCCTTTTTGGGGCCCAGGAAGAACATTTCATTTTGGTCAGGCCTTCTAATTACCATAAATATGATTTTGGAAATATTTTCCATAGTTTCATTTTGCAACTTGCTATAAAAATGCACTTTTAGATTGCTGAGCAAATATTCTTAAGTTCATCTGATTCATACCATCAATTAAACCCTTAAAATCACACTGAGAATTCACTGTCTGAGAATCCTCATTTATAAACACAACAAGTCCTAAGAAACACAATTACTATACATTTTCTCAAGGAAGGGAGTGGTAGCAAGCATTGCAGACTGTTGATTTAAATTGTCTTCTTTTTTTCTTCTTTCATTAAGTGGTAATTCAACTCTTCATCTTTCTCGATTTTCTTTACTCACTTCAAGCAATTATTGCTGGCGATTATGATGTTAATGAGTTATGCAGAGCAGACTGAAAAACTGAAATATATTTTTAGGAAGTTAAGTTAATGGGAGCAACAACTTGAATGCATGCAAAAAGCAGGCATCTTTCTTATTATGCCCTGATTGATTTTATAAGTCAGGTGTTCTTATGAATAGATAACCTTTACTTAGCAAAGGGAGTATTTTGACAGGAAATTTACTCTGATGAGCCATGAAGGAAGTCTTTTGTGAGACTGACTATTATGCATTGTGTCTGATTTTTTTTTATTGCTTGAGTTAATTTTAAGGCCTCTCAATCTAAGCAGAAGATGCTGATCGACATGAAAACCAGAACTCTTCTTAGCTCCTTTGTAGTTGAATTCTAAATGGTCTTAATATATTGTGGTAATGTTCACCAAGGTGACATAAAATACAATCAAATGCTCAGAGATGACTACAGAAAAGCACACCTAGGTGACAACACATATCAATAGAATATTTTCTTTTACCTTTTTCTTCTTCAGTGACACAGCAATTGAAATAACTGTTCTTTTTGAATACCTTTGATTCAATCAACTGCATGTTTCTCTCTTAGATGAGGTTGAAATATTAACATTTCACTGTCAAAACCACCTTTGTTTCTAAATTAATACTCAATATTTACATACCAATAAGATGCATCATGCAATGCCAAGACTCTCATCTTTCTGTTCCTTCCTATTACGAGCTATTTTTATGCATAAATTTTCATACCTGGGTGCTACTGAAAATGTTACGCTTAGATAATTCCGCACCTTTTTGTGAGGAAGCTGAAATTAATATTGATTATCTATTTTTTCAAAGTAAGAACATTTTAAAATAGTGTGTTATTAGGATTCAATGACTTAAAGTCAGAAAATGATTAAAAAATTTCAAAATAAGGAATTATTATTAAGTAAAAAATATATTAGGTAAATGTAAAATAAACATATGATATATGAATTATAGATATCAGTGTTGTTCAGTAGAATTTTCTGAGATAACTGACACGTTCTACAAATGCACTGCAATGCAGAGCCACTAGCCACTGTGTGGATATTGAAGACTTTAAATATGGTAGCTATGAGTAAAGAATTAACTTTTCAATCACACTTAAAATTTTAAAATCAAATAGACATATGTCAATAGTGGTTATTGTATTAGACAGAGAAAAAGTGTATGATTGATAAGTTCCTATATTTGTTCCCACCTTTTTCTTTTTACATAGAACCTGGCATTTAGCTAATAACTCTGGTTTAAACTGCATCATTGGTACCATGGCATTCAATCACTCATTTAAAGAGTTTAGTGACTTTTAGTATATTCAATGATGTCCATTCATCACCACAAAAAGCAACCCCAGAACCTCCTAGGCATCGTCAGTAATTCCCAGCATGCCCCACACTATCCCATCAGCCTTAGGCAATCACTGATCTACTTCCTGTCTTAGAAGTTTTGCCTGTTCTGGACATGACATATATTGGAGTCATGCAACATATAATCCTTTTTTGACTTGCTTCTTCACTTAGAATGACATTTTCATGATTAATCCATGTTGAAAAATGTATCAGTATTTCATTTCTTTATGCTATCAAATAATATTCCCTTATATTGGACATATCAGTTTGCTGATGCATTCATCAAATGATGGACCTTTGAGTTGTTTCTACTTTTTGACCATTGTGTATGGTGCTGCCACAAACATGCACACCCAAACTTTTGCATGGACCTATGTTTTTACTTCTTTTTAGTATATACCTAGAAGTGGTACTGCTGGATCATATGGTTACTCCAACCAACTGAGGTACTGCTAGACTGATTTCCAAAATGACTTCATGATTCCATTTCTTTTATGTTAGTGTATAAGCGTTTTGATTTTCCCACATCTAACATTTATTATTATCTTTTTTACTATAGCCTTTGCAGAAGTTATGAAGTGGTATCTTGTTATTACCAGATGTGTGATTTGTAAAAGTCTACCTCCAGTTTTTCAGATTTTCTTTTTGTTTCTTTTTTTTTTTTTTTTAGATTTTATTTATTCATTTGAGAGGTAGAGTTACAGACAGCGAGAGGAAAAGACAGCCTTCCGTTGGTTCACTCCCCAAAAGGCCACAATGGCTGGAGCTGCACTGATCTGAAGCCAGGAGCTTCTTGCTGGTCTCCCACGTGGATGCAGGGGCCCAAGGACTTGAGCCATCTTCTAATGCTTTCCCCGGCCACAGCAGAGAGCCGGATTGGAAGAGGAGCAGCTTGGACTAGAACCAGTGCCCATATGGCATGCCGGTGCTGCAGGCAGAGGATTAACCTACTTTGCCGTGGTTCCAGCCCTTTTTGCTTTCTTAATGGAATACTTTGAAGTAAAGAATTTTTAGTTTTGATAATGCGTATTTAATCAGTTTTTTCTTTTTTACTTTTGCTTCTATCAATTTTTATGCTTTTTTATTTATGCTTTTAATATGCTTAATGCAAAGTCATGAATATTTATGTTGATGTTTTCTTATGACACCTTTATATTTTTAAGTTTTACATTTACGTCTTTGGTACCTTTCAAACTATTTTTGTACATCATGAGGTAAGGTCCAGACTTCATATGTGTGTGAATACCCAATTGTCCCAACAGCATTTGCTGAAAAGATTCCTATTGCCCATTGACTTGTCTTGCCCTTGTTGAAGACCAACTTGTAGCATTTCCACATAATTGTGTTTATTAGAGCTTTATAATAAGTTTGAAAATCAGAAGGTGTGTGAATCTTCCAACTTCAGTCTTTTTTTTCCTAAAGATTTATTTATTTATTTTAAAGAGTACACAGAGAGAGAATGAGAGGCAGAGAGAGAGAGAGGTCTTCAATTACTCCCCAATTGGCTGCAACAGCTGGAGCTGCGCTGATCCAAAGCCAGGAGCCAGGAGCTTCTTCAGGGTCTCCCACGTGGGTGCAGGGGCCCAAGGACTTGGGCCATCTTCTACTGCTTTCCCAAGCCACAGTAGAGAGTCGGATTGGAAGTTGAGCAGCCGGGACGCGAACCAGCATCCATATGAGATGCTGGCACTGCAGGTGGTGGCTTTACCTGCTACGCCACAGCGCTGCTCTCCAACTTCACTCTTTTTAAAGGTTGTTTTCACTATCTATATTCATATCTATATTCACTGAATTTCCGTATTAATTATGAGCTTCTTTTTAATTTTTAAAATGGCTGGAATTCTGATAGATGTTTTGCTGAATCTGAGGATCAATTTGAGAATTATTGCCATCTTAAAAATATTAATTCTTCCAATCCTGAACATATAATATCTTTCCATTTATTTAGGTCTTCTTTAGTTTCTTCCAGTAAGATTTTATCATTTTCAGAATGAGACTTATACTTGGTAAATTTTTTCTTGAACAACTTATTATTTTCAATGCTACTTTAAGTTTATTTCTTTCCTAATTTTGTGTTTTGCTTTCCATTACCACCGTGTAGAAATACAATTGATTTTTCTACATTGATATTGTATGCTGAGCATTGTAGACCTCATTTATTAGTCATAATTTTTTAAGTAAATTGCTTAGGATTTTTCCTGTTATGAAATCATGTCGTCTGCAAATACAGTTAATATTGTTTTTCTATTTATTTAATTTTCTTATCTACTTACTTTCACTAGGAATCCTAGTAAAATGGTTAACAGTGGTTGCTGAAATAACTAGGTCTGATTTGGGGTCTTAGGGTGAAAACAGCATTTGTGATCATTACATAGTGTGTTAGCCATGGGTATTTCTTAGATGTCCTTTATATGGCTGAAGAAGTTCTTATTCTAATCCTAGTTTGTTGAGTGCTTTTATCATAAGAGGTGATAAATTTTATCGAATATTCTTCCTGCAACTGTTGAGATGATCATGTGGGCTTGTCTTTTCTTCTGTTGATGTGTGTTATATTAATTAATTTTCAATTTTAAACAAGCATTGTATTCCTGGGATAAATCCCAATTTGTCATGTCATGAACTATTTTATATATGCTTGGATCTGATTCTTCAGAATTTTTGTATCAGTATTTACAAAAGCTATTGATCTTAATTTAATTTTTTGAGATATCTTGGTTTGTTTTGGTAACAGCTCTTCATAGGAAGAGCTAGAAAGTACTCTCCCCAAGTGTATTTCTTGGTGGAGTGTGTGAAGAATTGCTGATCCCTTAAGTGATAAAAATAATCATTTACTAAAGCTACCTGGTCCTGGCATTTACTTCAGGAGTTTTTTTTAAATTACTAATTCAATCTCTTTTCTCAATTATTGGTAAGTCACAGTGTATTCCTTATCTCTATGAATTTTCCTATTTCATTTGAGACACTTTTTCTTAGCATTCAGTTTTTCATAGTTTTACTTTATAATTTTTTTCTGAAATAATGTCTCCTTTCTTTATCTGATTTTAATAATTTGAGACTTCTGTCAGTTTTCTTGGTCAATTTAGCCAAAAATTTTCAACTTTATGCATCACTTCAATGAGCCAATTTTTAGTTTGCTTATTTTGCCAGTTGTTATTCTGCTATTTCACTTATTTCTACCCTAGTCTATGTCATTATCTTCCTTCCACTAGATGTGAATTTAATTTGCTCTTTCTATATTGTCATTACAAGGAAACTTAAGTCATTGATTTGAGGTCTTTCTTCTTTTGAAATTCAAATGTCTACAACAAAAATTTTCCCCCAAGAAGTGCTTCAGCTGCATCCCATAAATTTTAGTATTATTTGCCGTCATTTTATTCATCTTTTTATATTAATTTTTTATTAATATAAAGAGAACGGATTTTATGCATTCCATAGGTACAGTTCCAAGAAGACAACCATACTTCCCTCACTCCTCTGCTCCATTAATCTCCATCTTTCCTCCCCTCTATACATCAATTTTTGCAAGACATAACTTTAATACACTATATATTCACAGGCTTAATTCACCACTAATCACAGTGTTCAACAAACAAAACTGTAGGATGACCACAGTTCCCCACGAGTATAAACAAGGGCTAAAAATAACAATCATATTCCAAAATGATCATTTCAATCCTACACATTTATTTGTTTTCTATATTAACTGCCACATATCAGAGAAAACATAGCGTTTGTCTTTCATTTTATTCATCTTAATGTATTTTCTTTTTTTTTTTTTTTTTTTTTTTTTTTTTTTTTTTTTTTTTTTTTTACAGGCAGAGTGGACAGTGAGAGAGAGACAGAGAGAAAGGTCTTCCTTTGCCGTTGGTTCACCCTCCAATGGCCGCCGCTGCAGCCGGCGCACCGCGCTGATCCTGGCAGGAGCCAGGAGCCAGGTGCTTTTTCCTGGTCTCCCATGGGGTGCAGGGCCCAAGCACCTGGGCCATCCTCCACTGCACTCCCTGGCCATAGCAGAGAGCTGGCCTGGAAGAGGGGCAACCGGGACAGAATCCGGCGCCCCGACCGGGACTAGAACCCGGTGTGCCGGCGCCGCAAGGTGGAGGATTAGCCTATTGAGCCACGGCGCCGGCTTCATCTTAATGTATTTTCTGTTTTACTTTGTTTTTTTCTTGTTGGATTTATTGGTTCATAGCAGTGTGTCCAATTTCTGCATGTTTGTGAGATTTTCATGCTTACTTCTGTTGTGAATTTCCAATTTCACTTCAACATAAAAGAGAAAATTATTTGTGTGACAAGTCATTTTAAATTTAGTAAAGTTTATTTTATGAGCTATCATATGTCTATCTTAGAGGATTCTCCATTTGTGCTTGAGAAAAATTTTTATTCTTCTGTTATTGAGTGGAATATTCTCTAGATAATCCTTAGATTTAATTTTATAGGGTCTTTTTCTCCAAATATTCTGTTACCTGTTGATGTTCTGTCCAGTTGTTGAAGTAGAGAATTAAAATATTTTGTTATTATTGTTGAATTTTCCATTTTCCCCCTCAAATCTGTGACTCTTCAAATCATGTATTTTGGGACTCCTGTCAGGTGCACATATATTTACATTTGTTATATAAATTACTTGTGAGTTACACTTTTACCATAAAATGCTCCTCTTGGTTTTAGTATTTCTAGATTTTTTGTTTTAAAATTGTATTTGATATCAGTATAGTCATTTTCACTTTCATTTGCATTAAATGAATATTTTCCGTTATAGTATCCTATTGCTTTTAATGATTTTTTCACTTCATTTTGAAATCATGTTCTAGATTTACACTAACAATGCTAGTGGATATAGAAAACTTATTACTGTATAGTTCTAATCTCTCTTCTCAGTTTTTGTGTTATTGTTATATAGATAAATGCTTACACAGATATAAAGATAGGTACGGAGATAGGTATATATCACACCCAATATCCATTATTTTGTTTATTACTTTATATAATCTTATGTCCATTAAAAACACTGAGAAAAGAGATGGATGTATATATTTAGACTTTATATCTTCTTACTTAACATTTGTGTTTCTTTTTTTTCTGTTGGTTTAAATTCTGATGGCATTTCCTTACTCCAGCACAACTGCTCCATCACCCAAGTCATTCTTGTTTGTTGGGAAATATATTCCATTCTGCATGTTAAGGCTCCAAAATATGACTATGTATACTGTCTTATATAATTTTTCTTAAATCAGTTAAGAGAAGAAATATAGACTTGTATTTGCTCCCATAATTACAAAATTGCCTTTACTGGTGTTCTTTGCTTTTTCAAGTAGATTTGAATTTCCATTTTGATTCCTTTTGCTTTTGAACTGAAGAACTTTTAGTATTTCTTGTATTGTGAGTTTAGCAGCAATGACTCTCAGTTTTACTTTTGAAAAAGTCTTTATTTTGCCTTACTAATATGAAAGATAGTTTGACTAGATATAGGAGTCTTAGATTATACTTTTTTTGCTAGTCCTTTTTTCCCCTTTCAGCATTGTGAACATACCACTTCTTCCCTGCATACATTGTTTTGATTAAATGTTATCTGTTAATCTTGTCAGAGGACACTTGTATGTGAAGACTCTCTTTTTGATGTTTTCAAGACTTTTTCTTTGCCTTCACTTTCAACATGATTACTATGTGTCTAGGTGTGGTTCTCTGAATTTATTCTGTGTAGTTTGCTAATTTTAATTTTAGTAATTATTTCTTTAATATTTTTTGTGGAGACTGGCATGGTGGCATGCAGGTAAAGCTGCTGCTTGTGATGCCAGATTCCTGTATGGGCGCTCATTTGTATCATGGTTGCTCCACTTCAGATCCAGCTCTCTGCTAATGGCTTGGGAAAAGCAATGGGTGATGGCCCGAGTGTTTGGGCCCCTGATACCCTCATGGGAGACCTGGATGAAGCTCCTGGATCCTGGTAGAGCATTGGCCATTGCAGTCATCTGGGGACTGAATCAGCAGAAGGAAGATCTCTCTCTGTCTCTACTTGTCTTTCTGTAACTCTGACTTCAAATAAGTAAATAAATCTTTTTAAAAACAATTTTTATGCTCCTTTCCCTTTCTCCTCTCCATCTTGTTTTTCCATTAGGTGTGTTTTGGTGTGCTTAATGCTGTCCTACATTTCTCTGAGATTATGTTCATTTTTGTACTTGCTGTTAACTATTACTTCTAGATAACAGCTTTGTTCCATTAGTACAGAAATCATCATTTCCTTTCTGTACAAAGTAAGCACTCTTTTTCATCCCCTCATAGTGCACAGAGTCAAGATCTATGACTCCTCCCAAACTTAAGTATTAAATTGAAGGTTAATGAGGAATCTGAGTCAATACAAAAACATTGTATCTAGAGGCAACATGATGGAGTGGCCATAGAGATAGACGACCTGGTTTCATCTCACAGACTCATGACTCATTAGCTTGGTAACTTTGAGAATACTCACAAAATATGTACATATTCACAAGTCTCAACTTGTTCTCTGTGATATTAGTAACAGTAGTAAAAGCAGAACCTGTTTCAGAGGATTTCTGTGGAAATAATTGTAAAGAGTTGATAGTAGCATAGTATATGGGTAAACAATTTACATTATTAGGTAGAAAAATATTATAATAATGTCATTTAAAGTAGTAATTATCCAATAGAATTTCCTGTGATGGAGAAGATGTTCTTTATCTGTTCTGTCTAAAAAAGTAGTCATTAGCCACATGTGACTATTGAACACATGAAATGTGGATAGTATAACTGGATAATGGATTTTAAAATCAATTTAACTTTAATTCATTTAAATTTGAATAGTCACATGTGGCTATTATGTTGGAAAGTACAAACACACAGAGCTGTAAATTAGGCAATAAAATATGAAATGGTCTTCTCTTTCTGTTTGTAGCACATGCTATTGGTGCCTTATATGTGACCCCCCAGGAGTGTCCATTTAAGCTGGGATGGTTTCTTGTGTCTGGAAGCAATGACAGTAAATGAAGTAGAGATGTCAGAATACTATGGCACAGCTTTGAGTAAAGATTTAGTAGTAGGGGAGTAGTAAGGGGATGTGTGTTTAAATGGATGCATTAAGATCTATGGGACCAGATCGTCTGCCAATGAGTGTATTTCCAGGGGCAGCCTGGAGGATACTTCCATAACAGAGGTGGTAAGGTACACATAGGAAGAGACATTGGCATCACTTAGAAGATCAGAAGTGGCTATTTCCTGCAACTTATAATAAGGTTGTGCCCATGTGGATTGTAGGAAACCATGGTAGACAGGCCAGAGTCAGAGGTCAGAGGTCACCACTAAACTACAAGAACAGTGGATGTAACTAAATGATGAACATCAAGGCCAGTGTGGATGGACCAGAGGGTTGTGACTGCAGCAGTCTCTGACAAAGGCTTTTACAACATGAAGCCAGTGAGGGTGTTGTCTGTCTAATACAACTACAAAATTCCAGAGTGAGTGGCCCAGTAGTCAATGAGAGCCATTAATGTGGACAAATCACAATTCTTCATTTAGTTTACTGACGTGTGATTGTTCTGAAGCCAACATATGAAGTAATTCTTCCCTTTAGTGGAAGGACATTCTGAGTTTCCTTGAGGAGACACCCTACACTGCCACAGAAAGGACAGAAAATACCAAGTTTCTTTTTTTACCCTGAAGAGCTTATGATTAATGACTAGATTAACCCTGGAAAGGAAGACACTGATATATTTTAGTGGCTATTAGAAATAAAATCTTGGTGACATTGAAATTAGGTGGTTTAAAAATGGCAAATTTGCCTCTTAAATAAAAGAGAAACTTTCAAAAGTATATGTAGAATTATGTTATAAATCTATCTCACAGAGGTCCTATTGTGCCCACAGATACACCTTGTGATCTATTTTTTTAAATCTGTCAGCTCATATTTGTGAGGACTCTACCTAACAGTTGGAAAAAGGAAATATCTGGTGCTTGTGTATTAGTCAGGGTCCTCCAGAGAAACAAAACCAATGGAATAGGTATACATGCCAAATATTGTTGGTTATAATAAAATTACACACATGATTATAGAGGCTAACAGATTCATATCTGCAAGCCCAAGACTCCTGGAAGGCAGATGGCAGACTTCCAGTGCAAATGCCAGCAAACCAATAAAACCAATGGTGCAGATGACAGTTGGGGAGTTCTATTTAGGTCTTCAGTTGATGGAATGAGTTCCACCAATCTTACAAAGGACAATCAGGACAATCTGGTTTACTTATAGTTTACTTATAGTTCACTTATTGAAATGTTAATTGCATCTAAAAACACTCTCCAAGTTGACACACAAAATTCACTATTCTCTAGGGATAAACCAAAGTGGATCTAAATTGGAATGTTGCTATATGGCAACCCTTGTAAACAGAAGTATGGTTTTCTAAAAGTCAACTGTGGCAAGAAAACTTTCCAGTAAGCAGAATGTCAAGCAGGTACCTATTAAGATACATCTGTACTAGACATGATGTGGAAGGAGAGGTAGTCTTTGGTAGGGACAGGCATGAACCCTTGAGCAAAGGCAAACAGCTTCGTCATATTGTAGACTTTAGAAGAAAGATCAGAGATACAAGCCCTGGGAGAAAATGTGTGGATACATCTATGGGAAAGGGCAGTATCAACTTTGCATTCTGCTGAGCTCTACTTTTTGCCGATTTTGATGTTCTGTGTTAATGCTCATTAGTACACAGAAGAGCAGACACTGAAAAAGATAGATGGGTTAATTCATTTTATGCCATTCAATGTGCAGAATAGTCATATTAGCAAGGAAGAAAGTAGAAAGGGTTCTAAAATATGGGTTTATTTTTGCAAGTGTTCTTCTAATTACTGCTTCTACTAGTGTTTTCCCTTAGAGTCAGATGCTAAGACCTTTTTTTTAAGGGAAAGGGTTTATTGCTGGAAACCTGACAGACTGGAGGGAAGGGGCAAAGAGGGAAAAAGAGAGAGAAGGAGAGTGTAAGAGAGAGAGACAGAGATCAGGAGACGGAGAGAAAGAGAGACACATATTCAGGAACAGGTCCTTTTAAAACTTTGCGGGGGGTGGGGTGGGGGCAGGGAAGTAGGAGCAGCGAATCCCAATAGGATGGGGATGGGGTTAACACCAGCGGTTGGGCCATGTGGCCACTGGCCCAGCAATGGTGGCGGGAGCTAGAACCTAGGATGGTGTCAGCACTGCGCCATTTTATTAACAATCCCCTCTTTTGTTCTTTATAAAGCAGGAGCTGTATGGGATTACATTAGTCCCAAAAGTCCAGGAGGGGTAGAGGGATGATGATATGTCTTTAGAGCTACTTCCTGCTGACATGGGGTGACAAGATACTCTTCGCTGGCATGGGGCGATGTCTCCAGCTGCTGTCTCCTGGGTGGGGAGCCGAGTATATCCCTGTAGCAGCATTTGGTTGACTCCTTGGTTGCTGAAGGCCTTGCTAAGCCTTTTATCCCTATATTGAACCATCCTCAAGAAGAGAAGCCAGCCAATTTTTTGGAAGTTGGTACATTGTACTTCTTCCACCCTAAAAAGGGAAGCAATTTTTTATGCACATTTAGGTTATGGGTTTGCCTTTTCTGTCACCATTGCTAAGCACTGCTGACTTTCATGTACTAACTTTGAACCAAATGACTTGCACATGACCATGAGATTTGCTTCACCAAGAAGTTGATGAACTGAAGCAACAATAGAATGCTGTCTTGTAGGTACAGCTTGGGTTCCAGTGGTATCTTGCAGGCTTAAAGCACTGTTATCCAAAGTGTGCTATATAAGAGAGCTTGTGGAAAATGTTGTATATTTTTCTTGCAAAAAAATTTGAAATCCATACATATTGGGAGTCTTTTATGAAAATGCCTTTTATGAAAGAATATGCATAGATTTAAAAATTTTCAAACCAAAGTAAACTTTTAATTCAATTTTCCATAAACTTTTCAAAAGTACCCTCATTTGTTTTGCACCAGTAGCTATTGTATCTTGCTCTGTCTCCAAATGCTAAACAATGTGGATCTAGGAACTAAGGAATGTGAATTAGAATGGTCCGTTCTAACACCTGTTTCCTACGACCCACTTATAGAATGCATATTTTCTATCCCAAAGCTTTAGGCTTTGAGGAACTAGAGAACCTTGTTTTCTGGGAATGGAGTTTGTTGGTAGGGATTCTTCTACCATGAGAAACAATGACAGTTTCACTAAATCTCACGCTCTGGCCATCACCTGGTTATTTAATGTTCTTCATTAGAGTAAAGCAACAAAATTACAAGGCTAGCAGGAAAATTGTCCCTGATGGTCACGAGGAAAGAGAATTGCAGTACATAATGAAGGCAAGAATGACTGGCGCTCAAGGGATCCACTGAGATACCTCTCGGTGTTCCCGTGCCCAGTTATAATCATGATTAGACAATTCCAGCGGGCATAAGTTTAAAGGAGAACATAATTGGGGGTTGGACCACAGAGTAATGAAGGTTTGGGTTGTCTTATAAGGCAGACAACATGCTAGATAAGGGAAAGGGGATCTAGAATGGATAATAGAAGAGGAGGATAATTAGTACTAACATTTGAACGGCAGTGGGCAAGGACAGTAACATATGGAATTAAAGCTACTGGGCAAGTCTTTCTTTCTCTCTTTTTTTTTTTGCCAATGAAATGGGACACCACCATGAGGCACTAAATCAGAAGAATAAACCTAAAATGGGGCACAAAGGATCTGAATGGTACAAGAGATTGAGCATAGCAGATACTGATGGTGTCCTATTCGTGTCCCTCAATCATTTGTCATCATTTGTCATTTGTGGGCACACCAACCCAGTAGCCCTCAGCTACAAGTTCGTGCAGCTAATTCCCTGGAGATACTCAGTCCACAAGCTAGAGATATCAGGGAGTAAATCTACCCTACAACATCCCTCATTCAATGATTGACAAAAATTAGGCAACAAATGCTCCAATGACCTTGCTGGGGCTGATAGCTGGGTATGCTGGGGGAAAAAACTCAGAGACATGTTTTATTTACACCATTACTAAGCCTTGGATGCCCACTATTGGAACTTGCACAATGCGCATTCTTTGTGTGCCACCTTCTCTTCCCTGCCACACTTCCCAATGACCCTACAAGTGCTTGCTAGAAGCACTTTCCCAAATAAAAGATTCTGACCACATCTTTATCTCTAGGTCTGCTTTGAGAAAATTCAAACTAAGATACTTCTACCCTCAATTCAGGGTCTCTGACTTTCCTGCTTGCTCTGCTGAAGTGAAATATGAACAATGAGGGGAAAATAAGAGAGAGTACCTGAAAGAATGTGTGGGCAGGAAGGGATGGTCTCCACTTCAAAGTGTTCTCTCTCAAGTGGTGTTGGCGATCCACCTGCTTTGCTCCAAAGGAAGCTCGGGAATCCTGAACATTTTGCTTCATGTATGCAACCCCCAGAGTCACAAAGAATACATTTATTTACATGAAATTGTTAGTGCAATGTACGGTATGTCAGTTGGAAAAAAGATTAGCTGAAAATAAACTTGACTAGAGTCACTTCATTATGGTTTCCTTATTCTTTTTTTTTTTTTTTTTTTTTTGCTTTTACACTGTTAAGTTACTCTTTTACATTCCACAAGGGTTTTATATATTTTTTTTATTCACACATAATAACTGCACGTATTTGTGGGTTACAGTGTGAAATTTAAAGATATTCACATAGTGCATACTGATTAAATTAAGATAATTAGTATGTTTATCTCCTTATCATTTCTTTTTGTTTGGAGCCTTTGGGCACTGTTCTCCCAGTTCCTCGTACATTGTATAACAGGTTATTGTAAACTACTATCACCCACTGAGATGTAGAACATGAGAACACTTTCCTTCTATCTAATTTGTGTTTTGGTTCCCATTATCCAACCTTCCTCTATCCCTTTCCATCCTACACTTTTATCAAAGAATAAAATACAGAGATAGTGAATTCCACCCTTTCCCAACTGTCAAGAACCCAGATATTGACTACTTTTGTGCTCCAAATCTTTTTGTACTTACGCTTGCTTACCACCTCCTGGTTGCAATGTAGCTGCCACACTTTCATCTCACTTCCATTGCATGCAGAAAGGGTGTCATACAGAAAGGAATGGCACCTACTGGGAAATCTAAACTTTCCCAGAAGTCCTTGGCCATTTACATTCACTAGGACTATGTCCCATGGCCATCTATAGCTGCAGTAAACTATTTTAGCCAGGTACATAGCTACTCTGAACAAAGAAGAAGAAATTGATGAACTAATATTAGGTCGACAATTATCACCATCTTCCATGTAAGGTGAACACAAATAAAACTCAAATTATCTCACGGCAAGTTTTGTACATCCCTCTAAGGTCATTTTATAAAACCAATTTCTGAGTAATGGACTCTAGAGATGCATATGTGGCTATTCTAGGCTCTTCATGCAATTAGATACCAACTTAACAGATGCTAGTATGTAACTAATAAAAACCAAGATGGATGAAAAACCTGTAATAACATTATAAACACAGAAGGAATCAGAAATGGAGAAACAAGTGGAGGATGTGGAGCTCCCTCAGCAATCTAAATGGAACAGTGAATAATTTTCACTCAAATGTAGAACTGACTGTAATCACAACAAGCAGAAGAGCTTTCGGGTGGACTTTTTGAATGAGGTTGAATGGTTTCAGCACCGAAAAAAAAGTTCTCCATTTAACCCCTGTATTGTGACTGCAGAGACAGACTTACCCAGTACGTTGTGTATGTGGATGTATTATGCTTGTGCATGCATATGCAGGGGTGTATGCATGTAGGAGTGAACATGCACCCTTAAATTAGTGGTGTTTTCCAGGTGTATCATTTCAAAATCAACCTTCTTATTAATTCTCAATGTCTACATGATTGCAGGAGTGTTGGGAAACCATCCCTTGTACTCCCAGGCACAATTCATTTGTTGTAAGCAATAAAATTTCCAGAAAGCAATAACATCATTATGCGTTTTTTAAAAAACTTTCTGAAATATGTGCAGTTCTTGTTTTACTTTCTGAAATACGTACAGTGGCACTTTTGATCTCTCCAGAGACACTGAACAATGTCTATGGATAGAAAGATGATCCTTCCAAGATTCATAATTTTTTTTTTCTCTTTATGTGTCTGCATCTCCTACTACATGGGTACTACACACACATGACAATGTAGAAAATATACACATGCTTTTTTTCATTTAGAATTTGAAGTCTTCAGGAAATTCATTGGAGTGGCAATAAGAAATGCAGACTCATGCATTATTAATCTCTGCTATAAAAATGGAATTTACAGTAACATGATGTTTATGGCTTGTGTTTCTGAGATGCGGGGACAGGTGCCTTTTTTTGCCAGGCACTTTAAAACAGAACTGTGCCACTTCATGCTGATGGCCCTGCAGCATCAAACAGCACCAATGAAATTGCTAAGGGTCTTCCAAACGAATTTCTAGATTTCATTATCAAAAAATTTGCCCATTTGTATGGCCTGTCTTAGTCCAAACTGACAGCATGAATTGGAGTGACTCCAAATCCGCTTTTGCAGGGATATCTCACAGACGGCAATGGCAGTTGTAGACGTGTATTACAGAGTTCCATTACATTACCTCATTGTATTTCCAAAAAAAAACTTTTAAAGTTAGAAGAAGAGGATTGAGTACTGTTTTATTTTGTTGTTTTAAAGGAGGACTTTGAGAAAATTTGATTTTAAAATTTCCTGCTGGGAAAGGTTGATCATAGATGCACCAGGTTGTCTGGAGTACTGAACATAAGGACAAAAATCCTGCACTTCCAGGTACATCACCTGTGCTCATTGTGAGCTCATAAACTGACTCGATTTACATAGAAATCAGTCATTTGCATATCCACCTCTCTATTATGTCTTAAAAGTTTTTGTAAGTTTAATATAGGTTAGGTAGTTTGGGCTAGATATTTCAGCCTAGACTTGCTACTGATTTATCTCCTAATCTCTCAACTTTTTTTTTTTTTCCTACAAGCCCCATGTAGCTTTACATTAGGGTAAGCTGTAAAACATTGCCTTTTTTTTAAAGTTAAAGGTGGTTAAATGTAGATCATTTTATTTGGCTCATCCTAATATTTGGCCCCAACTAGAAAATCACTGAATAAACTATGACTACCTTTCTTCCTTAAGAATTTGCACCTGATTACTGTCCTCTGAATGGTTCCAGCGAAGGCACTCTGTAGTGATTTCATAATTCCCCCTGCAGGAAACAAGGTATTTACTGCACAAGGAGTCAGGCAATTCTGACCCAAATTGTGGTTGTCCCATTTCTATAACCTTCAGTTACTAATAGTGACTCCTGTGTAACTCATAGTGTTTGTCATGGATTTTCCTGATGTTTGTAACCATGTTTTCAAATGTCCAGGGAAAATAAAATATTTTCTTTGTATAGATGGAGAAACTATCTCCAACCGTGTCAAGTGTGACTTTCCGATGGTTACCAATTGGGCAATGGCAAATGTCAGAGGCCTCCTACTATCAGCCTCTAGTTCTTCTCAGGCTCAGCTGCTACCTCCTCAGTCCAACAGAGCTGTCGTATCTTTAACTTTCCATGATAAACCACAAAAATTCAGTCTCCACCGTCATTTCACCTCTCATCTCTAAAATGGAAATAATAATAGTGTCTACTTCAAAATGCTTTTGTGAGGATTAAGATAATCAATATATACAAAGCATTTAAAGTACTGCTTGAACCAGAAGAGTGATGTGTGTGTGAGCTGTCCTTTCAATACATTTTACTCAAAACCTCCTGCTCTGGGAATATGAAACTTGATGAGAAAATCTACATTTGAATTTTATTACAATATATTTTCATACACATGAAAATAACAATGCAAAAATATAGCAAAGGATTGATTATGAGTAGGTGCGCTACATTCTGCTGTAATCAACATCTTCTATTTCACCATCCAGTGAATTCATCTATATTCCCTTTTTATAGTCTTATGGTAGACTGAAGAATAATTTTAGGGGATAATAAAAAAGCCGAAGCTTTTATCATAGCACCTGGAAGCAAGCATGCTGTGGGCAGGTGCCGAGGAACCATTCTCCATCCCTGCTGCCAAACACCTCAGCCCTTTCACCGCCATGGCTCTGTTCTTGGACATCACTAAAGAAGCTCTTGCCAACCCAGCAGGGCTGTTTGCTGGTGCAGTGTTCTAGGCATTGAGATTACGAGATGAGTGTTCTGGCTGCATCCCACAACCTGTGATTTCTACAAGGACAGTGGGATCAGAGCTGCTGATCCCTATGCTCATTTCAGGATGTCCAGATAGGAAAACTTCAAATTGGTACTTTCTGGATTAAAGCCTATTACCCTGAGGCTGCTTCCTCAAAATTCCAAAAGTAGTAACTAAGTAAGACAGTGATATCAGCTTGCGCATAGATAAATCTTTTCTCATATAATACATATGCACTTTACTCCAAATAGTTGCTCTTCGATATCCACCACCAAAAATACTTGATTTTCAGGTTACCAATATTTTCCTTTTGGTTTATTAAAAATTTCTTGGTCTAACCTTTGAAGATGTTATCAATTATGTGAGGATCGTTCTGTTGGAGCCCTTGACAGCAGGAGTGTCAAGCAGATGATGGATGGCTCACAGAATGTCAAACCCAGGATGGGAAGTATGGCCTCATTGATTGACATTCTGCTCAACTACTTGTGGCAATGCTGTTGGTGTGCAATGGCTCATAGGAATGAGGAATTTAGTTGGGAAAGAGATAAATTTTGTGGGTAAAAGAAATGAAACGGTGCATTATATTCATGTTTGGTTGGTAAAGTCTTGAAGAAGATAGAGAAAGCAGTAAGGACAGAAACCATGGAATTTTGAGAGGATGAAGTGAGGACGAAGGCCCAGAAAGGTCTGGGAAAGATCAACCCATTTTCTTGACTGTAGATATCATAATTATTTCCAGGAATAAATGAGGCCATACAAAAAAATTTTTAACTTTTGTGTGAGAAAAATTCCTCGGTAAAAAAACACATTGGTACCATTTGAATAAATAACGTTTCCCCCGAATTTCTTTTAATGCATTAAAAGTGGAGGTTAAAAAATCAGGGGAAAAGAAAGATAATAATGTTCCAATCAACATAAGTGGAAAACACTTCCTCAGCTGAATAAGTAGCATTTGCCTTCTTTTTTTGGTGCTAGGAGCAAAGTTTAGTCAAGACTGAAACTCTTGTTTCAGTTTCAACAAGTTATCTTGTTGATAACTTCTGTGATTGAATATGCCCATCGACATTCATGTGTTGGAAACAGTCCCCAGTGTAATAACTTGAGGAGATGGAGAGGTAATCCCCCAGTGCCCCTTAATGCCATTATCATTGTGTTCATTGTGGGAATGGGCTCCTGATAAAAGGATGTGCCCATCAAGATGTTTCTCTGGCTCACATGTGCTCACTTGCTCCTCTCTCAAATTATGATGCCACACAAAAACCATCACCAGGTGCTGGTGCCATCCTAGACTTCCCAGCTTCTAGAACCACAACCTGAATCATTTAATACATGTGCAAGATTCTGTTGTAGAAGGAGAAAATGTTCTGCCATAAGGTTGCAGGATTCTTAAGCCTGAAAAACTCAGTGTTAAACTCAACAGATTTCTTAGCTGCAGAGCTTCTCAGGGTCTTTAAAAAAATGAATGAGTTTTACCAATCTCCAGTAGGGGTCTACAGAATACATTTTCCAAACTTATTGGATAATACACCCATGTGTAGGAACGAATGTTTTCCCAACACATCTTGAAAAATGTTACCCAAGAGGTCTCAGCAACTCCTTTTTATGATATCTTGCTAGATCTCATTAAAGGGTATTTAGTATCATGTGGGAAGCACTTCATGCACATTATTTGTAATTCTCAACCATCTTGTATGTAAGGCATGCTGCATGTTGTAATTATGGAAAGAAACTCAGAGAGGTGAATAGATCCATGCAAGGCAACACAACTAGTCAATGACTGAGCTAGGTTTTCAACAAACATGTGCATCAACTTTCTGCCTTCCTTTTGTTTCTATAAAACTACAATTTCTTTGCATAGACACTGTTGAATGCCAGGGGCACTCACTCTGTGTTTACTGGGGAAGGTAGTCTTCTTCTATCCACAGAATTAATTATAGCAAGGAATATCCTTTTGAGAATTTTAGTACTTAATTTAAATGATCATTGAAGAAGACAGACTGATAAGGAAAACAAAGGAATGAAATCACTCCATATGAAGCAATATATAACCAAATTTCGTTGCTGAGTAAGACTTGAAAATTATTTTTAAGGCCACATTAATGCATCAGTCTACAGGCTTTTCCCCGGCTCATGCTGCTCCTTTGCCAGATTCAGATGTTATTTGATAAGCAACAGTTTAAGAAAAGCCATTTATAAAATATCCTTGCAATGCTCAGAAACATGTTCAACTTGAAAGCATCCTGGAGAATCTGTAGGCTCCCAGGGACCATATCCTACACATTTCTTGTTTTTCCTTGAAACGAAGCATCTGCTTTTTCTGTCCTTTCACTGTTACTTGGAAAGCCTGCCCAGAAAGTCTAAATCTGTTTTCCTGCTGAAATAAACCTTAGTACTTTACCCTTGCTTCAGTGACATTAAATGGTTGACAAAACACAACTGCCTGTTCAACAGCCCTCACCTCCCCAACCATACCTCTCTTCATAACAAGGATCTTCATGTTCCAAATGGATGGCTTCTGATGGGAACTGTTCAATAATCCTGCTTTCCTAAATTTTGTGCAATCAAACTAAAAACTACTCTCATCTTCATTTCAACTGCACTGTTATTTTCTCGCATTTGATCCTGTGAATTTAAAAATGCCCAATATTATAAATTGTTCAAATTTTCTTTCTTATGTGACACAAGCTGTCTTTAACACGTTACCTTGACTCTGTATCAGCCATAAATGTGGCATCTTAGGCTCGTAGATCATGACTTTGAGTTTACTTTCTTGTTGCTAAGACAGTTCAGGGTCTGGGAGCACAGGTTGAGAAACTTACAGGGGTATCCAACCAGAGTGCCTCTTCTTTGAAGATTCCTTCACATTCACTGTATTGGCTTTTCCTTTTTCTTTCATTTTATTGTGGTAAGAGTACTTAACATGAGCTATAATACTCTCTTCAGAGAGTAGCACTTTTTATTTGAGAGAGAGAGAAGACAAAATTTCCATCTATTGGTTCGCTCCCCAAATGCTCACAATGTGATAAGCTGGCCTAGGCCAAAAGTGTAAATAATGAACCAGAAACTCATCCAAGACTCCCACATGGGTGGTAGGGACCCAAATACTGGAGCCATCATCACTTCTCTTCAGGGTCTGCATTAGCAGGAAGCTGGAGTCATGAGCTGAGTGAGATACTGGATTCATCTGCTCAGATTCTGGATGTGGACATCCTAACCAGAGACTTAATCATTAGACTAAATGGCTATCCCACAAACATCTACGTGCACACTACATTATTGTGTTATCAATTATAGGTCCAATGTGATAGAGCAGATATCCAAAACTTATTCATCTCGTTTAGCTGAAACTTTGCTCCCATTGATCAGGACGTGGAAAGATTTTCTGTGTCAAGTGGTAGAAGATGTTAACAGGAAAAGGAGAAACTGACCTGGGGATATGACTAGCATTGTCACATAGATGTCACTATAGATGCCCAGTGAACTTTGAAAATAGAAAATGAAGACTTTTTTGTGTAAATATGTAGTAAACAATACTGAACATATGCTTTTTTTAAAAAGTTTCTTCAGGGGGCCAGTGCCGTGGCATTGCAGGTAAAGCTGCTGCCTGCAGTGCCGGCATGCCATATGGGCACTGGTTCGAGTCCTGGCTGCTCCACTTCGGATCCTGCTCTCTGCTATGTCCTGGGAAAGCAGTAGAAGATGGCCCAAGTCCTTGGGCCCCTGCACACCCGTGGGAGATCCGGAAAAAATTCCTGGCTCCTGGCTTTGGATCGGTGCAGTTCAGGTCATTGCAGCCAATTGAGAGAGATAGAAAATCTCTCTCTCTTTCTTTCTCTGCTTCTCTTCTCTCTGTGTAACTCTGACTTTCAAATAAATGTTTCTTCCATGTTTATGTGAAATTTAAACTTAATTGGTTTTCCTGCCTTTGTTATTTGATAAGCTGCAACCCTAGATAATGGGAAGGCTGTACACAAAGTCAGGAGGTGTTCATGAGTGAGAAAAACTGAAATGGGAGTTGGCTGTGTCATGAAGGGTTTGGAACAAAAGGACTTGAGAGGCAGGAATGACAGGGAGGAACGAAAATATGCTTCTCAATTTCAGAAGTTACACTTTACAGAAATATTTAAGAAATAGACTAAAAATAACTTAATGATTTTTATAAACAAATATCATTACATAAACATCTAATGTTAACGTTCTATCATATTGTCGTCGGAAACATCAACTTGGGCTTTTGGGAATTCTGAATTCGAGCTTGTTTGTGTTTTACAAGTCATTTGTCTTTTTATGTAAAATAATGACAGCAGAACTGTATTTTGTTAAGTTTAGTGCTTTAAACAATAAAATTACATCCTTTGGAGAATCGTTTATGTTCCAGGACTTATTGTCAAGCTAATAATCTGTGTGCTTGTCCTGTAATCCAAGAGAATATTTATTCTAAGCACATGATTGATTCTTTTGCAAATAGACCCCTGAGATATTTTGACCAGGGAGACACATCAATTCCCAGAAAATCGTCTACTTGACTAGGAAAAGCCTAAAGAAAGAAATTCCAAGACTGCTTCTGAGGACAACTAGAGACAGTGGAAGTAAGCAGTTATTAGAGCAGCAGGCTTGAGGAAGTGAGAGATTTCCTAGGAAAGAAAAAAATAAGATAGAGACTAGGAGTGTAGGGATGGACGTGTTTCCTGGTGGTTGTGTCCCCCTGTAGATTGTTGAGGTAATCCCTTCCTTAGTAGGGCTGAGAGTTCTTTCCTGGAATGGACATACACAACCCTGCCCTCCACAGTGGGTTGAATTGCTCCAGTCCACACTGAGCAGTGAGACCTGAGGGGACCCTGAGCTAGGTCCACATGCCTCAGTGGTAGCCGTGGCTCATGACCTTAGCGCTTGCCTAAGATCTCAGAACGGCATGGCACTGGGCGAGGCGGGTGGTCCACGTAAGAATTGTGATTAAGTTTCCCACCATCACAGCAGGATGAGTCAGAATTAAGTTGATTTGAGAAAATAAAGAAAGTGAAATTTCCTGTACACCTGTGACCTACGATTTAAACCCACACCGCATATTTGATTCATTTGAATTTTGCATTTCTCAATTACTGGGAGGAAATCTTTTAGTTTTCTTCCTCATAATTATGCCTAAGGTATCGTGATATGGAATACCAATTTTCCAAGTTTGTTCCTAAGATAGTGCGTGTTCAGGAAAATCTTCTGGATTGCTTGATTTTGATGCCAGTAAGACAGACTAACTAATTGTGTTGCCTCTAAAATGTCGAAATAATTGAGTCTCTGTTTTTGCCTTTTATTCAAGTCCTAAGGTGTAGTTATCAATTTAATAATATTTTCCTAGCATTACTTCAGCAGTCAGAGAAGAATATAATCCAAAAAGCTCCCTGTATTCACAGAGACAATGCTCTTATGATGAAACCACAGAAAGAAGTTGTAATTAATGCAAGAAATAATGTGAACAATCTATTAACATAATCTGAATGAAATCCTTCCACTGTTAAATGCAGACACTAAGTGCTCATATAATACTTTATTAATTAACAAAGTATTTATCCACAGGGAAATGAGGATAAGAGACCATACACTTTGTCAGACTACAGGAAAATGTATTAGTGCTTCATAAGAAATGCATACAATTCAAACAATAGCATGATTATCTTTTAAAAGCAATTACATTTAATCTCAGAAGAAAGAATAAATACATTAATTCTTCCGTGTTCCCTGATAAGCCACTGAGATACATAAGCGATCATTTTCTTTTCCTACAGGCTGGTGGCAATCCAGTCTGTGCTGTTCAGACAACTTATACAGTGAAATGCCACTTAGCACACAAAAACACATTATGAGATTAACTGACTTTTGGCTGAATAGAATTCTCTTTCCTGGGAAGCTGCGGATCGTACTTGACTTTACACGTTCCTTTCAGCTTTGGGGACTTGGAGGATAAGGAGGTGTATTGCCTGCAATAACTGTGCTTGCTGCTGAATTCCAAGTGTTTCCTTGCCATGTGGTGCACTGGGCTGAGCTGAAGACCATCCTTGAGGACGCCTTTTGTCTGTAAGGCTGTAAACGGATTGAAATCACAGTCGTTCTCTCTCTGATTTCTTCCTTTTGGACCCACCGTTCTTCTTGGTCTTCCAGCACTGGGAATCGACCAGCACACAGCACATGGCTCTTCAACACTGGCTGATCGTGGTACCTGTGGGATGATCCCCCTACAGGCCATGCAGCCAGAAAAACAAATTCTTGACAACATTGCTCTATTCGCCACCTCATGAGGGGGCACCTGGTTGTCATAGCTCACATTTCCCTCCTGTACCAGGCCCTTGTCAATCAACTTCAAAAGGCCTGCACCAGCCTCTCCTGCAGGAGCTTCCTCTGTTGGCTGCTGGCTCCTCAAATCTGGCCCTTTCCAGTTCATTCCTCGACCCAAGATGCAGGGGACTAAGTGTCCTCACAAGTCCTAGCTCCACATTGGGTCCCTCTGTAAAGCTTCAGAGAGAGTATGGGGACTAATGGTCTGCATAGTTCCAGAGGACAAAACACAGAATCAGGTGCCTATGTCCTTGATGCCACATGATGTGACACTGAGAAAGTACTGGGTCTGCTAGTTGTTTTCCTTTGTTTCCTAGGAGGCTTATGATGAAGAGTTATTATTAGGTATGGGAAAATATTTTGGAAAAGTATACAACATTAAATGCATTGCACCATTGCTGATAAGCTATCAGTGAAACCTGTATCCTTTATGTCTCTGTTTGCAATATTTTCCCTAAAGCACACAATCATCACAATGTCTCATGAGAGAAAATGTTGTGAATGTTATGTGGCCAAATTCATTCGGCAAACATGTGCTCCTTTTAGAAGACAGGCGCTGCTTATTGGTCTATTAAAGGCTCTGAAAAGGTACATTAAATAAGACATGTGTTCAATTAATGTTTATTAATTAATTATCTGAATATCAATTATATTATTAATATATAATAAACAATAATTAATCATTATATTATTAATAATAATTATTATCTTCTTTCATCATTCACCTTTTTGAAAAAAGGCATTAGTGGGGCTGGCATTGTAACAGCAGGTTAACCTGCAGAGTTGCAATGACAGCATCCCATATGAACACCAGTGTTTTGAGTCCCAGCTGCAGCGCTTCTGATCAAGCTCCCTGCTAATGTGCCTAGGAAGGCAGCAGACGATGGTCCAAGTACTTGGACCCTTGCCAACCAAGTAGGAGACCCATATCGAATTCCAGGCTCCTGGCTTTAGTCTGACCCAGCCCTTGCCATTGTGGCCATTTTGGGAGCTATTAAAACCTTAGGAGGAGCCGGCGCCGTGGCTCAATAGGCTAATCCTCCACCTTGCGGCGCCGGCACACCGGGTTCTAGTCCCGGTTGGGGCGCCGGATTCTGTCCCGGTTGCCCCTCTTCCAGGCCAGCTCTCTGCTATGGCCAGGGAGTGCAGTGGAGGATGGCCCAGGTGCTTGGGCCCTGCACCCCATGGGAGACCAGGAAAAGCACCTGGCTCCTGGCTCCTGCCAGGATCAGCGCGGTGCGCCGGCTGCAGCGGCGGCCATTGGAGGGTGAACCAACGGCAAAAAGGAAGACCTTTCTCTCTCTGTCTCTCTCTCTCACTGTCCACTCTGCCTGTCAAAAAAAAAAAAAAACCTTAGGAGATGGCGGATGTCCTAAATAGCACTCTGGCCTCAGAATCAGCCCTAAAGGCACTCGGATCTGGCTGAAAAGCCCATGAGAGTATTTCAGGCATGGAAAGCCAAGACACTCTGGCAAAAAGATCTCTGTGAGTGAGATCCCAGTGGAAAGAACAGGTCTTCAAAGAGGGAGGTGCCTTTCTCTGAAGGGAGGAGAGAACCTCCACTTTGACTATGACCGTGTCTAAACAAGATAAGAGTCGGAGAACTCAAGGGGCTTCCATAGCCTTGGAAACTCATAACTGGTGCATAGGGAGATTACTGATGCCATAAACAGGAGTGTCAATTGGTAAAGTCAACAACAGGAGTCACTGTGCACTTACTCCTCATGTAGGATCTCGGTCCTTAACGTGCTGTACACTGAGGCTTAATGCTATAACGAGTACTCAAACAGTATATTTCACTTTGTGTTTCTATGGGGGTGCAAACGACTGAAATCTTTACTTAATGTACACTAAACTGATCTTCTGTAAAAAAAAAAAAAAAAAAAAAAAAAAAGAAAGAAATTTTCAATTCCCAACTTGACTCTCACTGGGATTAAACATGACAATAGGTCTGCTCTGATTTCATCATCATTTAAAAAAAATCATCTATTATTTTTCACTTTATGTTTCTGTGTGGGAGCAAACTGTTGAAATACTTACTTAAGGTATACTAAGCTGATCTTCTGTATATTAAGATAATCGAAAATGAATCTTGATGTGAATGGAAGGGGAGAGGGAGTGGGAAAGGGGAGGGTGGTGGGTGGGAGGGACGGTATGGGGGGGGAAGCCATTGTAACCCATGAGTCGTACTTTGGAAATTTATATTCATTAAATAAAAGATAAAAAAAAAAAAAAAAAAAAAAAAAAAAAAACCTTAGGAGAGCTGGCGCCACGGCTCAATAGGCTAATCCTTGGCTTTGCGGCGCCGGCACACCGGGTTCTAGTCCTGGTTGGGGCGCCGGATTCTGTCCCGGTTACCCCTCTTCCAGGCCAGCTCTCTGCTGTGGCCCGGGAGTGCAGTGGAAGATGGCCCAAGTGCTTGGGCCCTGCACCCCATGGGAGACCAGGAGAAGTACCTGGCTCCTGCCTTCGGATCAGCGCGGTGTGCTAGCCACAGCATGCCGGCCGCGGCGGCCATTGGAGAGTGAACCAATGGCAAAGGAAGACCTTTCTCTCTGTCTCTCTCTCTCTCACTGTCCACTCTGCCTGTAAAAAAAAAAAAAAAAAAAAAAAAAAAAAAAAAAAAAAAATGAGAAGAAAAGATATGGAAATACACACAAAACAGCAAATATCCTATAGAGCTAAACAAAACATGAACATATCATAGTTTTACTTTTATTATTTTAATTTGTATTTATTTGAAAGACAAGGAGCGAGAGAGAGAAGGAGAGAGAGAGACAGAGAGCGTGAGTACTCCAACCTGGGGTTCACTCCCCAAATGCCCACAATAGCCAGGGTTGTACAAGGCCAGACCTTGAGTTGAGAACTTAATCCAGGTTTTCCACATGGATTACAGGGACCCAAATGTTCATCAAGTGCCTAGTGTGTGGATTATAGTATAGGTGATTGTCATTACAGGGGATAGAGGTCCTATTTTGAGATGGCCACAGTCACAATGAGAAAAGCTGCTCGCATGTAAACAGAGTATGAGAGAGAAGCCCATCCCTTGAATCGTGGCTGTAGATGCTGTTTATTGACACTGCTCTTAGGGTTCCATCTTCCGGCCAAGATCATACAGTGGGAAGCAGTGGAGCCCCAGGAGTCCATTTCTGGTTGTCTGGTGTCAGAGTACCTGCTTAGGCCCTGGCCACATTCTCTCCACTGCAGCTCAAGAGCCTTTGAAAACTGAACAAGTGTGGCCATGGTTCTGCAGTCTCAACTCCAGGAGCAGGAGGTGGTGATAGAGGAATTTTTATTTTTGGTAATTTTATTTTGAATTTATTTATTTAATTTTATTTGAAGGGGGTGTGGAGAGAGAACCATCTGCTGGTTCACACTAGCCAGAGCCAGGAACTCAATCTTTGTCTCCACGTGGGTGGCAGGGCCCCAACTCCCGGGCCATCACCTTCTGCCTCCCTGGGTACACATTAACAGGAAGCTGGAATTGAGAGAACAGCCAGGACTCAAACCCAGGCACTCCAGTAAGAGATGCAGGCATTCCCAACAGAATCTTAACTATTAGGCCCAATGCTTAAGGTTAACCACTAAGCCCACTGTTGTTTTATTTTGAAACAATAATCAGAATAATATTACTTTTTAAAAAATTATTCATTTGAAAGGTACAATCACAGAGGGAGAGGGAGGGGGAGAGGAAGAGAGAGAGGCAGAGACAGAGACAGACAGAGAGAAAGAACTTCCATCCACTGCTTTGCTCTCCAAATAGCAGCAATGGCAGAGAGCTGGGCCAGGCCAAAGCTGGGAACCTCAAGCTTCATCCTGGTCCATCTTCTGCTGCTTTTCCAAGTACTTTAGCATGTAACTGGATCAGAAGTGGAGCAGCAGGGACTCGAACCAATGGCCATATGGGATGCTGGCATTGCAGGAGGCGGCTTAGCAAGTTGCTCCACAATATAGCCCCCAGAATTGCTTAACAGGAAGTAATGCTGAAGTTCAAGAAGTTGGACGTAGTGTCCATCAATCACCAAATTTTAGAACCAGAAAGCTGAGAAGGATGCTATCCACAGGTCTGCCCCCCTTATACAAGCCCACTTGTCTCCTGATTCCTGTTCAGCTCTTCAATTCATTTACTCTCTTCATTTTTCAAATACACTTGGAAGTGTATTATTTTTAAGACAATATAATGTTTAAAATCTAGCTTAGATTTCTTCAGTTTAAAAATGCATAAAAATTTTCACCAAAGAGCAAATGTCTTACTGAGTTCTCATTGCAATCATTTTTTTTTCTTTTACAACAACCTCATGCTTAAAAATGAGTTTCAAAACTGCCCTGAGGGCAATCTGTTTAGGCAGGGGATCTTTATTAGTGATCTGTTGATCTAATAAGCAGGATTGGTACCATTTCCAAGCAGAAATAGCAGGTACATGGTCACAGTCCATTAGCAGGAATATGAAGCCAGTAACACTGAACTTTTTTGACAAGCTGGAGGATGTTTTCTGCTGTATCCTTGAAAGAGTTGCATGTTGTATTTCCCTACATGGACAACAAACTGTCCAGGTAATGATACACAATGGGGCTCCGAGGAATGTGTTATGTGTAGCTGTACATAAGTCTGCTCCTGTTAATTCTGAAACCTGGCTTTACTCAGGAGAGAACTTGAGATTCTCACAGTCAAAACTTCATGTCCCAACACCTTACTCCAATGGCTGAAGTGAGCAGCCTTATCATCACTCCTTTCTGTTGAGTGACAATATCAAGGAGAATCACATTTTAAATAGATAACTCATTAACCTGAAATTCTGGCAAGATTTTATCCTTAGAGTCAGGTAGAAGTGAAGCAGAGAAATTCAAATCTCCCATATATATATTTTTAAAGTTTTGTTTATTTGAAAGTCAGAGTTACAGAGAGAGAGGAGAGAAAGAGAGAAATCTCCCATCTGCTGGTTCACCCCAAATGATCACAATGTGTGCAGCTGGGTTGGGCCAAAGCCAAGAGCTTTGTCTGTGTCTCCCATGTGGGTGATAGGGGGGCAAGCACTTGGGCCATCTTCTGCTGCTTTTGCAGTCGCATTAGCATGGAGCTAGAGCAGCCAGGACTTGAACCAGTGTCCATACTGTATGCTGGCATTGCAGGCCATGGTTTAACCTACTGTGCCACAGCCCCAGTCCCAAGCCTATCATATTTTGAAGATGTAATAGCCTCATAAGAGAAGGAAGGTCTATAAAAGATCACTTGAAATAACTAAAATTGGAATGATAATAATTCTCACACTTGTTCCCAAGTTGTACGTACAGTCGCTGAAAGTCACTATTAATTGTACTCATTAGCAGTCACTACTTTATGTCAGTGATGATAGAGAATTAATATGCCTGAAAGACCTCAATTCAAAATGGCCAGGATTTATGTCCTCAGCAATGCTTCCTAGATACGTCCCAATAGATCACCCTTCTACAGGCTCTCAGTGAGCCTTGAAGCACTCATGACATTCACAGAAATGAGCTCAACACCAAGATGCCTACATTTCTCAGTCTCTCGATTTACTCTTTACCATTCAAATAGTGAGCTTGACTCCCCCCATCTTAGAGGTAAATGCAAGGACCATCCTGCATCATTTAGGGTTCCCAGAAAAAATTCGCTCAATATCTGTCACCTCCTGGCTGGGACGCTGATTCCAGCTCAGTTTTGATCACCTTCTGCCTTCTAATTGCCACTCCCAGCACAACTTCGCCCCTTTTGCCTTCATTGTCTGAGGACAGTCAACTGTCCAGGCTTCCTGGGCCATGGGACTTTCTGGGAGAAAGAGTGGAGAAGTCCTAAGCAACCTCAAAGGAGTGGCTCATCTATTCTGTGAGACATTAATATACAACTCTCTTATGTGTATCAATGATCTGAAAGGTTTGGGATAACAAATTTCAAATGAAAGCAGAGACAAAATCATAAACTTAAGAGATGAGGTTTCAATGGTTAAGGGTCCTCATCCTCTCTCTCCTTACTTTTGGTTTCCTGACATGCTCCTGCACCAAAGGTTTCACCATGGAACATTTTCTCCCATTTCCTTTTTTTCTCTCTGAATTCCAAGATTCCCACAAAGCTTTTTTTCCATTGATCTACCAAGAGAAGAATCTACAAATTGCCATTACTTTGTAATGAAAAGCAATTTAATTTCATTTGTCTCTGTTTTTCTAGTAGGGTTCATTGTTTGAGCTCTGACTTAATTACTCAGTTTTTCTGAAGTAAGCATGATCAACTATGAGAGTCTACGGAAGGGTACAGGATCCATCTTGAACAATACAACAAGCTCTACTGGCTCTAAAACTCTGGTCTATCTCCTCCTAGGGCTGGAAAGATTCCAGGTAAAATATCTAGGCAGGTTACAGTATGAGAGAGTATGTTTCTGCCTGTTAGAAAATGGCCTTTGGCCGGCGCTGCGGCTCACTAGGCTAATCCTCCGCCTGCAGCACCGGCAACCCGGGTTCTAGTCCCGGTTGGGGCGCCGGATTCTGTCCCGGTTGCTCCTCTTTCAGTCCAGCTCTCTGCTGTGGCCTGGGAAGGCCGTGGAGGATGGCCCAAGTGCTTGGGCCCTGCACCCGCGTGGGAGACCAGGAGGAAGCACCTGGCTCCTGGTTTCGGATAGGCGCAGCGCCGGTCGTAGTGGCCATTTGGAGAGTGAACCAACGGAAGGAAGACCTTTCTCTCTGTCTCTCTCTCTCACTAACTCTGCCTGTCAAAAAAAAAAAAAAAAAAAAGCCTTTGGCAGCCTTCTTGGTTAAAGAAAGAAACACCTGGAGGTGCAGAGAAGTTTTCTTATTGGCGATCCCTGTACCTTTCTGTCAATTATATACTCAATGAAAGTATGTTAAATCAAGAATAGCCTAAAATACATACAAATAGTACAGTGAAGTAGTTTTAATTAGGCAAAAAATTACCTTAAATTATACGAGGTCCAGTGTTCAGTGGGGTCCAGAGTTAATTCCATGGCTCCTGTATCATCAATAGCCAACAAGTACCTTTGGTTCTACCATCATCTGTACTTTTACAGTCTTTCCTCATTGTCACAAGGTGGTGGTACCAATTCCAAGAGACAAAGATCACACGGCCTCAACAATAGGGGAAAATGGGGAACTTATTAATTAGGGAAGAAAACCTTTCCCAGTGCCCCCCACCAGATTTCTCTTTCAGACACTTAAGGTTACAGGAGGGAAGAAAGGAAAACCAGTCTTAGAAGAGGGAGGCAGCTGTGACCACTGACGTCATAAATAAGAATGTCAACTGTTAAATCAACAACAGGAGTCACTGTGCACTTACTCCTCATGTAGGACCTCTGTTCTTAATGAGTTGTGCTATGAGAATTAACAGAAAAACTTGTCTTCAAATAGTATTTTATACTTTGTGTGTCTGTGTGGGTGCAAACTGTTGAAATCTTTACTTAATATAGAGTTGGTCTTCTGTATACAAAGGTAATTAAAAATGAATCTTAATGAAGAATGGGATGGGAGAGGAAGTAGGAGGTGGGACGGTTTGGAGGTGGGAGGGCAGGTATGGGGGGAAGAATTGCTATATTCCTAAAGCTGTACCTATGAAATTTGTATTTATTAAATAAAAGCTTTCAAAAAAAGAGAGGGAGGCAGCTCTGCTTATAAGAAATAGGAAAGGCATAGCTGGCTACTTACTGGGCAGCAAGAAGACTTCCTCTCACAGGAAAAGTGGGCTTCTATCAGACATGTGGAGTTATGAGGTTTCCCATAAAATAAACATACATGTGGACTCTGACAATTTCAGCCACATTGTAGCAGAGACTGGCCAGATGTTTATTAGAGTAATTTCTTCTTCTAAGACACACAGAAAGACTGGGAACATCAAGCTGACCACTGGCACCCATGGGAGTGTGTACCCTCTGCCCACTCATGCGTCCTTGTTATGGGTCCTGGAAATTTTCCCTTTCTCAGCTTCTCTTGAACTAGAATGGGGTTGTGTGACTGATTTCCAACCAACGGATATTATGTAGAAGTGCCTTGGAGGTAGTCTTCCCAAGAAAGCCACATCTCGGACGTAAGCCTGAGATGCAGGCGTGGTCATTCGCCACGCCAGTTAAGGTGCCCTTTGGGACACCTGCATACTATTTTCACCTGGGACTGAATCCTAGCTTCACATCCAGTTCCAGCTTTCTGCTAATTATTATCATGCTGCAGTATACCAAGAGGCAGCAGGTGATGGGGCAAGTACTTGCATGCCTGCCACACATGGGAGACCCAGATTAAGTTCAGGGCTCCTGGGCTGAATCTCGACCTGCCCTGGCTCTTGCAGGCATTTGGGGAGTTAACCAGAAGATGGAAGATCAGTCTCTTGCTCTGACTTCTTTCTCTCTGCTTTTCAAATAATAGAAAAATTAATAAATAAAATTCTTCAAAGATACACATGAAAAATGACATTTATTGATTTCCACAACAACACAACAATTTCTAAGTTTATTTCACCTTATAATATAATTTTCCTGCCTTACTGAATATGCTCACTTAAGGTGAAAACTGTTACTTAGACTCCAAATAGCTCTTCTTTTTACTAATGGCATGTAAGGTCAAAACCGAAACTTCATTCATTCATCATGATGTATCCCTGTGCTTCCAGAAGTCAGCTTCTATTTAAAAATTGCCTGGAATTTATATAATTAAGACCCCTACCCTTCGAGTTTATTTGTGCAAAGAAAAATGGATTGAGCCCCTTGAATTATTTTTATCCTCTCCAGAGAAGTTACTGTAAGTTCAAGAAGAAGCTGAACTCAACTTCATTCTTTAAGGCTTAATAAAAGAGCACATTATGGGATCCGTTACATAAGTCTCTACTTTTTTATCAATCTTTATAACCGTGACTTTTATCATTATGCCATTCAAACATTCAACAAGCCAGCTTTGTGGACAAATTGTGCTAGTCTCTGGAGACTATAAAGTTGGACAATATCCTAACTTCATAGAACTTTTTATAAATTAGCAATGAAAACTTCATGTCCTATGAGCAACCCTAAAAATGCACACATTGTACAGTGTAGCACTCAAGAAAAGTGACTGAATCTACTAGGAAGATGATTCTGTACTGCCTAGCACATGTGAAGCCTAACTCAGCAATAAGGATGGCTTGGTGCTCACTTACATTAACGCTTTATCCTTATTCTAAAGCTCTGTTCTACTCAATATGAAAGCGCTTTTGTTTGTACCAGAATTGTTGCTGTCTTCAGTAGTGTGCTGGTGAACTGGCTCTCCAAAAGACACAAGCTTTTGTAGCATTTGCCAACTTCTATGGTGTAAATATTTCCATCACTTTCAAGCTATAGCACTCACAACTGGTGGGTGGGAAAAATTATCAGATATTTAATATTGTACTTTCATGGGCCTAAATAAGCTAGCTACAGCACATGAGTAGCATAATTTGATACAATTTTCCAAAATGATGTATTTCAACAGAAGATACTGTTTAATATTTACAATGTGATGGAGAGGATGATTACATCCCCTTTTTGACCACTAATGGGCTTGAAGCTTAGAATATTGTTTTTGTTTACGTTAGCTCACAAGCAAGTCTTGGAACAACGATATGAGGCTAAGGATTTTGGGAGGTGACTCCATAAGATGCCAGTAGAAAATTTGGTAAGTGAGCCACAGAAAGGAAGAGAACTCAAAAATTAGATGACACCAAGTCAGTAATCCCTGTGGGAAATTGGAGCTTAAATCCATTGGGGGACCCTGGAAGCCAGTGTAGAACATGCATCTCCGAGTTATTCCACAGGAGAAGCAATGGGACTGGAGTGTGTCTACCCCAAACTCCCATCTGTCATAAGTTGGGGTTGTTCCCAGAAGGATTCTAATTATCCATAATTTCAGTCTCTTGTACATTCGGATATATTTTCAACCGTAGAGAAAGCTTTTAGACATAAATTTCCAGGGGTTTGCAGTTGGAAGTGAGCCTTGAGTGCCCTCAAATGGTAATGCCCAAGCAGGAATGCATGGGGTATTGACAGCATATACCACCATCTAAATACCAGGAGTTAAGGAATTAGCAGATTTAGGATTTGCATACAAACTCATACTATGGTACTATAGGAAAAATTTAATTTAATCTTAATTTAACTTAATAAAACTTAATCTTGTAAGGCCAAGCTCTGTGTTACATGGAAGGAAATTATTTTTATATTTAATAGAGGTCAATCCTCCTTCTTTGAACAGTAGTAAAAGTTCCTAATGAGCATCCCAATAACTTTGCTTCAAAAACCCTAAAATGTGAGTAAGACGCATTATAAATTAAAAAAAGTAATGATTTATTCATTTACTTGAAAGTCAGAGTTACACAGAGAAAGAAGAAGCAGAAAGAGAGAGAGAGAGAGATCTTCCATTAGCTGTTTTACTCCCCAATCGGCTGCAATGGCCAGAGTTAGACTGATTCAAAGCCAGGAGCCTGGAGCTTCCTTCACATCTTGCACGTGGGTGCAGGGGCCCAAGGACCTGGGCCTTCTTCCACTGCTTTCCCAGGCCACATCAGAGAGCTGGATCGAAAGTGGAGCTGCTGGGTCTCGAACCGGTGCCCATATGGGATGCCGGCACTGCAGGAGGTGACTTTACCCACTATGCCACATCGCCAGCCTCCTCATTATGAATTTTACTTCAATTTCCAGTATGGAGAGCATGTAGGAAGGGCCAATGAGGAAGGCTACAAGAAGTCTAAAACCAGAGTCATTTACAGAGATCAGATTTCTACCAATGGCGGTAACAAAGACATAAGGAGTTGGTGAACATCACTGAGTTTACGTTTGGTTCTTCTTTCTCTGCCTCAGTGATGGCAGAGTTCACAGAGCCAGGGAGCTGAAGGATGGCATAGTGACTGGGAAGCAGGATGCACCAGGGGAAGAGAAAAGGGAGGGTTGGAATAATGTATTACAAGAGAAAGCAGAGGCACGCGCAGTGAAGAGTTGTTGAATCGTGGCCGCATACAGATAGACACAGAGCGGCTCTGGCACTCGGGGAGCAAGTTGTGTGTGTCTGTGGTCCCTCCACTCACGCATAGACGATGCTTAGAAAGAACAAAGAGAAGGCAGGGGGAAGTGACTGGACAGGGCCCCCACCTGCGTTCCACAAAGCTTCACTATTCTGAAAGAAAGTGGCCAGGTTTCTGAAGGAAATCCTATGGAAAATGTGATACAGAGGCTTTGCACACATTGAATGGCAACACAACCATTCCTACTTCTGAAAAATCACATTGTTTTCATCTCCCTTCTCCAGTTAGATTATTTATTTGAAATAGTCAAACATGTCTGTCCCAAGGCTAGGAGTGAAATAGCAAATTTGATGCTGAACATAAAGGAAAAGAAAAGAAAAAGATTAAAGCAATCAAAATAAAATGGGGGCAGATTTTTAGAAAAAGGCTAAAACCATAGCAGAGAGAATCTATTCCTTGCTAATGCATAAAGAACAAAAATTAAATAAATAAATGTTAACGCCGTGTTCAAGTTAAGCACAATTGTTTAGTATGGAAACATGAATATTATCCCAGAGGAAGACATGATCAAAAATGATGATTTTCAATCATTTTAAGCATCAGAATGCTTTTATCCCAATGTAATTGTACATGGAGTTCAATTGATAAAGCAGATAAAAATGCAGCTGCCCCAGTAGAATAAGGGGAGGCCCCGGGCACTGAACCTCTGCCTCTCTTTTTTTCCTCCTGCAGCTGCTCCTGCAGCCCTGCCAGGGAATCCTTGCACTCTGCAGAACAGAATTTGAAAAGCAAACACTGGAATGTTGTAGCTTCATCCATTTCACAGTTTCAGATATTAAATACCATTAGCTTCTTTTCAACTGGTATACATGCACAAATAAAGTTGGAAATCTTTCCTTTTTTCCCCTCATGTTCATAATCCCACAGCCTGTATATAGAGTTAAAAGATGTAGCAGCCAGCTAAAGTACAAGATTTGAACCAGGCCATCTCACACGGTGTGGTGTTCCTGCTGATATTGGCAGGAGACAGCTGTGTGCAGACGATGTGCAATATTCACACCGCACCAGTAATAAAATCCTTGCCCGCCCTTATGGTCTGATTTATTTAAACTTCTTGTCGCCTCTCAGATCCTTGACCCAGGGACAGTTGGTAATTTGCATTGCTTCTACAGAGTAAGGCTGATATGTTTAATATTTATCCAGAGGAGGTCACAGACCTTATGTGAACTCTGTATCTGGTTAGCTGCAATGATTAATTCATGCATCTGAACACTGAAGGGTGCTTTCTGTGAATTGTCTGCATCATTCTTTGAAATGCAGCAGGATGGTTTAATGGCTTAAATGCACTGGTGATGAAGGTTTGAGGAGGGTTCAGTGCTGTTTGTTCCCATGAGGAGCTGTAGGCACAGAACCAAAAAGGGCTACGATGGAAGGTCTATGACCCTGTCATTTAAATGATCATCAGTCTCCAGTGAAGAGGAGGAGGTGGGCGCCCATGGCTTCAGAGAGAGCTGAGTCTAACACACTCTTGCCTAGAGGGGAACAGTGCTGGGAGAAATGCAGAAATTTAAATTCCAGTGCTCTTTCTGCCCCTAGTCTGCTTTCTCACATGTAAAATGGGAACACGACTATGCACGACGGTAGGCTTGATCGTTGGTCAGAAAATATTCACTCTTTTTCCACCAGCTTCATGGAAGGGATGAACTTTTGTAGCCCATCCATGTTGGGTCTAGCCATGCAACTCAGTTGGCCTCATGCCAGGCAGAACGGCCTTCACTGCATTTTTGCTTAAGGGCTACCATGTCACCTGTGTGGCGATGGGACATCAACAGGTGCAACGCAGCAGCAGTTTCAAACTTGCTTGCCGTGAGAAAAATGTGCTCCAGCTAGCCTACTGCCAGAGGAGGAGGAGAGGCTCCAGAGCAGACCTGATTCACACAGCAGCTTGAAGCCCTGCCCGGCTGGCATCATCAACCTCCAGCTGACCCACTGGGTGTGAGCAAGAAGAAACGTATCTTAAAGACGCTAAGTGTTGGGATGAGCATTTGGTGCAGTGGTTACAATGCTACTCGGGATGTCCACCTGCCATGTTGGCCTGCCTGGTTTGTCTGGGCTCCACTTCCCATCCAACTTTCTGCTAATATACACCCTGGGAGGCATCAGCTTATGACTCAAACACTTGATTTCCTGCCATCCACATGGGAGGCTTGGATTGAATTCTGAGCTTCTCGCTTTGTCCTGGCCCAGTCCTGGCTGATAAGAGGATGTGTGGAATAAATCAGCTGATGGAAGATCTCATCTCTCTCTCTCTCTCTCTCTCTCTCTGTCTCTCTGTCTCTCTCATTGCCTCTGTTTTTCAAATAAATAAAATTTACAAAAAATTAGAGTCACTGAGTTTTAGGGTAATTTGTTACACAGTAATGGCTAACTAATGCACTTATGTCCAAGCTAAGATAAACCGAAGTAGCGTATGCAAAGCACCTTATATAATGCCCATCAATACCAAGCACTCAGCAAAGAATTTCTGCTATTACAAATAGCATTCACATCAGTACCCAGATTAATATTTTTTCCTTCACTGTTGCTGGGAGTCTCACATAGCCTTCTGGTTGGAGTCTCAGCCTAGTGATGAAATTCACAAAGGAACAGTTCTCTGTGAAGTTCCAAGCAAGCTCCTCTCTGGCCTGCCTCTCCTTTCTGGTTCTTTCACGTCCAGGGTGGTGCCCTGAATAGATGGTAAGTATACACATTTCCCTGGGACTTTTGTCTCTTTCAAAAAGAGCTCTTTTATGGCAACCAACTGAAGCAGGAAGCCTCCCTCAAGCCTCTGTCTGGTGGAATTCTATGGCACAAGAAAGTGGCCTGGCGCCGGCTCCACCACCGGCTTTCCTGTTGCAGAGGAACTTAACCACCCTGCACTGCACTTCCCTGATTTACATAATGGGGCTGATTATAATTGCCAACCTCCCAGGATTGTTGTGTGAATTAACTAATGTTTGTAAAGTGCTCCGAGGGCCACAGATGAAAGGTGCTATATAAGCCTATTATTATGTCATCAAAAATGAAATCCCAATAAGATCACACTTTCACTGAAATTTCCATTAATCTTGTCATCATTCTAGATGAATTCTCGTTGGTTTTCCAGAGCCAATAAATAAATAAATAAATCGGAGATAAGGGTGATGGATTAAAATACGAAGCATTCGCACGGAAAGGAAATTAGCTAGAGAACGCTGGCACTTAGAAGTGATTTTTAAATTATTATCCTTTAATGAGCCCTGATCATGTAATCAATATTATGTAAAACCTAGATATGGTCTCTGAGTTTACAAACTAAATTATGAACCTGACTGATTAAATAGCTTAACATTTCCTATTTCAAGTGTGCAGAAATGAATGCTATATAAAGGCCTATAACTCAACTCATTTTTAAATTAGACCTCTTGTTATAGGAAATAACCTCGAAAGATTTAAAAAGATGATAGATGTATAAAGAGTATATTTATGATGTGTCCGTGCATTTGGTTAATTCTATATTGGGACTAAGTGAAGTGGCTTTGATATTAAAAGTGACCTAGAGGTAATTACGATCATAAAGTTTGATTACAAAGCTCCTAACATCCAGAAATGCTAGATCTCAGACATGTAGATTAATACCCTCCCTTTACAGAAAAGAAAGCAGAGACCTTGGGTTTTTAAGTCTATTACACAAAGTCACGTATCTAGGGATTGGTGAACCTGGGTCTCCGAGGTGTCCATCAGCTCTGTTTCCAGTGCAGTTATGTATTCCTTAGAATAAGAGCACTCTTTAGTTTTGTTGTAATATAGATCATCTATCTGTACATAAGACATTATCCTGAGTATCCTACATACAGACTTCCTTTGCCAAGACTGTTGATAAGAAATGGCAATTGGCACGTGGAACCAGCGTTCTTCTTTCGGAATCCAGGGGGTAGATTAAACATCACCCACTTCTCAAACGCTAAACAAATGTACATCTGAGATGCCGGTTGGATTCATTGGAAGTAGGGAATGGTTCCGGAGCCCATGCCTGTATCAAGGAGACTTCACTGGGTTCCACTGATCTGCAATGCCAGAGAAGGAGACAGATGCTGCTTTGTTTTCCCATTAGACAGATGCTGCGTGCAGAAAGCAAGGGAGATGCCTGTTCAGAGCCTAATGCACACTTATTTCTTGGGCTGCCTCATGCTGCTGACGTCAGGAGATGCAGATTTTCTTTCTTCAGTTGGGAGTGGTACCAAGTCCAACTAAACTTCACTGGGTTATGGATGGGGAAAATTATGTTTCATTTGACGACAGCAGTGATGCCAGAAGAAACCTGAATGATAAATGCCTGCCTTACATTTTGAGACAGAGATGGATGGACTTGCAGAAGCGCTGTAGGAAAACCACAGCCAAGGCTCCGGTGACTGGGAATCCGGTTCCTTTTTCCTGACTCGAATCCTATTTACACTTCAAGGCCAGTTTTTTCCATGGATGCATTTTCTGTCGCAAAGAAATCATCAACGGGGGCCGGCACTGTGGTGTAGCAGGTAAAGTCACCGCCTGCAGTGCTGGCATCCCATATGGGCGCCGGTTCCAGTCCCAGCTTCTCCACTTCCCATCCAGCTCTCTGCTATGGCCTGGGAAAGCAGTAGAAGTTTGCAGCCAATTGAGGAGTGAACCAGCAGATGGAAGACCTCTCTCTCTCTCTCTCTCTCTCTCTCTCTCTGCCTCTCCTTCTCTCTCTGTGTAACTCTGACTTTGAAATAAATAAATAAATCTTTTTAAAAAAATCATCAATGTTGGTTGCTGAACATTAGAGAACTCATTCATTCATTCCTATGTTCATTCATTCAGGATTTTTCAGAGGTGTTAAAGTGACAAATATTGTCAGGTTTTTTTTTATGTATCTGATGATGTTTCGTCGTTGTAAAAGGCACAGTAAGAACAACAATCAAACGCAGGATTGAGTGTTGAAGCAGGGGAGACCGACACCTGAATGTGTAACCATAACAGGTGCCGTGGATGTAAGCACAGAATGGCTACGAGAGCTTCGGGAAGGGTCGTTAGTTATGCGCCTATGAAGAAGTTGTGGCAGGTGAGTGGTAAAACCATTCTGAGGAATTAAAAGTGGGGAAAGAGCTGGGAGAAATGGCACAGGGTGGGGGCTGGGGACAGAATGTGGAGTGCCCCTTAATTGGGAGGAATAGGAACAGCAAGGATTTGAGACACGTTGTTAAGCAATTTTTTTGTATCTTTCAAGTTCTGAATGCATTGAACATGAAAAATAATAGTGGACTGTATTCAGAATTTCAAGCCCATATCACAGAAATCATTGAATTGCAGCAGGAGGAAAGCCAGAACAGGAAAATATGTTAGTTCTCTATAGATGTGAGTTCTAAGTAACTAACCAGCTGCGTGTCTCTGTGCAAGTTACTTAGCCTCTCTGAAGCTCAGCAGGAATTATTTTACCTATCTAAGGAGTGTAAAATTTCTCCTATGTAATTAAGGCTAAAAGAAATTTACTTCCACCTTCCAGACCTCTCTCCAGTTGTAGTCAAAAGGCATGCATGTCGCACCCCTGGAAAGATCACATGAATCCTAAAACTATTCCCAAAGCTGTAACTGCAAGACTCTGTGCATATTTTTACTAGCACCCAGTGCAATGTGAGAGATGTTAAAACTAAGCAGAACCAAGGCTGGCATTTGGTATAGCTCCTGAAGCTTCCCTTGGCACACCCACACCCTGGATTCAGATCCCGGCTCCACTTGCAACTCTAGCTTCCTGCTGATGCACATCCCGGGGTGGGGAGCAGGTGATGATGCCAGTTTCTGGGTCCCTGTCAGCCACATGGGAAGCCGAGATGGAGCTCCAGACTCCTGGCTTCAGCCTGGCCTGGTCCCAGCTCTAATGGGCATTTGGGAAGTAAAACAGAGATGAGATCTCTCTTCCTGTCCCTCGCCCTCTGCCCCTCTTCATTTCTGTAAATAATAGCTGAGAAGCTGAGGATGGACTGGGGCAGTTTTCTTCATGCAATGCAAGGATGACAAGTGAACAGAGGGAGTGTATATCAAACGGCCAGTGCATTACTTCATTTCTCAGGCTCCTGCATTTCTTCCACGTCCTCTTTTTTGGTTGCTGAGTCAGTCTTCCCTGGAGACTTCCATGGGTCTTGAGTATTTACTCCCTGACTTGGGGCATTCAGCGTGGCTACGTCTCAGTGGCCTAGGTTCTGTGCTTGCTCACCCCCAAAATGCTTGAACTCTGCTCTTTCGGGTCTCCATCTTGTCCATGTTGAGAACGGAATGGATCTCTGGATAAATTTTACCTCCAGCACAACACATTCTTGTTTCATTCATTTATCATTTGGTCAAGTGTTACAGGCCAACCAACGCTAATTCACTGTGGATGAGCAGAGTGAGCTTGACATCATCTTCCTTAATGCCACATTAACAAGAGTTCACCAGGGAGAAATATGGAGGTAGATGGACCCCTTCGGATCTGAATATGCTGACTTTATGACAAGTAACTTGATTTCCAGGGACTTTAGTCTTGTTAACCATAATAGCACCACTGCACAGAGTTGTCATGGTAATTAATTGACATCATGGTTAGCCCAGTGCCTGGTATGTAGGAGACACTCAAAAAACATTAGTTATTGTTTTTATTGTCATGGACAACTCAATTAGATTAACTTCCCTGTACTATCTGATACAGTAACCATTAATCACATAGGGCTATTTAAATTTGAATTAATAAGATTAAAACACAAAACTGAGTTCCTTAGTTGTAGCCACATATCAAGGGCTCAATAGCCACCTGTGACTGTTGGCTACCATATTGGTTGGTGAAGATACAGAACAATCCCATAATCATAGAAAGTTCCGTTGAACCAGGCTGACAATAACATTGCTTTCACATCCTAGAAACATCATCAAAGAAAAATGTGAAATGCACCAGATACTTAAAAAAAAAGTCAGTTGTGTATTCTACTGGGGGGGAAGGGAGAGTATAAACTTCAAAGAAATATTCCAGAAGCCCACCTAGGGAGTGTTTCAACCTTCAAAACACCGGGAGCCTCCCCTGTGTCTTTCCATGTTGTTTTGTTGTTGTTCCTGCCTCCCCCCTCCCTGTTTTCAATATCTTTCTGATGGAGTTCAGATCCATATGTAACATTGTTACAGGTGCAGAATGGTTTCTTTCAATCCTGAATGGGCTTGCACATGTGCAGCGATCGCGCAGAGGCCAGTACACTATTTCTGTGAGTCCAGGCCTCTCTCACAGTCTGTGGGTCAACAGCGTTCTTCTTTGCTTGCTAATGCTTTATTGTCTCTTAGTATACATTGGAATAATAATGGTAATTTATGCAGATATTTTGTATGCATAGCAAATAATGAGAAACACCTGCAGAAATTTCCCTCCTTCTCTGAGTTCAGCAACTAATTATATTTTTAAATAATGGCTACCATTGAACACAATTATCCAAATCATTTTAAGTAATGGAATCTTTTTAAGGTGTTTTTGAAAATTTTAGCACAGTTTTTAAACACTCATTTTTATCCAGAGGATGGGAGGATAAAAAGACTAGTGGGCGGCTCACCCAAAAACCAGTCTCTCCCAATACATCAGTCCTAAATTTTGCTCTAGGCCCTGGTCTTGGCTCCCAAGGTCATGACCAGCTGAGGAAAACCAGATTTTCTTTAGGGTCGTCTTCCGGATTTGGGGGTGTCTCACTTGTCTTCTCTTCAAAGCAATGAAAAATAATTCGATTATCTCCAAAAATTCTCTTCTAAAAGCACAAATTGCCACATGATCTTCCCTCTGTCAATTTAATTACTCAAATGGGAAAATCGGTGCCTGGGAAGCCAGGAGTCCCGCTTGCTTTGTCCTATGTCTCGGTTTCTTGCCCAACACATCTGCAAGGCTACAGCAGATACATTTCCAGTGCTTCTCTCTATAATGAGCTATAGCCCGGGACAGCCAAGGTCTTGGTACCGGAGTCTATCAGGAATCAAATTTACCAAAGAGAATTCGTAAAATAAAGTCATGGGGTCAGGAGCAACATCAGTAAGAAATACCCATTTCCCCGCCCATATCAAAACCTTAGGCTGTAGTCTTAATTAGAGCAAAGTTTTGGAAACTTCTGTAGATACACGTTTTATGTACAATCACTTTGTGCACGGTGATTGAGGGTTGACAATGTAACAGTTGGGGGTTCTACAACTATCTCTTAAACACCACCTCTGGAGCTTGTTTGATGGGCAGCGCGTCAATTTCATCTCTTGGCATTTCTAACCCTTTTTCTTTCTGCCCTTAAGAAATGATTGCTCCACAGGAGGAAATATCAGGTCATCTCTTGAATAAATCGTCTTCTTTTTGATTTGGGTTTATTTGGCTAACTGACATTTATGAAGGTCTTCTCTATTTTTAAGATTTATTCACTTGATAAGCATGGTTACAAAGAGAGAGGGAGACCCAGAGAGAGACTGAGATCTTCCATCCACTGGTACACTCCCATAAATGACTGCAGCAGGCAGGGCCAGGCTTGGAACTCCATCCGGCTCTCTGTAGTTGGCAGGGGTCCAAGTACTGGGGCCATCATCTGCTGCTTTTCCAGGCACATTAGCAGGGAGCAGCCGGCAGGCGGCGGCTTAACCTGCTGCACCGCAACACCTTGCCCCTACAGGAAAGCACCTTCCTGGTCATCCCACTCCTAGCAGTCCCCCCCACCCCCACTAATATGGTTTTCTAAGGAGCCAGCCCCAGGACAACCCAGGCTCTGCTCAGAGGTCATTATGGTCCACCAGCTAGAATAAATGGTAAGAATTTCTGCCCTTATGGAGTTTGCAATCTGCAGGTGCAGGTAAGTTAAATGCCATTCAGATTCAACACAAAACAAAAATGCCTAAGAGAGCTTGGGCGACAGAGCCATTAACTGTGGTGTGGGAGACCAATGGAAGTCTCTTGGAAGAGGTAAATTCGGGCAGGAGCCAGGACTACAGACCAGTGAGCGGTGCCTCCCAGGGGCTGGTCTGGGGTTGAGCACCGCTGTACACTGAAGTTCACTGATCAAATTGATGCAGGCATAGAAGAGAAAAATACAGCCGGCGCCGCGGCTCACTAGGCTAATCCTCCGCCTGCGGCGCCCGCACACCGGGTTCTAGTCCTGGTCGGGGCGCCGGATTCTGTCCCGGTTGCCCCTCTTCCAGGCCAGCTCTCTGCTGTGGCCAGGGAAGTGCAGTGGAGGAAGGCCCAAGTGCTTGGGCTCTGCACTCCATGGGAGACCAGGAGAAGTACCTGGCTCCTGCCATCGGATCAGTGCAGTGTGCCGGCCGCGGGGCGCTGGCCGTGGCGGCCATTGGAGGGTGAACCAATGGCAAAGGAAGACCTTTCTCTCTGTCTCTTTCTCTCACTGTCCACTCTGCCTGTCAGAAAAAAAAAGAGAGAGAAAAATAAGGAAAATGGATTGATCATTTCCAAAGCTAAATAAGTAGAGCCAGTATAAAAGGATGCCCTGGCTATTTTTTCTTTCTGAGATTATATTCTACTAATTCTTCTGCTCCAGGGGGAGCAGAGGGGAGGGTGTAGGCATAAGTAATGGTTGGAATAGAAGGAACTTCTTTTAGGTGTTTTGTTTTTAAACTTCTTTGGTAAAACAAAAAAGCTGGAAATTATCTACTAGGCCTAAACTCTGAGTTTTTTGTTTAACAATTTACTGGATCATTAAATTAAGATCTGAGTTCCATTTCCCCTGTTTCGCTGATTTCCAAAGGATTCTGTCATCTCCTAAGAGAAGGAAGGCGAAAACCATTATAATGTATTTTTGTTGTTGTTCTTGTACAAATGAATCATCACTCATTTGAGAGAGAGAGAGAGAGAGAGAGAGACAGAGAGAGAGACAGAGAGAAATGCAGAGACAGAAGTGAGAAAATGCCTTCCCGGGTCCTGTGGGCTGCTACGGTGACTCCCGCCGCAGGTGCAGCGCCCAGCCAGCCGCGGGCCCCTCCAGTAAGTCACCGGGCGTGCGCGCTGTCCCTGCAGTCGTCGCCGCAGGTGGCGCGGTGCCCGCGAGCCCAGGGAAGGAGACGGGTGCGCAGTCCGGTGCCGGTCACCGGCTGACCTCTGCCTGCTTCTCCGTGGCTTCTCCCACCCTCCCCACAGCGCTTCGCCACGGGTCCGTCTCCAGCGTCTTCTTTCCCAGTCAGTCAACCCCGCGGCTTGGAAATGAGAGGGTCGGGCTTGGCAGTGCTGAAGTGTGCGGTGCCTACCCCCTGCGGAAGCAGCACGAGTACTCTAGATTTCATTCTGGATGTCTCCTGGGCAGCGCCTTTAGAAGACGAAGAATGTTCTAAGTAGCGAAGTTCTAGAGCCATTCTTCAGGCCTACGGTGGGAGCCAAAACGCCCTTTCCCCAATTTGCACATTAAAAACTTCAACGTTGTCCCCCAATGTGGACACTGCACTCCGAATAGCAGTTTTTATTTTTTTCCCCTCCATTATACCACTAATACACATCAGGCTCTTTGTTCTTTCCTCCCACATTCCAAAGCTTGCACCTTAATAAAATAGGTAAGAAAGGCCTGGGGGCTCTGGGCAGGCGTCCAAACACAAGGTGCAAATACATTAAGCGGTGTGTTGCACAGAAATCGGTTTTCACTTCACGGGAGTTAGAAGTCCCCCCGTTCTCAAGTCGCAGTACTGAAGCATCACCACAAGAGGGAGCCATTGTTTAAATGTTGGAAGGTTTGGGTCTTGAGGCTTTATGCCTGCTCAAATCTCTCTTTAATATAAGAACCTGGTCAAACGGGTACAACAACAACAACAACAACAAAAAAAAAAAAGAAAAAAGAAAAAAAAGAAAAAGAAAAAGTAGAAACAGATGTAATCATCAGTGCAGTTCAATTTGGGAAAGCTGAATTCTTTCAGCTTTTAAATATCCAAATACCCAAAGGTGTTTCTACGACTTCAAACCTGATCATGGAAACCAATGACCAGCCTTGAGCACCTAACAGAAATTCGTGTAATAAAGAAATGACAGATGAATCTTTATTTTTCCATTGGTTTTACTTGGCATAAAACAACACAAACTTTTTTTTTTTGATGAAAACAGAAACTATTTGAATATAAGGAAACAAAGACAAATCCAAACCTTGAAGTTCAGTCTTGCCTATCAAATAGCAAATAATGACAATGATAGGTAAGCAGAGAAGGGGAGCATATGTCGTTAAGAATTCCTGCTCACAGCTCTGTGAACCAGCACCATTGTGAAATCTAGCCTGATGCGATAAAAGACATATAGAATGGCTTTTTGGAGGTTGCACGGCCCAAGGCTGGCACAGGTCCACCTTCTGCGACAACAAAACAAACTGGCAAATATTTGGTGCCAGTAGGGCTTTTATAGGAAAACAGATGACGGTTGAGATTATGAACCTTGACAGTTTCCTGATTTATTTCCTCTCCTTTTGTATAATTTGGCAAATGATCATAGTATTAGTGGGGGCTGAGCCTGGGGCTCGCCTCTCCTTGCACAGGGCCGGCAGGTATAGAGCCGTCGGGCTTGCGTTTAGGCATAAGGTGTATGAGATGAGTTTTCAGCTAGATATTGTCATTCAAGGAACACTGAGTCGGTGCCTTCCTTTTAAGGCTGTCAACCTAGATGAAGCTAGGTAACTAAAACACACTCATTAGCTCAGAACTATACCTTCTTTTTATTTAATAAATCGAAAGGCAGCAGACTGAATTTAAGACGGCTCTCAAGCAATCAAGAGTAAGTGTTACACTTTACCAGGCAGGCAATGAAAAACAAAGAAAACAATGAGAAAACACTAGTAATTTTTAAAAGCCATTCTTCTAAACGGTTAGACCCCTTTCCATAGAAATCCACGGACTTTCATGCTCTGAATCATTCACACAAAATGAGTAAAACAATCTCGTGTGACTTCTTAGCACATTCAGAACAAGAAAGGATCTGACTTATTTTATTAGTGATCTCTTTCACCACGACATAGACTATTTTTATATTCCCCTGCATTTAAAACAAGTGCAACAGGAATTAAGCCTCAATAAAAATGTATCACAATTAGAGATACTCCCAATTAAACAATGTTATCCCCGAGACAGTTTTATCAAAATAAAAAATCCCCAAACTTAAAATACTATAATTGAACACTTTTTTTTATTAAGAAAAGCCATGTCTGTACCTATCTTTCAAGACTGACATATTGTGCAATAAACAGCAATCAGCCTAAAGATGCTATATTAAACAAACCAAGTTTTGTTTTGCTAAACTAAGCAAAATTAGTTGAATGCCCTAAGTAATAGTTGCTGGTATTTTTTTTCTAAATTATTTCTCCACTTGTTTTTGTGTCTATGCATAAATTAAAAATCTGCTGAAATTTATTATTCATCTGAGATGTAATTAATATGCAAAATTATGCAAATTAAGATGCAATTAGGCTTCAATTCTCTAGTGGAATTTTCCATTATAATTTAATACAAAGTAATAGAGTAATTGGTGTCACGTGTAATTACGGTTACTCACGTGTACTTGCAGACGTGCAAATGATGTGGTATATGTTAGTTATCCTATGCAAATGGATCACGCAATCTCTTAATACTTGAGAATGGAGTAAACAAAGATGATCTTCGAAAAAGGGTGAGGGGGCCCCTCTTTCTTCTCGGGTGCTACCATTTTGAAGAACCATGCAAATAATTGTAACTAATCTCCCTGCATTTATTTCTAAGAAATTTAAACTTGGTGTTGTGCAGTACATTGTCTGTTACTTCGGAGAAATCATTTCCAGTACAAGTTGAATCTTTCAACAGAGACCTGGTGGGGATGCGGGTGCCAGGCGGACGAGACTCGGAGCGCAGCCGCAGACCAGAGCCGGGTCTCTCAGGGCGCAGGCTGCCTTCGCATCGGGCTCAGAGGGTCTCAGCTCCGAGAGAAATCGCACAGCCGGCTTTGCCAAAGAAATCCTCATCGCAGCCATGTGCTGCGGTTCCCTGATTGCAAAGTTGACCAGTTTGCTTTGCAATCTCGGTAGAGGCCAGACAATTGTGATTTTTTTTTCAAACCGAAATTTATTCCCTCCAAAATTCTCACAATTTCCAAAGCATTCAATGTCATTTCTTTCTCAATGAATAGAGCACTAAGCAAATCAAACTCTACAGTACAATTCTCTCAGTTCCTCAGCCTGCCATTTGCTTCAAGGGACGGCTCGGCACACTGGAGTCAGTCTCTCTCTCTCTCTCTCTCTCTCTCTCTCTCTCTCTCATGCCTCCCCCAGAGAAATGAAAAGAATGGGTCTCCCTGGCACTTGTCCTGAGCCCAGAACTGCTGCTCCTGATTTCTCCATGAGAAATGATTACCGCTTGTTTTAAAACACCCATGCTGTGTTGAATCCTGCACAGAAAACATTATGATCTCAACACTTTCCTTCTCAGAACTGAAGCACACACTTTAAGACGAGTATTTTATATTCTCAGCTCCAATTAACCTGAAGTGTTTCTCTTCCCTATGCCTGCCCCCACCTCCATGCCTTTCACCCAAGTCTACCCTTCCACTGGTGTGTTAACAGCCTGTTTTTTCCCGGTGGGGGAGGTGTGGGGCTCTTGATGACACGGAGTGGGAGTGGGCACGGACAGAGGCAAAGGTGTGTGTGGGTAAGCAGCTCTACTATTTCCCCCGTCTACCCTCACTCCTTGCTGGACAGGCGTTTGAAAGAACAGGCATGGACAAGAAAAAATAAACGCTACTATTAGTCTCTGCGGCTGCACCCGTGTGCAGCCCCACCCATTCCTCCATATGGGGCTTCCCCATTCATCCCAGTAATAACACCAATTACTATGCAGGCAGGGCCGTTTCTATCCACATTTGCAGCTCACGGTGGACATTTATGCTGCAGTCGGAGCAACACTCATATCTTCCACAACATCCATTATACAGCTGTTGTACAGTCATTGCAGATGAAATAGTGGATGCCCGGTCGGCTTGGCAGCGTCCTGTGTCATCATGGGAGGCGGGCTGGGACACAGGTGGCCTGACTTCACTCTGACACTGGCCTCAGCCCGCATCCGCATGTCCGGACGCTTGCAGGGGCTTCGGGTGCAGAAGAGTGGAGCTGTTAACAAATAAATAGCCAGAAGCTGACACGGGCTTAGGAACTTTGAAATCCCGATTCAGTGGGCACAGGGGAGACCCTGTGGCTTCAGCGTCACAAGCGCTGGCTCCACGTGGACCTGCTGTTGCCACACAGCCCGGGCCTGAACCATGGACCTCGAGAACATGTGGGTTGGAGTTGTCTTTGTGGTTGTTATGGGTTATATCTGCCGGTCTAGGAGATGCCCCATCGTATGTGCCGTGATGCTATTTTCTTCCCCAAGTTTGCCTCCTCCAACTCTGAGTCTTAGATCAGCTGAAATGACAGACATATGACATCCTGCGCAGGGCCATCATTCACCCCAGTGAATGAATTTCAAGATTTTTCACACCAAAATGAACTTTTTTAATTCCATTTCCCACAATTTTTGAAGCACCCTTGTACATGATCGAACTGAAACTTAAATAGAAATGCTAGCTTTTTTCTTCTATAAAAATTTAATTTTTATCAAACCCTTTGATATTGCTTTATCTTCTAAGAGCTTTGCAAAGACTCTATTCAATGTAATCTAATATGCATTTTTTTTTACATTTTAACGTCTAGGAAACCTGAAAATATCTTTAATTAATGAAATTTTGACAGTCACTCTCAACAGAACAGCAGTTATTATGTAGTTGTCTATGTTTGCATATGCACAAACTTTTTTTTTCGTTATTCCAGGAGAGTGACTGAACAATTGAAATCCTTTGAATGTTTAGGTAACAATCCTTAACTTAAGGACCATGGAAGGAAAAAAAAAAAAATGTTAAGTCTTTCTGTTTGAAAATTCCCCATTGACACCTTCTGGTAAGATCAAGAAAGTACTCATTACGGGTGTCAGCAGCTTGTGAGAAATTCCTGGAGACAGAGTGGAGCATTCTTGCAAGAAATGCAACAATGCCTGCACGCCTGCTAACACCCTCAATGCAAAGAAAGCACACACTTGGAAACAAATTCATTGTTGTCAGATTTCTAGCGCCTGGACATTTTCAGAGTATCAAGCCAAATACTTTTACTTAATATTTCTTGTATATGCCCAAGAGTGATAGATGATGAAAATCTATGTTGAAATAACTCTGAAAGAATTCTTTCAATAACTGTGAAACGATTCTGAAGCCTGAGAAAAACATATGTCCTAGATTAACTGGCAGCCATCTTCCCTTTCTTAGAGGTGCATGAACTACAGAGCATCGTAGGAGCAGGGGTGTTTTAGAAACAAGGACCTCTATGAAGAACCCATTGGACCCTCGCGACTCTCGTGCGAGGTTGGTGCTGTTGCTTCCATTTGATAGACTCAGCACTGAGGGACAGCAAGCATTTGACGGAGGTTGCATTTCTATTCAGTGGCAAAGAGGAAATATGAACTCAGATAACTGGACCCTGGAGTTCCCACTCAATCTGGGTCTAATCTGGCCCATGGACAACCTTTGTTAGGCACGATACTTTCCTTTTCTAGCATAATTATACTTTGTTGTTATCGGAAATTAAAATTAGGAAATTTTATATAAGAACTTGATTTTCCAGCTTTTCATCAAATCAGATCTAGCAATTCCAGGTATCGTTATTCTCACTGAGAAAACTGGTTTTGTTGTAGGCAGGCATACAGGTTAAAATTGATTAGGTTTGTGAGCTGGAAGACCACGCCTTCACCATGCCCCTATGTGACCTCATGCCCCTATCTGGCCACACCTAAGCACCCACTGGCCAATCAGGTTCATTAGCCACTCCCCTTTGAAAGTGGATTAAAAGCCTGGGACACGGTGTGCCCAGCCCCTTTTCCTTTCCTTGGCTTTTTGCCAGTACGGGGCTGGCTGCTGCCCTGCGCCTCCAGGGCGTGTGGCCTTTGAGCCACCCAACGCATGCTTCCTGGCCTCCTCCACATGGCTGGTTCCTGGTACTCATTATGAACCCAGATTTATCCATCTCTTTCAGATAAAGCCCTCACTCTCCTATGCATCTTTTCACTGAATAAAAGCTTAAAATGTACCATGCTGCCTCGTTCATTTATGCCAGTATTCAGAATTCTTCTCTGAATATTAGGCAAGAAACCACATGGGCTTATTAATATTGGGAATTTATTAATAAGCATATGGTGATATCGTATGGCACCCTAAATTCCGGTTTCAGTTTGAGGGCTGAGCACATACTCTTCTGTTTGCCCCAGCCCTCTCTGGACAACTTCCCTGTAGGGATGTGGGGCATGCCAGGGGTGCTGTTGAACCAACATGGGGACACCCCCTGGAGAACTTTCTCAGAAACCCCATTCCACCCGGCCCCCTCTCTCCCCACCCATACTCCACACAGCACCAGTGACATCAGGTCAGAACCAACACTGGAAACATCTTTGGCCCAATGTTGTGAAACAGAAATCTTGATTCTTGGCCATGGGTCAGGCAGGGATGGGTCAGAGAAGCAAAGGCACCAAGAGTGACACAGCAAAGGGGGCTGGTCATGGGGACTCCCCAGTAAAATGTGGGAGCTGGCTAAACTGGGTGCAGGGCCAAGGCTTCTGTGTCTTCTGGGCCCATGTCAGTCCGGCTGCCCTCTGGAAAGGAAGCTGGTTGTGGAAGGAGTAATCTGGGAACTCGGAGGAGTGCCTAGAACCCACCTCCAAACCGCCAACATTGCTAATGGGAGCCCCGACGGGAGAAGCCAGCCTTGACCTTGGAGGTCAACAGGACCTGGACATGGAGTCAGAGAAGCAGAAGGAGAAGACCCAGCCAGCGCTGGAGTAGCAGCAGTGGGGGACTGCCTCAGATCAACCAAATGAGCTCACACCCCGGTGACAGGTGACTGCCCCACACCTGCCAGGTGAGCTCTCACACCTGTGATAGCTGATTCCCCTCTACCCACCAGGTGAGTCCACATACCTGTGACAATGAGTGAGCTGTGCCTTTCCTGACCTGCGCCTCCAGCAAGATGTTTGTTTTTGTTTTTCAGTGAAACTCTGAAGACCCATGGCTCTTGGGAAACAAGATATCTTGGCCAGGATGCCTCCATATCACTTTCTGTTCTCACATGAAAGCTAAAAAACTCACTTTGCAAGTCTGCTTTCTACCTTGACTCCACCAACAGTCCTCTCTCTTGCTGGCCCAGTCCTGCCTCAACCACCCAGTTCCAGGGCTCTGTTTGAGGCCCACCCTTTGGGTGAGGATGTTTCCATCTAGGCAACCGCACCTGTGGTATTGCCATGGCCGCACCAGTCCTGATCTTGGACCCAGCCCTAGTTTCTAAAGTCCCTGGCAAAACGAAGTATGGAATCTTGTTGTTTGTTTGTTTAAAGATTTTATTTATTTATTTGACAAGAAGTTACAGACAGAGAAAGGGAGAGACAGAAATGTCTCTCATCCTCTGGTTCATGCCCCAAATGGCTGCAATGGCCAGAGCTGAACCAATCTGAAGCCAGGAGCCAGGAGGAGCTTCTTCCAGGTCTCCCCTGCAGGTGCAGGGGCCCAAGGACTTGGACCACCCTTCACTGCTCTCCCAGGCCACAGCAGAGAGCCGGAGTAAAAGAAGAGCAGCCAGGACACGAATCAGTATCCATATGGGATGCCGGTGCCGCAGGTGGAAGCTTAGCCTACTGTGCCATGGCGCCAGCCCTAAAGTGTGGAATCTTTTGTTGAACACAGGCTTCTGTGAAAACTTGGCCTCCAACTGCTTCGTAGCAAAGACCAGCATTGATGCTGCTATTCAGTGCAATGGCTTAAAAGGCAGGCAGGAAACTGAAGCACCTGCTCTCGGGGTTCCTCTCATCTGTCATAGTTGAGACTGCCTTATACTGGGCCTCTGTTTGTGCTGCTGCCTACATTAGCCTCATGTGGCCTGCTAAAGTCCAGAAGCACAAAGTCCAGGGTAGGTGACATGTCCAACCCCACACTCAATCAGCTCAGGCCAGTATATGCCCCCACCCTCATGAGGAAATCCACGTTGGGGACCCAGGATATCTTCTGATGCTGACCAACCTCATTTGTAATCATCCTGACTCATTACAGTCATTCTAATAGCCGTGAACCTTAAAGAGGAGGATGTTTCAATCTCTTCTCTGCTGCGGTATCATTAGTCAGACTTGAACAGCCTTACCAGTTGACCATGTTAAGAGTGATAGAGTCAGGCTGGTGCTGCGGCTCACTAGGCTAATCCCCTGCTTGCGGCGCCGGCACACTGGGTTCTAGTCCTGGTCAGGGCGCCGGATTCTGTCCCGGTTGCCCCTCTTCCAGGCCAGCTCTCTGCTGTGGCCCAGGAGTGCAGTGGAGGATGGCCCAAGTGCTTGGGCCCTGTACCCCATAGGAGACCAGGATAAGCACCTGGCTCCTGCCATCAGATTAGCGCAGTGCGCCGGCCACGGTGGCCATTGGAGGGTGAACCAACGGCCAAAGGAAGACCTTTCTCTCTCTCTCTCTCTCTCTCTCTTTCTCTCTCTCACTGTCCACTCTGCCTATCAAAAAAAAAAAAGAGTGATAGAGTCACGTAGGGGTAATTCCAACCTTTAAAATTTATCCTATTGACCAAAGTTTCTCCTGAAAGTGATACAAGGGAACAGGCAAGACTGAGGGGGAGGGCAGAATGAAATGGGCAAGGAAGAAAAACTAAGACAGGATGTGTGATCAAGTGGGTCACTATCATGCAACTCTTATTCAACTCACGGAACTTTCTCAGAAGCCGTGTGAACTGAGCATCAGACCTACCTGTCTGGGTGATAGAAAGGGAGTAATTCATCTATGGATCCCCAACCTACTCATACTTCTGGGTTGTATTTGTTTGAGCTCTGAATGGGAAAGTCCTAAAGGAGTGGCTACTCCAAGGGTGACTGGGAAAGGAGTGAGGCTGAATAGAATTAAGTTGAATTCAGGGGGCACAAGAGGAGGCACAGGCAACCCACCTGTGCCAATACTTAGTTTCACTAATGCCTTAAAAGAGATCAAGCTCAACTGCATCGTTTCTCAGGGAGGAAACAGTGCCTATACCCGAAACAGATCTACAGTTTCTACAGGGTATTCAAACATCCACTCTCTCGTCTGTTATACCATTTAAGGCACTAGCATCAGGAAGTTAAGAAAATCGTGTAAGGTCACATAGTTAATTAAGGATAGAATGAAAATGAAGTGTTAGAAATCAGAGGTTTATTAAGTGTGTGTTTCTCGTTGCTTTATTTGCTTACAAATATGAATTGAGTAATGTCAATAGACATTGGGCTTATACCTGGAGTGGCAAAAAGAGGATGTGAAATAGTCAATATATGTTGAATTGTCCTCAACCTGTATACAATCTAAGGGCAAAGGAAAAAGCTACTGGAACAGAACAGAAAGTGACAAGTGTCTCTGGGTGTTTCTCATCAATTTCTGAGGGAGTTCATGAAGCAGTGATTCCATTTAACTCAGTGCAGTGGTCTCAGGAATTTCTATAGGGGCAGGGGACATTTGAATAGACTCTTAGATAAAAAGGATTATTTGAATATGTAGACCTGGAGCATACAATGCAGAGGAAATTGTCCTACAATTTTCTACAGGGAATATGAAGTCATGCAGAAACCAATAAGGACTATCTTTCCTCACTTCTCAGTCACATGATCTCTTTTTGTCTTAATGTCTACTAAAAGATGAGGTATCTTAAAACCAATTTCAAAAGAAATTTACTGGGGCTGTTGCTGTGGCATAGCGGGTAAAGCCACCGCCTGCAATGCTGGCATCCCGTATGGGCGACGGTTTGAGTCATGGCTGTTCCACTTCTGATCCAGCTCTCTGCTGTGGCTTGGGAAAACAGTACAAGATGGTCCAAGTCTTTGGGCTCCTGCACCCACATGGGAGACCTGGAAGAAGTTCTTGGCTCCTGGCTTCGGATCAGCATAGCTCCTGCTGTTGTGGCCATCTGGGGAGTGAACCAGCAGATGGAAGACCTCTCTCTCTCTGCCTTTCTTTCTCTCTCTGTGTAACTCTGACTTTCAAATAAATAAATAAATAAATACTTTTAAAAAAAAGAAATTTAGTATCCATAGGGCTTTGGAGTAAAAGGTAAAGTAGATGATTTATGGACACTTCTTTTACAATTTTTACAAGATTTATTTTATTTACTTGAAAAACAGAGTGATCAAGGGAGAGATAGAGTATCCTTATGTTCTTAGAATTGTTTCTGCAAATCACATTGAATATGTTAAAAACATTAAAAATCACAATTAAAAAAATTTAAGAAAGATCTTCCATCTGCTGGTTCATACCCCAAAGTCCATATCAGTTGGGGCTGGGCCAGGCTGAAGCTAAGAGTCAGGAATTCCACTGGGCTCTCTCACATGGGTGGCAGAGTCCCAGACACATTAGCAAGGAGCTGTATTGGAAGCAGAGCAGCCAGGGCTTGAACCGGGTTCCAATATGGGATGCTGGTGTCACAGGTGGCGGCTTAACCCACTGTGCCACAATGTTGGCAGCAATGGCAGGCTCTCTCATAGGTGACATCTCATAGTATAGGGCTTTTGATAACATATTTTTACAAAATCAAGGGTGAATGACGATAAGTAGCAGAAACTTAAAATCCATCTTCACATCCTAGAGAAATCATGAAAGGCCTTGAATAACAACAAAATTGCTGGGACTTTGTTGCAAGGGTAATCAGGAATCGTTGAAAGATTTTTGAATAAGAGGTTTTAGGACAGGACATTAAATTGAAAACAATGTTTCAATAGGATGAGTATAGAAAGAAGTGAACTGGCTGGCGCCGTGGCTCAATAGGCTAATCCTCCGCCTTGCGGTGCCGGCACACCAGGTTCTAGTCCCGGTCGGGGCGCCGGATTCTGTCCCGGTTGCCTCTCTTCCAGGCCAGCTCTCTGCTATGGCCTGGGAAGGCATTGGAGGATGGCCCAAGTCCTTGGGCTCTATACCTGCATGGGAGACCAGGAGAAGCACCTGGCTCCTGCCTTCGGATAGGCGTGGTGCGCTGGCTGCAGCGCGCCGGCCATGGCGGCCATTGGAGGGTGAACCAACGGCAAAAGGAAGACCTTTCTCTCTGTCTCTCTCTCTCACTGTCCACTCTGCCTGTCAAAAAATAAAAAAAAAGAAAGAAGAGAATAATACTGAAAAATCTTTAAAATAGGTAAGTATAGAAACGATCTGAACTAATGAGTTAGTGGCTGAAAAATGAACTACCCAAAATGTAGTGGCTTCAAACAACAACCGTTCATTTATCCCCATACTCTACAAATCTGGGCTAGTCCTAGCCAGAAAAGCCTGACCTCAGCTGGTCTCTTCCACGTCTCATGTGCCTACAATCAGTTACTAGGGCTACCTGCTGCAGGATAACTTCAGTTGGGATGGCTCCTGTGGTCCTCACCCAGCAGGCTTGCTCGCACTTGTCAGAGTTTCTGCAGAGAAAGTAGAATTTCCAGGGCCACTTAAGATCTAGGCTTGTGATTGGCACAATAACACCTCTACCGCATTCCATTGGTCAAAACAAGTCACAATTCAATCTACGTACAAGGATGGGAAAGCCCACCTTTTTATTCAAGGAGCTGCAAGTCACATTTCAAAGGGGCACAGATAGAAGGGAGGCAGGGAAATCATTATGGGCATATTTTTTCTTTCATGATATGTCACACACCCAAAATTAATGCTTGATTTATGGTTATTTTTTCTTTCTTACAATATTTTATCATGATATCAAGACCAGAAAGAAAGAAGTCCTTTTGCCAGACACATCTAATTAGTAATTTCTATCCAATTGTCATCTTCCTTGCTAAAAAGAAGCATAATAATATTTTTTGTTTTTAGTTTAAGAAATCACCAGTTCTATTCTGATGATTCAGTTCAATTCTACTAAACCCAACAGATGTAATATCTTAAACCATAATCAGTATTAGTCAATGCAATTTTATGACTAAATTTGCCTTCATTTTCCCCCTTGTGTTCCAATCACATTATGATGAACACATACTAATCTTAGTTAGTGAAAACTATGAATCAGTAGAGGCCCTTGAAAAATATCCCAACATGTTATTTTAAAATATTTGGTTCTTAGAGTGGGCATTTGGCTCAGCATTTACTCCACTATTTGGGATGCCTGCATCCCCTTTGGAGTGGGTTCGAATCCAGCTCTGCTCCTGATTACAGCTTCCTGCCAATGTCCCAGCCACCCATGTGGGAGACCTGGATTGAGTTCCTGGCTCCTATGCATTTGGGTAACTAACCAGTGGATCTCTCTCTCTCCATCTCCCTGCCAGCCCCCAGCTCTCTCTCTGCTCCTCAGATAAATTAGCAAACAGAAAATATTTATTTCTTAAAATATTGAAATTTCTTTGGATTTAGAATTTCACTGACTAGCAATTAGGGGATTTTTTTTCCCTTCAACCTGTCTCATCACATTGTAGGTTTATTTTTAAAGTTCTTAAGAAACAAAGGGGAAATATTTCTAACACATTTCATGAATGAAGAGGGGCAGAATAAAAAACAATTCTGTGCCTTAAGAATATTTCCCTTCAATGTCAGTCTAAAAAATACGTTTTTCTTCTGTATCTATTTAGCAAACATGTGCCTCATATGCCTCTGATTGCCATCTCAGTTTTTTCTTGAAATTTAACAAATTTACAAAGTATTGGTAGATAGAGCTCTAAAGGATCGCATTTCATCAGAGTCAGTCTCCTCACCAGGTCAGATGCTTTTGTTTTTGGTCTATGTGTTGAATCTATTCCCTCCCTGTCAAGGTCACTGCCATTTCTCCAGTTCAGATCTTCATCACTTCTCTTCTAGATAAAGAAATGTCTTGACTGATATCCGTGATGCCAGTTTTTCTTGTGTTGTAGTTTGTATTTTTGCTCCTCTGTTTATTACCAATGGGATCTTAGACTAGTTAATTGCTGTTTCATGAAAAAGGATCTTTTGGCAGCTCATGACAAGAGCCTCAGGTGATTACTGACGTCAAAAATAAGAGGGTCGCATAGAATGGCAGATGTCTTAAACAGCACTCTGGCCTCAGAATCAGCCCTTAAGGCATGCGGATCCGGCTGAAAAGCCCATGAGACTATTTCAGGCATGGAAAGCCAAGACACTCTGGGGAAAAAAAAAAAAAGAAAACTAAATGAAAGATCTCTGAGAGTGAGATCCCAGTGGAAAGAATGGGTCATCAAAGAAGGAGGTACCTTTCTCTGAAGGGAGGAGAGAACTTCCACTTTGACCATGGCCTTGTCCAAATATTATCAGAGTCAGTGAACTCAGGGGGCTTCCATAGCCTTGGCAGCTCATGACAAGAGCCTAGGGTGATTACTGAGGCCATAAACAAGAGTGCCAATTTGTTAAGTCAACAACAGGAGTCACTGTGCACTTACTCCTCATGTAGGATCTTTGTCCTTAGTGTGCTGTACATTGAGATTTAATTCTATAACTAGTACTCAAACAGTATTTTTCACTTTATATTTCTGTGTGGCAGCAAACTGTTGAAATCTTTACTTAATGTATGCTAAACTGATCTTCTGTATATAAAGAGAATTGAAAACGAATCTTGATGTGAATGGAAGGGGAGAGGGAGTGGGAAAGGGGAGGGTTGCGGGTGAGAGGGACGTTATGGGGGGGAAGCCATTGTAATCCATATTCTGCACTTTGGAAATTTATATTCATTAAATAAAAGTTTGAAAGCAAAAAAAAAAAAAAAAAAAAAAAAAGAGGTCGGCTGGCGCCATGGCTCACTAGGCTAATCCTCCGCCTTGGGGCGCCAGCACACCGGGTTCTAGTCCCGGTCGGGGTGCCGGATTCTGTCCCGGTTGCCCCTCTTCCAGGCCAGCTCTCTGCTGTGGCCAGGGAGTGCAGTGGAGGATGGCCCATGTCCTTGGGCCCGCACCCCATGGGAGACCAGGAGAAGAACCTGGCTCCTGCCATAGGATCAGCGCGGTGCGCCGGCCCAGCGCACCGGCCACAGCGGCCATTGGAGGGTGAACCAATGGCAAAGGAAGACCTTTCTCTCTGTCTTTCTCTCTCACTGTCCACTCTGCCTGTCAAAAAAATAAATAAATAAGAGGGTCAATTGTTAAATCAACAATGAGAGTCACTGTGCACCTACTCCCCATGTCGGATCTCTGTCCTTAATGTGTTGTACTATGTGAATTAACGGTAAAACTACTACTCAAACAGTACTCTATACTTTGTGTATCTGTGTGGGTGCAAACTGTTGAAATCTTTACTTAGCATATACTAAATTTATCTTCTGTATATAAAGATAATTGAAAATTAATCTTGTGGCTGGCTCTGTGACGCAGTGGGTTAATGCCCTGGCCTGAAGCTCCAGCATTCCATATAGACACTGGTTCTAGTCCTGGCTGCTCCTCTTCCGTTCCAGCTTTCTGCTATGGCCTGGGAAAGCAGTAGAAGATGGCCCAAGTCTTTGGGCCCCTAAACCCATGTGGGAGACCCAGAAGAAGCTTCTGGCTCCTTGCTTCGGATTGGTGCAGCTCCGGCCATTGCAGCCATCTGGGGAGTGAACCAGTGGATGGAAGACCTCTCTCTCTCTCTCTCTCTCTCTCTCTCTGCCTGTCCTCTCTCTGTGTAACTCCGACTTTCAAATAAATAAATAAATCTTTAAAAAAAGAAAATTGATCTTGATGAAGAATGGGATTAGAGAGGGAGTGGGAAATGGGATGGTTGCAGGTGGGAGGGAGGTTATGGGGGGAAAAGTCACTATAATCCAAAAGTTGTACTTTGAAAATTTATATTTATTAAATAAAAGTTTAAACAAATGTATATATGAAATGCATGAAACTTGTTCTCTTTATATAAATGAAGAAGTTCAGAAAAGAAAAAAAAGAAAAAGGATCTTTGCCCAAATAAGTTGGAAAATGCTATAGACTGCTGGAGACATATCCATTACTACATGAAAGCTTGTAAAGTCCTCAGAGCAATAAAGACAATAAGGTGGCTGTCTTTTCTACATCACCCAGGATCACAATCTTTTCGATCTGAACCACCTACTGTCTTAGAAAGAATTAGGATATTTATAGCAGGAATTTGAAGAGAGTCAATTTTCAGTGTTGAACAGTGAAGATCAGGACTAGAAAAGATTTTAAATCTCAGCTTTAATGAGAAAGAAGAGATTTTTAAACTTCTAAATGCCTTTTACATATTAAGATACAAGCTTGCAAAAATAAATCACTAAACTTAAAAATCATAGATCATTAAGGAAAATCAGAATGCTCTGGTATATGGAGTGTGCATACCGGACATAGGAAGAAGACGGCTTTCATGAGTTGGAAGAATTGGCATTTGGAGAGTATAATAAATATACTATGAAGAGGCAGCCTGGATCCTTCAGGCACCCACTGAACTCACCTCTATTCACTGTGATCCCAGAGGCATAGGGAGATGGCACAAAATCCCCTATAGGCCATCTACTCCCTTCCCAGGTTCAACTCTGCAAGAAGACTGGCTTGCAGATTATCTCCTCTGCCCATATGGGATAGTCACAGTGGAACAGCGAAGATTATACACAACTTATGCAGAGAAACAGCAGAGAATTTTGCCGATGGCATCTCCCTTGACAGCTGTGTGGTGTGTGGAAGGGATTCAAAATGTGTCTCATGCTCTCACTGGGGCAATAGAAATTACAGCTGAGAAGAAAAGAAAATGGGTCTGCTATGAGTCATCATTGTAAATGACAAGATGCTCACGTATGAGACACCTAAAGTGGGCAGTCTAAGCAAGCAGCAGCAATTGCCACTGAAAAACCATATTTGGAGTGTCGGCAGAAAGTAGCTTAGCCTCCAGATGTGAGGGTGAGTGCATTAATTAATCTACTGGAGCTGCTGTGACAAAGTATGACAGACAGGGCGGCTTAACCAGCAGGAGCACACTGCTTCACATTTCTGGAGGATTCAAGTCCAAGATCAAGACGTCAGGAGGTGGTTCCCTTCTTAAGCCTTAGTCTATGACATTGTGCTTCTGGTAGTTTCTGGCAATGTTTAGTCTTTCTTGGCTTGTTCAAGGCTCACCCTGGCTTTGCATTCAGCTTCATGTAGTATCATCTTTGTGTGCACATCTGGCTCCAAATTTCTGCTTTTTAAAGAAGATTTATTTATTTGAAAGAGTTACAGAGCTAGAGGGAAAGACACACAGAGATCTTCCATCTGCTGGTTCAATTCCCCAAATGGCCACAATGCCCAGGACTGGGCCAAGCCAAAGCCCAGAGCCAGGGGCTTCATCTGGGTCTCACATACAGGTGGCAGGGGCCCAAGTATGTGGGCCAGCTGCTTTTTCTAGGCTGTTAGCAGGGAACTGGATTGGAAGTGGAGCAGCTAGGACATCATTCAGCGCCCATCTGGCATGCCAGCATAGCAAGCAGCAGCTTTACCAGCTATGCTACAACGCCGGCCCCTCCTCTTTCTTATATGGACACCCAGTCATTTTGGATTCACACTCATCCTAATGACCTCACCTTAATTAATTGAAACATCAATGACTCTGTTTCAAAATCCAATCACATACCGAGGTACTGGGAGTTAGAATTTCCTTATGTGATTTGAGGGAATACAATTAAACCGATAGCAATGAGGATAGATGCTGCAGGACTTTGATTTTGCTGAGATAATAGGCAGTGAGTTACACCTGTTACAGTCATTTGAACAGCAGATGCAGTAAGAAAACAGGGCATTGCCCAGAGTGAAGAGAAACAAGCAGCATCCCAATCAGAGCTCAATGGTAGCAAGCCTCAGAAGGTATTTGCCTCGATTCCAAATACCATTTTGGAAGGAAAATGGTGGGAACCATCTGGAGCAGTCAAATTGGGTGAGCATTTACCTAAATGAGGAGATTTTAAACTGGAAAAGATCAGATATTTGTCACTGGAAACTTCCTATTATTATTTCTCCAGTGTTCATTAGGAATAGAGATCATTAAGAAACAGAGTGATACAGAAATGTTCTAAAAACTTTCATAAATGAGTGTAGTCATGCATTGTTTACACTATTATATAGAAGAAACTCTTTCCTCCTTCAATATAGAGTCTCCTAAATTTGTTTATTTAAAAATTTTTCAAAGCTCAATACATGGTATCTTTTGCTAGAATTAATATTACATAGAATATTCTCTGGAGCAAAAAAAAAAAAAAGGATCTTACGCTCTTACTAGCATTGTCTCTATCCAGAAATCTCTCTTTTTTATGAAGTTTGATATTTATTTGTCTGAAGATCATAGATTCCTGTTCTTGAATGCTCAAGGTGTGTGTGTCTTTGATGTACATGCGCACATATGTGTTTCTGCTCTGGTTGCTTCCTGGTTCTGAACAATTGAAAAAGGCTAGAAGGCATGAAATGCTAACAGCAGTGAGCACAGTTCAGTTCTCAGATATTGGTGCCTAAGTACCAGGCTACACTAAAAGTCACCAGGGATCTGTCCAGGAACGATGAATTCCATAGCTAAAAACATACAAAATGAATTATTCCAAAAGAAAAGGAAGCCTTCAAAGACTGTCGGAGACATGCAAAAGGACAAGAAAGCCAGCTTGAAGAGGGAATACCATATTCAAAATCTGGTACAATCTGAGCATCAATAAAAAATAAACATTATATTATTACAATATCATATGTTATTATATTGATATCAATATCAAAGTTATTGTATTATTGAATGTGAATTATGTCATTAAATAAACATATAAAATAATAGAAATTGATTACCATCCATTGACTAAGGTGAAAATCCAGGAATTCACCTTTGTCACCCAAGTTTTCTGTAAAAGTAAGTGAATGAATAATTGTCTCAGGTTGGAGAGTGGTGGTGGGAAATGACAGGGTCTGGAGACAGGTGTCAGACCTCAGGGTCCGGAGAGCTTCCTCACAGTCTTTGCAGTATACTGCCCACTGTTCCCTCTGTTTGAAGCCAGTAGCCACCTCCTTCCCCTTCCAGCCAGTAGCCACTTTGCCTCTGCCAAGTCCAACTTCATACACCACCTGCTTGGGGAATGTTTCTTGAATATTTGGAAGTACTTTAGTGAAATAATTGTTGAGCATTTATTGTCTATTCTGTTTTCTCACAATCCTTGTCTTTTTTTTTTTTTTTTTTTTCAGGCAGAGTGGACAGTGAGAGAGAGAGACAGAGAGAAAGGTCTTCCTTTTGCCGTTGGTTGACCCTCCAATGGCCACCGCGGCTGCCGGCACGCTGGGGCCGGCGCACCGCTCTGATCCGATGGCAGGAGCCAGGTACTTATCCTGGTCTCCCATGGGGTGCAGGGCCCAAGCACTTGGGCCATCCTCCACTGCACTCCTGGGCCACAGCAGAGAGCTGGCCTGGAAGAGGGGCAACCAGGACAGAATCCGGTGCCCCGACCGGGACTAGAACCCCGTGCGCTGGCGCCGCAAGGTGGAGGATTAGCTTAGTGAGCCGCGGCGCCGGCCACAGAATCTTTCTATACTCCTTTGAGCTCTCTTTGCTATTAGGTTTGTGTTGTCTTCTACATTTTCTAACTCCATTCTCCCCGCCCCCAACTACTACTGGTTGCCACTTAGGTTTTAACTCAGTTTTTGATGCTTTGCTGTGAAAGATCCTGCAACATTAATTGCATTGTATTAAATTGTATCCCATCTACCGGTTGTGAGCTAGTGAAAATGAAAGTAATAGGGGTCAATTCAGTAAAAAAAAATTAGTTTATCCTGATGCCAGCTGTGAAAAATGCAGAAGGCTGGCTAGGCGCCAATCACAGAGACTCTGTAAGGTGCATCCCTCCACCTGCCCACAAAGAAAACAGCAGACGGTTGCAGCTCTCCCTCTATCTCATGATACAGAGTTGTGTTTTGCTTTGCTCCCTCACTGGACAAGTCTGAATTGGATTCCTTAGCCACAGATTTTTCTGGCAGCCATTTGGGCCAAATGAGGGGATCAGAAATGAACCTCATACTGGATTCTCAGCCTCTCTACTCTTCTCCTGGGATCCTGATAAATTTATACAAGATGCCCAAGACAACCCCACCACTAATTTTCATTTCTGAATATTAAATATACAAATGGGAGTCAGAGGGGCCGGCGCTGTGGCTCACTTGGTTAATCCTCTCTGCGGTGCCGGCATCCCATATGGGCACTGGGTTCTAGTCCTGGTTGCTCCTCTTCCAGTCCAGCTCTCTGCTGTGGCCCAGGAGGGCAATGGAGGATGGCCCAAGTGATTGGGCGCCTGCACCCGCATGGGAGACCAGGAAGGGGCACCAGGCTCCTGGCTTCAGATCAACATAGCACCGGCCATGGAGGCCATTTGTGGGGTGAACCAATGGAAGGAAAACCTTTCTCTCTGTCTCTCTCACTGTCTAAGACTCTACCTGTCAAATTAAAAAAAAATGGGAGTCAGATTAAGAAGAGGCAGACAGCCTTGAGGAAGGTAGGGAATTCCCCAATGTGGGTTAGATATGGGGGAGAGGGTGGGGGCAGAGCAGGCAAAATGATAGAGTGCATTATAAAAAATAATGTAAAAGATTAATTTAGGGTTTGGTGCTGTGGTGTATAGTAGGCTAAACCTCGCCTGAGGCACCAGCATCCCAGATGGGTGCCAATTTGAGTCCTGGCTTCTACACTTATGATCCAGTTCTCTACTATGGCCTGGGAAAGAAGTGGTTGATGGTCCAAGTGCTTGGGCCCCTGCACCCGCATGAAAGACCTGGAAAAAGCTCCTGGCTTCTGGTTTTGGGTCAGCCCAGCTCCAGCCGTTGTGGCCATTTGGGGAGTGAACCAGCGGATGGAAGATCTTTCTCTCTCTTTCTCTCTCTCTGTAACTCTCTCAAATAAATAAATAATTCTTTAAAAAATTAATTTAAAAATTGTATGATATCAATATCCTAGCTGTGATGTTGTGCTATAGTTTTGCAAATATTACCATTGGGTGAATCTTGATAAAAGTCATTCAAGATCTCTATAATTTATTACAATGCATGTGAATCTATAATATTCGCAATAAAAAAACTTCGATTTAAACAACAAAAATAGCCATTCTAGAGTTTTATTTTGCTGGATATACTGTCAGTGAGTTGAGTCTGATCATATTGTAATACAACTGATTGGCAAACTGGGGTTAAACCCCAGGAATGTGTAATTCCAGAAGGTATACACAGTCCCAGGGAGGAAGGGTGGAATCTCAGGTGCTCTGGTAAAACTGCCATCCTGGCGTCTTTCTTTGTATTTCTGGAGGTTTCTTCAGACCTGTTTGCTACTACTTCTGTATTAATAGGGACTATAGGGACTACTCTATATTGTCTACATAATTATAACTAATATTAATAAGATGATTTCTGGTTTATACAATAAGAGTTTCACTTCAGCATGGCTTCATGATAATGTCATAGATAAGAGTCTCACAAAGAAAATATATAACATACATTTTATAGATGAAAACCGGAGTCACAGAGGTGAAGACATTTCCATCATAAAAGGAAGAGAAAAAATACGGAGTTTTTAACATAAAAACCTGAATGGGCTGGAAAGCGTTACATAATCCTAATGATCCCCCAAAGTCTCCATCTCCATCAACATATGAATTCGGGATTAACTTTCCAACACATGAATTTTGGGGGGACAGATTCAAACCATAGCCAACATAAATAATAAGGTAGAGCTAATTGATGGGTTAATTCTGTACCTTATTAATTTTGAACAAATCTTGGAATATTTAAGGAAATCAACCGTACATTAGGACCCCCAAATCTTTAATCCATTCCAAATTAAAAATAAGTATGAATCACTAATGCAAACTTTCTAACCACCATGCAGTAACACAGACAACAAAAAGGTCCTTTTACCTAGAATTTTAAAAATATTTCCTTAAAGTCTAAGTTGAAATTAAAAATGAAATTGAGGAAATTAAAGGAAATGGGGAAATTGGAAATTTCTAGGGGGAAATTAAAACTGAAATTGGAGCACATACAGAAAATATGTGTAAAACACTTTAGGATCTATGCAGTGTATAAGACATGGTTTAGAGGAAAATTTATAATCTTAAAATATATCAAGAAAAAAATGGGGGCATGACTAGAAATCCCACTCAGAAATTTAGAAAACAGAAAATGAAGTGAACCGAAGGAAAGCAGAGGAAATTTGGGGATTAAATACTGGTCCCTTGCACTTTACTTGTAAGTGTCCTTTATCCTTGACTTTGGACTGAGCCGTGCGGATTTCCTGGGCAAATGGGACTGAGGAGATTGATCCAAGAAGAAGCTCACTGTGTGCAAATGTAGTTGGGCAACCTCTCTTATGCTGTGACTTTATCGTGAGAATAACACACCGAAACCAGTCTGTAAGTTCTAGGAAGAGGATGAGCAACACCCAACAGGGAGCCGCAGGAGGCGACTCAAGCATGAGAATGCTGTTCCAGCCACCGAAGTCTGGAGTGAAGCTCCCCCAGCCAATGGCAAAGTTTGAGAAAGACAGTGCCATGGAAGCTTTGTGGTTATTTGTTTAGTGGTAAGATAGCATCAGTGAATGAACTAGGAAACAGAATGCTGGTAAATTTAATTTATAAGCGTTTATTTTTAAAATTTATTTTGGCTTTGTATACAAGCAGTTATTTTTAAGAAACTGTTGGCCGGTGCCGCCATAGCTCACTAGGCTAATCCTCCGCCTGCGGCACCCGCACACCCGGTGGGGGCGCCAGATTCTGTCCCAGTTGCCCCTCTTCCAGGCCAGCTCTCTGCTGTGGCCAGGGAGTGCACTGGAGGATGGCCCAGGTCCTTGGGTCCTGCACTCACATGGGAGACCAAGAGAAGCACCTGGCTCCTGGCTTTGGATCAGCATGGTGCGCCTGCTGTAGCGCGCCGTCTGCAGCGGCCATTGAGGGGTGAACCAATGGCAAAGGAAGACGTTTCTCTCTCTCTCTCTCTCTCTCTCACTGTCCACTCTGCCTTTCAAAAAAAAAAAAAAAAAAAAACGAAAAAAACAACAACTGTTAAAACTGTTAACTTCTTTGAGAGAAGGATGGAGAGAACTCAACAGCAAATGTGAGACAAGTTAAAGGCAGAATATTCAAAGCAACAGTGGAAATGTGAGTCTGTAAATTAAGTTTCCTATTAAATCTGAGTAAATTTGAAAATGTGGATCGAATGTTTTATTTTCTAGGAAGGCAAAACTTATCTCAGATAAAATAGAAAGTGTAAACTGACTGACTGTATGCAAGCAAAAGAGTAATTCAACTCCCATAAAACACTATTCACAGGTTTATAAAGGAATTCTGCTAAACCTCAACAAGTAGACTAATTAATACTATTTAAGCTTCTCCATAGAAAAACAATCCCGACATATTTTTGTAATACCACAATCATGAAATGTGATCCTTGTTAAACATAAGAGTAGGAATAAGAGAGGGAAGAGATATATAATTTGGGACATGCTCAAGCTGACTTGCCCCAAATGGTAGAGTTAGAAACATACCAGGGGACTCCAATTTAATCCCATCAAGGTGGCATGTACCAATGCCATCTCACTAGTCCAAGTGATCAATTTCAGTTCACAATTGATCATAATGAAAGGACTAAGAGTCAAAGGGAGCACATAAGCAAGTCTAGTACCTGCTAACACTAACCAATAGAATAAATAAAGGGGAGAGTGATCCAACATGGGAAGTGAGATACTCAGCAGACTCATAGAATGGCAGATGTCCTAAATAGCACTCTGGCCTCAGAATCAGCCCTAAAGGCATTCAGATCTGGCTGAAAAGCCCATGAGAGTATTTCAGGCATGGAAAGCCAAGACACTCTGGCAAAAGATCTCTGTGAGTGAGATCTCAGTGGAAAGAACAGGTCTTCAAAGAAGGAGGTACCTTTCTCTGAAGGGAGGAGAGAACCTCCACTTTGACTATGACCTTGTCTAAACAAGATAAGAATCGGAGAACTCAGAGGGCTTCCACAGCCTTGGAAACTGATGACTGGAGCATAGGGAGATTACTGATGCCATAGACAGGAGTGTCAATTTGTAAAGTCAACAACAGGAGTCACTGTGCACTTACTCCTCATGTAGGATCTCTGTCCTTAATGTGCTGTGCATTGAGATTTAATGCTATAACGAGTACTCAAACAATATATTTCACTTTGTGTTTCTATGGGGGTGCAAACTGTTGAAATCTTTACTTAATGCATACTAAACTGATCCTCTGTAAAAAAAAAAAAAAAAAAAGAAATTATCAATTCCCAACTTGACTCTCACTGGGATTAAACATGACAATAGGTCTGCTCTGATTTCATCATCATTTTAAAAAAATCATCTATTATTTTTCACTTTATGTTTCTGTGTGGGAGCAAACTGTTGAAATCCTTACTTAATGTATACTAAGCTGATCTTCTGTATATTAAGATAATCGAAAATGAATCTTGATGTGAATGGAAGGGGAGAGGGAGTGGGAAAGGGGAGGGTTGTGGGTGGGAGGGACGGTATGGGGGGGAAGCCATAGTAATCCATTATTCGTACTTTGGAAACGTATATTCATTAAATAAAAGTTAAAAAAAAATACCACAATCATATAAATATAAATACTGCACAAATGGAACAATTAAAGAGCAATTGCACTTATGTAGTTCAATGCACAAATCCTAATAAAGCATTAGCAAATGAAATTCACCAACAGTTAAAATACTATAAAATGCAACTGTATTCAATCCCACAAATGAAAACATAGTTTAATAATACCGTATCTACTAGTATACTTCGTCAGGTTGTCATATTCAGGGGAAAAATATTAGGTTTTTTTAATTAGCCTAGTAAAATATCAATTAAAAATATGAAGCTAAAGAGCTGGTAAAGTCACCCAAACACAAAACAAAATAAAAGTAGATGAAGAAAATTCTAATAAAGAACTTTGGGGGTGGATTAATCCCTCCTACAAATGAAAACATCATTAAAACCCTGTGGTATTTATAAATAAATAGGAAAAAAGTGCATAGAAATCCAGAAATAGTTCAAGTACAAGCACAGGGGCATTATATAATAAAGACTCTGTTACATCTATGAGATATAACTAAATTCTTCCTTAAAGTTGGAGCCCTATGTCACATCATATACTACAGTAAATTTAAGAAGAATCAAAGATTTAGATGTAAAATATAAAATAATAAAAATGCTAGAAGAAAACAAATTCATCCTATTAAAAATGGAGTAAAAAAACCCATGTATCTCAAAATCAAGAAACCATAAAAGAAAATACTGGTGAATACGATTGCATAAGAAAAACATAAACATAAGAAGGTATTCACTACTAGAACAAAAAAGACAACAAAGTGAGGCATATTTTTATCTGATTGCACAAAGAGCTAGTAACTAATTTATAATTAACTAGAAATTGAGAATAAGATCAATAACTCTATAGAAAGATGAGCAAACACTATGTACAGTTGTTTCATGGAAAATAAAACATAGATGGCTTTAAAACACAGAAGAAAATAATTGATATCCTTACAATATTAAAATATATACTAAATCAAAATAGATTATCATTTTTCTTATCCATTATTGGTGAAAATCCAAAATTTTGATAAATAGCTTGCATTTGCAGAAGTCATCAGACTGGACATGGTGAGAATGGATACTGGTCAAAAATATAGTTTCTTTCTTTTCTTGGGGGGTAACATTTGTTTATTTGAAAGGAAAAGTGACAGAGATGGAGGGAGAAACAGAAACAGAGATATCTTACATCAGCTGGTTCACTCCCCAAATACTCACAACAGCCAAAACCAGGGGAAACTCCATTCTGGCCTCCCACAGGGGTGTCAGGAACCCAAGTATGTGAGCTATCTTTCTCTGCATTCCCAGGCACATTAGCAGGGATCAGAAACAGAGAAGTTGGGACTCCATTATAGGAGGCTAGCATCTTAAGAAGTGGCTTAACCTGCTGCACCACTATGCAGGCTCGAGCATATAGTTTCTAAAGGTAATTTGACACTGTTTGTCAAAACCATAAATACATTTTCCCTTGATCTAATCATTGAATGTTTAAAATGCAAGGCATCTGAATTTGTGTGCATATGCATATTCGTTTTGCTTACATGCAAATAGAATATCAATGGTGGAAATACATAAATCTATAACAGGAGTCATCTATTCAGGATGGGAACTGGAAGGATAAAGGCAGGGAGAAACCAAGGCTTATCACTGTGTATAGCTTTTGAACATGAATGTGCTAAATGATTCATCAATTTAGAGAAAAAAAATCAGTAAAGGAGTAATAACAAGCAAAAAAAATTGATTGGGAGGGCAGTGGAATTCATCAAACTAAAAGAAGACTAATGGGTGAATACGAGAGAATCAAGGTGCAATTACTTTCGTAAGTTTGGGCATCTCATTTTGCAGTTTGTGGACCAAACTCCGATGCTCCATTGGGTAGATTTAACACACTGATATATTTTGTTGTTTCAGGTAACACATTGTTTTCTGGATCTTAAAATCTATGTGAACCTGTACTTTTCACTTTGCTTTAGTTATGAACAATCTCTAATATTTGATAACACAGAATGGAAAACGCTTGAGTCATAATCTCAGATGCAGTGTCACTTATGACTATTTATTTTGATCACTGGCTATAGGAACACATACCTTCTCTAGATCCCTGTCTAAGGGTCCTTTCCACTGTAGGAGAGTTAGTGGCTTCCTGAAGCCCAAGTCTGAAGGGATCACCCTCTGAACTCAGTGTTTCATCATTCAGAGTACCTCAGAAGACCGGGAAGGAAAATCTGTGTTGCTACCACCTATAACCTATTTGACCTGTTTGTGAAAGCTTTTCATATGAGAACCAAATGTTCTCCTTAACATTTGCTTAAAAAATTAGAAAATGCATTAGTAACAGCCTTATCTCCCAGATCTGCACGGGAAAGGACAGCATGACCTTTTAAATATTCTTTTTACTTAATTCTTAAGATCAAGATTGAGGAAAGAAATTGAGAATAAATATTGGAAAAATATGACTGTTAAACAGCCAACCAGGAAGAGTGAGCCCCACAAAAGGGAAAGTAATTGATAGATGAATAATACAATGTGTAAAGATGTATTAGTGTTTTCATTATTTTGTACTATTTCTATTCAGTAGGAACTGATTTCCATAGTAATATAGTTAGCTAAAAATCTGCCTTTGAATATAAGGTCTCCACAGGAAAAGCAAATATGAAAATGGCAATTTTTAAAACAATATTCTGTTTTTTGTTTAATAAAACTAATGTTTTCAAATCTGCTTTTATTAAAACGCAATAAATACCATCAATTTTTGACATGAAATCTCATTAGGTACTGTAAATATTTATCACTTTCTAGGGGGAAGATTATGCAGTAGATGACTTCTCATTGATTCACTCATAAAGCTGAGTTAGAAGTGAAGCTCCTTTTTATTTTCAAGAAAATAAAAGGGACTCAGAATTTGACATCCATTCCATTTGGACCTGCTAATCAGACAAAGCACAGATGGTACGCTTCTCAAGTGCATTTCTTTACCATTAGGAAAATATAAAAGTAGTATTCATATAAAAATGTTCATGTAAAACAGACTGGGAATGGACAACGCTGTTGCACATATCATTCCCCCCGCCAGTCTGGGAAGGTGTTTTCTTCCTACATGCAAAGTTTGTGCATCACATATTCCATTTAAAGGTGAACAGAGCAATATAATACACACCGGTTTATGTTTCTAGATCTTCAAACTCATTCGAGTCAAATGAGAGCTTAAACAGAGCACAGGGCACATACACCAGGTTGAGATCAACGAGCTCACGGCTCTTTGAGTACTGTCACCTCAATCACTATTCAGGTTTCTACAAACTTATAAATAATCAATTACAGATTTCATTGATCACTGATGTCAAAAAACAGATTATTGAGTCCTGAACATAGCTCAGACTCCCCCATCTAATTGATGATGCCATGATATGAAGTAAAACCTTGGGGCTGGGGAAAATAGGTGTGTCTTGTAGGGATTGGTGCTTTGGGGGTTAGGCAAAATGACAGTAGCCACAGACAGCTGGGTGCATGCTCATCTAGGCATAGATGCGATTCGATTGTGGCTATGCAGTTCAACGCAGTTTATACTGGGGTAGTCACTCCTCCTTCCTGGGTCTCAGTTTCTCAACCTTTAACTTTAGAGTATTAAATGACATTTGTGACTCAACCTTTTAGTGAGATCCAGCCTTCTGAGAGTTTAATGAAAGCCAGATACACACACACATCTATAAAGTTTCATATACAAATTAAAACAGGCCCCAGACCTTCAAGAGTGCTCTAACTAAAGTTCCATGGAACCTTGCTTAAAGGCCGCTGAAATAAATGATCTCTAGCCATGCATCAGTCTTAGTTCTGTGTATGATTTGGCTACATTCCCAATCTCTTAATAGAAATATATGAATCACTGCTTACCTGCAAGGATTCTCATTCACAAAATCTAAAACTGATCTCACCCTTAGAATACTTTTCCATGGAATTCTATCTCTGAGTGCTAATCAAAAATCTGTACTTTCAAAACCATTCTTGGAGCCAAAAGAGAACCTATCTTTATTCATTTGTTCTCTATCTCTGTCTGAGTTAATTATGTTGGGGGAAGGGAAGAAAGATTTCATAATCTTTACTGAGTCCATACAAAACTTTAGCCTGGCATGTAAACTTTCAGAAATTTACTTTTTTTCCAAAAAAGATATATTTTATTATCTGAAAGGTAGAGGGACAGAAAGGGAGGGACAGACATAGAAACAAAGAGATCGCCCATCTGCCGGTTCATTCTCCAGATGGCCACAATTGCCAGGGTTGGGGTCAGACTGAAGCCAGGAACCTGGAGGAGTTGTATCTGCGCCTCCCACATGGGTGCAAGTACTTGGGGCATCTTTCGCTGCTTTCCCAGACACATTAGCAGGGAGCTGGATTAGAAGTGGAGCAGCCAAGACTAGAACGAATGTTCCATTAAGGGATGCTGGGGTCGCAAGTGACTGCTTAACCCACTGTGCCACTATATCGGCCCCTGGAAATTTATCTTTTTATGTTATATAAATATAATATTTTGATATTTCTTTATTTTCTCTTGAAAGCATTTTTTATTTAATAACAAAAGATCAAACCTCAAAAAAAGAACACAGAAGCTAGCTTTAGAATACTATTCATTATTTTCGCTATTTAAAAGTTTAGTTTTTTTTTTTTTTTTTTTGCCGGTGCCGCGGCTCACTAGGCTGATCCTCCACCTGCGGCGCCGGCACCCCGGGTTCTAGTCCTGGTTGGGGTGCCGGATTCTGTCCTGGTTGCTCCTCTTCCAGGCCAGCTCTCTGCTGTGGCCCGGGAGTGCAGTGGAGGATGGCCCAGGTCCTTGGGTCCTGCACCCACATGGGAGACCAGGAGGAAGCACCTGGCTCCTGGCTTCGGATTGGACCAGCATGCCGGCTGCAATGCGCTGGCCGTAGCGGCCACTTGAAGGGTGAACCAACGGAAAAAGAAAGACCTTTCTCTCTGTCTCTCTCTCTCTCTCACTGTCTAACTCTGCCTGTTTAGTTTTTCTAAGTGTTATCATTTGGCAGAGAAAAGTTAACATACGAGAGTTCTCAAAATAACTCTTATTTTGTTATCTCCTTTTAAACTTAGAAAGTTGTTGTAAATGCAACTTGCAGACGCAACTACTTGTGTACAATTAAACATTCATCCTTTAATGGGAGTGAATTTTCAATTAATAGCTAGTGTGGTTCTAAAAGAAAGTTGATTTTATGAGAGCAATTATTTAATTATTCTTGAATTTAAAAAAGTAACAAGATGCCTAAATATCATTCGGTGAAGGAAGCACAAAGACAATAGTGAGACTGAGAAAACTACCTGGAGCACATCCATAACCCATCTTCTCCCTTCTGACCAGATCTCGGGGGAGCAAATCAAAACAGCAGATGACTCACAAAAGCTGCTGAGTGTGCACAAAACATTCTTGGAATCTCCCCAAATCCAAACATCAATACTACGAGGAGCTCTGTTCCCAGGAGCTTTTCCTACTCAATCCTTATGTCACTGCTAGAGATATCTGTGAAACAGCATTATAAGCGGACGCCGCGGCTCACTAGGCTAATCCTCCACCTGCGGCGCTGGCACCCCGGGTTCTAGTCCTGGTTGGGGTGCCGGATTCTGTTCCGGTTGCTCCTCTTCCAGTCCAGCTCTCTGCTGTGGCCCGGGAAGGCAGTGGAGGATGGCCCAAGTGCTTGGGCCCTGCACCCGCATGGGAGACCAGGGGGAAGCACCTGGCTCCTGGCTTCGGATCTGCGCAGTGCGCCAGCCATAGTGGCCATTTGGGGGGTGAACCAACGGAAGGAAGACCTTTCTCTGTCTCTTTCTCTTTCTCTAACTCTGCCTGTCCTAAAAAAAAGAAACAGCATTATGAAGAGGGCTGCTCTCAAAAGATTCTTCTCAAAATGACAAAGATGTGCAATATGTCAGGACAGTTATATTTGTCATGGGGTAGACACCCAAAATTCTTGAGAAAAAAAAATCTGTTTAAAATTTTAATAATGAGGAAAAAAAGAATAAAAGAAGAAATTACTAGGAAAAAAAATAAACAATCCCAATGTGAAAACTATGATTCTCCAGTTTTTAAAACACACCTCATGTCGAGGAGAATGTTTGTAATAATCTCACTTCGTGGATGAAATTTACATTAGGGACAATGAGACAACTCTTCCCAGAAAGACAAAAGGGGGTTTTCTACAAAGACATCAGAGTCAGTTTGGTAACATACTTTTATCAAATGTACAATCAAAAACACTGGAGCATAACATTGGCTCTTTTAATGAAAGTAATTTTGAACCTAACTGTATACACCCTGTGAAAGTGGCATTTAATTTGAAAGATCTAACAAAGACTTTTTTTGTGTATTATAAGGCCATTTTATCTGGACAAGTTTAACTGTGCACTTATAAACAAGACTTTTAGTATACAAATATCTCAAAAAATGTACTATGCATAGACTCTTTGAAAGGTATTAGGAAAATACCTCAATAAACAAACACATGCAAGCATACATGCAAAAAATAATGAATCAATAAGCAAGAAAAAAAAAGCAGACTCTAATAAGAATAACCACCTGGTCCTAAAATCCCTGATGATCCCAAAATGTAATTTGGTAGATGTTGGGGGGCGAGAAAGATGTATTCGAGACAAGGCCACCTTAAAAAATGGGAAAACATAGTAAAAACTAATATACCTGAAAGAAAAGATATACTACATAAAGACCTATCCTAAAGATCCAGCATGTAAATAATAGGAATCTCAAAATGAGAGAATTGAGAAGATACAAGGAAAGACATTGTTGAAGGAATAGTAGAGAACTCTCCAATGCTAAAGAATGACATGAGAATTATAGCAAAAAGGTTCCATTAAAATGATAAAGCAGGGGCTGGTGCTATGGCATAGCAGGTAAAGCTGCTGCCTGCAGTGCCGGCATCCCATAGGGCACTGGTTCCAGTCCCTGCTGCTCCGCTCCCGATCCAGCTCTCTGTGGCCTGGGAAAGCAGTTGAAGATGGCCCAAGTCCTTGAGCCCCTGCATCCAAGTTTGAAACCCAGAAGAGGCTCCTGGATCCAGCTTTGGATCAGCCCAGCTCCGGCCGTTGTGGCTGTTTGGGGAGTGAACCAGCGGATGGAAGACCTCTCCCTCTCTCTCTCTCTCTCTGCTTCTGTGCCTCTGTAACTATGCCTTTGAAATAAATAACTGCATTTAAAAAAATAACAAAGCAAACCAACAAAGAGGAAAACATAGGTCCAAAATAGCAGGTCATAGTGAATAGACTAAAACTAATAATAATGATGACAATAATGAAATTGTTATTAATATCTATTAAGCTATCTAGTATCTCAAAATGTATATTCCTTTTATTATACTGCCCCAAATTCTAAGTATGCATTTCAAGTAATTAGGGAAATATTGCAATGTGAAATTTTTATCTTTCTATTTATCTTAAATTGGTGGATTATTGGTCTGTCATGTAATCCAGCAGTCCCACAAGGGAAGTGAAATCCATCTGTTGAAGAGATATCCGCATTCCCATGTTTATTGCAGCACTATTCACAATAGCTAAGAAGAAACAACCTGTGTATGCCTGCACTGATGATTGGATAAAGAAAATGTGGTACCTATACACAATGGAATATTACTCAGCCATAATAATGGATGAAATCTTGTTATTTGCAGCAACATAATGGACATCAGAGGTCATTATGTTAAGTGAAATAAGCAAAGAACAGAAAGACAAATATCCCATGATCTCACTCATATGTGGAGCCTAAAAAATAAGTCAGGGGTCAATGTTGCAGCACAATGGGTTAAAACTCTGGCCTGCAGTGCCAGCATCCCATATGCGTGCCGGTTCGAGTCCCGGCTGCTCCTCTTCCCATCCAGCTCTCTGCTATGGCCTGGGAAAGCTGTGGAAGATGGCCTGAGTCCTTGGGCCCCTGCACCCACGTGGGAGACCTGGAGAAAGCTCCTGGCTTCTGGCTTCAGATCAGCTCAGCTCAGGCTGTTGTGGCCATTTGGGGAGTGAACCAGCAGATGGAGGACTTTCTCTATCTCTGTAATTCTGTCTTTAAAATAAATAAAAATAAATCTTTTAAAAAATTTAAAAAAAAATAAAGTCATCCCATAGCAGTTAAAAATATAATGGTTACTAGGGTTGTGAGGAGGCAGAGGTTGGGAAAGGTTGATGGATGGGTGCTAGATTATCATTAGATAGGAGAAATAAGTTAGTAAGTAGGGTGACTACAGATAATGTATTGTATATTTCTATATTTAAAAAACATACCTAGAAGATAAGATTTTCAGCAACATATTAACTGCTTGAAAGAATAAATATATTTACCCTGATTGGGCATTACACAATATATATGTGTAATGAAACATGACTTAGTACCCTAGAAATATGTAAATTTTTATGTCCATTACATTTTTCTAAAGTTAAAAAGAATTCCCAATACCCCTCCAAATTAATCAGGAATACAGATTATAAATGGTTTGTGAAAGTTATCACATTATTTCTAGAAAAAAATAGAACTGGAGTTATATGAAATGGCATCTGGATATTAGGAAATAAATCAGAAGATTGCTGTCTTTTTCCCAGAAATTTTTCTGTACCGAATGATTTGTTATTAATGTATATTTTAATTTGATGAAAACATAAAGGAAATAGAAGAAAAATGGAATGGAATTGGGATTTTTTTGCTTCCAAGTCTTGAAACGAAGGGGAAAGTGGATAAAAGATAAGCTTAATCGACTCAATGGAAGAAAGAAAGAAAAAGAACAGTGTGATGAGCGGAAAATGACAGGATTTACAGCAACAGCACAATAAATGTGGGTGAGATAAATTTCTCTGTTAAGATACAGACTCTCTTTTTGGTTGAAAAGAACAGCTCAGTTATTATTTGCAAATAACATACAGAACCATGTACCTGCTGTGTTTTGGGGCATCAGCTTCCTCTGCTATCTTTCTTCTTGGAAAATTCTTCTCATTCTAAGTCTTTTCTGTATGGTAAAAGTACTGTTTTATATCCTCAGGATTGATGGGAATAGATTAAATATCGTATAATAAATATTCATAGTATTCAATTATTAATTTTAACCCTTTATGAGGAAATTAACACTAGATATATTTTTAGAAATTATACTTCATTTTTATAATAGTCTTAGAAAAAAATGAACATAAAGGAGAGAGTTCTCCTATACTCCCTGTCGCTGGGAGCTACCACATCTTGAATTAGTGTGGCACAGTTATTACAATTGATGGACCAATACTGACACACTATTGTTAACTAAATGTTCCCAATATACATTAGAATGAACACTCTGTGCTGTACAGTTTTCGTGGTTTTGATGAATGCATGGTACTGTGCATCCACTATTAGAGGGTCATGCACAATAATTTTCCAAGAGTGAAAATCTCCTGTGTTACACCCACTCATCTCTTGTTCCAGCTCAAACTCTGGCCACCACTAACCTTTTTTTTTAATATTTATTTATTTTTACTTGAGAGGCAGTGTTACAGACTGAGAGAGAGAGAGACGAGAGAAAGGTCTTCCATCCTCTGGTTCACTCTCCAAAAGGCTGCAATGGCCAGAGCTGGGCCGATCCAAAGCCAGGAGCCAGGAGCTTCTTCCCAGTCTCCCACATGGGTGCAGGGGCCCAAAGACTTACTCCATCTTCCACTGCTTTCGCAGGCCACAGTAGAGAGCTGGATGGGAAGTGGAGCAGCCGGGACTTGAACTGGTGCTCATATGGGATGTTGGCACTGCAGGTGGCAGCTTTACTGCTACACCACAGTGTCATCCCCGCAATACTGACCTTTATACTTTCTGGATACCCTTGCTTTTCCTAGAATGTCATGTAACTGGAATTCTACAGTATGTCATCTTCTCAGACTGGCCTCTTTCAGTGGGTAATATGTATTATTTAAGCTTCCTTTACCATATTTTTGTGGCTTTACTTCCCATTTGTTAATATTGCTGAGTACTGTTCCATTATATGAGTATCTGGTCACCTATTGAAGGATGCCTTGGTTGCTTCCAGTTTTTGACAATGATGATTAAAACTGATATTCATAGGCATGTTTCCTGTGAACATGAATTTTCAACTAATTTGGATAGTTAGCTAGGAGTACAATTACTGGATTGCATGTCTACGTTTAGTTTTCTAAAAAAATGCCAGGAGTGGGTGTTTAGCACAATGCTTATGACTCCAGGATCCCACACTGAGTTGCCTACATTTGGTCCCCAGCTCTGGTTCCTGGTTCAAGCGTTTCATCCATGTAGACTCTGGGAGGTGGTGTGGAGGGTTCAAGTAATTGGGATTCAGCCACCCACGTGAGAGATCCAGATTGAGCCAGTCTCAGCCCATCCATGGTTGCTGAGGGCATTTAGAGAGCAAACCAGTGGATGAGAGTTTTCTCTCTGTCTCTCCTTCTCAAAAAACATACAAAACAAAAAACGTGAAAAAGAAAAATGCAGCGTTATCTGCCAAAGTAGCTGCACGTTTCCACGTTTCCATAATTCCCTTGTTCCACATTCTCACCAGCGTTTCATATCAATGTTTCGAATTTTCAACATTGAAATCGATATACACTGTTATTTCATCGTTGTTTTAATTGACAGTTCTATAAAAACATATCGTGTTGAGCATCTTTTCATATGCCTATTTTACATCTACATATCTTAGTGAAATGTCTATTCATATATTTATCCCATGTTTTCTTATTATTGTTGAGTTTTATTAGTTCTTTGTATTTTAGATACAAGTTTGTTATCATATATCACATATGTTTTATATCATATATATTTTATATCATATATCACATGCTTATGTATGTCATATGTTTTATAAATATTTTCTCCTTGTCTGTGGGTTGCCTTTTATTCTTTTTTTTCTCTTTTCTTTTCTTAGATTTATTTATTTATTTGAAAGGCAGTCACAGAAAAGCAGAGGTAGAGAGTGAAGGAAAGTCTTCAATCCGCTGGTTCACTCCCCAAATGGCTGTAATGGCTAGACCTGGGCCAATCCGAAACCAGGAATCAGGTGCCTCTTCTGGGTTTCCCATATGGACACAGGGGCCAAAGGACTTGGGCCATCTTCTACTGCTTTCCCAAGCCATAGCAGAAAGCTGGATCAGAAGTGGAGCAGCCGGGACTCAAACAAGCACCTATATGGGATGCAGGCACTGCAGGTGGTGGCTTTACCTGCTACACCATAGCATTGGTCCCCTTGTCTTTCTTTTTTTTTTAAAGATTTATTTATTTATTTGAAAGTAAGAGTTATAGAAAGAGTGGGAGAGATAAAGAGACAGACTTTCCACCAACTGCTTCATTCCCCAAATAGCACAATGGTCAGGGTTGGGCCAAGCAGAAACCAGGAGCCAGGAAGTTCGTTCATTTCTCCCACATGGGTGCAGGGGCTCAACCACTTGGTTCATATTTGGCTGCTTTCCCAGGCCATAGCAGAGAGCTGGATCAGGAGTGGAGCAGGGGCCAGTGCAGTGGTGTAGCAGGTAAAGCCATCGCCTGCAGTTCCGGCATCCCATATGGGCGCTGGTTCAAGTCCCGGCTGCTCCAGTTCCAATCCAGCTATCTGCTATGGCCTGGGAAAGCAGTAGAAGATGGCCTAGGTCCTTGAGCTCCTGTACCTGTATGGGAAGACCTGGAGGAAGCTCCTTGCTCCTGGCTTTGGATCGGCACAGCTCCGGTTGTTGCGGCCAATTGGGGAGAGAACCAACAGATGGAAGACCTCTGTCTCTCTGCCTCTCCTTTCTCTGTGTAACTCTGACTTTCAAATAAATTAATTAATTAAAAAAAAAGTGGAGCAGCCAGGACTTGAACCAGCACCCAAATGGGATGCCAGCATTGTAGGTGGCAGCTTTACCTGCTATGCCACAACACCGGCACCATCATTTTTCATAACATTATCAATTTCAGAGAATGAGTTTTTTGAATTTTAATGAACTACAGCTCAACATACTTTTGATCTCTTTTTGAATGAACAGATTTGTGTTTTATTGATTTCCTGTGTCATCAAGCTCTTTTCAATTTTAGTGATTTCTGTTCTAATTTTTATTATTTATTTATTTTTTTTTGCTTACTTTGAGTTTAATTTGTTCTTCTTATTCTGATTTCCTAAGTGAAAACTTAGATCATTAACTTTCAGGTTTTGTTTTCCAATACCTGCTTTCATGGATATAAATGTTCCTCTAAGCACTGCTTTCACTGCATCCCACAAGTACTGATAAGCTACATGTTCATTTCCATGTAGTTCAGACGGTTTCTTAATGTATTTGAGACATTTATTTTGAAATTTTCCAACAATCTTTCTGTTATCGATTTCTGCTTCAACTCCACTATGGTCTGACAGTATGCTTTGCAATATTTCTATGCTTTTAAATTTGCTTTGCTTATGTTATTCTTGAATGTGTCTATATTGGTGAAAGTTCTATGTGACAAGGAGGAGAATGTGTGTTCTTCTGTTTGGATGAAATATTCTCTAAATGTCAATTAGTTCTAGTTGATTAATGATGCCATTATGTTGAAATATATCCTTGGTAATTTTCTGCCTGATGTCAATCACTAATAAAGGGTATTGAAGTCTTCTACTGTAGTAGTCTCCAACTATTTGTCCTTGAAGTTCTATCAGTTTTTGCCTCATATATTTTGACATTCTATTGTTAGGTGCACACATATTAAAGATTGTTATGACTTGTTAGAGAATTGGATCCTGTATCATTAATACCTTTCTTTATTATTGAAACTTTCCCTTGCTTTGAAGTCATCGTTGTCTGAAATACACAACTATTTCACCTTTCTTTGTTTAGTATTAGCATAGCATTTCTGTCATTAACATTTTACTTTTAATAAATGTCTTTATATTTAATGTGGGCTTTTCATAGACAATCTATAGCTCAGTCTTGCTTTTTGAGTCTACTCTGGTAGTGTCTGACTTTTAAATGTTGTTTTAAACTGTTCACATTAAAAGTTATTCTTACATTGTTGGAATAATATCTATAATACTTGCAGGTGTTTTCCATTCATTATCTTCAATCTTGGTTACTTTTTTGGTCTTTATCTGTTTTTCGGATTTTCATTGAGTATGTTATACATTTTCTCTCCTTAATGAGATTATGTATTATACTTTAAGAAATTAGGCTGCTGGGGCCAGAGCTGTGGCGTAGCAGGTAAAGCCACTGCATGAAGTTCCAGCATTCCATATGGGCGCCAATTCAAGTCCCAGCTGCTCCACTTCCAACTTAGCTCTCTGCTATGGCCTGGGAAAGCAGTAGAAGATGGCCCAAGTCCTTGGGCCCCTGCACTTGCGTGGGACACCTGGAAGAAGCTCCTGGCTCCTGGCTTCATATCAACCCAGCTCCATCCACTGTGCCATTTGGAGAGTGATCCAGCAGATGAAAGAATGTTCTCTCTCTGCCTCTGCCTCTGCTTCCCTATAACTCTGCTTTCAAATAAATAAATAAATGTTTAAGAAACAATTGGTTGCGGTTGTGGTACCCATATGAGTGCTGGTTCAAGTCCCAATTGCTCCACTTCTGTTCCAGCTCCTGCTAATGTACCCGTATGGAGTTCCAGTCTCCTGGCTTCAGCCCAGCCCAGGCCTGGCCATTGAGCCATTTGAGGAGTGAAACTGGATGGAAAACATCTAAACACCTCTCTCTTTCCTCTGGGTCTCTCCCCACCTCCCTTCTCCCTCTCCTTCTCTCTAATTCTTCTCTCCAAATGCATAAGTAAATCTTTAAAGAATTTGGTGATTTCCTTGAGTTTGTGATACACATCTTCAATTAACCTATGTCCCTTTTAGAATAATACTACACTACTCCAAGCTGATGCAAATGCCCTATAACTCAGTATCCCCAATTCATCTCTCTCATCTCTTGTAACATTGTTGTCATTCATTTCACTTATTTAAGTTATAATCATACAGTATACTGTTGCTAGTATTACCTTGAATAATTATATTTTAGATCACTATTAATAAAAAATAAGAGATATTCATTTATTCTTTCTCTTAAGCTCGTCATTCTTTATATAGATAGAAATTTTTGCTCGCTCAGAAGAGCTTCCTTTAATATTTCCTACAAAGCAGAACTATGGGCACTAATTCTTTCAAGTTTTGTTTGCTCGTTTTTAAAGATTTTTTATTTATTTATTTGAGAGACAGAGTTACAGACAGAGAGAGAAACAGAGAGAAAGGTCTTCCATCATTGGCTCACTCTCCAAATGGCTGCAAAGGCCAGAGCTAAGCTAATTAGAAGTTAGGAGCCAGAAGTTCCCTCCAGGTCTCCCACATGGGTGCAGGGGCCCAAGCACTTGGGTCATCCTCCACTGCTTTCCCAGGCCACAGTAGAGCGCTGGATCAGAAGAGGGCATGAACCAGTGCCCATACGGGATGCCAGCACCACAGGTGGAGGCTTAGCCTACTGAGCCACAGCACTGCCCTGATATTTTACCTTCACTTTTAAAGGATACAGAATTCTAAGTTGGTGGATTTTTTTTAGAAAGTATTTATGTATTTATTTGAAAGGTATAGGGATAGAGAAGAAAGAAAGAGACTGAGGCAGAGAGACGGAGAGTGATCCTGTCTAACTGGCTAAGTCCTCAAATGCCTGAAACAGGGCCTGAGGTAGGGCTGAAGCTGGGAGTTGGGAACTCAACCCGGGTCTCCCATGTGGATGGCAAAACCCAGTTAATTTGGCCACAACCTCTGCCTCCAGTGTCCACATTATCAAGAAACTGCAGTCAAGAACTTGAGCCGGCCGGCGCCCTGGCTGAACAGGCTAATCCTCCGCCTTGCGGCGCCGGCACACCGGGTTCTAGTCCTGGTCGGGGCGCCGGATTCTGTCCCAGTTGCCCCTCTTCCAGGCCAGCTCTCTGCTGTGGCCAGGGAGTGCAGTGGAGGATGGCCCAAGTACTTGGGCCCTGCACCCCATGGGAGACCAGGAGAAGCACCTGGCTCCTGCCATTGGATCAGCGCGGTGCGCCGGCCGTGGCGGCCATTGGAGGGTGAACCAATGGCAAAAGGAAGACCTCTCTCTCTCTCTGTCTCACTGTCCACTCTGCCTGTCAAAAAAACAAAACAAACAAACAAACAAAAAAAAAAACAAAAAACAAAAAAAACCTTGAGCCAAGTAGCAAACCGAGGTGCTGCAATGGGATGCAGGCTTCTTAATCATTAAGCCAAACACCCACTGTGGTTTTTTTTAATATTTTAAATATTTCACTCAATCTCTTCTTGCATGATTTTTGAAGAGCAGCTATGTAATTCTGATCCTTTTTTCACTACAGGTAATGTTTGTTCTCCAATATGTCTTTTCTCACAATCCCCACCACCACCTTTCCATTTCTTGGGTGTTTGTTTTTCTGTTTGTTGGTTGGTTTTTTTGGTTGTTGTTTCTTTAGTTTAAATATGATGTTCCTTACTGCGGAAATTTTGTTCCTTCCTCTCTTTCTTTTCCTTCTGATAGTCCCATATGGCTGACAGCTTTTTAATTGTCTTGTAGTTCTTGGCTATTTTATTCCATTTTCTAAAAATTTTTAAGATTTATTTGTTTGAAAAACAGAGTTTCAGACAGAAAGAGAGATGGACTGAAAGATCTTCCATTGAATGGCTCACATCCCAAATGGTTACAATGGGCAGGACATCACCAGGCTGAAGCCAGGAGCCTGGAATTCCACCTGGGTCTGCTACATGGATGCCAGGGACCCAAGCACTTGGCCATCTTCTGCTGCTCTCTCAGGGGCTTTAACAGAGAGCTGGATCAGAAGTGAGCAGCTGGGATGCCAGCAGTTGGGACTCTATTCCATATGGAATGCCAGCATTGCAGGTGTCAGCTTAACCTGCTGTTCCACAACACTGGCCCCTATTTTAAAAAGTTTTCTTTCTCTCTTTGCTTTTCAGTTTGGGGCATTTGTATGACATATCTTCATATGATTCTTCTCACTGTGCTCTGTGTACTGATGAACCTATGAAAGGCATGCATCTTTTCTGGCTGTAGAATTTTTTTTCTTAGAAAACATTCTTTCTTGCAATGTCTCTCTCCCTGCTTATCTACCCCATCTGTTTTTGTATGGTATCCACTAGAGAGTTTAGCAGGTTAACTGTAGTTACTTTAAATTTCTGGCTTGGTGATCCCAAAATCTCAGCCACTTTTGAGTCTGATTCTGATGCTTACTCCATCACTTCAGATTACACTTTTTGCCAGCATGCCTGACAATTTTTTAATTGAAAGTTGTGCCTGGTAGATCAAGTAAAAGAATTGAGGTGAGAAGGTCTTTTGTGGGGTGTTGGTTTTTGTTTCTTTTTGCTGTACCTGGAGGTGACAGCAGGGTCTTGTTTTTGCCCTCCTGACCATCTTTGGATTTCCCTAGAGACTCCTCCTTAAATAGAGTCAGAGTCTCACTGTTCTGTCAGCTGTAATCCTCTGTAGTTCTAAGCAAAGGAGGCCCTGTTGCTGCGGCGGTAAGGTGTAGAGGTCTCAGTTCTTTGGTGGGCCTGTGTCCCTGTCTTGTAACTTTAAAAACTTTAGATTTTTAGTTTTATATACCTTTCGGTGACACAGGCAGGCTTGGCCTTGTGTGTTTCCCTCTACCCACTTCAAAGGTTAGAGGGAGCTGATTTGGCGTAGCTTCATTGCCTCATACTGGTTAGACTCTGGGAACCCAATTTCTCTCAAGAGCAGGAGAAAAGAATGCACTGGGTAGATTTCAAAAAGGTTTTTACCCTCCTCCTACTGGAAGCACATGGGGAGTTTTCCCCTTCCTAAAGGTGTAATGACGGTGGGATTGATCATAAAGGTGACACTCACGAAAGCCTGGGCCCCCAGGACGTTGGTTCTTTCAGGTTGTTGCATGGTCTCTGGCATTAGTTATTAGGTAATTAGTTAATTATCCTTTCTGTGCTCTGACCAGTAACTGGCTGCAGCTGCTTCAGCTCCCAGTAAGCAGTGATGACCTCCTGTCTGTGCCTCCTGCTGTTAAGGCAGCAGTTTGCCTTGTGACAGAATTGTGGTGCAGTGGGCTCAGACACTGCCTGCAATACTAGCATTCCAGTACCAGCAACGGTTTCAGTCCTGGCTGCTCCATTTCCAATCTAGCTCGCTGCTAATGTGCCTGGGACAGCAGCAGAAGATGGCCCCAAGGCATGGGCCCCTGCACCCATGTGGGAGACCCAGATGGTGTTACAAGCCCAGCCCAGCCATTGTAGCCTTTTGGTGAGTGAGCCAGCAGATAGAAGATAGGTCTCTCCTTCTCCATTCCCTTCCTTTCTCTTTCTCCCCCTCTCTCTGTCTCTCTCCCTCTCTCTGTGTCACTCTGCCTTACAAATAAATAAAATTAATCTTTAAAAATAATAATTTTCAATCACAAGCTTAACACTCCAGCAAATAAAGAATTCAGCAAGTAGTACTGTAAGTATATCAATGTAAAAATTAAAAGAAAAGATAAAAAAGGAAGGAGGGGGAGTGTGGGCAGGAGGGCGGATAGGGTGAGAAGTATTAGTATGCTCTTAAATCTGAATATATGAAGTTTGTTCACCTTATATAATAAGAAAATTTTTAAAATAATAGATTTCAACCCAATAAACACATATCTTACAACTTTTATTCAAATATTGTGCAAAGTTTGCACAAAAACTAAAACTATATTCCTCTTTTACCAAATATAGAAGAAATTGTCCTCAACAAAATATATACAAAGTTTTATAGCTTTATTTTGCTTTTAAAAATATTGGCCGGCACCGCGGCTCAATAGGCTAATCCTCCACCTAGTGGCGCCGGCACACCGGGTTCTAGTTCCGGTCGGGGCGCTGGATTCTGTCCCGGTTGCTCCTCTTCCAGGCCAGCTCTCTGCTGTGGCCTGGGAAGGCAGTGGAGGATGGCCCAAGTGCTTGAGCCCTGCACCCGCATGGGAGACCAGGAGAAGCATCTGGCTCCTGCCATCGGATCAGCGCGGTGCGCTGGCCGCAGCGCGCCAGCCATGGCGGCCATTGGAGAGTGAACCAACGGCAAAGGAAGACCTTTCTCTCTGTCTCTCTCTCTCTCACTGTCCACTCTGCCTGTCAAAAAAAAAAAATATATTGCTGGAGATACATCTTAGCTCTCCCAATAGCTGTGTTACACAAATAGGAAATTCCTCATTTTCCATTGCTTGAACCATTTATCAAGAACAGTGCTGGGCATGACACAGATATTCTATAAATACATTTTCAACACATGAAAGAGTGTTTTATGCAAAGGGACTTATGAGACATATTTGGTGAACAGGACAAGGTTGCTGCCCTAATGGAGGTGGCAGTCTCATGGGGAGACAGCCACTAACGTGACAGATGAACCCACATCCGATTGTGGTAATTGTAACTACATGGAACAATCACACAACCAAAGTGAATGAGGGAAAAAGATTAATTTTAAAGGCAGAGTTTATTTAGATCATGGTTTACAAAATAGAAGGGAATGAAGCTTTCTGACTAAACTTAATTTCACTGTCACCGAGAATCTTTGAATTAGATTTGCACGGTGGTCTACCAGAGGCTTAGTTATTGTCAATTAGATCAGAGACTCATTTTACAATGATTATTCTGGATTCCAATGAACTCGTTTTGGAACCTGCGTTCTCCTAGACTTTATCACTGTGGAGGTAACATCGTTCACTTTCATGATAGGCAGTAGACATCCCTGACGTCTTGCCTTCAGATACATAATTAACACTCTCGGGCCTCAAAATCCCCACGAAATGCTTCTAGGAAGCCACCAGTCTCCTTCAGGTAGAGCTCACCTTGGTCATGGCAGCTCGTGTCTTACAGACCTCTCAGCCGGGCTGTCTCCCAGTACTTTGCCAGCTGCAAAGTCACTTGACTCCTGTGAAAGGGACAAGGTCTCAGTCTCCAACCTCTCATGGCCCTTTGTGAAACAGGCACTGCTGTGGTTTGTGCATTCCTATCCCATTATGATTCACATTAACACCACACACACACACACACACACACACACACGTGAACTCAAGTGGTTTGGAAAGAGGACAGTCTTCAAAGACCCACATTGTTTTATTTCCCCTTTTTTCATGAACTTTCTGTAATTTTCTTTCTTTCAGGCAAGAATACTCTTCCCCCTCCCCCAGCCCATGCTAAAATACTTCTCTGGATCCCAGAGACATAACTGATCATTTCATGAGATAGTTTTGGCCTCTTCTAAACCCCAGTTTAGGATAAGAATAAGTGTTCACCAGCACAGGAAGAAAAGAGTGGTTTCACCTCTTTGTTCTCTAATAATCATCTTAATTTGATTTTCAGATCCTTCTTGCCTGGTCATTGTCTGGGCCTTGTGCCATGACTGGGCTATGGGTCGCTATCCCAGGCCTTCCTGAAGCCTAGTGTCCCGACACTTTGTCTCTGGAGTTATGCTGCTTCTGCTGGGGGCTGCCGGGGAGAGCAGTCGGGCCCCTCCCCATAAGGACTCTCACATCTCCTACTCCTTGACCCCCACTCCAATCTCAGCCCAGAGAAATCTCCTGGTTGCAGGGGTGAGAAGTTGGGGTTCCCTCTGTCCCCTGTGATTTGTTCCAAGCTACCCTGCTTCTTCCTAAATGCTACTTTGCTTTCTTTCCTGCGTTTCTGCTAAATAGCTGTGGATTTTCTAAAGGCTTAGGTTGAGAAAAAAAGCCACGGCATCTTCTGGTTTTAGCCTTGCAGCATTTGTCCCCTGAGGCAATGCCAGACAGAGAAGTCTGTGCTTTGAAGCGGAGGCAGGGACTGAAGCACTGTATGAGGAGAATACAATGTTAAAATACACCTCCAATATTAACCAGCTACATTAGCTTTGATCGCAACTGTATTTTAGAATTGTAAAGACCTTTACAGATAGCCTACTGCTAGCCCCATGAAGAAAAGGAGGCTCAGAAAAAGAGTTGAGTTAAAGGTATAATTCTGTGTATCTATTACTGTGCATCAAACCATCCCAAACCTTTGTGGTTTAAAACAACAATGTTTATTGCTGCTATTGTCATTTTTATCATTATTATTTCTAATGATTCTTGAGTTGACTGGGCTCAGCTAGGCAGCCCTTACTGAGAGACCTGATATAGCTGAATCTATCCAAGGGTGGTACTGGAATCATCTTGTTCATTCGTATACTGGTTGATGCTACTAGGTGGCTTTGTCAGGTTGGGGTTGGAACAGCTGGGTCTCCTCCAGCATCTTTCTCTGTCTTTATGGGGTCTCTGTACATGGTCTCACTAACATGACTGCTCCGGGATAGCTGTCAAAACTCCAAGGACACATGTTGACAGAAGAGAGGGAAAGAGAACACACGCATTAACTATATCACCTTCCATAAGCCAGCAAATCCCTACAACGAAAAACAGTTCTTCCTCAATGGTGAATAATTACTCTACCTTTTAAGAGGAGTGTCAAAGACTTAGCAGACATGTTTTAAAACCATCACAATTGTATATCTCATTCCAGGAGGTTGATCTAATCTGTATCTTTAACAGCTCATATTATATCCATCCTACCCTCCCTCCCTAGCCTCATTTATTCTTTTAATATGTCTTTCAGATGGGAAATTTTTTCTTCACTCTTCTAATTAAATGCCTTATTGGCTTCCTCATCACTTCGCATGTGAAGTTCAGCCAATTCCTCTCTCACTTTCTTGCCTCCTCTACTTTTTTGCTATTTTTTCCTGGCTTCAGCCAGGCCTAAAGAGCAGTGTTAAAATCATTTTCTAGACTCTAAGACTATTTTGTTCATTCCTTTCTAGATAGTTTTAAAGGTATATTATCACACTTCACATCACAATAGATGTGATTTTTTATAGTTGGAATAATGCACAGTAGCGATCTAGGAATACTGAGAGTCTGATTCAGGAAAGCCAGTCTTTCTGATACGATTCTACACTCCCTAACACTTGTAGGAAAAAGTGATGTTGGTTAACAAAGAGATGTTGATGCCAAGGGGAATTAGGAAGAGGAGATGGCCTCGAATCAATCGTAGATTATTGAGAATGTGAGAAATGAAGAGATCAGGGTAAGACTGGCAAACATCCCAGATGTGTATGACCAAGCTCTTTTTCCTTTCCCAGGACAGACAGGACTAATCAACCACAGAGCTACAGCTGGAAGTGGCTGCAACCCAGAGTCCTAGGAGCTACTATCATTAGATCTACCAGAGGTGACATATGAGGGAAATTCAAAGACTGCATGAAAAATGGAATTAAAATATAAGCTTCTTTTGGTGCAAATATTTTTTCATAGTTTTTTCATTATACTCATTTCCATGGATTTTTCAAAGATCCTTTGTGCAAGATAAAATCTACTTGCTTTTTTTCATGCTATAATTTGAAGAGAAAGAGGTAAACTCAAGCTAATGTTGAGAATTTATTTACAAAAGCCTGCAGGGTTGATTTTGCTTCAAAAATATATCAATAGCACAAGGCATATTTACAGCAATACGACTGGGGTGGTTTTCTGGCTAGCATGAGACGGTCTTGCCAAAGGGTCCATCTGAGCAGATGTAGTCAATAATCGCTTGTGTTGATTGTGACATGTGGCACTTTCAAATTATTTTGTCCTCAGACTCTAAGAGATTAATCACCTTGGGTGCACATGGGGACATAGCTTCCTATTATTCACTGCTTACTCAAGCCTATACAACTTGTCATCATAAGTGACATAGAAATCTTCTAGCAGAAAAGGAATTGATGCAATTGTGCTAAATATGATTTCATCCTCAAGACACGCCCTTTGCAGAGTTTTCACGTCTCAGGTTTTTTCTGCTTTTCCTACTTCCAGACCTTGGTGTAGAATTTAGCACACTGAAGAGGTACAAGAATCGATGATGATGTGATCACAATGACTTTTCATTTCATATCCTTCAACATGCTGCAGAAAAATCCAAAGAGAAATTCAGAAATGTTGTACAAAGCAAATTGCATATGTCATTCTGGATACATAGATAGTGTCCTGATGCTGCAGACAACTGCTTAGTTGTTCATTTTATTAAAAGAAAAAAAACCCTAAGCCTCTTAAGAGCTGAAACTGAACCACATTCTTGTTAAAATGTTTGGAAAATTGAAAAGAACATTTTGGCAAGATCATGATTATTTCTAATTGCCTTAGAGAACTCCTGTTCTGGGGAGGGGTGTTGATAAGAAACAAAGCATAGAGAATTGATTTTTGATGCTATTAATTGGAAGCCAATGCCACACTAAATAAACGATCATTCTGTTTCCTGCCAGCCTCTCCTATGGAGGGCACAGTGGAAGAGAAGAAATGCCCAGGCAACCTTTTGGGTGAATCCCTGTGGAAGGCCTCAGAAACACATGCTATCTGGGCATGCACATTTATCAAATGATTTACACAATTTTTTTCCTAGTCTATATTACAGACATGACACAATTACTAGATTTATTAATTCCTTGTTGCAGGGACTAGAGATTTCCCCATGTGATGGACTAATGCATATTGCATTAGCTCTAACATCTGGGGCTCTACACCCACCAACACCGGGAGATTAAATGTAACACAGAAATACAACTTTTCCCTTTGTCTCAATACAAGTCTCCTCCCTCCCTCCCCTCATCTTGCTCTTTCTTTTCCTCTCCTAAGCACTCAACAGGCTTTTCTGAGAGAGGAAAGCAAGAAAGTATTTGATTTACAACCTCATTTTTTCTCTGCTTGTATTTCATCTTCCATCTTCACATTTCTTAGATGGGGGAGGGGAGAGACGTATGGACTATCTATTTTCCTCTCAATCTTCCAAGTCTTTGGAGAAGCACCAATCACCATTCAAGTTGTCAAGAATTCTATCATGATCTAGGAGCAGGGCTCAAAAGAGCACAACAGCATATGGTTCTTACATTAGACCTGGGGTCTGGGGGCCACTTCATCTTTTGGTGGGGCTAAGAGAACAGGCAGAGAATATGATGGTCATATGCCTACTGGGATCACTGTCCTCTCATCACACCTGCTCAAATAAATGCCTTCTGCCATGAAGATTCTTGTTTCTGGAGAGTCCTCTGTTGGCAGCTTTGCTCTGTTGTTACCTCTTGCTTTCTTTTCTTCTCACTCCTTCAACCCCTGTACACTATTTTCACATTTTTGCCTTAAAGAAAATGTCAAAGGCTGGAGTCTCAACATCTCGATCTCAACTAATCGCAATTATTTGCAGGGCTGCCTATAGGAGCGGCCAAATTTTTGAAAAGCAAGGAAGAAAGCATTGGGGTCTAGATAACAATGGACACGTAGTCTCAATGTCAGATAGACAATCAAGTCATCATAAAGTGATTAAATCATGACCCTATTAAATGGGAAGCTGTAGTGCCAGTCATTTCTTATTTTTTATTTTTATTTTTAACAGAGACATGAAAATTGTACATACTTATAGGCCAATTTGTTACCATATGAGAATATGTGCCCTAAGTTGCCAGGTCTTTTGATTTTGCAAAAGAAGCCAGAAATCTGGATTTCCATGTAAACTCTTCCTATTTATGAATGTTGGCAACTTATTCACATTTTTTTAAAAACTGTAGTGCAAGCCAACCAAAACCCATCTGTGAGTTTGATTAGACCCGTGGGCTGATAGAGTGCCACCTCTGGCTTGGGACTCTGTCTCCCAGTTGGCATGCCAGAAAATGCCAGGAAACTTTGTCCAGAAGTTCAGACCTTTTAATATAGTTTATCTTCTTCTTTGGACTTTTACTGAATCTACTTTTGTCTAAACACCCTTTACTCTCTCATACAGTCTCCTTATTTATTCGAATTCACCAAACATTTGAGAGTCTCTGATAAGTGAGATACCATACAGAAGACCCGATGAGAAATGCAACAATAGGTTTATTATTGAGAATGGCTTGGGCAACTGCAAAATTGATCCAAATCAGTAGTGGCTTCAACAAAACAGGGATTTATTTTTTACATAAATCTCAGGAAAAAATAGGTTCTAGTATGTTGTCTTGATAGTATCAAGGAAGTAGAATTTCTCTAAAGTGTGACCCTGTTATCCCTAAGGTTTGACCTCGCCTGCATAGTTCCAGATGATTCACCTTCTAGTCTACATAAATAATGCCATACTGTGCTTTAGTAAAAAAATTGGCTCCAAATCTGAGTTGCCTTATATGGGTGCAGTGATCCTTCTTCTTGTAGCTATGGACATGGAATGAGCATCCTCCAAGTTAATAGTGACATAGCAAGAGAAATGAAAAGGACTTACTGGGTCCTTTTTTTAATAAAATATTTATTTTATTTATTTGAAAGGTAGAGTTACTGAGAGGGAGAGACACAGAGAGAAAAATCTTCCATCTGCTGGTTTGCTCCCCAAATGGCTGCAACAGCCATGGCTGGGCCAGACCAAAGCCAGGAACCAGGATCTTCTTCTAGGTCTCCCATGTGAGTGCAGGGGCCCAAGCACTTGGGTCATCATTTGCTGTTTTTCCAGGTGCATAAGCAGGGAGCGGGATCAAAAGTGGAGCAGCTGAGACTCAAACCAGTGACCATATGGGATTATGGGATGTCAGCATCTCAGTAGCCAGCTTTTCCCACTGTGCCACAATGCTGGACTCAATATATTGGATCTTAACTGTCTCTTTTTAGATGTGACATAACACATGCTTCCAATCACATTGTTAGCAACACATAGTTATATGGTCTTAATCTCTAGACAATGGACGATGGTAAATATAAAGTACGACATGTGTAATTGGAGATTACTAATAGTCTTGCCTCATTAATGTAAAATTTGCCATATAGCAGAAAGGATGTATTGGCAAAGGGGCAGACATATTCAGAAAGTAATATGCAATAACATGCCTATTCCATCATCATATAAATCTTTATCACATGTCACAAGGGGCTGAAATATACAAATATGGGTAGTTATGCTTTTAACTAAACTTTAGGTTCTATTTTTGATATAAAAAGGATAAAACAGATATTGAGGGATGACCAAGACATTTTGTTAGTTTGAAATGATCTTTGCCCAAAAGGAGTTTGCTGTTAAGTGGATAAATGGGTATGTAAATAAAGGATTGCATTGAAGTTAACTGTGTTCTGCTTTAGAATTAAAAAAAAAAAGTTTTTGGAAGCATAAACAAAGGATAAAGCTAAACCATTGGTGATAACTTAAAAAAATCAAACAAGAATAATGGGTTAGAGAAACATTTATTCTTTGGAATACGCTGGGTTTGTGGAGAAAGCCCGCTGGTCAGTCATGGAAGAAGGAGATATAAGAGGAAGAAAAGAGATATAATAGTGTTTCCTATAGGGCTGTTCACAATGGGTAAGAGTCACATGTTGATAGGATATCCTGTATCTTGTTTTCTCCCTCACATTTCTACTTTGAACTTCTGCTTCCAATATACTTTTTTTTATTATTTTTATTTTTTTGACAGGCAGAGTGGACAGTGAGAGAGAGAGACAGAGAGAAAGGTCTTCCTTTGCCGTTGGTTCACCCTCCAATGGCCACTGCGGCCAGTGTGCTGTGGCTGGTGCACCGCGCCTATCCGAAGGCAGGAGCCAGGTGCTTCTCCTGGTCTCCCATGCAGGTGCAGGGCCCAAGCACTTGGGCTATCCTCCACTGCACTCCTGGGCCACAGCAGAGAGCTGGCCTGGAAGAGGGGCAACCGGGACAGAATCTGGTGCCCCGACCGGGACTAGAACCCGGTGTGCCAGCGCTGCAAGGCGGAGGATTAGCCTTGTGAGCCACGGCGCCGGCCTCCAATATACTTATTAATAACACTTTTTAAAATTTTCTAAGAACTTGAGTTGGGAAAAAATAAATCATTTGATGACTCTAGTGATTGGAGGCTAGGCTTTGGGCAAGTAACAGAGAGTGTGAGGAGGGAGGCAGGGAAATTGTAGGAGGCTGTGTGATGTTCAGTGTGATTTCTTCCCTAGATCTTACGCGTGTTCATTAGCATTGCTAACTCCAGGAAATCATTGGCATGACTGGATTTCTTGTGGAAAAAAGCAAATGGGATAAAGCCACTATACTAGTCGGATTGAAATCATTCTGAGACGGCATTGGATAGAGGATAAAAATCTGAGAGACTACAAGGCAGTCACATTAGAGATTTGCAGAAATGTTGGGGAAGGTACTATATGTCACAGTTGTGAACCTGCAGGTTTAGTCCAAGTGTAACTAATATTCAGCGTATAAGGAGATCTGAGCATCATGAGTATTAAATTGTGTAATTTGTAGTAGGCACCACTGAGCAGAGACCTAAAGCATATTTATCTATTGAATCAGAATTCTACTAATGGTCTGTATTTTCCTGTACTCTCTAACTGCCCTCTCATCCCTGCACATAAATCAGAAAATCCCTTTCAGCTTTTCTTGGTCCTAAGGATCATTCTAAGGACATGCCCTAGAACCTCCCCAACTTCCACCTTCCTCACACAGAATTATACCACCTACCCCACATCGATATTTACTACTTGTACTTCCTTCTCCACTCTTAACTCTAGCTGATTTAGACAAGTGGAATGAAAATGGTTGAAAAATCACTGTTTTAGGCAGGTTTACTCACATGCCACTCAATTAAAACATGCCAACATATAACGAATTGGCATACACAAGAGACCTGGCTTAAATTCTATTTGAAATCATTCATAACCTTTGAGAAAATCTCCTCAGTTGTTTGAATTTAATTTCTATATTCATAAAGTGATGGTGGGGGATCAGATCAGTTCTTGACTAAGCACAATAAACAAAATACTTACTATCCAAGAGATGTCATTCAAGAACAAGTTTTCATTGGAGTAGATGGTGAATCCAGATCACATTTCAGAATATCAAATTCCCTGAGAGAATTCTCTTCCTAAAGGTTTCTTCTTCAAAAGATGGAATGACAAAGATGTGGGGAGCAATCCGGACTGGACTGAGTTACTGGAATTAAGACTTATTCTATGCATCTGCTCTCCCACAATATGGCGCTGGGAGAGAAGTAAACAGCTTCCGCACAGCTGCCTCCAGTTCAACTAATAAACTGTAGGACTTGCTACTGATTGGAGGAGAGCAGCGTACTCGGCGTGTGGGCAGCCGAGTTGGGATTGGCGGAGGACTATATAGGAGGAGAGAGACGGCATGCACTAGGAACATCTAAGGGGAACATCTAGCTGAAGGAACACCTGTGCAGCCCCCGAAGAGAGCCGGCCGGCGGTGTGCCGCTCCCCTGCGGAAGTGGGGAATGTGGCCAGGGGGAACTGCCCTTCCACGGAGGTGGAAGGGATAGTAGCCAACCCGGGAAGGACCAGCAGCAAACCCGGGGAGGGCCGAGCAGACAAAAGAACAGCGCAGGGTCCTGTGTCGTTCCTCCACGAAGAGGGGGAGTGACAAAAGAGAGATTGAGAGAAAATCAAAGAGAGAGAGAGAGGGACAGAGAGAGAGAATCGATCTTCCATTCATTAGTTCCTCCCCCAAATGCCCACAACTGAGACAGCCAGACCAGGTCAGTCAGAAATCAAGAGCCAAGAACTCCATCCAAATCTTCCACATGGGTTGCAGGAATCCAAGTACTTAGACTATTGTATGCTGCTTTCCCAGATCCATTAGCAGAAAGCTACATCAGAAGCAGAGCAGTTTGGACTTGAACCAGCACTCTAATATAGGATGCTGGCGTCACAGGAGGTCTCTTAATTCACTGATCCACAATATGAGGCCCATTTGAGGCAGTTCTTGACCTAAGGACTCCTGTGTGATTGTTTCAGGTCTACCACCTCCCAGGCAAAGGATGCCTTTTCTGACATTTCATGCTGACAGGCAAAAGTGACCTCATTATTTGGATGCTTACACGGATCCAAATCTGTACAATCTCTGCACTCTACTTTAATCCATCAGTACTGGATTCCTTCCAGTTCTTGCTTCTCCTGGTTTTTCCCAGAATAAGTTATTTATAAGAATATATTACTCAGGCGGGCTCTGTGGCTCACTAGGCTAATCCCCTGCCTGTGGTGCCGGCACCCCAGGTTCTAGTCCCGGTTGGGGCACCGGGTTCTAGTCCCAGTTGCTCCTCTTCCAGTACAGCTTTATGCTGTGGTCTGGCAAGGCAGTGGAGGATGGCCCAAGTGCTTGGGCCCTGCAACCACATGGGAGACCAGGAGGAAGCACCTGGCTCCTGGCTTCAGATCAGCGCAGCGCCGGCCATAGCGGCCATTTAAGTGGTGAACCAACGGAAGGAAGACCTTTCTCTCTGTCTCTCTCTCACTGTCTAACTCTGCCTGTAAAAAATTAATTAATTAATTAATTAATAAAATAAAATAAAAAGAATATATTACTCAGATAGTACTGAGGCAGTTTTATCCAAGTTCATTAGGCTAATTCCTTCTCAAGGTCACCTCTCTCTGGGTCTCCTTCAGTGTAACATTTAACTAAGATTTCTGCTTTTTCAACTTTATTTTCTGTGTTCTATCTTCTCACATCAAAGTAGAATTCACTTACACCTGAGTCTTGTTGTTTAAAATGTTTGTGTAGTAGTTGAATCTATTATTTTAAAAATTATTTTATTTTTTAAAAGTTTTGATAACATGGAGTAGTTATTCATTTTTATGGGATACAGTGCAATATTTCAACACATAGACACAGTATATGCCAATCAAACCAGGCAACTATGCCTTCTAATCCTTTATCCTTTCTTTGAGTTTAGAACCTACCATTTCCTCCCTTCCAGTTCTTTATAAAGTATATAACACATTATTGTGAACTACAGTCATGCCTCTGTGCTATGGAACACTAGATTCTAAGTTCAAGTCAACTTTTTTTTTTAAACTTCCACAAATGAGAGAGAACATATGGTATTTGTCTTTATTTGTCTGGCTTGTTTTACTTAACTTAATGATCTCCAATTCCATCCATTTTGTGGCAAGTGTTAGGATTTATTCTTTTTTTATGGCTAAATAATGTTCATTGTGCTTATATACTACATTTTCTGTAACAACTCTATCATTGGGCACCTAGATTGATTTCATATCTTGGCTACTGTGAATAGCACTGCAGTGAACATGAGAGTACAGGTATCACTTTCTTACACTGATTTGTTTTTAAAAGGATTTAGTTAGGTGAAAGAGTGACAGAGGGGGAGAGAGAGAGACATAGAGAGAGATTTCTTCTATCTACTGGTTTATTCCCCAACAATAGCCAGGTCTAGGCCAGGCCAAAGCCAGGATCCAGGAACTCCATTCTGGTTTTCCACATAAGTGGCAGGAGTCCAAATATTTGGATCATCTCCTGTTGCCTTCCCAGGTTCGTTGGCAGGAAGCCTGATATGAAGTTCAACAGCCAGTACTGAAAGAAACCAGCCCTCCTAGCTGGATATACCCTCGTGGGTGGTGGCTTAACCCACTGTGTCACAGTGCTGGTCCCATGTACTGATTTTTATTTCATTGGATATATACCCAGAAATGGATAGCTGGGTTATAGGTTTTTTGAAGAAACTGACTATTTTCCATAATTGCACTAATTTGCATTTCTGCCAACAGCGTATACGTGTTCCCTTTGCTCCACATCCTGGTCAGCATTTATTATTTTGTATTTTTTATAACAGTCATTCTAACTGGAGTGACAAGACACCTGATTGTAGTTCTCGTTTATATCTACCCATTGACAAATGATATTGAACACTTCATGTACTCATCGGCCATTTGTAAATTTTCTGAGACATGGCTATTCAGATCTTTTGCCGATTTCTTAACTAGATTGTAATTTTTTTTTCTCATTGTGAGACTTCTATTTTTGTTCATCTTGTTCCTTTGTTTTCCTAGTCAGCATTTGCTCTAGGCATTTCTTTTTTATTTTATTTTATTTTCCTTTAGCCTATATTGGACTTCTGTTTGGTTCTGTTATCCAGTTTAAGCTGATATTTTTATGCCTTTGTCCTGGATTTTTGCTGTGTTGGTGGAGGGTAGATGGTGAATTTTCAAGATTATCACACTACTCCTTTCTCAGCAGTCTCCAAGTTATTGGTGGAAAAGGCCAGGTAATGAGCTCTTGAAGGCACATCTGTCCTTTATAATATGCTTATTTACATTAAAATAATAAGAAGCAATTGAATCACCTTGTAGTTCTCAGGGCAAATTACAAAATAGGGACTCTAAACCATCTCAGACATGTCTACAAAGGTCCTTCAGAGGGAAATTGTATGTAATTTATTGAAGACACCTCATATGCCTACTTTCAAGATCTCTGTCTCCTTCAAGATGATCTAGGGCAGAACATTGATGAAAGGAAAATCTCTTTTAGAAAAAAATAATCTATCCCAAGCAAGTTGTTTAACCTTTGGACTTTTTTTTCCCAGCTGTATAATGGGCTATATTCAGTGAGATACTTGGTTCAAATAATGAAGACATTTCCTGATTTTCAAGCATATTTGACTAATTTGTCAAAATAATCTTTTTGATAATTCATATAATAATCTCTTAGATAATTCTTAATAAAAATTTTCCTGATAAATTTTCCACGTCAGACATCAATTTTGTTAGCTTATCTTCTATTCACCGTTTATATGGTAACCCAGTATTGCCTTTCTTTCTCTCTCCCGAGTGTCAGCACTCAATCCCTTCTTTGAAAGCTCAGAAATAAAACTCCATGAATCTGAAAGTCATGATTCATCTACCACATTTCTGATTAAAAATTATTGTGTTTTCCATAGAACATTAGGAAAACAAAAAAATTATTAAAACACTAGTAACTCATCATTCATTAGTTCCCCAAGATCCATTGCTAACTTCACAATTAAATTTCCAGATACATGGAGGAATACAGAAATAAACCTTCCAGGGGTCAGTGTTGTGGTGCAGAGGCTTAAGCTGCTGCTTACAAAGCCAGAATCCTTTATCGGAGTGCTGGTTCAAGTCCTGGCTGCTCTGCTTCCCACACTTCTAAGCCCAGTTCCCTGTTAATGCATCTGATAAAGCCACAGAAGATGGCTCAAGTAATTGGGCCCCTATACCCATGTGGGTAGATCTGGATGGAGTTTTGGTCTTCTGCACTGGGCCTAGACTAACCCTAGCCATTGCAGCCTTCGGGGAGTGAACCAACAGATGGACTCTGTCTCTCTTTCTCTGTCTCTTCCTCTCTCTCTCTGTCACTCTGTTTGTCAAATAAATAAATAAATATTGAAAATAGAAAAATAAAACTCCCAAATATATATGGGTAGAAAAGAGAGGGTTTTCACTTTAGTTTTTCCACATAAGTTTATCTCGTAGTTACAATTTTATATCATGTTGATGTAATATATCTTCGATATTTAATGCAATCAGTCTTTTAGAATATTTTTAAGAAAATAATGTATTTATTTGAGAGGCAGAGATACAGAGACAGACAGACCCAGAACTCCATCCAGTTGGCTCACTCTTCAAATGCCCACAATGACAAGGACTGGATCAGTCCAAATCCAGGAGGCAGGACTCAGCCACGCTCCCTACATGACAGAACCCAATGACATGAGCTGTCGCCTGCTGCCTCCCAGGGTGCACATTAGCAAGCAGCTGGAATCAGCAGCCAGAGATGGGAATCAAACTCAAGTATTCTGATGTGATATGGGTATCTGAACAGAAGTCTTAACCACGAAGCCAAACACCTGCCCTTACGTGTTCTGTAAACTGTGGCCTGCTGGCATCATGTGATCATGGTCAGACAATGCGTGTTTAGCAGGGGAAGGGAAAGAGAGGAAAAGGAGTGTAGAGTACATGAGTGTCCCAATCTAGAAACTTTAAACAAAGGAGCTGTTTTGCCTCTTGTGCATACCTGGCTTCTAGAGAGGGCTTGGACAGGTCAGATGCCCAGCCTACAAACATGTTTTTAATAGTTACATGAAGTTAGATTTTAAAGAGACAGCAAAATTTGTCAAAATGATCTCAGATAATTTAGATAACAATCTCTTACATAATTCTTAATAAAAAATTTCCTGATAAATTTTCTAAAAATCCTTAATTCTTTCTTAAGGATAAAAAATTAAAGGTAGAAATTTTCAATCAAAAATTACACAAATTTTAACAGTTTCATAATTTAACAAATCACTCCTCTGAATTATTGCAGCAGTTCATACAACTATTCATTACCTATCCCCGCAGTTCTCAGGTATTCTAATCTCAGACCCTATACATTCTGAAAAATTATTGAGGAGCCCCAAGAGCTTTGCTTATGTAGGTATCATGCATATCTTAATAGTGATATTAGAAAGTAAAACTAAGAATATGGTAAAGTTTTATCTACTAACTGAGTTTAGATAATATTTATATTATTAGTAATAATAATATGGTATACAAAGTAATTGCATTTTCTAAGCCAAAAAATATAGTTATGTTTGTCATTTTTGCAAATCTCTTTCATGTCTGGATAAATAGAAGATGGCTGGATTCTCATATCTGTTTCTACAATCCAATCTGGTTTTGGTTGCAATGTATGAAGAAGAATGTATAAAGAAATCCTGACTCACACAGACACATAGCTAGAAAAATGTTTTAATGGAATTTTCATATAATTGCAAATGTTCTTTGATATTACTAGAACTCATCAAGTAGTAATTTCTTAAGTATTAACGGTAATAAATGATTTGAAGTTCAAGTCTTGTACCTGATCGTGATAAAATCCATTCATGTAATCTGCTCTTAAATATGTCTTTTACCATCCAGGGCTATTTAAAAGCATATGCTGTTCATTTGGAAAATACTGTTTTTCTGAATTATACAGATATTCACATCTTTGACATATCTTATTATGCAATATTAAAAAGTCACATTTATTAATTCTGCTTTCAATTTCATCAGAAGTATTAGGGAGCTGTCAAGGCAGTCTCTTGAAAGCTTTAGTCCTTTTATTGCCTGAAAATACTGTCTATTGTTCTCCTTGAAGTCACAGGCTCCCTTCATTTGTTTTTAAGAACATGTCTACAGAATACCTACCTTGTACACCCAAAGTCTGTCTTCATTCTTTCTGGTCAACGTGGTAGTCCTGGAATAAGAGGGTTAGCTCAGCTGACACCTCCTACAATCGCACCAGTGCTTTGCCTTCAGATGATGGCTACACTGTGCTTTAAATGTTCTTTGCATTCCCTCACACAGAATTTTAGAAAGACCGGTACTCAACAGTTGGGATTTCACAACATTAATATTTTGACTACTTTGCCATGAACTTTCTTAAACAAAACTTGCCTTTTCCCCTTTTCCCTCTGCAACTAAATAGTAGTGAAGAATACAATTACTATCAGTACAGTTTGTTTTCAGGATCTTAATTTGTGCTAAGACACCATTGCTTTTGCACAGTCCACACAAGTGCCAATGCAGTGAGAGACCAATAACGTTTTAGCATTGCTATGAAAATTGTTTTGACCTTTGGCCCCCTGAAAAGGAAAGAGTGACTCTTGCTACTCTATTACTGTTAGTAGTGCAATTATTATAAGTATTCGTCTTATCCTCCCTTCAATGGACAAGGGCAGAGATGGATTGAAAGAGTTCCCCCAACACAATTCAGCAATGTTTATTATTTAATTCACCGATACTCAAAAAATAAAACCAAACCTCTCAACTGACAGCACACGATGCAACAAAGACACAGGTTCTTGAATTCACAGAGAAGCAGGAGAGGTAGGAAAAGCACATCTCTTATAGAAAGATTATTATTTATGTGTTTAAAGAACAAATTAGTTTGGTAGGGAGCATCTCATGCCTGTTTTATTTTCACATCCCTCAGACTGACCATGGGATGCCTATCAATTAATTCAGTTAGCGAGCCATACACCACAAGAAATAAATTATTTGTCCTCTGGATCTTGTCACAAGGGGGTTTTTCAAAAACCATTAAATCGAAAGACAAGTGTTCATCTTAGAAAGATGAAAGGCCAGTTTTTCCTTCTCAGACAGTAGGGTCTTCCTCACAATGAGGTCTGCTACGTAGGGTAGCATGTCTACACACAGAACACTAAGGCTCTTTGAAACTCGCTTTCTTTAAATGTGAAACTGGATTAATAGCGTACTTTGTGAGTCCTTTTGACAGACAATGTACGTGAAGGGCTTAGCACTTTTCATGGTGCCCAGGTAAGTTCTCCCCAGCGGGTCACGAGGGTGGCAGTAACAGAAGCAGTTGAATCAGCAGAAATAGAACAACTGCAGGGTTTTGTTTTGCTTTTTGGAATTAGCAACTGAGACGAAGTAAAGGACTACTCCAGGATTACCCAGAAAGGGAGAGATGGTCTTCAGACCAGGGTATCTTCATTCCCTGCCCCAAATTCTTCTCTGGATTCCACCTCTGTATTGCAGGGGTTCTCAAAATGTGTTCCCAGTTTTTTTGTCGCTTTTGTCTCCTACCACCTGATAGTAGGCTTCTCAGGAATGACAGATGTTGCAGCTACCTCCAAACTACACCCTCCACGCCCAATACATGAATCCAGTATGCAAACAGCTCGAATGGAAATAAAGCATTTACATGTAAGCAGGGGTTTGTGTGTATAGAAACTGTTCTGAAATGAGCAAATTAGTCAAAATCCCGCTTTCCATTTCCTGTGTTCATGACATTGGGTAACTGGGATAATCTCCAAGATTCTATTTCCTTATCTTAAAGAAAATGGGGTGCTAATACTTGCTGCACGGAATTGTGGAGATTAGGATAGGAGATAGCATCTGGAAAGAGCTTAGCAAAGTGCCAGGCACACAGTGACCAGTCAATAAATGGTTATCTAATGATTAACTTACAGAAAGCTAGCCTTTCTGCACCTGATTTCTAGTCTCCCAGACTAAATAGCTTCACTGTTTTCCTTGTTGCTCAGTTCCCAGACACATCTCAGTATTAGAAGAGTATTAAAAACTCAGGACTATAACTATACAGAATTTTCTATAACCCTCTTTCTGCTTTGAGCTCCTAAAGCTATTTCATAGAAAAATGACCTTATTTTTAAATAGAAGGGGCAATTGAAAATCACTGAACGGACCTACCCCCTAATGATTTTTTTCTCAGACATAATTATAATAATTAGCATTATAAAGTGCTAATTATCTTTGGACACAGAGGACCCGCACACCAGAGACAGAGGTCCGCATTAAGTAAAGTGGATTTCACTTTCTTCAGTTACGAGATTTCTCTTTATGCCTCTTTGTGATGATGCAAAGATATTTAGTCCACCAAGCCTCTTTAAAACCTTGTTTCCAGTAAAAGAAACTATTAACTGGCCATCCACAGCCAAATTCCATATGTAGCTTATGAATTTACGGAGGAAATATTGTGTTTTCAATTTTTATTTATTTTGAAAGGAGAGAGAGGCATAGAGAGAGGGTTTTCCCATCTACCACTTCATTCCTCAAATGTCAACAATAGCTGGGACTGGGCCAGTCCAAAATCAGAACCTAATCCAGACCCCTATAAAGGTGGCAGGGTCCCAAGTATTTGAGCTATCACCTGCTACCTTCCAGGGTGCACACAAACAGGAAGCTGGAATTGAGAGTAGTGCCAAGACTCAAACCCAGGCATTCTGATATGGGATGCAGAAGTCCCAAGTGGCTTCTTAAACATGGTGCTACAGGCTCACCCCAGAAGATGTTTTTTCTTCATAGTTTCTCATAATTTGTTATGAGATGATTATTTTATAATTCTAGGCCAGTGTATGTGTAACAAAAATTTGTGAGGATCATGATTTTCTTGTTTAAATGAAATATCATTCTTCCAAGCAAATGGATAGATGCCCTATCTACTCTGAGTCCTAGAAATTCTGATGGAATCATTGTTGAACGGTTCAATGAATAGGAGAGAAACTCAGTATTTGTTCCATAGAATTTCAAGTTTAAGGTATAAGGAATCTGTGTTCCAACCTCTTAACTTTTGTAGAAAAGAAATAGAGGCATAGAATTACTGCATGAGAGAACCAGAACTGAACACTAGAACTCCTGATGCTCTCAGAATGACTTTTATCCCCCTGTATTGGGCTCCATTTCTGAATGTTCTCCTTAGTAAGTAAAGGCAAGGTCATGGGAAAAGGCTTAAGAATCAAGCATTGGATAAAGGCTGTGGGAAGTATAACCCTGGCCTACACTTTCTCACCAGTTATCAGCAAAGGAACAATTTTTGGCATTACTGAGTCCTTACCATCATTAACGCAGAGATGTTGGATACTGAGGCAGAGTTGAGAATACTGTTACTAATGCTGAACTGTAAAGAATCACCAACATATTCGTAGTCCCACTCTATGCAAAACAGGGACCTGTCTCCAGCTCTTGACTTGAGACACCCAGTCTTCCATGTCCCGGAGAACTCTACTCAGTTGCAAGTTTTCACCTGTTTTACATGAAAATACATCCTCTCAATGTTCATTCTTTGGATTTGTTCTGTACATTTGAAATTCAAACAAATAAGTCTCACTTTAAAAATCCTATCAATGGGGGCATTGTGTCACAAAGGGTTAAGCCACTGCCTGCCACGCTGGCATCCCATATGGTTACTGGTTAAAGTCCTGGCTGCTCCACTTGTGATCCAGCTCCCTGCTAATGCCTCTGGAAAATCAGTGGAAGGTGGGACAAGTCCTTGGGTCCCTGCACCCATGTAGGAGACCTGAAAGAAGCTGCTGGCTCCTGGTCTCAGCCTGGCATAGCCCTGGCCATTACAGCCATTTGGGGAGTGAACCATTGGATGGAAGATCTCTCTCTCTCTCTCTGTAAAAAAGAAATGCTATCAATGATTTAAAACTACAAACACAATTTCCTTTCTTGTTCTCTAAGCCAGTGTTTCTCAAACGTCAGCTGTCTCAGAATCCCCTGGAAGGCTTGTCAATACACAGACTGCGGGTCCACACCCCCAAAGTTTCTGATTCAATGAATCTGGAGGGAGGGGGACTGAGAAATTGCATTTCTAACATGTTCCTGGGTGGTGCTGATGCTGCTGCTTTGAGAACCTCAATTTGGGATGCACAGCTCTAAGCTCATCAGCCCTGCACTATACCTTATAAGGCAAGCTTTCCAATCTGAAGCCTTTTCATCAGTCTTTCTTGAATGCTTTAGAAATTTAGCTGATAGATCTTTCTACATTTTCTTTTTCTTCAAACTTTCCTTAGTGGACATAGATGATATTTTCACTTGAGGAAAGATGCATTTTTCTTTTAAATAATATTAAACAAAAGTATATTTTACACTATAGAACAGGATCACTAAAAAGAGCCTGTCTCGTTGTGTTTTCATAGCCCGTATACAAATTATTTGACTGGAATGCATTGCTAAGAAAATTATTTCTATTTCCATCACTAAACAATGAATGCTAGGGTGGTTGGGAGGGAAATGCCTGTTTGCTGTTAACTTTATTTTCACATTCTGAAGTGTGTGGCAATATGCAAAGGTCTAAATCTGTAAGCAGGAGAACGGATTTTGAAATGCAAGGATATGGCATGGAGCCTCTGATGTGTTTCGACTGTGTCTTTAGACAACTGTTTCTTTATCTCAGTCTTAAATGTTAATAATATAGTCCTGGCTGCCTTTTCTATTTCGTGCAGAAGAGAGGGACAAGCACACTCCTGTATACTGATGGAAGTCTTGCACATTTATGCACATACGGCTTCTATTTTTCTTCTGGAATTCCATTTTATGAAGAGGAAAAGTAGCATAAATGCTCATGTCTTTTCAATTGTCTTCAGGCACCATGACTCCACTGACCAAGTGTGCTGCCTACATCACATCTCCTTACCTGAATCCCTACCAGAACGAACCTCTAGTTCAACATTGTCTCCAAGGAATGTCAGATACGTAGTCTTGCCTCGTGCACTCTGCGTCTCGGCGCATCTGATCAGAAAGAGGTGCTCGTGAGACTTTCAGATCCCTTGAAGACTGCAGAGTGTATCTGCTTGCCACCCTAGGCACTGTGTTTCAGTCCACATCTGCTGTTAAGAAACAATGACTCCGGCGCCAAGGCTCACTAGGCTAATCCTCCGCCTTGCGGCGCCGGCACACCAGGTTCTAGTCCCTGTCGGGGCGCTGCATTCTGTCCCGGTTGCCCCCCTTCCAGGCCAGCTCTCTGCTGTGGCCCAGGAGTGCAGTGGAGGATGGCCCAAGTGCTTGGGCCCTGCACCCCATGGGAGACCAGGAGAAGCACCTGGCTCCTGCCATTGGATCAGCGCGGTGCGCTGGCCGCGGCGGCCATTGGAGAGTGAACCAACGGCAAAGGAAGACCCTTCTCTCTGTCTCTGTCTCTGTCTCTCTCTCTCTCTGTCTACTCTGCCTGTCAAAAAAAAATAATAAAAAAAAAAAAAGAGAAAAAAAAAAAGAAACAATGACAACGACTGGCTACCTTCTCCATAAATGGGAGAAGAGAGGAACTCTCTAGGAGTATGACTTACCGGTGAAGGTCCAACTCAGCAAATCATAAGTTGATTTTCTGGCAGATTTGGAGCCACAGGCTCATATTTTTCACTGTTTTTCACTGTTGTATGTAGGCTTCTACTAACCATTAGAGGAAAAATGTGAGGAGCTGGGTCAACTGAATTTTCCTTCATGGAGTATGGCTTACGGATTTTCCTCATGTAAGAACTCTGCAGGAAATGGTTCTGGAAAAAGCCTACTAGTTGGGGGCCGGTGTTGTGGCATAGTGGGTAAAGCCACGGCCTGCAGTGCCGGTATCCCATACGGGCACCCATTCAAGTCCCAGCTGCTCCACTTCCGATCCAGCTCTCTGCTATGGCTTGGGAAAGCAGAATATGGCTCAAGTCCTTGGGCCCCTGCACCCTTGTGGGAGACCCAGAAGAATGCTAGACCCAGAAGATCCTAGCTCCTGGCTTTGGATCGACACAGCTCTGGCTGTTGTGTTCAATTGGGGAGTGAACCAGCAGATGGAAGATCTCTCTCTCTCTCTCTCTCTCTCTCTCTCTCTCTCTGCCTCTCCTTCTCTCTCTGTGTGACTCTGACTTTCAAGTAAATAATAAAAGAATCTTAAAAAAAAGTCTACTGGTTATTTTTGGACAACTCCTTTCTATCCTACGTAATCATTCTTTTTCACCAAAACAATACTAAATAAATATACTACAAGAAGTGATATTTTGACATTGGCTGTTCTAGGCAAAGATACACTCACCCATTTACTCCACAAGTTTCTAATCAGAGAACATCACGTGGATCTATTTGCATCACTCCCATGCTTGGCTGAGTCCAAAATAATTCACTGTACATATGGACACCAAATGAGAGGTTCAGGAGGTGTCACTTGTATGTCTCTTTATTCTGGTGTGTGTGTGTGTGTGCTATATCCATGTGTTCTGAAATACTCCATGGCTTAGCCTTTATTTTGCCTTAAAAGATTTTTTTTTCTGTTGCATGGCTTTATTTTTAAGTCTAGTTTGAGTTTAACAAAACTATGAGACAATTTGTGAATAAAATAATGTCAAAATAAAAATGCATCTTCCAAAATAAAACTCCTTTGCAACCCTTTCTCCATCATCACCACGTTCTATTGTTTTTTCTTCCTGCTGTGTTGTGTCTTAAGCTTTCAATTTATTACATTTTAAGTATAAGCTGTACTTGTTAACCTTCAAGTTATTCTGTTACTTTTATAAGCTTACTTTCATTATTCAATAAATATAGTGTTCCACTGATATTTAAAATTGCTGTAATTTGATAGATACTGATAATTGATAGCATATATAATTAATCTGACATATTTTAGTTATATCAGTTTAAGAGGAAACACATCAGGATTTTTTTTCTATCTAAAAGAACCTAGATGGGGGAGGGTGTTGTGGCACAGCAGGTTAAGCCACTGACTGAAATGCCCAAACCCAATATCAGAAGGCCTCAACCGAAGTCCCAGCTCCCCTGCTTCTGGTCTAGTTCTTACTGGTGCACCCTGAGACAAGGCATTACCTCCCTACCACCCATGTAGGAGACCCTAATGGAGTTCCAGGCTCCTGGCTTTTGTCTGGCTTAGCCCTGGATGTTACAGGTCATTTGGTGATAGAACCAACAGATGGTAGATCTCTCTTGTGCGCTTGCTCACTTTTGTTTCTCTCTCTCTCCCCTTCAAATAAAATTATTGAATGTTTAAATAATATTAAAAATGAATTCCCATTTTTTCATTTAATAACTTTTCCCTTAGAGATAGAGCTTCCTGAAATAAACAAAAGTCATTAAACAAGGTCTGTTTCATATATTTTAAACTTCATAGCATGAAGCAACAGTTTACCCTGCAGAGGTTGAACTTTGGGCTTCAGCCGCCTGATTCCTGGGAAGAATCTTTTGAGTTTTTCTTTATCCCTCGATGTTTTTGTTGTAGTGTAGCCTCCATGTCCAGGCCCAAGGTCAAATACCTGACACCTGAATGCTCAGCTCTTTAGAAGACAGGCAGGCTAGATCAGCTGCTATCTCAGACAGACTGTCTTTAAATACATTTTTGGCATATCTTCAGACAGTTCTTTTTCTTCTGTTCAATTTTGTTCATCTTCTTACTTAACTTTTCAAGTGCTACTATTTCCTTTTTAAATGTAGTATTGAGAAGTGCAAACATTATTGGAAGAGAGAGTCTTACTAGCATAATTGTGCATTATCTTCCTTTTATATTGCAGATGGAAAACATTAAATCTAGGGGGAATAGAAATCTGCTCAATCAGTTATTGATAGCACAATTTCCTTTAAAAATCCTTACCTTTGGAGAAGAAAAATACTGATTGTTTTTAAGGTGGTAACTCTCCATCATTTTTTAGGAGACTCAAATGACATAGGGAATTAAAATTCTGTCTTCTGAAAATCAGACTTCTGCTGATACTGCCCTTTCCCTTTTGCAATCTGATATTTCAGCAAGAGACTGGGGGTGGAATGGAGGAAGGGAGTGCTCCTATTGGGCAGCATGTTACATCCAGGCCACTTGGTTACCAGCTCCACAAAGAAGGTCTCTGGGTGCTTTTTTGAAAAATTATAAACTCCATAACCATCTCTTGTTAGCTATCATCCTGCACAGACTTCACTGAGAGCAATACATCCCAGATGAAGTCTAGACTTGGAGGGAGCTGTGCCAGCTGTCAACCAGACCCAACTCTCTTGAGACAAGCATTTGGTTTCGTGGTTAAGACCTTCATGTCCCTCACCTGTGTTCCACTCTCACTTCTGTTTCTGCCTTGAGCTTCCTGCTAATGTAAACCACTGGAGGCAGCTGGTGATGCTCAAGTGCCTGGGTTCCTGCTACCCACACGGAGACCAAGAATGAGTTCCTGGCTTCCAGTTTTAACCTGGCACAGCACTGGTCACTGCAGGAATTAGAGAACTGAACCAGTGGATGAGAGCTCTCTCTGTCTGCCTGCCTTCATCTCAAATAAATACATAATTCAAATAAAGAAATAGACTCCTCGGATTTAAAACAGTTAGGGGGGTGGGTGGGTCAGTAGATATAGTGGTGCAGCTGGTTAAGCTGTTGCATAAAATGTCCTTATCCCATATTGGAGTGCCTGGGATCAAGTTTCATCTCCACTTCTGATCCAGCTTCCTATTGATGGGCACCGTGGCGGGGGGGCAGCTGATGATCACTCAGATACTTGGGAGACATTTATGTGGGAGACCTTGATTGAGTTGTTGGTCCTGGCTTCAGCCTGGTCCAGCCTCAGTTTTTGTAGGCATTTGGAAAGTGAACCAGCAGATGGAAGATTCTCTCTCTCTCTCTCTCTCTCTCTCTCTCTGTCTCTGTCCCTTCCTTTCTATCTATCCCTGTCACTCAAATTTTAAAAAGACCCAACTCTCCACTACAAATCCGTTGCTGAGATCCCTTTTGCAAGCATTGCCAAAATTACTCCACTGCAAAGGTTTGGGACTAATCTGTTCCATCTCTGGTTTCATGGTTCACAGCGCATTTCATGTTTCCCCATTGCTCCCCCACCCCCACCCACCAAATTCAGAGCTAACCTTACTACATGTTTCAACAAGAATTGGCCTAAGTTTAGCAAGAATCGGCTTAAATGTAGTCTTAACTCGTGTAATAGAGATGAACCCTATCCCCATCATACCACCCCCACACAGGCTACCCATGTTAGCTTACAATGCATGAGTGCAATGTGACTTGGGTTATTTCCTTAGAACGTGTAAGTAGGAATTCTCACAGAGTAATATCTGTCTGTAGGGCCCATCCACCTGCAGTTCAGACTAACGGAAGCATGCTCTCAAGGTCAGGGCCTGATGTCAAACTCTGTGTGTCACTTTGATTTCTAAGATCTATAACTGAAGTGTGTTGGGAAGGTAGGGGGTTATATTACTGCATATCCCCCTCGAATCCATCCCAACTTTCCTTTGTGCTCATTCACTCCAGGTACTCAATTGCATTCTTCATCAAGTTAGTAGAATAATATACTAAGATTCTACTTCAAATTTGTTAGACTTTATAGAATCTGATCTACACTCAAGCACTTTCAGTTTATAGAGAAGGCCTTAACTTCTTTTTTAAAAAAAGGTTTATTTATTTATTTGAAAGTCAGAGTTACACAGAGAGAGGAGAGGCAGAGAGAGAGAGAGAGAGAGAGAGAGGTCTTCCATCTGCTGGTTCACTCCCCAATTGGCCACAACGGCCGGAGCTGCGCTGATCCGAAGCCAGGAGCCAGGAGCTTCTTCCAGGTCTCCCACGTGAGTACAGGGACCCAAGGACTTGAGCCATCTTCTACTGCTTTCCCAGGCCATAGCAGAGAGCTGGATGGGAAGTGGAGCATCCGGGACTTGAACACGCGCCCATAAGGGATGCTGGCACTGCAGGTAGCAGCTTTACCTGCTGCACTACAGTGCCGGCCCTGAGAAGGCCTTAAGTTCTAACCAGATATGTCACTACCACCTGAAAAGAGCTTCCACTGTTTTATCCAGTTAGCAATACTAAAGGCCTACCCTTAAGCCTTTCTTCCCTTTGATTCATGAGCAGGTTCCCCTCGTGTCTGTGTATCACAGTTTCCCAAGATTATTTTAGAATATATAGTTTGCAGGATCCTATCATATTTCTGTTGTACCAAAAACTCAAAGACCTAGGTTTGGGAAGATTTTGAAAGACCCACCAGAGTATCCTACTGTGCATCCAAGGTGGAAAATCATCAATTAAGAAATTAAATTTGGGGACCAGAGTAGTGCATAGCAGACTGTCACCTCCTGTGACACCATCATCTTATATGGGCACCAGTTCAAATCCCAGCTGCTCCACTTCTGATCCAGCTCCCTGCTAATGGCCTTGGAAAACCAACAGAAGATGGCCCAAGAGTTTGGGCCCTTATAACCCACTTGGGAGACCCAGATGAAGCTCCTGGCTTCCGCCTAGCTCAGCATTGGATGCTGTGGCTTTCTGGGGAGGAGACCAGTGGATTGAAAATCTCTGTGTGTGTGTGTGTGTGTGCGTGTGTGTCTCCCTCTCTCTATGTAAGTCTTTCAAAATAAACAGTTATTTAAAAAGGGAGAAATGAATAAATTAAATTTTATAAAATTAAATATTCTTCAAATGCTAACAAACTCTCATCTTATGGTTGTTCTTTGTTTATAACAATATAGTGCTAGGTTAAAATGTCCTTTCTGGCACAGCTGGTTTAATCTAAGGACGCAAGTTGTGCTAGAGTAGCAGAGAGCCCAGTATTCTCTGGGTAACACTAATTTTTGCCTGATTGATGTCTTTGAGTCTGATTTCATAGCTTTGTAGTTTATGGCAAGTTATTTTCTAAGCCTTGGTTTTCTGATCCATAAATTGGAGAAAATCATCATGATATTTACCTCCAATGATTGTTGTATGGATTAATGAGATAATCTGTATTAAACTCTCAACTGCATGCCTAACTCACTGCAAATCCTTAATAAATGCTGCTATCATAGTAATTATAGCTATGAAAAAGACTAGCAGTAAAAATCAGTTTAGAAAGGGAAAGTGGTAGAGTCCTAAGTGCAAGCTATGGGGACCACATGAGTTGGCTCTTGTCTTGCTGGAATGTGGAGCCCACCCACCATCCAGAAATATTTTATTGGGAATCAGGAGATGACTACAACGTTTTGAGAAACTTCATAATAGTTAAATTAGGTAATTCTCAAATCAATTGCACAGCACAAATACCTTCTTTTTAAAATATTCTCCCTAAAGAAATAATTTTTCAGGAGACATGAAAATAAATAAACGTAATTTTGAAAACTTGGAAATTGAAATGAAATGAAGTCTTGGGAGTTAGGTTCATTGATATTTTAGGGAAAAGTGGTTGACTTCAAGGACCTCTGCAAAATAGTAACCTAATATTGGCTGAAGAAATGGCTGTGAGCTAGCTCCTCTTCTCTCAAGGTGGAATTTCACACATACGTACGGGTAATATAGATCATCATAAAAGTATATGTTGTGTTGGATTTACTTGTATTTACCTCCTGTTCTTCATGCTATGGAATCCCCATTTTTCCCTCTTAACCCATCCTACTTCCTACTTCAACCCAAAACCCCACACCCAAATCTTTGATGTCATGATATCTATAGCTTTCTAGGCATTTCTCTCTGTCTGACCATGCCTAGAATTGCTTATCTAACCTAAACTTGCCACAGCTTTCATAGTCAATCTTTTCTTGTGAAGGTGGTTATCACTAATTGTCTCCAAAGATGCTATCAGCTCCATCAACCCCAATAGCTGTCTCAAAAATCCCTCAACTCATTGTTGTTCAAGCCTTGACATATTGTCTTCATTAGCTCAGCCCTGTGTCCATCATAAATTCCATCAAAGAGCTGACTGTTTTCTCCACACTGTTTTGAAAGTCTAATTTGAATGTTAAGTAGCCCAGCAGCAATACAATTCGAATTGTTAACAGCAACCCCAGTCTCAGAGACAGTTCAAATGACCATTATCTGGGAAAAAACGAGATGAGTGAAAAGCTGTTTCTTATTATGATGCTTAATTTACAAATTAAAAGCTCTTCAAACTCCCATTTCAGAGCTGGTCTTATTTGGGGCAGTGGTGATAGATAATGAACACTGTTCTAAATAATAAAATTGTTTAAAAACGTAGACTGGCAAAATAATTACACTTAAATTGGCAGCTATTTTCAATTCCTTAAATCTCACAACCATGATGTAATCAAAATTGTTGGGGGGCATTGTGAGCCTATATGTAAACATATGGAATAATATAATATTCTTAAATTATTTATTCTTAAATTACTTATCACTGTGTAGAATTTTTGTCTATTCCATTTTCTAGATTGAGAATATTTGACTTAATATGTAGAGAAATATATGTAATCAAGATTGGTGTTAGTAAAACTTCTTATCTTCTCCTTTGATTATCATTCATAGTCTTTGTTTATTTTCCTGCTGAACTATGGTCTTTTAGCCTTTTATGTGTTGAATTCTTTATTTAAAGGAGCATTAAGCCTTTGACCATAATGTCAATTAAAAATGTTATTTCATAAAAATAAGTAAAATAATAAATTTAAAAAATAAAGTTATATATACCATCAATGAAGATCATAGAGAATGTCAATGATCAGAGAGAAAACCAGTAAGACTTTTAAATGCTCTCTTAAGTAGCCAAGATAAAATTCTAGACTTAGTAGCACTTCTACTTGCCTAGTTCCAAGAATTTCATGGGAAATAATACTGTATACAGTCACTCACACATTTACCCAAAAGTACGTCTATTGGGTGGCTTCTGTGTGCTAGATAATTTGCCATGTGCTGGATATAATGAGCGTGTCTTGAAATTAGGGCCAAAAAATTGTGAATCTAGTCTGGATTCTGCAACTAAAGAATTGTATGATCTTGACAAGGTCTTCAGCCTCTGTAGTTTCATTAGTGACTTGTAAAAATTATGAATGATGATTCATGCCTTGCTGAACTACAGAATCTCGGAATTTTTATCATGTAAGGAAACTTCTCTTAATAGATCAGTATTTTCTCCAACTTCAGAGATCAATCCATTAATTTCTGTAGTAGATAGGATCTAAGGATCTAAGATGACCCCACCAAGGTCTTCTTCTAGTATTTACTTCCTGCATAATTTCTTCCATTTGATTGGGCAGGGAACCCGTGATGTGCTTCTAACCAACCGAATGAAGTAAAGGTAAGACGGTGTATATGCTAACATGTGTGTTATCACATAAGATCGTGCTGTGAGTTTTGTGAGAAGATTCTCCCTACTGATGGCTTTAAATGAGCAAACTGCCATGTTGTGAGATTTTCTATGGAAAGGGTCATGAGGCAGGAAAGTTAGGGCAGCCTCTGGTAAAAAACAGCCAGCAAGAAACTGGGCCCTCAGTCCAGCAGTCTGCAAGAAACTGCATGCTGCCAACAGCTACTTGAGTGAGGGGCTGTGTTCTTTCCCAGTTGAGTTTCAGATGGAAGCATAACCTAGACCGGCACCTGGATGGAAGCCTTGTAGAGGAAGCACCCAGCCCAGCTGTCCAAGGACCCCTACCCACAGAATTAAACAGAATAGAACAGCATGGAGTAGAACAGAAATATAAGCATGTTTCATTAACATTTCCCTTCAGTTACACTGCATGCATATGTCTATATTAGGTCACAATATAAGGTAAATTTCATAATATGAGTTGTAGTTAAAAGAAACTTTCAAAAGATTCCTTGTAGTTTTGAATGTCTATATTCTCACGGTCCCTCCTTCCTTCCTGCCTGCCTGCCTGTCTTTTTTAAAGCCCAGTCTTGGTAAAATGGGATAGAGCCAGATAATAGGGGATGCATTGAAGATTTATTTTATTTTAAAGCAGTGTGATAAAAGAGAGAAAGAGAGCGGGTGGCAGATCTTTCACTGGTCCACTCCGCAAATGACTACAACAAGCAAGCATAGGTCAGGCCAAAACTAGGAGTCTGGAATTCCATTCAAATCTCTCACATGGGTAGTAGGGGCCAAGTATTTGTGCCATCTACTGCTGCTTTCCCAGGTGCATTAGCAGGGAGCTGGACTGGAAATGGGACAGCCAAGACTTGAACCAATACTCCAAGACAGGATGCCCACACCGCAAGCAGTATCTTAACCCACTGTGCTAGAATAACAACTCCCTATATGCTCATGTATCTGAAAGCACTTTACAGGGACTATGAATCCTATGCAGTGGGGGTGAACCAGCACCCAAGTGAGAATACTGAAGATCAAGAACATTTTCTATCACATTCAGAGGATTTTAGACTTTGGAATTAGGGAAGTTCTCTCTGGAGTAAATTATAGAATCACTAGTGAATTCATGATCATATAGAGATAGGACTAAACAAGACTTCAAGTTCTTCTAGTTTAGACCACCATTTCATTGGTAGTAATGTATAACTGTAGTTTGCAAATATACATTTTCAAATTTTTTTAAATGCGCACATTTGTCTTGATGAGTATTTTAAAAATGACATTGTTACTGCCTGGGTTGTGACTAACATAAATAGCATCTCTGTATCATCTCCACATTCTTTGCAGAAACACATTACACATTCTCTTGGTGGTATGTGAATAAGGTGATTTGCAAATGTCTGAAGTCTGAAAGTTGGGACACCCTGTTACAGACCAAACTTTGGTTTAACAAATAAATAAATGGAAGTTCAGAGAGATTCAGAGAAATTGTCATGCTCAGTTTAGTCATGGGATCAAACACTTTGAAAAAAAATAAGCTATTGATTAAGTTTATGCAAATTGCAGAGTCTCTTGAAGTAAACAATATAGTAGCTGGTGTGTGCATGCTTGTGATGTGGCTGTCTGGGAGGATGCATGATGTGTGTGTGCCTGCTGTGTGTGTGTGCCTGCTGTGTGTGTGTGCACATTTTCTGGGATATGTGTGTTTTCTGGTGGTTTCTGTATCAGACGTTGTGTTAGACATATACAAGAAGCTCACACATAATACTTGTTTCAGAGTTTACAGATTAATAGATGATTATAGTGCATCATGTATTCCAATAATCAATAAATTATTGATTATAAGAAGCCTCTATTGAAGGCCATAAAGAAGATGTAAAAGAACACTGATTTTCACATCAGAAGATTTGAGTTCGGTTCAACTCTACTCTTTGCTAGTTTTATGACCTTGAATAATGAATCCTCTGTGTACTGTACTTTCCTCATCTGTGCAATACAGACATGAATCCATTTCTCATTGCATTGTGTATTACTCAATGTTCTCCAGACACGCATAACCAATGGATGTGATGTGATGTGTGTGTGTTGTAAAAGTATTTATTTTAAGGAATTGGCTTGTGTGACTACAGAGGCTGACAAGCACAAAATCCAAAATCTGCAGGGTGGACCAACAGGCTGAAAATCCATATTAATAGCCAATGCTGCATTTCAAGTTCAAGTTGGGTGCATTTGCTGCAGTAGTACCTCTTGCTTGGGGTGGGGTAAGGAACAGTCTATCATTAACTCTATTAAGGCCTTTATCTGACTGAATGAGGCCCACTATCATAGAGGACAGCCTGCTTTACTCAAAGTCCACTGACTCAAAGGTTAACTTCTTCCTCTGTTTGCAGAAATATCCAGAAAAATGCTTGACAAGAAGTGGCATTTGGTGCAGAAGCTTCCGTTGTCACCTGGGATTTTTACTTCCCAGATTGGAGTGCTGGTTTGAGACCCAGATCCTCTGCTTCCAGTCCAGCTTCCTGCTAATGCACACTGCGGGAGGCAGCTGCTCAAGTACTTGGATCCTTGCCTCCCACATGCCTACCCACGTAGGAGACCTGAATCGAATTTCTGGTTCCTGATTTTGGCCTTGACCCAGCAGGCATTTGTGGTGTGAACCAGTGCCCCGGAGATTTTCTCTTTCCTTCTATTTCTCTCAAATAAATACATTATTTTTAAAAAATTAGACATCACAAATCACCCACTGGTAATTATATAGGTCTCCTAAAATCATACTTAGTTTTTAGCTAAAGACAATAGGAGTATCGTATTTCTATATAACATGATCCAACTTCCCTGGATACAACACAGCATATTAACCCTTTCTCAAGTAGAGGATGCAAAGCCTTTGAATCATGTTTTGATATCCTGCAACTTAAATACTATGATATAAAGTTAGCAAAGCTTAAATGCCATGATACAAACTCAACAAGTATTGTATTCTAAGGGCTGATACAGGAGTAGGGAAAACAAAGATATTACATTTATACATACACGTATATACAATATTACTTGAAAAGTTAACAGAATAAAATTAAAAGATAAGTGTATTATGGTGCAAAACAGATTGAATCCATGCATAGCTTCTTCATAATGGGTACTTACCATAAACTTGTTTAAGATTTTCCGAAAGCATGTGTTTCAAAATTTTGTACCAAAATGCACTTATCTTTTGTTTCCACATTTTATATATATGTATGTACACACACACACACACACACACACACATATATATATACATACACGTACATAACACACACAGTCCTCCACTTGCAAGTATTTTGCTTAAGATTTTTCAACTTCGTGTAAAAGCAATTCACACTCAGCAAAACATGTGTTTCAGATTTTGAATTTTGATCATTTTCCAGGTTAACAATATGCCCTCATCCTCCTACCCCTAGATCCTCTCTTGTGATGCCAGGCAGGATCAGCAACCACCACTCCCACTCTGTCACAGGGACACAAGGGGAAGCAACCCAAATTCTACTAGATACCTTGTTGCTAAGTTAGGATATTTGGTAAGTTAGGTGTATTAACTACATTTTTGACTTATGATATTTTCAACTTACAGTGGGTTGCCCAGATGTAGTTGTATAAATTATTATGATGATTAAATAATATATACAGCACCCAGAATTCTCTAGCATATGGCATGTTGCTACTAAATACTCTTCACCGTGTACTCTAATTTCAGATCCGTCTCTGGCTGCATAGCATTATACATTAACCATGGTAAGAATTAGCCTCTGTACAAGTGTGGGCATAGGAATTTGTATTAGGCATGTGCTTACACGTTTTGGTGAATAGTAGATTACGTACGTAGTAATTAGGTGCCTGCTTCTTTTTATGCGAAATATCATCCTACTGAATTTCTTCCATTTTAGACCCTGCAAACACAACTGTGGAATGCTTGGCAGAGGGAACTGGGAGCTTTTCTAGTTTCACGAATCTGAAACTAATTCTTAAAATTCTACATGCTGATAATGAAATGGGTCCAAAAGACTTTGTGTGAAAAGTAGATAGTATATACTTATCTAAATTGTTTTCCTCAAAACGATGAAAGACGTACACACGTGTGTGTGTGCATTTCCATGTATAAACGCACATACACACAGGTGATAAAAAACTGGCTTTTTAATCCCTGCAACTGATACTTCAGACTTCATGTAATTCTTTCAAATGTTCAATCAACTGTATATCCACAATTTAATTGAAAACTCTACTAACATTGTGCATGTTACCCCTTGCTCTATCCTAGCTAATCTGAAAAATAAAGAAAAATATTGGGCCTTGAGCATTTAATCCAGATATGAGATAAAGAGCTCTACCTCTACATACCTTGCATTTATAGCCTCTTTTCCACTTCTAAAAATGTCTTTTCCTCAATAAGTCAAGAAACATGTCTATGCTAAATTTCTATTTCTTCTTTCCTAATACCCCTTGTAATCCTACTGTATAAGTGTAATATTACAGCAAATATCTTTCCTATTAATTAAATTCCTTCAGTTTTAGACTGATATTAAAGCTATCCAAACTTCTCATGTGCTTTAAAACATGTCTCTTCCCTTGAAACATTCAGTTCATTTTTGACTCCAAAAAACTTTAAAAACATTTTATTCGAAGTGGTTTATTTTGCCTTTCTTTCTCAGCGTACCCAGGCTCCTCCTCATATGCTCAAACAAATAAGAAGGGGCAGGGTGGGGGGTCTCTTTGAAACACCTGCACAAAAGCCTACGGAAACCCTTGCATACCAAGAAGGCTACTTCATATTATCTTTTCTCCCTTCAAAAATTTATAATAATCAGGATGGTTAATGATTGAAGATTTAAATTCCACTTTCTTATTTCCAATCATTATGCTATGATCACAGAAATAACTAATCTTTAGCAGTGTGTTGGGAAAGAAAAATCTTTTCAAATTTACCCAATCAAGTTATTCCACATCCAATCTTTGCATGCTTTGCAAAATCAGCTATATCTGGTTGTTTTCATAATTTCATGATTAAATATGTCAATAGATTTTCTACTGCTCATTCCGTTATTTATCCAGAACATTAATGAACTTCTCTACCTCCTGTGGATCCATAAATGTTTCTATTTTATTATCAAAAACAACCCTTAATTGGGCTAAAAATAGGACTGTTGCTCTACCACACCTAAGTAATGTATTCACTTTTCTCGCTCTGGAGTCACCATTTGCTCACTGATATTTATTGCATGCCCCCCATATACATTATTTCTGGGGCTCAGAAATTTCTGGTGCAGCTACTGCTCTCATGGATCTTCGATTCAGTTAAGAGACACAGTTAATTAACAAGCAACCGAATAAAGCAGAAACTTCTTACGATGATGCGTTCTTTGGGAACATAAACAGGACAACCTTGGAAATGGTGACCAGGTGGGGCAGAGGCAAGATGTGGGGTCATGGGAGGGTGAGCAAGGAAGTCTTCTTTGAGGAACTGGCAACTGAAATGCTGCCAGAAACAGAAGAGGAGTCGTTCAGGCCGAGGTGCTGGGGAAGGATGTGGAGGCAGAGGAAATGGAGACTCAAAGGCTCAGAGGCTAGAGCAAGCTTGGTGAGCTTGAGGATGAGAAGCGTCTGTGTGGTTGAACGAGGCAAAGAAGTCACGGCAACGAAGCTGACATTGGTCATTTTTCAACCACCTATCTTTAATAACAATGACTAAAATGTATTGAGTCCTCAATATGTGCCAAGCACTTAATACATTCATTTTTTTTTTAATCTCAATTACTTCTCAAAATAACCACAGGATAAAGTTGATTTTAATTATTTCCATTTTACAGTGGACTAAATTGAAACCCAGTTACTGAAGAATGCTCAAGTCGTATCGTAGCAGACCAGTGTAAATTGATTCAAGCCAAGTCCTGCACAAGTGAGTTCCGCTGCCAACCTCACAGCTTGTTTTCTGGTTGCTTGTACTGTTTGCACTTTGTTGGATGAGTTACAGCTGGGGTTTGGCAGTACCTTACTTACTAGGGAGGAGGCAGCAGTGTGCCTATAGTTGTTTAGACAGGTAACTCCTCTCCTGTCCAATGAAAGCCCCGATTGGTGGCATTTGTTGATCTCTCTAACATAAATCTTCCTTCAGTGGCTTATTTGAAGCTGATGAGTGTCACCTGTCACACGTGTAATTGAGAAGAGATGTGCCCCCTCCAGCTCTTGGGAGCCAGTAGGAGCCAGTTCTGATACTCCACTGCTGAGAGATAACCAATAAGTATTCACTTGAAAGAAAAAGCTACCCACAGGAGAGTAGTTTGGAATCCCTTCGATGAAAATCAGAATCTCAAAGACTAAAACGAAATGTATTTTATTACTCTCCATCCTCAACATTTGCTAGCAGAGAAAGGTAGGAGGCAGTGCATGCAAAAATGGATGCCTCTGCCTCTGATTTATGTAAGATTTTTATCACAGCCACCTGAAACATTTTGCAATTGAGTTTGCTCATTGAAGAGCAACCTGCTTTCCTGAATATGGCGTACACAAATGGTTATTTCAAAATGAAGAGGCGCAGCTCCTTGGGTGCCTATAGACATTCAGGATGGTTTTGCTAATTGAGAATTTAGGAGACCAAGTCAATGGATGCAGCACCTAAGGAACTGCTTTACAACATGGCAGTCATTAGACAGCATAGACCTTCTCAGAATGAGCGGGAATCCTTGCACAGGGGCGGGGAAACTGTCTTCCAAGTGTTAATGCCAAGGTGCAATCGCCAAATACTAATTCATGGCAGAGAGAGAGCAGATGCTCTTGTGGTAGAGTGGGGGTTAGAGGACGCAGGGAGCAAGCAAGCAGCAGAAGCTCCGTGAGTTACAGCACCTCGTTGCCACTATAAAACATCTTTATTGAGAGGGAAAACGCAATATTTTGGTAGATGGAGATGAAGGAGGTAGTCTGGATGGCTCACTTATGGTAGAGTGTGCAATTTTACAGCTGGGATATGCCGTCTGCTTTGTGTTTCCCCTGCTCTCAGCCTATCCAGAGCAGGCATTGAATATACACAATTGAGTCCATAAAGTGATCAAGGTGCTTAGGTAGAACTTGGGAAATGGGGAATTTTAGAAATAGGAAACCTCTCTTTTCTATAGGAAGTTCTAAAATGCCATATTCTCCATCCCCTTTTTTTCAGTTCATTTGATTTATGGCACATGTAGAAAGCTGTTAGTGGTGTGATCTCAGGACAGTTAGGTTAATTCACTTGTATAAAATATACCCATTTTGTTAACTTGTAGAGTGTGGCTGGGTGTTGCTGCCATTCTCTTAGGTATGTCTTAACTCTAAGAACCCATCACTGGAGACAGGTGCAGAAGCCTAGCACTCTCGGCTTGTTTAGGCTTACAGCGAACTCCTGCTTTACTTAGTGTTATGGTGGGAGAAAGTGGGGGTGAGTAAAAAAGTCATTAGACGGGGGACATCAATCCAAATTTTTAAAGCTGAAAAGAAATCGACCATGCAAACCCTTCAGTAAGGTCAATGTAGAAGAAGGGAGTTTTTGTTCATTTGTTTGGAGTGTGTGTGTGTGTGTGTGTGTGTGTGTTTTACCCTCTAGGAGCAAGGGAAGGAAATTTGTGCTCTCTCCAAAAAGAAACTTCAGTCAGGTGTTTCTATGCATGTTTTCCATTCTTCCTCATGAAAGCACAAGTTAGAAGACTTGAAACCTTTATCTGCTTGGCATATCAGAACATCAAATAACATGTGGAAGTTTTATAGCCAAGGATAGGAATCTCAGTGAATGGAGATGGGAGCCAAAGTCCTTTACTGAAAATAGGCAGTATTTTAAAAATCTTTATTTTGTACCTTCTCATTTTAGTCAATGAGAATATAATTTTTCTGTGCAAACATTCAGGAGAGGGTTCATATATTAATTCTTTATTTAAAAAACCTGCTAAATTTGTTGAAGATCCTTTAAAATATTTTTCATCTCAATCGTGTGTTGAGGAGCTTTGGAAAGATGCGATGAAGTCATCAAGCCCATGCTTTCAGTGATATGACTCTGCAATGTCTTTATTTTCCTTTTATAATTTGATATTTTAATACAGTTTAAAAATACCATGAAAAGGTCATGGTAACTCCCTGTCAAGTGTTCTCCTAACATCTGTGTTTAAAAAATTAATGTTTCAAGGGATACTTTGAGTTGATAAGCATTTCTGGTAAGTTTTCTTTATTTGTGATTGTCTTTTAAAAAGCATGAAAATGTCTTTCCTATTTGGAGTTGTTTTCAGGAAATATGGACTCTTTTCTCTCTCTCTCCCTACCTCCTGGCTACAGTCACTTTCTGTGCTATTTGTGTATCTACATTATTCATGCTTACAAGCCAGCTGTAAAATAAAAATAGAGTGAATGAATGAGTTCTAAGGATCAACATGAAAATATGGCCTGAACTCCAGCCAAACCTTGAATCTAACTTATTTTGTATAGTTCATCACTTTCTGGTTCACGGGGAATTCTATTAGCCTATTCTGTAGGCCTGTTAGTCTGAAATTAAGGTTTATGTCCTGGACTCTTAATTAAAAGTATAAAATCAACAATATCCGATGCCTTCTATATATCACTAGAACCCCTTCAAGACCTCAAAATTTCTCCCATCAATCAAAACATAAAGAACAATGCTTGGTTTCCTTTACCTGCTTCTGGAAGTTCTTTTTTGTGTGTGTATGTGTACTGTTACTTACATGCCGGTGTGAAAATACCATGTGTTTTTTCCTTAAAGCTATTAAAAAATGAACACAGTGGCCTCAACTGTGCTATGCTAATATTCTGGGAGGCACAGGCCTCAGAGACCATCCTGGGCTGTCGGCTGCTGCTTCCGAGGGTGGTAAATTGAAAAGCAAAACGCGGCCAACACAGTGAAAAAGCCTGGTCAACTTTACATGAGGCTTCATTGTTCCTGCTGTAATGCACTTCTTTCCACACATAATAGTGACTGATCTGGCTGATCTTTTTTTACTTAGGGGGAAAAAAACATTTCTAAACTCATTTTGTCAGCTCCAGAGTTTCATGGGTATAAAAACAGAGAATTATATATGTGACAGAGCTCAACACTGGGACTGAGAGATCTCCAAGCCTGGAATGAAAAACATATAGTTCTGGCAATTTGAGCCTTTTGTAAATTCTCCTCTTAATCCTCTTAAGCTGATGAACCCCAACCCGCAGCTTCCTAGTTTTCTGCAGTCAATTGTACTGAAATCATTGTCAATTAATCAACTGGAAGAGCAAACACCTGCCCAATTTATTATTATTTTTTTACAAGTAATTAGGGGGTCCAATAAAGCAGCAGGAGTGGATACATTTTTCAGGTAAAAGCATATGTCAAAACCTGCATGTTTCTAAGCAATTCCACACCACAGAAAGAAAGGGGAGGGGTAGAAAGAGAGAGAGAGAGAGAGAGAGAGAGAGAGAGAGAGAGAAGGTGGGATGAGAAGGGGGTAGGGAGAAAGGGAAAACATATCTCTTTTGACAACAAAAAGCCACAAAATATTCTGAAATGCAGAACAAAGAGGCTTGTAAAGCAACACTCTTTATTGCCTAGGATCCCTGCACCTGCAAGCATATGTAAAATGCTCAAAGTAACACACATGCGAGAGAGAGATGTGTGCATCACTGCTGCGTAGGTGGCATAGGTACCGTTGGCCTGGTATAGACAATGAGTCTGTATCTACCAGTTTCACGTATGTTTTGTAGGTTATACCACAGAGCTGGACGCTAAACTTTGTCTCTTCTCCACTGAGAGCGAAAGAAGCAGCCGGGTGGCAGAAGCCCATGTTCACTTGCACAAAACAGGTGGTGTTCTAGTTAGGATGCCATGTTTGCTATTTAGGGTTCCTGTGATCTCTGGAAGGATGGGTAAGCTATAGGGTGCGTGGGATGAAGCTACACAAAGCATCCTTAGCACTCCAAGCCTACAGGCTCTGTGCGACCTGGCACCCGGCGCACCACGATGGGTTATCTCAGCAAGCCGGCTACAGCGTCTCTGTGAATTTGGGTTACCACATTTAGCTGTGGGATTACAGCACATAATACCACAGATAGGAGATAATGCCTCAGGCGTGTGGCTGGGGCGATGCAAGCCCTGCAAGACTAATTATGGTACACATGGGGGTTGGAGGAGATGGAGGAGTGGGTAATCCGACGTGGCTTGCGGCTTCTGGTGTCTGTCATGGCATACCTTCTCCCATAGCCCAGTCCCCCTGCCCACACTGACAAACCAAAACAAAGCTATAAAATGTCACCCTGCACCTCCATCTTTCTTCCTCCTGAGGCAGCCGGCAATAAATCAGAACACATTTCCCTCCATGGGAGTCCAACAGCACACAAAAAGGACAGATTTTTTTTTTTTTCCTTTTAACTGTCCTTTTGGATTCCGAAGTGATGCTTAAAAATCTCTCTCTGATGGCACTGCATGGATTTTCTTGCTGATGATTCAGGGCCATTGCTTTCGGTGCCCAGAAGTCCTCAAGATATTTATAAAACAGGTTGTCACCCCTTGATACCTCTCTAAAATTTTGTTCACATTTTGGACACTGAGCTTTCTTTCTCTCTGCAGCTCTGTTCATTAATCTCTCCAACACTTGAGCAAGTCCTGGACGAATCTGGTGGGATTTGGAATTATGCTGCACTGCATTGATGTTACTTGCTGGTGCAACTGTCTCAAGGGTTTGAACTTGATCACAGTTTCATTCTCCCAATGATTCCTTCTGGTTTATAAAGACCATTTGAATATTCTTACCAGCTCACAAGTGTCATTTCACTATTTCTCAGTTTTTCTCATGGGAAAAAATTGCTTATTCCAGCCTTTCTTTGCCCTAATAATATCAATGGGTTGTTATGAAGTTCAACTGCAAAAAAGGTTTTTCTCACATGTATTTGAAGTATTTTCAATGTGGAGCAGTCTCTCCTCCCTTTCTCCCAGGTGCAATTCTAATTGATCATGGAAAATGCACAATCATGAGATTTGGAACATGTGAGAGAGATATAAGTTGCCCAGAAAATCTTAAAATATAGCCTCAAAACACTATGCATGGTAGTCATTAGTGCTTGTCATAAATTGTTTTCAGATCTCTGCCTTTGGGGCACGTGTCAGGATTACATTCCCGCCCCCTTGTATTGGAATAGAACCCTCTAAGGAGTTCTGCAGAAGTGATCAGCAATGCTATGAGTCACTCTGGTCCCGGGCTTTGGCAGTTGGTGTCTGGGCAACACTACCCAGGTCCTCTGTTTTCCCTCTAGTGTGGCAATCAGTACAACAAGGCTTGCTAGCCCTGTCCTCAGGTTGGTCCACGAACACCATGCTCCTACTCACCCCTTGAGACCCATTTGACATAAATCATGAGTAAGAAATAAACCTTGGTTGAAATCAACTGTTGAGATGTGAGAGGCTCACTCTAACTTCAGCATAACCAGTCTGTTTTTACTGTGGAACTAGTTCATTGGGATGGTAGCAAGATGCCACCAGCCAAAAGGGACGCAATACCATGAAGACCTGGGAGAAACTTGTATGAAAGATATTACACAGGCCAGCGCCGCGGCTCAATAGGCTAATCCTCCACCTGTGGCGCCGGCACACCGGGTTCTAGTGCCCGGTTGGGGTATTGGATTCTGTCCCAGGAGCTCCTCTTCCAGTCCAGCTCTCTGCTGTGGCCCAGGAGTGCAGTGGAGGATGGCCCAAGTCCTTGGGCCCTGCACCCACATGGGAGACCAGGAGAAGCACCTGGCTCCTGGCTTCGGATCAGCGCGGTGCACTGGCCGCAGCGGCCATTGGAGGGTGAACCAACAGTAAAGGAAGACCTTTCTCTCTGTCTCTCTCATTGTCCACTCTGCCTGTCAAAAAAAATTTAAAAACATTAAAAAAAAATAGAAAGATATTAAACAAATGACTTGAGTTGATTTGGATTCATTGATGGTTTTCACATCTTCACAAGTCTATTGTACAGGAACAGAAATGTTCCCAGTATAGTTCTTTCTATGGAAACATAGTTGCACAGACTAATAGAAGTGGAAGATGTGTTGCCTACCAACCACCGCACCAGCCTTCGGCCTCATGTGGCTGTGTCAGGGCGATCCTCCCTGCCCCGTGCTGTTGCAGTTTCTCTGTAACCCATTTGTCTGAGGAAATCTGTAAATTCATCTCTTCTTGAACATTAGCTCGCTCAAAGACAAGTCCTATACTATTTAGTACATGGGAGAGAGAGTGGTGCTATACTCTAGAAGGTGATTATTTTTTGAAAAAAAGATAGTCTTTGACATTTTTCTGGCTCACTAATTTCTTTTCTTTTTCTCATTAAAAAATACACCTCATTTATGAGAAAAATATATTACCATACGTGCTACAAATAGAAGCCAACACTGCAAAGAAAGTAACGGCTGCTGAAAGCTGGCTAATTGAAATGTAATTCATTAGTTTCGAAAAGATCGTGTTCTCTCTCTCTCTCTCTCTCTCTCTCTCTCCACACACACACACACACACACACGCCACAGAGAACAGAGACACACACAATCACATATAGGTACAGGATTTTGGCCTTACAACACCTTTCCAGGGCTTCTTTACACGGCAATGTTTTTGTTGAACTTGAGAAACTGGAAACTTCGATTGTATTGAAAACTAAAGATGTGCACTCACACACAAAATCAGTAACTTTGTTTTTTTCCCATGAGTATTTTTTGATGTGGATAAGTGTTTGGATAGACGCCCACTTCATGGAAGCATTCTGTCTGTTGAGGGCGTGCCATATACCGAGAGGGTAATCAGAACTTAATTCTCATAGCGTTCCACCTTTCGCAGATGGAGGCTGTTCTATTTCAAGAGACCCTGGGTTCTTTTTTCAAAGTCACCCTGCATTTCTGGAGCTAATTTGATCTGAAAGTACCCAGTTAGGTGAAAACCCAATGTTTCCCAGCCTTAGGCTGCAGGTGGTGGAGATAAATGCAAATCCCACCTTGCTGGAAGAAGAAGAGGGAAAAGAGGAGCCAGAAGAGGGGGAAAAATGAAAAATGAAAAAAAAAAGAAAATTAAAAGAAAAACAGGCGGGAAGAAAAGAAGAGAGGGAGCAAGGGAAGAAAGAAGGAAGGTAGAACGGAGAAGGAAGGAGAGAAATTCTGCTCATGTACTCACTTACTCTCTGAATTGACACATGAGCAGCCCAGATCTTATCAGATAATACACACATTTAGAAATTCAGTCTGCACGTGTCTATGTTCCTGCAGCCCATTCTGCCTAGCTAAAACAACATCTTTTTTTTCCCCAAAAAATCTGTTTCCTTCTTACATAGTCCAAATGTTAGAATGTGGTTTGAATTCTTTTTTGAACATTAATTTAAACAGTATGGGAATAGATCAGCCCTTATAAGTCTAAATAAAACTTCCTACGAAATATATAATATGGTGTGCTTATTTGGAGGCTAATGGAGTTGGAAGGAAAAAGTGGGAAAGAGTTAAAAACAGAAAAGAGTAAGCTTCATGGAAGGTTTTTTTTTATAATATATATAAAAATTTAATTTCTGCTTCCCCCTAATCCTAACCTATTTAGCAGAAATTTACCACAAAGCTTTAAAATGGTTTTTCCCACCAGCATTCCAAATTTTCAGATTATTTTGACCTGAACAGAAAAATGCAAATAACATAGTGCCACTTAGTGGAAAGGGTGAAAACAAATCATTGTGGATGAGGAAGAGGACCAACAGGCATCCAGATCTTTGTCTGGAACACCGACATAAGTCGTGTTTGACATTCAGATGTTGTGCCTTCTGATGGCTTTCAATCACAATCAACTTCCACTGCCACAATAGTAAGTGAATTGTGTCACACACTATCACAACAAACACTTCCCACACAGCATGGAAGAAGCCAGTCAACACTGACAATGTAGAAACATTGAAAGCTCGATCTGCTCTAGGGGAGGTATTTTAGGGACTTAAGATTAAGTCAGTGTCATGAAATGATATAGTCATATAATTTTTTTTGGTAGCTACAGGCATTACAAACATATTTCCATTGGGCTCAACAGAGCAACGCTGTTCTCTGCATTAGTGAGGAAGTCTTGTTCTTAGGAAAGCTGGTAAATGACTCACGTCCATGGATTTTTGGGAGACTGAGAAAATCAGCACTAGAGCAGGATCTCATTTCTGGAGCTCCTGGCAAGTCAGGGGCCAAGGCCACCAATTCAGTTGGCAAGCTGAAAGTTTTGTTTCTACTAAATCATGTCACAGATAATGTCACTCTAAAGTGGAATTTTCTGTGACTATTGTTGCATTGTCCTCGGGGATAAATTTTACAATAGCTTAGTATATCTCTCTGTGCACCTATTGATTGTTATAATCAGCTATCTAGCTGTTTTTCATTATTCTAATAGTTTGCAAAATCCACAGCATGCATCAACAAAAGCGGAAACTGTGTATATACAATTTGACACACCCTGCAAAGACCATCAAGGCCCCTTTCCTCCTGTACTCCCTCTTGTTCTCTGCTGTAGCTAGAGTGCATTTCACCCCTAAAGTCTGCTTCCTCCCACAACATCTCAGATTTGCAACATGCTATTAAAATGTTAGCTTTGGATGCTAGGTTTTATTTTGAAATCCCCAACCCCAACCCTCATCCATCTCCATCCCCTTAAACACCAAACTTCCCGCACCCCACCAAACACATACTTTACCTGTTACCTAGGTAACTCAGGGCAGGATAGATTCAAAAGTCTACATCTTCCTCTAGGCCAACATGGATCTTTTCAGGATAGGTGATGCCAAATGCAAATGGTGGGACTCATGGTTTTACAAAAAGTATTTGAAGCATCCCAGACAGTACTTGGGGAATCAGCAAGGAATTAAAGATGAACAGCATTCGCAGCTCTTAATCAGGAGCTCTTTCTACAAGAAAAAAAAGAGAAATTAAAAAAAATGTTCCTACATTACCTACAGTGTTGTTAATGTAACTTTCTATTTACATAATATGCAAAAAGGGCTGTCTGCAAACTGCAGTAATCTATATGGAATGAGGACAAAAGATACTGATTTCTCTCAAATGTTCTTGTTAAGGAATAATCAAGAAGTTAGAACCTCTAATCTTGCAGTCAAAGCAGAAGTTTGGGGGATTTTTTTTCCGTTTTTTCATTTTTGCTCATGTATATATATTCACATGCACAGACGAGTACAGACAGATTTACAGATATCAAATATATCGTCTTTAACATTCGGGAACTAAATTAAACTTCAAAGAAAAAGTTAAAGTTCCTGGTAAAGGAAACATTTATTCACTTTTGATTTAGCCTTAAGCACTTCCAGGGAGTTTGCTCCAAAATATCTGAGGACAAGTTAGGGGTGTGTGTGTGTGTGTGTGAGTGTGTGTGTTTGCACATGTATATGAGAGAGAGTTGGGGGATGGGTAGAGCCAAAGAGAGAAGGGACGACCAGAAGGGGAGGAGAAGAGAGAAAGCAAGAGGGGTGGGGCCAGGAGTTGTGGCTGGGAGGGAGGGAGGCTGGAATACACTAGGATGGGAGGCAAGGGATGAAATGGAGAGGGAGGGAGGGAGGGAGGGAGGGAAAGAGAAGAGAGGAGGGGAAAGAGAGAAGCAAGAAAGGGAGAGAAGAAAAGGTTTTGTTACCCTTTCGACTGTAGATTCCTGAACTTTCCAGTCTTTTAATCAGTGTGAGGTATATTTGGCCAAAGGATAAATCACAGTAAACCTAAGGAATGTTCCGGAGAAGGAGATTCCAAGTTTAGCACTAAGAAAATGTCCAGGGGCCAGCATTGTGGCATAGCAAGTTAAACCTCTGCCTGTGATAACCCCATCCCATAGGGGCACAGGTTCAAAACCTGGCTGCTCCACTTCAGAATCAGCTCCCTGCTAATGTGCCTGGGAAAGGAGCATCAGATGGCCCAACTGCTTGGGCCCCTGCACCCACGTGGGAGACCTGGAAGAAGCTCCTGGCTTTGGCCTGGTGCAGTCTCAGCTGTTGTGGCCATTTAGCAAGTGAACCAAAAGATGGAAGATATTTCTCTCTCTCTCTCTCTCTCTCTCTCTCTCTCTCTCTTCTCTCTCCCTTCTCTGTAACTCTGCTTTCAAATAAATAAAAATAAATCTTGAAGAAAAAAGCATAAAATAAAATGTCCAGCAGTTGTTGGTTCTGCCTTCCATCTCTAAATAATAAGAGACTCCAGTTGACATCAACTGTCAGAACAAAACATGTTGAGAAAATTGTCTCTAAAGCAACAAAACACCAAACCAACAACGGAGAAATAAGTGGAAAATCAACACCTGGAATTCTGCTTACTGACAACCAACCAGGTAGTACGCAATTCCACTAGGCCTGTATTGTAAACTTCTTCATTCTATGACAATATGAACTTCCCATAGAAGGGAGGGCAGAATCCACAGGACTGAGCCATCCATTGGATATCCAATCAAATTCCACATACTTACAGCCCAGAAGTTTCAATGAGTAAAACCAAACAAACAAACAAAAAGGGCCAGAATTAGACAATTCTGTTGTAAAAATGTAGTTCTTTCAAAAGTTTCAGACTGACAAATGCATATCATAGGACTAGAATTGCTGTTAGATCCTCACTTAAAGTTTATGAAACATACCAATTACTCAACTTGCTGATCAATTTCATTTTCAAATACAATAGTGACTCTTAAAGTTAACGTTTGTCAGAGATTATTATTCAAGTTTTCCATCAAGATATGACAGGGACACAGACTCCCAAAGTCTAAGACCTGAGTTTGAGTCCCAGATCAACTTTGGACCTACCCTGTGCCCTAATTATTCTACGCCTCTCTTTTTCACTCTGTAAAAGTAGGGCGATCATATAAATACCTCACACAGACATCACAGGAGTCAAAGAAGATCAACTGCTTGAACAATCCCCATCAGCTTTGACTACCACGTCCATGGAGCTATGCTGAGATTTCTTTTTCTAAGGCTGCAACCAATAGGAGAATCTCTGAAAACTGTCCATTTCCAAACTACCGCTTATCTACTTGGTGCCCTGTGGTGATGGGTCCCTCAGTGAAGTGCTTGTCCAGGTCTTGGGGAAAGTCTAAGTCTGCCTCTTAGATAAAATGCACCTTTAGCCAATGAGCCTGAGTGGAGATGGATTTCCTTCTCAAGTTTAGTAATCAATCCATCCACCAACTGGTTGTATTCCTAAAACTTGGCACACCACTCAGTCACTAATCCAGAAGATCAGCATCTCAGAATGCTAAAACAAGCCCTTTCTCTGTGCAGGTGCTGTCCTTAGCCCTTCATATGTGTGCCTCAGTTAGTCCTGTTGAAAATCCTATAAGACAGGCTCGACACTACCATCATGCCCATTTTACAGATGAGAAAACTGAGCTTAAAATACTCGTTTACTCAAGGTCATATAATCATCGATCAGGGAAGCACAGTTAGCCGCAGGTTAGACTTCAGTGCCTATGTTTTTATCCCCTTTTCTCAATAGTTAGTTCATCTTCAACTTTTCCCCACCAGATCCTTTCAAAACCTTTGCCAGGAAAACAAAACAAAAACAAAAACAAACCTGCTTTTCAATAGAGAATAAGAGAAATAACATGAGAAGAGTCTATTATGAGAATAAAACAAATTAAAGAATATACATATAATATTTCTGAAATAAAACATGATAATGTGAGGCCAGTGCTGTGGCACAGCAGGTAAAGGCGCCGCCTGCAGTGCTGGCATCCCATATGGGCACCGGTTCAAGACCCAGCTGCTCCACTTTTGATTCAGTTCTCTGCTTTGGCCTGGGAAAGCAGCAGAAGATGGCCCAAGTCCTTGGGCCCCTGTATCTGCCTGGGAGACCCAGAGGAAGCTCCTGGCTTCGGATCAGCACAGCTCTGGCTGTTGCAGCCACTTGGGGAGTGAACCAGCGAATGAAAGACCCCCCCCCCCACTTCTCCTCTCTCTCTCTCTCTCTCTCTCACTCTGCCTCTCCTCTCTGTGTAACTCTGACTTTCAAATAAATAAATAAATCTTTTTTTTAAAATAATGTGAGTATATATGTAAAGAACCAAGGAGAGAAGGAGAAAAAAATGTGAAGATAGTGTGAAAAAAATCTATACACATCAAATTTAAATGAAATAGGGAGAGATAACAGTAGGAATTAAGTGTGTATTACACAACACTTCTGATATGTTTCTAAATTCTTTGTGCAAAAGAATCTAAACCGGGGCGGGGAGCTATCTGTTTGAACAGTAACATTCTTGCCCATTGTTCTTCCCCACTAGCAGTACTTAGTCCTCAGCTCCTTTCAAAGCCATCACAAGAAGCAGCCCTATGAGACCACCCTGCTTTCGCTGGAGAGTGGTTGTCAATCACTATGTATCCTGTCCTTCTGTGACTGGGGTTAGGTCCCACACGTTTGTTAGAACTTAATGGCAAAACAAACTGTGTTTCTCCTGCAGAATTAATATGGCTTCTTTTTTCCTACTAGTGCAGAAGACAAGCCCAAGCCAATTGTCACGTGTTCTTATGCCAGATGCTGAGAGCCTAGACAGACACACACTGCTTTAGAACCATAGTGATCTGTGTGCCCAGTGTGATTTTTTTCTTTCATCCTCTCCCCAGATCTGATCCTCTCTTTTGTTCAAATTCTTACTCTTGGTGGAATTCCTAAATTTCTTCAAATCATGTTTGAAAAGAGGTACTTCATACAGTTCTTTATAGAAAACTATAGTAATTATGCTTTTTATCTTGTTTCTTTTAAAAAAATTAATATAAAGAGAACAGATTTCATGTATTCCATGGGTTCAACTCCATCTGGAAGACCAAGGTGGAGTTTCTGCCTCCTGGCTTCAATCTTAACTGGACCTGGCAGCTCTGCCATTTTAGGAGTAAACCAATAGGTGAGAGATCTCTCCCCCATCTCTGTCTCTGTCTCTGCCTCTCTCCCCCGTCTCTGTCTCTGTCTGTCTATCTCTTCTTCCCCCTCCCCCTGCTGCCTTTCAAATAAATAAATCTTTTTTTTTTTTTTTCAAAAAAAGGTGGATAGACGAGGACAGATATCCATGACTGGTACCTAGGTTGTGGAGGTAAAAGAAAAGCAAAGAATGTTTTTTGAGATAATCAGGCTAGTTGGTCAAGATTTGGAAAGTGAGTGAATTCTGTGAAATCAACTGTCATATCTGGGTTGGCCTCTCAACCCAGCATGGGAGATTTTCTTACTTTAATATGAGAGAGTAAGAAGGAAAAGTCATAAAGCTACTTTAGGGCAAAGCATTGAAAATGACAATGATTCATGGTACAATTTGGTTAAGAGACCTTGTTTGTGTCCATTCCTTTGTTAATTCACTCACTTATTCACATGCAACAAATCTGCCATTCCAAAACGGTAAGACTAAGCTCTTGCCCTAGATTCTTTGCCCATTGTCACATCCCCTCAAGCCAGCTCTCACTCCACGCAGCTGTAATGGATGGGTACATAGTGATGTCACCACACTTGAACCAGTCGATTCAACCTCTGTCTGCTTTTCTTTGCTAGAGCTTTACCTGATCAACAAAAATGGTTCCCAAAAGAAGTGTCCATGTTACCTTAGAGTCAAGGCAGTTAACACCCCAAGGGAAGGTGAGGGTGGATAGTTTCCCAGACTTTTGGTCCTTAGAGAAACGACTCTGAAGAGCTTTCTACATGCTTCCTCACATTTCCCCAGATTGATTCAGATACAGGTGCTCACAGCAACAATTGGTTCAGTCATGTACAGTTTATTACTTGTGCTCTTTACCCATTTTACTCTTTTCTGCCATCCCTTCTTCCTAATCCAGTGCCAAGTAAATGACCTACATGCAATTCTTTGGTCTTGAGACCTCTGCTCATGAGAGAACCCAAATGAAGACAAAGCTCAAGGTTATTATTCCAACTCTCTCGTTTCCCTCCACTCTTTCACTGTCCCAATTCATTCCCAAGACTTTCAGCTGGGTATTCTTTCTCATGATCTAGCAATACCCATGCTGAATTTCTTCCCATTTCTTTTTTTTAATATTTATTTATTTATTTATTTGAAAGGCAGAGTTACAGGGAGAGAGGAAAAGACAGAAAGAGAGAGATCTTCCTCCTGCTGATTCACTCCCCAAATGGCTGCAACAGCTGGAACTGGGCCAGATATGAAGCCAGTAGCCAGGAGCTTCACATGGGTCTCCCACATGTGTGCAGGGACCAAAGCACTTGGATCATCTTTCGCTGCCTTTCTCAGGTCCTTACCAGGAAGCAGGATTAGAAGTGGAACAGCTAGGACTCAAAGTGGTACCTATATGAGATGCTGGCTTTGTAGACAGCGGCTCCACCTGCTATGCCACAACTCCAGCTCGTAATTTCTTGCTTATATTTATTCTTTCAGGCAATTTGGCTTCAGCTCCCTCCTCTAGACTCCATATTGCTTCATTCCTCTGTCCTGTGTTTTTGAGTGGTTTGGTTCTGAAAAATCCCAAAGCTACCTCCAATAGTTACAGGAACTCCAAGAAAGGAATTTGACTTAAAAGAAGATTATTTATTATTAAATAATAACAATAGCCATCCACTCAGCCAAAGTAGCTATTCAAATGCTTTCGGCTTTAAGAGTTTTATTGATACTAATCAGTTACATAAATTAGGAATTGCTTTGTTCAGAGATGTTACTTTTTTAAAAAAATATTTTATTTATGTATTTGAGAGAGAGAGTTACAGACAGTGAGAGGTAGAGACAGAATTAAAGGTCTTCCACCTGCTGGTTCACTCCTCAAGTGGCTGCAAAGGCCAGAGCTGCGCCGATCCGAAGCCAGGAGCCAGGAGCTTCCTCCAGGTCTCCCACGTGGGTGCAGAGGCCCAAGGACTTGGGCATCTTCTACTGCTTTCCCAGGGCACAGAAGAGAGCTAGATTGGAAGAGGAGCAGCCAGGACTAGAGCCAGTACCTATATGGGATGCTGGTACTGTGAGCAGAGGATTAATCTACTGAGCCACAGCACCAGCCCCAGAGATGTTACTTCTTAGAGTTGGAAGTGATAAATCAATATAACTCTCAGATTGCCGGCAGAATGAGGATATTTTTCTTTATATTGGGAGACACAGTTCTGAGATTTTTTTTTTCCCAAATACTTCTCCCTTCCACAGGAAAGCCTTTTACAAAGTTGGTTTATCTATAGAATGGGGGAAAGCCCAAGGAACAGGAATCAAGAAGGGGCAGATGTTACATTCACTAATTGGATTGTTAATTACATTTTTTAAACTCCAATAACATATTTATTTGCCCTCCCTTCAATAGACTCACAACTAACTATAAATTATCAATTAGAAGTTTGCATTCCTAAGGTAAAATAAAATCATTATAATGGCTAATGAGTTGAGATAATAGTTTCATATATTTCTTAATATTCTCTTCCAAAATAGCTTCAAAAACACTGATTGACTTTGTCCTTGGAAAATGGTTGCTACTTCAAAAATGGAAACAGAAATTGACAATATTTAGCTCAAGACCTTTTAAAGAGATACAATACTCACACAAAGGCAAACAGATAATAACTTTGAGAAAAATCAGTTATTTTGAGTGGTTAGAGTACCCATTTTTTTTTATTTCACAGAGTTAGACAGTGAGGAAGAGAGACAGAGAGAAAGGTCTTCCTTCTGTTGGTTCACCCCCCAAATGGCCACTACAGCCAGAGCTATGCCAATCCGAAGCCAGGAGCCAGGTGCTTCCTCCTGGTCTCCCATGCGGGTGCAGGGCCCAAGCACTTGGGCCATCCTCCACTGCTTCCCAGGTCACAGCAAAAAGCTGGAATGGAAGAGGAGCAATCGGGACTAGAACCTGGCGCCCATATGAGATGCTGGTGCCACAGGTGGAGGATTAACCAAGTGAGCCATGGCACCAGCCCCAGCGTACCCATCTTTTGAGAATCAGATTCAAGACACTCACCAAAACTATTGAAGCAACAGTACATCTGCTCAAAGTTCCTGCCATCAGCCCAGACTGTATTACCATCCCATAGCTCAGCTCAGGAGGAAGAACATTAAGAAATGAGGCAGCTGGCACTGCGGCTCACTAGGCTAATCCTCCACCTTGTGGCGCCGGAACAGAACACCGGGTTCTAGGCCCAGTCGGGGCGCTGGATTCTGTCCCGGTTGCCCCTCTTCCAGGCCAGCTCTCTGCTGTGGCCCGGGAGTGCAGTGAAGGATGGCCCAAGTGCTTGGGCCCTGCACCCCATGGGAGACCAGGAGAAGCACCTGGCTCCTGGCTTTGCATCAGCGTGGTGCGCTGGCTGCAGTGCAGCAGCCGTGGCGGCCATTGGAGGGTGAACCAACGGCAAAGGAAGACCTTTCTCTCTGTCTCTCTCTCTCTCACTGTCCACTCTGCCTGTCAAAAAAAGAAAGAAAGAAAGAAAGAAAGAAAGAAAGAAAGAAAGAAAGAAAGAAAGAAAGAAAGAAGGCAAAAAGAAAGAAATGAGGCAAAACAGATTGAATGCTTGAAGGCCTTGATACAAATTTCTTCTTTTCTTACTTTATTTCATTTTTTAAAAATTTGATTAGCATATAATCTTTCTATATTCTTATGGGGTAGAGCACCATATTTCAACAAGTATCACAGAGTAAACCCATCAAACCATGCAACTGCCTCTTTAAAAAAAAGTTTTGTTTATTTGAAATGCAGTGTGACGGAGAAAGGTGGGGCGAGAGAAATCTTCCATCTGCTGGCTCACCCCCAGATGACCACAATGGCTGGAGCTTGGTGGAATAACCTGGACTCCAACTCTTGCCCTGATGTGGGATGTGGATTCCATTTCTTTAGTTTTCTTTTTGTTTTAGAAATAAAAAAGTTCTAGTGTTCCATAGCACAGTGGGATAACTAGGGTTATAACAATGTGGTATTTACTGTGCAAAGAGGGTCAAGCAGTCCCGCTGCTGCGTATGTATCCAAAAGACATGTCCTCAGTGTATCAAAGAGATACCTTCTCCATTCTGTTCACTGTGATGTTGTTCACAACAGCTAAGATGCGGAATCAGCCAAGGTGTCCATCATCAGATGAACGGAAGAAGAAAAGCGATTCATACACGTAATGGAATACTATTCAGCCATAGCAACAACAAAATGAAATCTTATCATTTACAGCAAAGTGATGAAACTGGGGGACATTATGTTAAATGAAATAAGCCAACCACAGAAAGAAAGAGCATGTTCTCACCCATATGTGGAAGCTGCAAATAAACAGAAAATCTTCATTCCAAACAGAGCATAAATTGGCAATTATTAGAGGCTGGGAGGGGTGAGGGAGGAACAGAAGGAGTTTAGATAATGGATACCAAATCAGAGTTAGACCAAAAAAGTCCATTTCTCACATTACACAGTAGAGTGGGCAGACTGTAGTTCACAATACTCTTGTAGATAATGTGAGAAAAAAAATAAAAGAAAGAAGCACCAAGCCTCCAATCACAGAGCAGTGTCAAAGAGGCAATGTGGATGGTCCTGTTTTGATTAGGACCCATGTTGCCATGTCAGAGCCCATACATATGTACAAGTATTTTAATAACCATTGAAGGAGCTAGAGGTTCTCTCAAGAAGTGCGCTCTGTCTCCATTCTCCTTCTCACTCTCAGAGGACAATGTGGAATCCTGATCATCCCTTGGCACTAAATGAAATTGCACATATCAGTGTGGTCATGGACCTGTGGAACTTAGGTACCAATCGTGGACGATGGCGACAGCAGAAGGAAAACTTTTAACCAAGTTTTTTTAAACCCCAGGTGACTGCTTCAACATTTTACTTTTGGAGAGATTTAATTTAAAAATTCCTATTTCCAGCTTCTCTTGTAAATCAAAAGATCTGGCAACACCACAGGCACTTTTTGGGACCTGGGAGTTTTGCACAAAAACTCCGTAATTTCTGTCCCCCTAAATTCAGTTCACCAGTTTGATTCAATTCTTACTGCTCTCTAGTATATTATGCCTACTGTATCACACTTTACTCATTTAAATTATTGTTCGGGTCCTGTAGCTATATAAGAGCCTATGTTTGAGTTTAGAGAGCAAAGTATAGGAAGGAATTGTTAGAAATATAATAGGGTACTTAAAAAAGTTAGTGGAAAATGGAATTAAAAGACGTTTGTTTTGGAGCAAAAATTTTTGCAATCCAAGGACCACAAGGTGGACATTTGGTGCGGTACCACCTCTGGATCCTGAGAAGCTTCCTGCTAATGCAGACCCTGGGAGGCAGTAGATGATGGCTCAAGGCACTCAGGATGCCTATCAGCCATGTGGGGAACCCAGATTGAGTTCCAGGTTCTTGCCTTCAGTTTGACCCAGTCCTGTGTTGTGAGTATTGAGGGTAATGAACCAGTGCATGGAAGAGCTGCTGTTACGTTCTCTCTCTGTCTCTCTCTTTCTGCCTTTCCAATTAATATAAATGCGTAATTTTTTAAAATAAACTGTTTTACCTGCTTTTATCGTAGGAGGTTGCCACTTGAAGCCAATGAGGGAGAAAAAAATCCTGGTCTCCTTTTGGATATAAGTGCAACGTATGTGTGTGTGTGTGTGTGTGTGTGAGAGAGAGAGAGAGAGAGAGAGAGAGAGAGAGAGAATTAAGTCCCCTAGCACCCAGCAAATTTGTCAGTACCTTCCTGAAGCTTAGTTAGAAAAGACTGACACTCTAGTTACAATTATAAAAACAAAACTGGTTTCTTCTTAATTTTGTAGATACCAGGTTTGCTTACAGCATTAGCCATTTTCCTGTACATTTCCATTAGTAATGTCTTTGCTGATTAGTTTTTTCTAAATTAGCGTGTTTATCCATTAGCATATCAATATTGCTGCCAACCATCCTCTTAATTTTTAGTTTTCTTGTTGCAACAAAAAAAATTTTTTGCCAATAAAAGCAGGCATTTCTTAAAGCCTTAATTAACTCCAGCACAATTCTTTTTTGCTTCTTTAATAATAGTGTGTAATATTTACTAAGATTATAGATTTTGCCTTATGCAAAATACCACTCACTCGAATAAGCAAAATCTTCATATTTTTGGATTTGGCATTAACACATTGTCCTCTTGTCAAGAGGTTTCCCTGATTTCTGAAGCGCTCGGGAAACTGCAAAATTTTCATGATCAGTATCAATAAAGCTTGAAGGCCAAGGATTCCCCAAATGTGAGATCTTTTCTGAGTGATTATTAAAATAAGGTGGGTTCTCAGTAAGCATTGTAAAGGGGAAAAGATGACCTTCCAAGCCTGAAGACTCCTGGCAAAGTCTCTTCATCCTTATTTTCTCACCACAAGTAAGGAGAATTCTGGTTGACTCAGATTTGATGTGTACAATTATCCAAATTTAAAGTCCCCTACATCGTCTAACACTGTATTTAAGAAAGTACACAGGAAGCAAGTTAAAATATACAGTCTGCTAAAGACTCCCGTCTACACTGTTATTCAAGGCAGGTTCTTTTGACTATAATAATTAAATACCTGTGATAATTTCTCTTCTGGTGAGTCTGAGTAGACCGTTGTTACAGTTATGCTTACCAAATTCTAAGCAGTGTCTTATTAAGGTAAGTGCTAGTAATTATAAATGTTTATGTTTAAATGTAAGGTTTTTTCACACCTTTCTAGTGATTAAGAAGGAAAAATGATGAAGAAGCTGATGATATTGATGTCTGTATCTCACATACTGTTTGTGGGGGTGTAAATTGTCACTGTTATACTGGAGGGCAATTTGGCAACATCTCTCAAATGAGGATAACCTTTGACCAAAAAGTTCCACTTCTGAAAAAGTATTCCTAAGGAAATAATTGGCAGAGAAGGCAAGGATTAATGTGCAAAGATATTCATAATAGTGGGGAAACATAAAACAGTATCCGTAAAGAAAAAGTTAAATGAATTAAGAAAGTCTATATAATGGAATACTAGGAAGCCATAAAAAATGGATTAGGTAAATCTATCCATCTATTATCTATCTATTTAAATGAGAAAACGTTAGCAGCTACTTAATAACTAGAGTTTAAACACAGTTACAGAATAATAAGCCTGATATGATACAGTATTTATATGTATAAATACAAAAGATTCAAAAAGTATATATTAGGTCATGAATATTTTAATGACTAGTAGTCACTTATGAAGGCATTTTCACTTTTTAATTTTTTCTTACATCTCTTATTTAAGGTTTTCACACTAGTAAGTTTCCATCAATTTTCTATTTTGGGGGGGATATTTCGTTACAATGTTCAAAATATGCAACAACTCATTTTTTCTTCTCCCACCTTAATCCTGCCCTTAAGGAGCATCCCAGCTGCATGCAGCTTGCCCAAGGACCGTGTCCACGAAAGAAAAGGGACAAAATCTGCCTTCTTCACGGGGAGCTGTAAGGCACCCCAGGACACTGTTTCGCCTAGGACTTTGATGCTACAGAGAGTGACTCAGACACGTGATAGGAATTAGCTGAAATACGTACTCATTGCAGAGGCAGAGTGGAAGGGAAACCCAGTTGTTCTTGAGGGATGAGTAACTCTCACTGTGGGCTCTGCTTTCCGGAGTTTGGAACAACCCTGCTTCCTGAGCTTTGTCAAACCTTGACCTCCAGCCACCTGCCAATTCCATGAGCCCTTTCCATGCTTCTAATTAATCTCCCTTTGGCTTCTGATGGCTACAGCCAGCTTCCAACTGATATATACAGTTTGCTTTATCAATAAAAAAGAAAATAAACATGTTTCTCTCTATGAAAGAAACATACAGTAGTTAGAAATAAAAAGCAGGACACACATACACACAGAAGAAGAAAAATATCCTTGTTATTACAAATCAGTAAAGTATGGGGCAACCTGGTGTATGATGATACGGACTAAGAGTAAGAATAAAGGTCAAAGTGTGTGTGTAATCATGACTACCTAATTAGAAAAATTAGCCTATGCTGGGGAGCTCATCTTTATATTTTTCTTTTAATAAAATAAAACAAAGGCCATATTAAGAGTTTAATTCTCATTGTTCACTATAGATCTATTGAGCTATGAGTCCCTTGGGGAGTCCTGGTTAATTTATTTCGTATGAAACAGGTATCTTCTTTGTTGAAAAATACTGTATTTTATTCGTGTTTGAAGTACTAAATTACCTGTCTTGTATCTTTCTCTTACTAAGATTAGATAGATACATGAAGTCACAAATAATAGAATCATAAACAGATAATATTGGACTAATACACAAATAGTTTATATCATGATTTTCTCTAACCTGAAGACATAAATGATCCCTTTTGAATACCTGAGTAACTCAAGCAAAGGTATTCTTTAAACTTTTCCAGTATTCATATCTAAGAACATAAAATATTTTCACAATACAAGTACATTTACCAAGAGCAAATGTTTAAACAAAAGAACCAGGGTTCTTAATGAAACACCCTCAGGAAAATGTTTAAACTTTGCCCTTAAGTTTACTTTGTTCACTAATAGGCTTCTATTTCGAGTAGAGAGTAGGAAGGGTAAGTTCAATGTGTTAATAAGAAAAAAGTAATAATATTTAATTAATTCTGGCTGAACACACATGGTTTAATATACTTGGCAATATCATTCCATCACATGATATGATAATTTAATGGAACTTTTTTATTTAAATTGCTGGCAAGTTTATGAAATTATAAAGCAAATAGGCCATGCACTTGGGTGTAATTGACTGTATAAATGTGTTTTATACTATACTGTTGGCAAATTAGCCAATCCCTGTCACGGAATCAATTATTATCTAGCTGAATTCCACAAACACAATAGCAGAAATATTGCATTTAGACAAAAAACACCATGATTGTTAATCTTACACTGTGCATCTTAAAGCAAAGCAATAAACATTTATACACTGGATAATCATCTTAAGATAATGCCACTGCCAAATGATGCACATTTAAAGATTCCTTGTTGTTGGAGACAGTCGTTTGGGTTTTATTTGTGCTTGCCTCTATGGATCAATGAAGAGGATAATGGAAGCTTCAGTAGTTCAAGTCAAGTAGAGGTTCAGTCGTCTGACCTCCATTTAAGAGATGCACACTACCCAAAGCCAGCATAACACAGTACAGGCATACCTCGCTCCAGAGGCTTAGAAAGAATAGCAATGCCTTGTATTTAAATAGAGCTATCATCTCCAAATGCTTTCACGCACACTCTATCTTGTTACCTTTCAGAGTGAAAAGCTGTGCTATAGATGACCCAGTAAGAACTCTGCTTTGTCGTCTCTCGTCTAGGTCAGCCCATTCAGTGCAGTTTATCTGAAACTACAGAAGCTGGGGCAGGCTCCCACATGCTTTCTTCCTCTGCAGTGGCTCCTGCACAATCCCCAGTGTACGCAGCTGTAAACTGCTCTTGGAAAAATCACTGAGCCCAGCTCATCGGATTCTGAAGTTCAAATGTTGTTCAAAGGTGGAATGGGCTCTTTGTAAGAATGTTTTCAAAACTGCATCTAGCGACACAAAGTGTACCTTCTCCTAGCTGTGACCTCTTAGCTTACATTTCCTCACTAATCTTCATAGGAAGTCTGTGAGGTTTACTGTCTTCACGTGTCTGATGAGAAAACTAAGAAGCATCGGGAATTTACCCAAGATATGTGTGTGTGAAGTGGCAGCATCTGCGTGATCATCCCACATCTTCTGATTCAAAACCTTTGTTCCGTTCCTACAGCGTCAACCTAAACAGCAAACACTCTATGTGAATCCTGAAAGGAGATTAGAGGTGGGGAGTGGGGGAGCCGAGGGGAAGCTACAGTAACTCTGAGAAAAAACCCAGGGAGTACCTTTCTTCCAGGAACAGCTTTTCCTTAGAGAGGGCGTTCTTTTTCTCACCATTTAATTGGGGAACGGGTTCTTCTCACTATGCAATGGACACATGCTAGCTCCTCTTTGTTTCATAGACATTTGAATAAATTCTGAAATGTGCCTTTTTCTATTGTAGGTTTTTCTGCCCCCTCCTCCCCTTTTTGGATTTGGACATTTCTTCCTTCTGGGAGCTTTTTTTTTTTTCTTTGCCCCGTAATTTACTTTTTGTTATTTTTTGAATGCTGGCATTATTTGAACTCATGTTTTTCCCACTCCATTTTTCCTTGATATTCTTTATACTCTTAATTTCTTGGCCTTGTTGTCACTATCTCTTAGCATAGTCTCTGCTCAAAGTAAAGGAATGACACAGGGGAGGAGAAAGTGTTGCATGGGAATGCTGGCTTTTAAAATTCTGTTTTGTGTCTGTGTGTGATGTTCAGTTACTAGTTGACAATAGTGAAAAAGAATGTATGTGTGGGTCTTTCCCCTAAGCCACAACCATATTTAGTATAAATAAATGGGGTCTTTTTTATTAAAAAAAAAAAAGTAATAGCTTTAATCATGAAATTCATTTGAGGATTTCCAAAGAATCAATCAGCCATTAAAAACTACAGAAGTATTTCTCCACAAGGTCTTCTGTGAATTAACTATCTGGTGAGTGCCAAAATTTGGTCTAGAATCACTTTCCATTCCTTGCATCAGGAAGGAGTTGGAAGCACTGGGATAGGGTCTGCCCATTCCAATAAACAAAAGCAGCACTCAAGAAACATTAAAACGATCCCAGGTAATGAAACAGATTTTCAAACATAGGCTTTGTTTAAAGTTTATACTAAAGTTAGATCAACTGTAGATTTAATTTCTGCACCCTTCTAGAAGAATATCATTTTTTTTCCCATTTACCCTGACCCTAACCTGGAAAACATTTAAATTAGGATGAAGAGCAGAACAGAATTTTTTTACCACCTTTCCAATGCTGAATTTGAGATATATAATAAAGTAACAATAATCTTATTTTTTTTAGAAATATCAAGAACTGTGATGGTGTAGATTAAAGTCGATTCAATTATAAAACTTTACTATCTTTTTCTCAGCAATGCCATTTAGATAGTCATTCAATTTGTTTACTTGTGTAAGGTCTTCAATATGTAAAGTATTCAGGTCCCAAAACAATGACTAATGGTGGTAGAAAGACCAGAGCCCTCTCTGCAATCTGTGAGATGGAGACACAGCAAGAACATGGCCATTGGGGAACCAGGAAGGAGGGCCTTTGCCAGATACCAAATCAATGACTTGTTCTTGGAGTTCTCAGCCTCCAGACCTTTGAGAAATAAATGTTTGCTATTTCAACCACCCAGTCTGTGGTGATTTGTTACACCAGCCCAAGCTGACTGAGATAAACTGAAGTTGCCTCCACCACGCTTGACATGATGTTAGGCTTGGAAATATGACTCTCTCATATTTATATCACTATAAATTCAATTTTTTAACAAATTAATCTCTATGGCTCTCAAATTATTCATTTATTAAATGCAGCTAATGATATTAAAGGTTTGATACGGATGCTGTGAGAATTAGAAGGAGATAATACATGTAAAGTGCTCTGAATGGCTCTGGCACACGGTAAGTTAACAACAAATATTGCCTATTATAGTTGTCATTATGATCCAAGTATTGCTTTTAGTCTAGGAAGCTTTTTCCCTGTTTTAGAAAATCTGATTCTTAAAGACCATTCTTTTGGAAAGCTATTTGTGACTTGAAGATTGTTACGCTTTCTCTGTATACCAAGAATGCTTTGTCTATATCTCTAATAGAAATTTGCCTGATTTAAAATCAAACCTTGGTTTGCGTGTTCACCTCTCCCAATAAACTTTAATTAAGGACACACAAAAGATCTTATTTCTTCTTGGATCCTCAGAAAGCTAGTCAAGTGCTAGACACTTAATAGTATCATAACAAACGATCAATTGAATAAAAGATAAATATTACTTGATATTAGAAAACCAAGAGGCTTATAAATGATCTTTCTAGAAACTTAAAGGGGCTTTAGAAATTCTTTAAAATGATAATAGTCTGCCTCCAGGAGACCTTGTTATAGACTGTTGAATAGATGGGAGACTTTGTTCTTAGGTATCTTTGTCACAGGAGATGGAGAATTGGTCTTTTCTATTTTTAAGAATGTGTAGGACAAAATAGTTCTACTTATCCTATGTTACATATATTTTAGAATTTGAGGGATAGTATATCTGCGCTAGTAAAATTCAAAAAACATCTCACTTATTTGCATGTGATTCATGCCAGAGACCTGCCAGAAGAATGTAGATACAAATCAAAAAACGCTTGATTCATTATCCCCCATATAGAAGTCATTATCTGTGCCCATGAGATTCTCCCCAAGGTACAGCATGATATTTAAAACAGAAGAATTTATAGCTCTTACACACATTTGCATCTTTTAGAAAGTTGACAATATTTTGAAAAGAATTGTGTGGAATATTCGAGTGCCCTCGGGCCTAGAGCGTTCCAATGAATCTTGCCAAACATGACATACTAAAGAACTCCAACTCGACTGGCAACTCTAAGCTCCATCAGTAGGTTTGGAATATTAACTTCTTGAGGTGATAGCCTTTACAAGTACAAATAACAGCTCGTGTATCCTAGGTGTTCTCCAGGACGTTTTCTCAAGTGTGTTTCGGTACTTCCCAACTGTCAGAGGGAATGAGAATTAATTTAGAATGATTGATGATTTGGCAACCATCGAATGAGAGTGATTCACTCCTTCCCTCCTTGGCAGTCAGAACTCAATTTAGTTTCCTGCTTTCTGTAACCCATGAAAGTAAGATTTTTCTAAGGTTTCACTAGAAGCTGCTGAATGGTTTTCTTTTGTAACTTCAGCTGACTTGCCAAAACAGGAACCAGAAGAGGAATTTGATAGGTTACAAAGGCTAATCGCTTACAACTTTTCACAGTTGAACATTAAGATGAAAAGTGCTAGAATATTTATTTTTAAAATATGGGTGACTTAGGAAAGACAACTCAACAGCCTTAATTGGTTCATTCTGATCAGAAAATTGTTCAAGGCCAGTTGTTCTGGAAGATTTTAATGTGCTCAGTTCTTAACCATGTGTCCCTTGCTTTCCCAGCCAGAGGACCAAATTTGAAAGGCTCTTCAAGTTACTATCAGTTTATGTCAGCCAAATCCTATACCTCAGTGCTTCTCAAACTTTAATATACATATGAACATCCATGGATGTTTGTTAAAAGACAGTTATTGGTTCACTGATTTGGAGCTGTGTTGCTGGTCTGTAGATCACAGTTGAATTAGCAAATGCCTTGATGCATTTCTTTACCCAGGGTTTGTCCCTTAGGTCACTTGGGGTCCCTCAACTATAACATGCAGAGGGAAATTAGATGTTTGGGAATGCTAGAATAAGGCAGACAGTCTAAAGACAAGAAGCAGTCTTATCAAAGCCAATTAGTATCTCAAGAGTTAAGAGTTGAAACACAATTTATCTTCTGGTCTCTCTATTTGATAGCTATACAGAGGCCTGGAACTGCCCAGGCTTCAACCTTTTCCAGCACCATTTCAGTAGCTCAAGAATGAGGGAAGAGGTAGTTAACAGCTTCTCTTCATATTTCTCAAGTTGAAATGCATTCTTAGGATACAATGGGTGGTCTTGAACTTCCTAAGACAGGCTAAATGCTTTATCAACCAATCACTTGCAGTAGTCCTAGAGAGGATCCTGTTTGCATGTTGGCCGGGAAATGTGCAAGTGTTTGCTGTGGATCATCTCCCTGGATCAAATGAGAATCGCTTAGCCTGGGAAGTTACCAGTCTCCCTGACCTCTGCTGCCCCAAACCTAAGTGAGTGACTAAATCACCCTGGGATGCCAATGCCAACTCCCTTGCCCCAATGGGGGCTTACCTCTGTCACACAATGCATGCTCCAGAGCCCCCAGTGGGCTTGGCTTAAGGCTAGTCTCCAGTTGAGTCCACTGCCTTGCTTGGTTTCTTCCCCTGCCATACCCTTGTTTCTGTATTCCCCTTAGCTCAGAGTAGCTCCCCAAGAAATCACTTAGTGACACACCCCTCATCTGAAGCCTGCCTCCAGAGGGCTCAGCAGAGACGGGTTATATCATAACGTTGACCCAAGAAATGCCATTGGTTTCTGAGAAAAGGAAAGAGTGAAGGAGAGACTCTAAATAAATGAACTTATCTACAAGACAGGAGATAACCCTGTGACATGATGTGAATATACATTTCTTCAGTTACCCTCTGCTTGTGGCTGACAGTAGAATAATGTCCTCATGTTCAGTTGAAGGAATTACAGGTGCTGATTTTGTGCTTAAGTAAATTGGGATGGGAAAGTTCCCTTTGCTAGGAAGAGAAAACCAGCATTATCAGCTCGTCAGTCAGATCCACGTTCATTCTTGTCCACATTCTGGAATCTAAAGGAGACTGCGCAAAGAAGTTCTCACATGAGCAGAACATTGACCAGATTATTCAGGCTCAAATAGATCAACTAGTATTCGCATTGTACAGATGAGACAATCACCTTGCTTTATCTTGTCTTTGAATGACTGGGGGAGTTATAAATAAAATGTTGTTCAAGTAAGTATATAAATAAATTGGCATAATTAGGTGTCATAATTAGGTGCCCATTGCTGTTGCAGGCACATTTACATAATTGTCAGTGCCGCAATGAAAATAATTGTTTGCCAGGATTGCTTCTGTTAAGGCTGATAGTACCTTACTTAGTATAGTTTGCTCTAAGTGGTTGTTTAGAAAATATTCTAAACTCTGATTGTGGAATCATTGTACACAGACTTAAATTTTGGTTTGGCAAAATGTACCTTTCAAAAGTAAAGTAGAGGACAAATAACTCATTGAAAAATCTAGCCCTACGTAGAATTTTGAAAAATAAGTCTGTATGGGCATATATAAAATATTTAATTGTATACATATTTTTAAACAAAGTTTTCTCTAGATTTCAGATCTTAAAATCTAGAGATCTTTGATTATTAAACTGCATTCCTTATTAATGAATAGCTGTCTGTGGCTAACAGGAATAGAGCAGTTGCAAAAAAGAAAAAGATTATGTGATCTACTTGAGACAGAAAGCTAGGCCAGACATGTTCTTGGAGTCAGCAGATCTCTTTATTAATCTCTTGTGTTAGGAACTGGGCTCTGAATTCTCTTTTTCTAGATGTCTCCAAATCCTAAGTGTTTGTATCAAGAGCACCTCAAAAGATCCTAGCTGGGCCATATTTTTAAAAATTGTGGTGCCTCATCACACACATGTCATGATTTGATCTTTTTTTTTTCTGTTCTGTATAGCAGTTATCACCTTCTACTAGTCTAGATGATTTACTGTTTAATTATATCCATTGATTATTTTCTGTCTCAACAATCCAGAAACTAAGTTCCATGGAGCAGAGATCCTTGTCATCTATAAAGAAAAGTCATGAGAAAACAACAATCAAAAGGAATTTATTTGGGGCTGGCGCTGTGCCCTAGCGGGTAAATCCGTCACCTGTAGTCCCAGCTGTTCCACTTCTGATCCAGCTCTCTACTATGGCCTGGGAAAGCAGTAAAAGATGGCTTCAGTCCTTGGGCCCCTGTACCCATATGGGAGACCTGGAAGAAGCTCCTGGATCCTGGCTTCAGATGGGCCCAGCTCCAGCTGTTGCGGCCCATTGAGGAGTGAACCAGTGGATGAAAGACCTCTCTCTCTGTCTCTCCTTCTCTCTCTGTGTAACTCTGACTTACAAATATATAAATAATTTTTTTAAAAAAAGGAATTTATTTGTCCACATAATTGAATAACCCAGGAAGTGTCACCTACAGGCTGTATCCAGGGGTTCACATAATATCACAAGAAGGCACTGTTCTTTTTTTGCCTTTCCATTTGTCTTTCTATTTCCTTCTTTGCTCTTCTATTTCTATTTCCCTACTCACCTGAAGGCATTTTTTTTCTTTGCAGCAGCAAAGTGACCTACAACTCTAGGTTATTTTCTTCCAGCCTGGAAACACCAAAGCAAAGATGATGTCATCCATCTAATAATTCCAACCTAAGAGCCAATAGTAGCTTTCAAGGCCCCTTCCTGAATAACTCACTCTGGCCAGGGGTATAGTACACACTCATGAGCCAAGTCAAAATTCTGTATTTTTGTCTGAGGTTAAGAATGAAATAAATTCTACTTGAGTTGCATGGTCTAAGGTTGGGAAAATCCGACTGCTGCTACCAGAAGGGGGCATAGATTTATAGCAGACAATAACAGCAGATGCAAGGACTCAATGCTTGCATCCACCCCCCAGATTCATACATTGAAGCCTAATCCTGAATGTGGGAGTGTTTGGGGAGGTAATTAGATCATGGAGTGGAATCCTCATGAGTGAGATTAGTGCCCTTATAAGAGACCTAAGGAGCTTGCTCCCTCTCTCTGCATTCTCTACCATGTGAGGATATAGTGAGAAGATGGCCATCTGCAAGCTACCAAGGCTTTATTGGATTTCCTAACCTCCAGAACTATGAGAAACAGCTGTCTACTTGATAAGCCACTCCATCTATAATATATTTGTTACAGCAGCCCGAAGTGACTCAGACAGCCCATGTCAACTACAGTCCTCTAGAATAGGCATTTCATCCTTTCGTCTGCCTGTGCCCAGTGCCTACTATAGTACCTGGTAAGGAGCAGATTGTGATAAATACTTGTTCAATTAATTCTTGGGAAAATTATTATATCATTATAATCACAATTTCCTCACCAAGGGCAGGGTTATAATGTACAGAGAGCATAATGGACCCTCTGGGTAGAGGAAGCATATCTAAGTCCAGAAAACTTTCTTGTTATATATAAAATATATATAAAAATTGTTATATATAAAAATTTCTTGTTATATATAAAAATTGTATTTAATAATGTAAGTATATCCGTTGCTCTATATAATAAGTTAGAATATATTTATAGGTTTTATTTTCTGGTGTTTTTGACTTCCACTCTCGGTTCAGATGATAATTCCACATTTCTTTGATAATTGCAACCTTATAGGAAGTTTTATTATCTTCTACTTCAAAGAACAAATGCAAAGTTCTTGTATTTGTTAATTATGCTTCTCAACTGAAAACATCAGCCACCTGTGATTTAAATGTTTAAGATTATTTTAATCTGGACTTGAACGTGGGTTCCTTAAAGAAGCTTTATAGATCTATGAATGCTTCACTGTGCCGTTCTTTTAGTACCCAATCACCTGATTACAGCCATGAAGAATTCATATGATCACTCACTTCATCATAGGAACAATTTTTTGTGTTACAAAAACTGTACCTAATATTAAGTAACACAGCTGCAGTTCTTTTCTTCTACGTCTACTATGGATTAATGCCTCTTCCACTTGTATCATCATTTCAGTTTTAGGTAGACAGTTATATCTCCCCTCAGCCTCCTTTGCCTCGGATGAATATTCCCATGCCCTTCGTCTACTCTCACAGGTCTTGTTTCCCAAACCTTTTTATCATTTTTGTTGGCCTCTCTTGAGCTACCTGCAGCCTATATTCTGAAAGAAAAAAAAAAATACAGTTGCTGATATCCTCACTTGAAGCAGACCCCATCTCCTCACAGAGCAGAATCAGTTCTTTTGTTCAAGGAGTTTTTCTTTTGAGCTGTTGTGTAAAGCCACTTTTCTAACCTCCAGGTGGGTTACACTATTGCTTAACTGGTATTCCCCAGTTTTAAAGCTATTTTTGGAAATTTACCAAATGCCATCATCAGATCCCTGCATAGATGTACAAAATATAACGAAGCAATTATTTAAAAGAACATAAAACTAATTGTTTTTTTTGTTTGTTTTTAAAAAAACTCTCCAAGTTGATCCAGCTGTTAACACTGACCTCCTTTCAGCAGGAAGTTTCCATGTGCGGGAGATACTATTATCTGCAGGTGTGAACACCGCTTGACATGGTTGACTTAAGAAGTTGGTTGTGCTATTTGGCCTTGTTCCTGTTTTTTTCTTCTGTTGTTGAATGCTTCCATTATACATAGTCAGGTCTTTCACAAAATGCAAACATGTATGCTTTTCAAAATTACCATAGACACTAAAATATTGTAAAAGGGCACAAGGGGAAAAAATCCCTATTGACACCAATCCACCTGTCATTATATAATGAATTGCTGATCCTATTTCACTGTGGCAGATCTAACATGATGTTCTATAATTTCCTTGTGTAAAGTTGCCATTTAAGGCATTGCACCATCCAGAATGCATGTATGATGCCATTGTGTTTTCTGGTAGCCTGATACAGTGCATTGTCTGATGAAACATGCACACTGTTGTGGCATACTGTTACACCATCCAACCATGTGTCTTTAATGAAACTTCAAACCTTTGTGCAATATCAATCTGCCAAAGCAAGTAGTCCCATTGCGAGTGATATAAGCAAACTCAGCTCCTTCTCTTGTAAACTTCCACTTGCCTCTTCCATAATCAATCTAGTTGCTACGATTATCTGTGTGACAGATGTTAAATGGAGAGATGTTTAATTTTCCCAAGGTGTTATTATATACTTATTTTATGTTCATTTGTTTTCACTCACCTAACTGCTTCATTGGAATGAAATTTCCTCGATGACTGTCTTGGGCTGTGAGAACTCCACATCTCATTCCTAAATAAGCCTTCCCTGACCTGAAAAAGGCATTTTACTGCCCTATAAAAATAAATCCATTTGCTTTGTGTCTGCTCTCTTAGCTAATGATTAGTTTCACGTTTCCCAAGGAGTTCTCTCAGCACAATGAGATAGTCTAAGGTAGAAGGATCCTCTGATCAGACAGGGTTGGGAAGCTGTGTATTCTGTTCCTCTCTTGGAGAATGATAATCTCCACTTGAATAATAAAGATTTTGAAAGTTCTAGAATGAAGGGATCTGCTGTTTTTCAACATTGTTGACTTGGCACTTGACATGGGTCACTCCCACATCACTTGTAACATTGTGAAATACTGGTTTATAGCAATATTTTTTCCCAGTGATACTGTTTCTGTCCAGCAGAGTCTTCGAAGTCCAAGGAGCTGGATTGCTGACATTTCTTTAGTATTTTGTGGGCATCTGTGACTTGTGCAAGCCAATAGTGAGAGAGACATTTACCCAAGCTTGGGAGATGAGAAGAGGCGGTAACCATACTAATTTTTAAAAGGAATAAGTAGTTATTAAGCACCTATTTTCTTCTAGACACTCTCACACACTTTCTATAAATTAATTCATTCAAAAAGTAGTTGTGGGATGGCCTTGATTCCAGGGTGAGAGAATAGTCCAGAACTGGGTAAAGTCCCCATCCTGACAGTTCTTGGGTTCTCATTTTGAATGTTCAGAAGTGAGGATTTTTATCTTCACTTTACCAGTAAGAAAATGGAAGCTCACAGATGCCCCCAGAACTTGCCCACGTTCACAGGGATGATAAGTCAGCGTGGAGAACTGTTTGGAAACTCACACAGACCTCCTCATGAGTCTTCCTTCCCAGCCCCGCCCACTGTGACTGGGCCTTCCTGCCACAGAGGTGAAGAGGCTGGCCACAAGAGATGAGATCAGAGGAGTCAAAGACAGAGACAGCTTATCAAAGCTATTGTCCTCCACATACGTGATTATCCGTTACACACCTTCTTTAACCACTACCTATAATAATAAGGGGGGTCAAACCTGGAGGCATATTTATGTGTGGAAATAACACTCCTAGCCAAGACAGCTTTGCATCAGCATTCTTAGTCTACACTTTCATCCTTGGTTCCCAACCTAACTTTACAGGGAAACTTAATTTATATATTTACAAATCACGCTCCAAAAGTGAGCCTCAAGCCCATCTTTAAGTTCAGAAAACCTTTTATGCGGCTTCTCACAGCCAAGAACGTGCTGTGCCCAGAAATGCTGAGTCATTGGCCTATGGCTTTCATGGGGATGCTGAATGGCTTCAAATTTAGACTTGAGTCCTTGCTTTCCTTCTGAGAGGGCATGGAAAATTCAACTCAGGATCTTCTTCCAGTTCACTTTTTCTTGCTTCCTTAGAGAGAAGACGTCTTTTCAAAACTGGGTCCCAGAAAGGAATCTGAAGTGAACACAGGCACAAAGTCTCCTTTTTATTCCTGTGTCTCTTGTGGAGTGAAGTTTCTTCAGGTGCTGGGGAGACCTCATTCACATCCTTAGCTTTAACTCCTGCCTCATGCTGTTGGATCGCCCACCATCCTTGCCAGCGTTCCCTTTTGGAGTCCAAACGTAGGCTCATATCTCCCACAGCCTGCCTGGCATTGCTGTCTACATCTCTTGTGGCACCTCCAACTTCCCCTGTCCAAGCCTGCTCCCTCTCCACGTCCCCTATCCCAGGTATGACTTAGCCAATCTGTAGACCCGGCCTTTTCCAGTAGGAGAAGACGACAATTTCCTGAGTTGGTGGTTCTGGAGGTTCTGACCATGACGTTTCAACCGTGAGTTAGAGCTAACTCCTCGGTGAGCTTCCTGTGTGGGGCTGTCATCCCAGGGCCTTGGCAACAGCTGTGTGTTTTCCCTGTCTTTACAGCAAGTGCCAGGCACACAAAGTGTCAAGAGATTACTAATGGCATGAAGAGACCGATAAATAGAGAGTGAAGGTAAGAGGGATCATTCCTATGTGTGCTAACTATTTGCTAAGGTAATCATCACTTGAGAAACTTAAAAAGTCCAAGTTCAAGCAGGAAAACACTAGTGGCAGTTTACTACAAGGGTACTTCAAAAAGTCTGTAGGAAAGTGGGATTAAAAAGGAAGTCAATTTTGGTCTTTTGTATTAGGTCAGCAACACTTATATTATTCAGTTATTTATTTTAAGGTAGAGACAAAGAGGGAAGTTTTCTGTCTGTTGATTGTCTCCCCAGTGCTTGCAACAGCCAGAGCTGGACCAGGCCTAAGCCAGGAGCCTAGACCTCCATCCAGGTTTCCTAAGTGTGTGCCAGGAATCCAACTACGTGAACCATCCTGTGCTGCTTCCCAAGGTCATATTCCTAGCTGGAATCAGAAGGATCCAAGACTTGAACCCAGGCACTCCAATATGACAGGCAGGTGCCCCAAGTAGTGTCTTAACCAACCCACCATCTTAACCAACGTCCTAAATAATATTTCTGATTTTTCTACACAAAAAGCAATAGACAGTAATATGGGAACATGATTACTAAGGAATATTTCTGAGCCTATATGTATGAAGCTTAGGACTCAATGTTTTTAGCTATAATTTTTAGTCTCATGTATTAAGAGGTAAAAACGCAAGCTATAGTTTTATGTATTTGCAATTGTTTTATCCTTGCATAGTCAGTATGACATTTAAGATCAGGAAAGTCTAGGCTGGTGATCAGCAGTTGGCTAGAATATCTTGTGTTTGTGCTTGCCCTAGCCCTTCCAGTGTTGGGTTCAGCTTACAAGCTCCCTTGGACTTCAAGGAGTTTAGATTCTTGAACCAATCATCAAGTTTGTACAAATTCATTCTCTCTGAATTGATAGAAAAAGGTCTTGAAACTTGAGTTTTACATTTACCGATCCAAAGCAAAAATGGATCAGAATATTTTAACACACTAATACAAGCAATCCATGTGTTCTTACAATAGAATAACAGTAATAAGACTGCAGCCAAATTTCCCAAATTTCTTCACATATGTAAATAAAAGAATCATAAGCCTTCTGGTCTTGGAGATGTTATCTGTGTTCTTATAATTCATTCAGTACACAAACAGGGGAGATTCCAGAACTTTTCCAACAGTGCTGTTGACACTTGCCTTTCTGACAATGAAAAAAGAACTGATTATGCTATTTCATGTTTTAAACAGAAGAGCTTCATTTTTCAATGACAGGCTATCCCACGGCACAAACCAGAGATCACCACACAAGTTACTTGAAAAGAGATGGGGATATTCCACTCCGAGAAAAAAGTGTATCATCTCTGATAAGAGAAGGTATCGTGTAGTAAATAGGCTTTGGATTCATAAATAATAAGAGCAAACACACACTGTCATTCCCAATAAACCACGCTTTTTAAGTGTGTTTCATAAATTAACACATTTAATCCTCACAGCCACCCTGTGAAATCGGTACTATTTTTATCCCTTTTATCGTTGAGGAAATCGGTTAAGTAGAAATGTACCTGGGATGAAGATTACACAAGTGGCAGGGCCAGAATTCAGACCCAGGTGGGGAGACTTCAGGCCTCACGCTCTTAATCACCGCACTCTGTCCTCCTGGCTCTCACGTCTAGCTCTACTGTAGGCTAACAGACGGCCTGATTTGGGGCACTCGGCCTCTCTATTACTCAGGTTTTTAACCTATAAAAATTAGGACCTTCCAGACCATGATGGAAAATGAACAGGGACAAAAGAAAGTACCTCCGCGGTACACTGTTGTTACTGTGCCTGCCTGGTGGAAAGAGTATGAGAATTTTCTAGACGCTTCTGTTTCAGGGGGCTGCCTCTTAAGCATTATTGTTTTTGGTGGAGAAATCATCATGGCCAACCCTTAGCCTGGCAGGGCAGGGGCTGCAGTAACAAATACTCAGACTTTTGCCTCCTCCCATTCATCAGTCCCTTGAAGCTTCCCATCAGCTGCACCCAAAATAAAGTCAGATCTCCATGGACTCCACTTGATGCTCTCCACAGTCTTCTGGTGTGTGATCTATGAGTCTGTCATTGCCTCCGCTGAACAAACTGTGTGTGCTTGTGTGTGTGTGTGTGGTCAGCATGTTTCCGTGGGCAAATGCATTATCTGCATCGTTTCAAATCAGGCATTGAGAACAATTTATGTGCTAAGGGTAAATCATCCCCAGCATCACTAGGCAATTTCTTCATTTTCAGAATGTCTTGGGTAAAGACAGAATTTATTTTTATCTATTTAACAAACTCTTATATAAGGATTACTTTATGCTAAATGCTATCCTAAATCCTCGAATATTAGCTTATTGAATTTAATCTTAGTAAGGAGTTCATAGGATAGGCAGATATACAGAGAGAAGGAGAGAGAGAAAGAAAGAGAGAGAGAGAGATCTTCCATCCACTGGTACACTCCCCAAAAGGCCTTAATGGCTGGGATTGGGCCAGGCCACAGCCAGGAGCTGGGAGCGTCTTCCAGGTCTCCCACATGGGTGCAAGGGCCCAAATAATTGAGCTATCTTCTGCTACTTTTCCCAGGTGCATTAGTAGAAAGTTGGATCAGAAGTGGAGCAACCAGGACTTGAACCAGAGCCCAAATGGATGGGGGCACTGCAGGTGGAGGTTTAACCTTCTATGCCACAGTGCCAGCCCCAGTAGATGCTTTATAATTCTCAACCAACAGATGAAGAAACTTAAGCAAGAGGTGATGCTTAATGTCACACAACAATAATGACTGATTCCAGGGTGAAACCATTAGCAAGAATAGTTAGAATACTTACCATGCCTGACCTTTTTTTTTTAAAAAAAAATATGTTTATTATTGAAGGTATCACAGTTTCTTTAAAATAAGTACGCTTTTCTATTGCAAGACAATTTTTAGGAAGAATTTTTTAAAATGGACTTACAATGTGTGAGTCTTGTCTGGATTCTAATTTGAATAAGAGAGAGACATTTTTGAAGACAACCCAGAAAGGTTAAACACAAATTGGGTGTTAGATGATAACAAGGAATTTTTGCAGTATCTTTCAGTGTGATAGTGGTTAAAACTTCCTTATCACTTGGAGAAACATTGAAATCTAGGTTAAAGCAATGAAATACTTGGGATTTAGAGTGAGGAGATGGGTTAAACAAGAACAATCAAATGTTGATCACTGTTGAAACTGGATAATAGGTACCTGGATTGTGCTATGCTATGTTTGTGAATGATTAAATTTCTTCATAATTTAAAAATATTGTGGATCCCTTTAGAGATATTTTAAGAAAGGAAAACTACTTAAGTTTAATGTGGTGATAATATTGATAGTAATTATAGTGCAACATAATATATTCCATGAGGCCTTTAAAATGCATTGCCTTGAAATCATGTCGTGGGTCTTGGAGTGACGAGGTGACACTGGCCAGCATCCATTTATACTGACGGCTGCATCTGCTGGAGCCTTTTCACATGACGCAGCAATGTTGGGTCTGTCCCCTCCGACACACAGTCCGCAGGCCCTGCCTACAGCCGCCCTGCCTCAGAGAGAGTGTGGGATCTCAGGCTGAGCACAGTGTCCCACCACTCCCTAGCACATTGCCCTCACCTGCTTTACCTATCTGAAAGGCTGTAGCAGGTGAACATTTCAACCTCTGAGGCTGTGCATTGTCTTCAATCCTAAACTGCAAAATATTCTCTCTCATGGTCCTGCTTCTATGTAATTGGAAACTGTACATGAAATTTGTCCCAAATCCCACACACCATTGCCCTACCACTACCCCTGCAAAATGTTTCTTTACCTGGCTAGATTCACTACATAATTTAATACTCATTTCTGTCTGTTAGCCTTCCTCAATGGGCCATTCTGGGCTGGCTTCTCTGTCTCAATCACTAATCTGAACATTGGGTAGGGCATGGGTTCATGAAGGTTGTGTTCTCATTTTCTAACATAGTTCTTGAGTTAGAGAAGGCTAAATAAATGGATGGTGACTTATGTATAAACACTGACACATTAAACAAAGTTAAATTCTTTCAACCAAACTTACCAATGTCTCCTACCACCTCATCCAAAGTCCTGCTTTTTCAGTTCCCTATGTATGTTATAAGGTGATTTGAAGGAGGAGATTGGCTGTTTATCTAATGGTACAACCATAGAACTCCTAGAAAACATCATGTGTGCTTTAGGCAGAAACAAACTAATCACAGTTTTTGATGACTATTGCACTTAAGGAAATCATGGAATTAGTGCTGCAGGGGGATTTAAAGTACTATATCTACTTTTTCTCACTTCGTAGCAAGGATATGGAGATACCCAGAGGTTAATTGACTTCCTCAAAGTTTACACCAAGGCTTACTCTGGGTCTTTTTCAAGAGAATGACAATTTGGACTCTATGTTTTGTACCTAGAGAAAGGCCAGTACCTCTGCCTTCCTCTTCCAGACCTGAAGCTTATGTGATTTTGGAGGAAACTTTTAAGAAAAAGAATGAAAAAGTCTATGCACACAACTTGGTGCCTACATGGATATTTATTTAGAATGAGAAGTAGTTATAACATGATATAATAGTTTTAGGTGCCTAAAGTACTATAAATATCACAAATTTGAAAGTTAATAATATGTATCACTTGATTTATTTAGGATTATTAATGATCTTTAAAAAGTATTCTATAACATATGGAATACTAATATTCCTTTAATTAAAAATAAACTTTCGGGGCCAGCATTGTGGCATAGCAGGTAAAGCCTTGGCCTGTGACATGAGCATCCCATACAGGCATCAGTTGGTGTCCCAGCTGCTCTACTTCCAATCCAGCTCCCTGCTAATGCACCTGGGAAAGCAGCGGAGGTTTGCCCCAAGTGTTTGGGACCCTGAACCCACTTGGGAGACCTGGAAGAAGCCACTGGTTCCTGGCTTCGACCATAGCCGTTAAGGCCATTTGGGGCGTGAACCAGAGGATGGAAGATCTCACTGTCTCCCCCGCCCCCTCCCCAGGAACTCTGCCTTTCAAGTAAATAAAAATAAAAATCTTTTTTTTTGACAGGCAGAGTTAAACAGTGAGGAAGAGAGACAGAGAGAAAGGTCTTCCTTCTGTTGGTTCACTCCCCAAATCGCTGTGACGGCCAGCGTGCTGCGCCGATCTGAAGCCAGGAGCCAGGTGCTTCTTCCTGGTCTCCCATGCAGGTGCAGGGCCCAAGCATGGGCCATCCTCCACTGCACTCCCTGGCCACAGCAGAGAGCTGGCCTGGAAGAGGGGCAACAGAGACAGAATCCAGTGCCCCAACCGGGACTAGAACCCAGGGCACCAGCACTGCAAGGTCGAGGATTAGCCAAGTGAGCCGTGGTGCTGGCCAATAAAAATCTTTTAAATAAATAAATAAAATTTCAGGAGCCAGAATTGTGGCACAGTGGGTTAAGTCCCCACCTGTAACACTGGCATCCCACATGAGCACTGGTTCAAGTCTTGGCTGCTCCGCTTCCCATCCAGCTTCCCGATAATGCACCTGGAAAGGAAGGGGGAGATTGCCCAAGACTTTGAGACCCTGCCACTCACCAGGGAGACCAGGACAGAGTTTCTCGCTCCTGGCTTCAGCCTGGCCCAGCCCCAGGCACTGCAGCCATTTGGGGAGTGAACCAGTGAATGGAAGATCAATCGATCTCTCTCTTTCTCTCTCTCTCTCTTTGTCCGCCTTTCAAATAAATAAATCTTAAAAACAAATTTTTAAAAATTGTAGGTGAGAAGTATTAAGTTTCTGTAAAATAAGAAACCTTTACCTCTGGTAGTTTCTCCCAGGCATACCCAAGTCATGGCAGAGCCCCAGCCGGGCATCTCAGATGTGGCTAAGTAAGAACAGTGAGTGGTGAGGTAGACAGTCATTCATTCATTAGTTCATGGAGTCCCTGCTGGGACTGACCACTATGCCAGACGTGGGGAAATAAGGCATCTTCCCTTATGCTTTGGAGCCCCAGGCTGAAACAGTCCAGAGAATCAGAATTGTAGCATAACTGGTGTGACAAGAGTATGAAATACAGAACGTGATTAATGACCCTTCTGAGGGAGAATGGTAGAGGAGGATTCTCTGAGAACATAACTCTGAGAGGAGCCTTGAAGAAGGAGCAAAACGGGGAGGAAATGACAGGAACAACGGGTAGCAGCGTGGTGAGCCAGAAACGAGGCCGCTGTGGCACAGTAAGGCCCAGAAATGATGACGTAAGACAGGGTCAGGGGTCAGGCTTGACGGACAGGAAGAAAAGGGATGAAGTGTCACGTACAGCGTGCTAACAGTCTGGAGTGACGACTTAGCGGTGACGAGAAGCCCTTTGTTTTAATCAGTTTGTGCTGCTACAGCACAATTCAATAGACTGAGCAGCTTAAATCACAAGCACTCATTTTTCACAGTTCTAGGGTCTGAGAAATCCAAGATCAAGGAGCTGGAAGATTGGGATCCAGTGAGATCTGGGATCCCCTCTCGATATGTGGATAGCCGTGTTCTCATTGCATCCCCACGTGACAGAGTCGGGGTTGGGGGGGGGGGGCGCTGAGGAGGACGGGGATGCACCTTCTCTTGTGGCTCTTTTTAGAAGGGCACTGAAGCCTATTCATGACCTCTGCACCTCCAAAGGACTCCACCTTCGCATAACCTCCCATGGCAGTTAGAATGTTAACACATCAATTGGGGCAGACACAATGTTCAGTCCATAGAACCCATGCAGAATTCTGAGCAACATGACCTTGGTACCTGTGAGGAGAAATGACAGGAGGGAGAGAAGGGCGGATAAATACTAAACAAGAAGACAACCTAGGTGTTCTCTAAAAACCTAGGTCTAAACACAGGCGGTGATAAAGGGGATGAAGAGGAGAAAATCAATATGAATTCTCTGTTAAGGATAGTTAGTATCAGTGATTCATTATTTGATGGTACATAGGAAGTGAAAAAAATTCATGGAAAATAAAATTTTGAAATCAGTTTATTTTAGTACAAAAAAAAAAACTCTTTTAAATACAGACACACTATTTCCTATATAATCGTCCATGAACTTTTGGAAAATCCCTCAGATGCCTGGATTTCAAAATTTTTTGAAATAATACTTACACATTAAACTTATCTTTGAATTCCAAGTTCAAAAAAACTTTTTGGAAGTAGCTATTGGCTACTGGATTGACTAGAACAGATTTAGAATATGCATCATTCCAGAAAGTTAGTTTTACCACATTCTAGAAAGTTCTATTGGAATTTTCATGTTAGATCACTGTCCTTCTTAATCCCCTTAAACTGTGACTATTTATGCAAGAACCAATGAGTTTTTCCCTCTGGTAATTTTCATGAAAAACACAGTTCATATGCTTTTTCATATAAGTTGTCCATGACAGTCTTCACATAATTTTTATGGTATTCTGAAAATAGTGCAGTTTGAAATATTTAAGAAACACATTTGGGTCCAGTTCGTAGAGATTTCCAATACTGAAAAGATCATCAGGATTTAATGGCTTTCCCTGATGAGGTGTCAAAGTGACATCCCTAGTTTCACCAGGGAAATGGTGGTTCATGAACTGTCCATCTTGGTCGATTCGTCTCCAGTGAGTAATAAATCCTCTCTATTTGCTAACTCAGCCAACTGATGTGCTTGATTGAGTCTAGAGAATTTATAGTCTCTTTCTAAAAATTTATTACCAAGTACATCAGTATATTCATAATTTCAGGACTCCAAACAAACTGTGGACATCTCGCGAATGAATTAAGTGGCCTCATTTACTGGAGCCGTAACTAGAGTTTCAAGAGTATTTCCCCTCCATATCCATCTCTGTCATGGCTGTCAGTAAGTCAGACTGCAGCTAATGCAAAAAAAAAAAAAAAAAAAAAAAAAGAGAGAGAGAGAGAAGAAAGAAAAAAGAAAAAAAAAGAAAGAAAGAAGAAGAAAACAGGAAAGAGAAAAGGGAAGGTAAAAATCTTATCACTGCATCCCTGACTCTGAGTACATTCTAAAAATGAATCAATCTCCTTTACGAACAGACCAAACTCTGGTAATTTATCTACCTAGAATATCCAAAAGAGAAATGGGTCATCATTGCAGCACAGAACAATAAGCATAGCACTATTTGGAAGGATCAATAGTGTCGTGATAAATGAAGTCCCCATCTTGTGTTGCTACAATAAGCCTCCTGTGACTGGGAAGGCCCACCTGATTCTGCACCAGCCCCTCCCCCCACACACGCAGCCCGTAGGGTTCTCTCAGAGACTTTGCTCCGAGTTGAGGTCATGTTAACCACACAAAGTCTCATAGACACTGAGAATAAAGTGGCCCTTTCTGAAAGGGCACCCCAATGTGGTACCTGATCGCTGGACCTTTGTCACATTTTCAGCTGTGCTGGCTATATCCTGCAGCCACCCTACTTAGCAAGTGTGACGGGCACACTGTGCCGGGAGAACTTGATGGCATTCCTGCTGACAAGGACGTTAACAGACTATATTCTTCTTGTGCCATTCCGAGGCACATTGAACACAGAAGCAAGTGGCCACAATGTTCAAAGTTAACTGCAAACAGGAAAAAGAAAGTTAATGTGACACACTGCAGTATTCTCTCTTAGCATGCAGTTGCAAGCTTTGAAAGTCCCGTTAAGTATCTCTTTTTTAAGATAAATACCTATTAAGTAATGTATATGCACAAGCTGAAGTGTTAAATGGTTTGTTGAAACCTATTAGAGTACACAAGATGATAAACATAAATTATAGCTAATATACTGCACCAGTGATTTTTAAACATAAAAATTACTGACACTGTAAAAACACACTTGAGTCATCGTAGCAGCATAATAGCACTAATCCATGTTTATCCAACCATGCACTTTTCAAAAACAACACAAACCTCTAATAAATGCTTTGGCTTCACCTTGACAACTTATATGGGTTATTGCCTCGTTCATGCCTGGATAACCATGTGTTATGACTTAAATGTTCTTTAATATCAATTTATGCCTTGAAGAAAAAAGATTGAATAACATAGTGTACATATGGTTCAATTTATTACAGCAAAACAATCATTTTAGTTTGAAGATATTTTCTCATGGTGCATATCATAGAAATCTTCTTCAATAGAGCTCTCAATAAACCAGATTTTTTATGTCACAATAAATGAAACTAAGGCAGCTAATTGTTGCTAAGATTCTAAATAGATGGGTCTATTTGGCTTCCTTGTCAATCAAGAAATACATTCCTTAACACTTGTATTTCTGGATTCTAATGTCTCTAATTGGATTTTACACTATCTGATTAACGAGGTAGTTTATAGACTACTATAAAAAATTGATACTTAAAAAATGAAAAAAGAAATTGTAGACCGTCAGCATTATTAAAGATTCAAGAGGACACCAAGAACCACAATGGGTACAACAACCAAATGGGAGATAAAAGAGGTGAACTAGAAAGAGAGTGAATCAAGATTGTGGGTGATAATCCTAGAAATGCTTCTGGAATAGTGGACATCATGCTGTCCAAATCTGAATTTCTAGGCACTGAGTAGTAACTCCCAGCTCCTTGACTCCTTCTACTTACACCAAAATTCCCCAGTCCTATGAGTAGGTGATCACTTCTCTCTGGCCCTTACTGTGTAAGGGTGGGATGGGGATCACATACTCAGCACACCGACTTTTAAGCCCACTGTGGTAAGGTAGCATGGCAGGTGATGGAGACTCTGCAGATAGCTGTTTCCTCGAGAAGAGGCAGCCAATCAAATCAACAGTTCTTCATAGAAGGGAAATAGAACCAATACATTCACATATGGCTCCTAGGAAAATAGCAAACACTACAGCAATTTAAAAATATATTCCTTTAATCCTTTATTCTTTGCTTCTCACTTATCCTGCCAATCAACAATGTTATTTAAGAACACTTTCTTGGGAGGGACCTGGGGGTGGAGTGGAGAGATAAGCTAAAAAAAAAATTATATTAGTGTCTGAAAAGTGCTATGACAAACACTTGCAGTGAAGTGTTGAGGAAAATCGGGCATCTTGGAGGAGGCTGCGTTGTTTGATAAATCTTGAAAAACAAACACAAACCAGTCTGAAAATGACCCATCAGATAGAAACAAAGCCAACAACAAAAAACACCTATCTTGCTAAAATGAACATGCAGAGAAAATCTACAGGCCCAAAGAATTTTACCCAACAAATCCTAGGCAGTAGAGCTTTCCATCCATTCATCAAACTTCCTCCCTTCCACATAGGGTTTCTATGAGGTATAAAAACAATTAGCTCCCCTTTTCCATAGTGGGTTTCTGTGGTTGAACTGAGTTCAGCCACTCTGTATGATCTTTTCCATGGCCACTTGCTGTCTCTTACCAAGGCATTAATTAATCTTATATGTCAAGTAGGTGAAAAATAGCCTTGCCAGTAGGTACATTTTGATATCACTCTAAACAGATCCAATTATGAGCTGATTAATAAAAATCTAGTGCAAAGTGAACCTCCTTGTTTCCAAAACACCTATCTCTTTACCTAGCTCTCCAAGCTTTCCATGGCATTGGATCCCCCTCTTCAAATTTCCTCCTCTCCCAGGTTTACATAACCAAAGTCCACCAATCCTTTTTGTTGTTGTTGTTTTTATCATGTACTTTCATCTACTGGAGAGGCAGAGAGTGAGGGTGACCGGCGGGGGATGGAGATTTTCTATACCGGGTTTACTTCTCAAATGCTTGCAGCAGCTGGGGTGGACAACTCCAAAGTCAGAAGCTCAGAACTCAGTCTGGGACTACTACACAGATACCAGGGGCCAAAGCACTTGCGCCATCATTTTCTGCTTTCCCAGGATGTGTCAGTAGGAAACTCAATTGAAGTGGAGTAGCCAGCACTTGAACCAATGCAGGGAGACTCAAGGTCAACTTAACCCTCTGTGGCCACAACCCTTCTTCTCACATATTTAAAAGCTCACCAACCAACCGGCCTCCCACACACTGTCACACCTCCCTGCCGTAAAAAACAAAACAAACACAAGCCTCTAATCTCACTTCTACTAGGTAGGAACGTGTCCCTAATTGCTGATGCCCTTAAGAAACCTCTTTGTCTCCTCTACCCCCACAGCTCTCTCCTGAACTACGTCTATAGAACTTAAAAGATTTTTATCCTATACTCTTATTTACATTTGTGATCTTTATCTTCCCTAGTAAACTCCAAGTTTCTCAAAGACAAGCAAAGCCCTTTCTTCCCTCACTTTCCTCCTTAGAGTTATGGAACCCTTCAATCAGATTTGTTGAGTAAACATGATTGATTTACCCATCTTTTGGGGGCTTTGTTTTATTAGTGCCAAAGAAGCTCACTGTAATGAAGATTATACATACTTTGGCAAAACTATTACTGGATAACTGAAAATAGAGATTTCTTTTCCTATTACTATGCAGCAACAACAAAAGACAGTTGGTTTAGACCTAGGACTTCTTTCATTTTAGTTTTTCTTAACCCATCCAAAGAAACCGCCTTTTCTACTTCTATACCTACCTACCAACATACATATGGGTATTTAAAATTCAAAAAAGTTCACCTTTCTCGGCTATCCTTGAAAGTATCTTAGTGACGAGAGCAAGTTAAAGCATTGTCTCGGTAGGCTGAGCCATGAGTGCCCACTAGAATGCATACTTGAACTGTGTAATCTTTTCCTACTTCCCATTAGCCCAGAACACATATTCTGGGATGAAGCTCAGTCAACTACTCTTTATCATCATTAGCTCCTGCAAGCAGCTGTTCCCATGCAAGTCCACATTCTGTTCACCTCAGCTCCACCAGCTTTCAGCAGCTAGGTCTTTGCCTCAAGGCTCCTTGAGTCATGCCAGTTGGAAGAAGCCCATCCATGACTCTAAATGTGGAGGTCCTTGAGCAGCGTCTAAGCAGACAAAACAATCTACATTTATGAGGTACTCCTGGGAGCACTACCTCTGTGAAGGACACAACACATTCAAATAGATACCGTCTCATAAAAAAATCACCGTCTTCTTTTGTAAGAGCACAAAATATGTGATTTGAAATCAACTTCCCACTGAGGATGGGGTGCCCGTGGGAGACTCAGCAAAAACAGATCTTGGTAATAACTTAGAAAATGGCTGCCAGAATGTTCCTGGTTCCCTTGATGAAAAACTTACCTTTCTCCAGAGCTACATGGGTGGTTTTATGTGACAACTGAAAGACCACCTAGCAGGTTAGGACAAGGACCTGGAAGACCAATCTTAGATTAATTCCGGCAATGTTGCCAGTTTGCTGGGCTGGTCTTTGAAAAGTATGCATTCTGTTATGGGGCATCATTTTCTTCCCTAAGAGAACAGAAATGTCTCATAATGTTTTCTGACTTTCTTAAAAAATACATTTCAATCACAAATAAATGATTGAGCTCTCATGAAATTTTAAGATCATCTTACATAAAATATTCTATGATCTTGTAGAATTGTGCTTTCATGTGCCCCAGGAATCTACTTTTAACAAGTGGGGAAGAATCCATGTACTTAAGCTAAAAGAGAAACAAGCCAAAAAACCTCAACTATTAACTTTCCCCACGATTCCTATATTTTAAAACCCTATGTATCTGTACTTTTTAAGTTATGTTCAGGAATTATGTAAGCACTGGTGTACATTTTATTGCACATAATTTCTTTTCAGGTTTAAAAGTTTTCATATGCAGAAATGCAATCTGCATTTTGCATATAATTTAGTCATATGTGCTCCAGGGTAAAAATTGATAAACTCAACAGGGTAGAAAATCCCAGACCCAAGTAAAAGTCTCGCCATACTGTCTGTACATTGCTTGTTTCCCCATTTCACCCTGTCTGTTCTAGCTCTAGCAATATTATGAAAACTTGATCTCGGGCTGTGGGGCCATTCATTCATATTCTAGGGTAAACTGAAGAAAATATACATACTTTCCTACAGACCTGACTATCAAGACTCAAGTCAAATTTCAAACAGTTAACCCCTGTTAAAATTTGGAGCACCAGCTGATGGATGAGAAATTCCTGGGGGGCGGGGGTGGGAAGAATGGGGAATGAGGCAAGAACTCTCTAGTATCTTAGAAATCATATTACATGGGCACTAACATACTCCAGTTATACAATAGAGAAAGTCCACCATGTACTTCTGGCTTGGGTTATATAAATATATAGTTAGATAATTACATTTCTCTATTTGTTGTTAGGTTGAATACATACCTTTAAATAATTACTAAATTTGATACAGAAAAAGAATTCCCACCAAATTATAGATTTCCAGTGATACCATTGATCTTCGTTTTCCCCTTTTTCAATCTTTCCAGATAATGGAACAGGACCACCAGTAATAAGATCGCAAGAGCGAGGGTGATCTCAGAGGCACGAACTCTGCGTATGCCCCTCTCAAAAGCCTGTGGTATTTTACCTCAATTTCCCCGGAGTGAACAGGCTGTGTGGAGACAGGGCTTATCTTCTTTACATTCAGATGGTTGCATTTCCTGCTTAAAGTGTCAGCTGGATTGTCTCTGCACCCCGCCTCCCCCCATCCTTTGGTCTCCCAGAAACTGTCTGCTGCCTCAGGCAAACTTAATGATGGCAGGGCCGCAGAGCCAAAAAAGGAAAAACACCTGTGGCCAGTAGAAAGTTGAGTCCTGAAATAGACAGGCAATGGCCATCACCTGCCTGCTGTGTGGGAGCCCAATCAAGTCTATTCATTGCAACTGTGCAGATAAGGGCTTTTTATCCCCCCTCTTTTTTTCTTCTTGTTCTTTTTTTTTTCCTTTTTGCTGTTGTTTTTATTTTTTATTTTTTTTAACTGAATGTTATAGGAAGAGAAGGGAAAACAGCAAAAGGAAGGGGGCCCTCTGCCTGGGCCTGTGGGGCCACTTTTCAGACAGGTCCTATGGAAACGGTCATTCTGAAAAAGCACGGTTAGTCTGGAAAATGAAGTCGGGCTTTCTTTTAATTCTATTAGGATGTTTTGTTTAGGTTTTCTGAGGAAGTTAGGAAAGAGGAAAGAGCAGGGGCAGTGACAGATACAATAGGCTTGGAGCCATCATGTGTCAGGGGCAGTTGGCAGGGTTGGGAAGGGTGCCTTCCTGTCCATGCAGGGGGAAAGAAGAGAGAGAGAGAGGAGAAATCGGGCAATTCTAGATTCCATGACAAAAGCTTGATTCCTGTACTAGTTTCCTATGATTCTTCCTGGGCTTGATTGCTGAGCTTTCTTCAATCCTTGCCTCCAACGACTTTCACAATCTCTCTGGCTTCCTCTTCCCCACTTCCGTCGCAGGTTTCACTTCCGGTGCTCCCCTTTCTGAATCGCTGTTGCTCTGAGGTCCTAAGCCTCTCGCTCTCCAGGCACTGTCCTCGGGAGACCTCATTTCACCACCAAGTAACATGGAGAAGGTGGTAACTGTCAGACAGCCTGGCCGCATGAGACGTCTTCCCGAAGCGCCTCAGCAGTTGGAGGGGTGGCCGCCTGCCAAGGTGCCTCCCGGAAGATTAATGCGTAAGGTCACTGGGGGAGTTGGTGCGTGCAGCCCTTCCTGAAATAAATGTCAAAACGCCACCCTTTCCTCTTCTTGTGTGGTGAATGAGATGAGATGAGGCTGTAAGGGGGGGTGGGGGGGTGGGATTCTCTTGTGAGAGGTAACCATAAGGAAGAATGGTGCCTGCTGAAAATGGAGGAGCAAAACGATACATGGAGCCTGGGACTTTAATAAAAATTGTGAAATGACTGCATAAGCTGTGACTGCTTGCCCTGAACATCATGTATTATGAGAAAAATAATTCTTCCTCTTTTTATGTATACCACAGTTATGTATGTAGAAAGGGCTATGTGTATATAATTTGATACCTTAAGTAAAGTAAGATAATGAATTTTTTAAAACAGTTATATATATATATTTGTTTTTTGACAGGCAGAGTTAGACAGTGAGAGAGAGACAGAGAGAAAGGTCTTCCATCCGTTGGTTCACCCCCCAAATGGCCGCCACAGCCTGCACGCAGCGCCAGGAGCCAGGTGTTTCCTCCTGGTCTCCCATGCGGGTGCAGGGCCCAAGCACTTGGGCCATCCTCCACGGCCTTCCCGGGCCACAGCAGAGAGCTGGACTGGAAGAGGAGCAACCGGGACAAAACTGGCACCCCTACCGGGACTAGAACCCGGAATGCCAGCGCCGCAGGTGGTTGATTAGCCTAGTGAGCCACTGCGCTGACCAAAACAGAGTTATATTTAACAAGAAAGAAAAGCACACAAAATTTTATTACAGTTTTTTCCATCTTTATGTTACTGATTTTTACTTTTTAAAAATTAAAAAATAAGACAAAAAATTATACACACCTATGGGTTACTATGTGATGTTTCTTTACATGTATACATTATGTAACATCCAATCAGGATAAGCATATATATCTCTCCAAGTATCTAACATTTCTTTAGAGTGAAAACATCCCAAATCCTAAGTTTTTTAATGGAGAAATATACAATACATTAACATTGCAGTCACCCTACTATGCAATAGAACCCAAGGACCTCTTACTCCTATGGCCACTACCACCTAACATTTGTCAATCAACTTTTCCCCATTTCTCCCTCATTGCATTTTTTAGATCACCTATTTTTTAGACTCTAATATATGATGCTTGTCTTTCAGCTTTCTCCAGAAAGGATATATCAACATATTCAAAAAAGCAAAAAATTCTTTGGGCTACATTCAATGACTATAATTTAATAAAATCAGAGATTAGCTATAATAGGTAATAATAATTCCACCATCAATACCATCAACACACCTTCCCATTTGAATCTATTCAAATGGAAATTTAAAAATCACAACTTCTAAAAATTCTTAAAGAAAAATATTATTAACAATTTACAATCAATCAATTAAATTGTAAACAATGAACAGTCTTATTCTACTAGAAGGAAGAGTTTTCTATCTCTGTCCATCACCTATCTCTGTATGAACATATGAATTCTTACTTTGTTCAACTGGTATAATATGTCATGATAATTATTTATTTTGACCTCAAAATCATTCCAGATGTGGCCAGTGACAATCTCCCCAAGCTGGTTTCTATGTCCTTTTGACCTGACTTCATCATTTCTTAAACATTGCTTTCTGGCCTAAAATATGCCTGGCTCATTTCATGCTTTTCCAGAATTACCTCTGGAGCATTTATTTCTCCAGGATCCCTGTTTCCTTCTAATGAGGAATAGTATTAAATGCCACGCCTAAATATACTCATTACTCTAGAGGTTCCATTGCTCCTAGGCCCTTCCAGAGGACAGAATTCATTCTAATCTGCTTTTTCATATTTGCGACTCCCATCGGTATCAGTGAGAAATCTGGCTGTCTTTATCATCAATTTATTTACTGATTTATTCAAGCTTAAAGAACAGTTTCAGAACTTCTAATCCATATCTCTGAAAAACAAGTCTACTAACAGGAGTTCAATATCTGTTTACAGGTCTTTACTCTTCAAAAATATCAAAATCATGAAAGATAAAGCCCAAGAAAAATTTTCCAGGTTAAAAGATTCTTAAGAGACATAGATATAACAATTGAATGAAGTATGTGATTTTTGTTTACATCCTAGAACAGAAAAGAATATTTAAACGATTAGTGTAATTTATTATGGTTGTCAGATGAACTAATTTCATTGGATTAGTGTTATATTTCAAGATTTGAAAATTAAATTCATGTTATATAAGCAATACAGATGTCTGCAATTATCAAATCGCTCAGAGATATATGTATATATTTATATATGTACAAACATACACAAAGACATACATGTTTGCATTTGAATGTATCTAGACAGTGAATAATAAAGTAAATGGGACAAAATATTAACAATTGACAAACTGAATAAAGGGCACAATGAAGTCATATTGATACAATTTTGTAATTTAAGGTTTTTAATTATATTAAAAACAAAATTTCAGAAGAAAAGGAAATAAGAGAGGGTGGCTGTGTGGCCTACTGATTAGGATGCCTGCATCCCATAATGGAGGGAGGTTAGGATGGGAAGTATCACTATTCCCTAAATCTGTACATATGAAAAACATAAAATGTGTTCACCTTATCTAAATACAAAAAATTATAAAAATGATAGGTCTTCTTAAGACACAAATTGAAAATACTATATAAAAGACACGTAATTTATATTTGACAAAAATGTAAGACAAATAATACAAAAAATAAAATCTGAAAAATTGGTATGAAAGTACTAATGGGAACAATATGCTTTCATTGTTTATTACTGAAAGGGATTGAATATCAAATATATCTTAAAACACTTAAAAACTACTGAAAATGAGACCATCAACACAACTGAAAAATGAGCAGAGACAAGAGCTCCATTCCTTTCAGAGTCAGAAAGACACACGGGTGATAAACACTCAAAAGATGCTTATCAGATTAATAACTAGACAGGGGTCAAAAAATACAAGACTGACAAAAACTGCAATGCTCGCTAATACTAACAGATGGTGAAAATGGAAGGAAGTGAGTATATTTAATGCTACCAGTGAAAAATACACTTTGTATAGCCACTCTGGCAGGAGATTTCTGAGTCATTTAAAAAGATGAATAAATATCCTCTGACCCAGGAATTAGACTTTTCATTCCTTAATATATATAATTTGTTATATGTAATATGTATATATGTATAATTTGTTAAGGAATTAGTTAAGTATTGTTAATAATAAATAAATTGTTATAATAAATGCATAAATTTTAAATATATATATACACACACACTGCAGTAGTGTTGGCTCAAGTGATTGGATTTTTGCCACCCATGTGGGAGACCTGGATTGAGTTCCTGGCTCTGAACTTGGGCCCCAGCCCAAACATGGCTGTTGTAATCATTTGAGAAGTGTATCAGCAGATGAGAGCTTTTCTCTCTCTCTCTCTCTCTCCCCCACCCCCTCCCTCTCCCTCTCTCTCTCTCTCCCATCCCCTCCTTCTCTCTCTCTCTCTCTTTCTCTCTCTCAAACCCCTCTCCCTCTCTCTCTCTCTCTTCATCCAGAATAAGTTATTTCTTAAAAAGGAAAATTACTGTTTAAAAAAATAGTGTATATTTAATTTAAGGTCACATTACAATCCTAAAAATTGATTTACTTTTTCTTCAATTGAATCATATTTAAATGCACAAATAGAATATACTTAGCTAATAGAATGTTCTATTATGTGAGTTTTATTTCTTAAAGTGAATAAATACTCCATAAAATTCTGGACTTGTGAAAGTGAATTTTATTCATCGGCTTTGCTAATAGAAGATAGCCCTCTGCTCTCCCTGGTCTCTGTCTTTCAGATAGAATATAGCTAGTTTATATAGATTATTTTTATTGTAGTCTTGGACCAGTTTATTTTTATGAAAGCAGTGTCAGAATAGAGCCCTTTTATTTAAATACCAAACATCCTCCATAGATTTCTTTCTAAATCATCCAAACCTCCTTGGAAAACTGTGTGTTTGAAGGCAATGGCTATATTAGTTTTCATATTTTAATTTTATTGCCAAATATTTAAATATACTTGATAAGTCCCAATGCAAGCCAAGGACCTTAAGAGTCTGTTCAAGGGGATTAGATTACAGGCCTTGCAGTAACTTCCCAGTCTGGAGGGATTTAAGAGGCTAAATGAATTGTAGGCAGGTTTATGAGAAAACCTTTTGGAAACACTTGGTACGTTTACTTGCTAATCATCAGATCCAATTTCTACAGTATCGCCCACTGTGAACAGTTAGCTTTTTTTGGGGGGGTGTAATGCCTGGTTAAGGATGATACATTTTTAGATTTTTTTTTTTTTTTTACTTTAAAAGAAAAGAGGCCGAGGCCGGCGCTGTGGCAGGCAGGTTAATACCCTGGCCTGAAGCTCCAGCGTCCCATATGGGCGCCGGTTCAAATCTCAGCTGCTCCACTTCCGATCCAGCTCTTTGCTATGGCCTGGGAAAGCAGTAGAAGATGGCCCAAGTCCTTGGGTCCCTGCACCAGCATGGGAGACCTGGAAGAAGCTCCTGGCTCCTTCCTGATCCTTCGAATCAGCGCAGCTCCAGCCGTTGTGGCCAATTGGGGAGTGAACCATCAGATGGAAGACCTCTCTCTCTCTCTCACTCTCTTTCTCTCTCTCTCTCTCTCTCTGCCTCTCCTCTCTCTGTGTAACTCTGTAGAATATAGGTTTTCGTTTATCAATAACCAAATCTCATGAGATCTCCATCCAAATCAATTATGTGTTTTGCCACCTTATGGTAGTTAAAGGTAAGTCAGATAATATTAATTAGCTGAAAGACCATCGTATTGAGATGGTTTAGTTTTAGAATCCACTATAATTTCTTTCCAACATCATCCTTTTTCTCTCGCAAAAATCTGCTGATAACCATATCCTTAGATACAAGGGTGAATGCTGCGGTTCAAGCTCCAAATTTTCGTCAGGAATTAGAAAAATCAGCCGAGTCACATGGGGTAAAACATCTATAACCACAAAGCCATTTTTGTAATCCATTTGACATATTTTATTATTACTTAAAAAATAATAGTATAAAGCAAGAAAAAATAATAGGAAATTCAAATTTGACTAGTCACATGACCAAGAAATATTTTTGAATCACCACAGGAAGTTGGCAAGAATGCTTTCAGATTTGATTGTGTAATGAAAGACAGTCACCATTTATTTCTCACAGTTGTCTTAGAAAGAACAACAGTAAACCCTGTCTACCCAACTGTTTTCCTCCACAGTGTAGAGGAAGCTAATCTAAACATCTCTATAACCATTCAATAAGAAGATAGGCACACAAAATTAACATTTAAAAATAACAAAATAGGAAATGAAATGGCCATAATTCAGTGCTCAAAAAACAGAAAAATCAAGTGGTCTATTGTATATTCAGCCAGATATTTTTTCCTAGCAAGGTAAAAATAGACAAATATCTCACGTATATTTTTTTCCAATTTATCCTTCACTCTGGTACACTGTGGGGGCACAAAGCAGGAACGAAGACAGTGTTTCTTAAAAAGCTGAAAATAAAGTGATTAGATCAGAAGTGGCAGAGTTCCAGGCCCATTGAACAACACAATGAAAGGATTCCTTAGAATTGCCTATTTGGTTAACATATAAAAAATTCATAGAAATGCACTTTACTGGGAATGCCATGACTGTTGTCAATTACTTCTTCTAAAAATGGACAAATAGATCCTCCCAGTTATTGACCCTTTCACCAAAGGACATTGCAAGTTTTTTCTTTTAATTAGCTGTCTTCAAAATGCTAAGAAAAACATTTAAGAACGAAAGAAATGTTTACAGTTGGCACAGCTAGGTCATGCACATCAAAAGTCAGTTAATGTTAGATAGTATGTGACAAGCCCCAGCGCCAACCACCATTGGAAGCAGACTTAAAAATGTGCCACACGGGGCTGGCGCCGTGGCTCACTTGGTTCACTTGGTTAATCCTCCGCCTGTGGTGCTGGCATCCCATATGGGTGCCAGTTCTAGTCCCGGTTGCTCCTCTTCCAGTCCAGCTCTCTGCTGTGGCCGGAGAGGGCAGTGGAGGATGGCCCAGGTGCTTGAGTGCTTGGGCCTCTGCACCTGCAGGGGAGATCAGGAAGAAACACATGGCTCCTGGCTTCGGATAGGCGCAGCGCTGGCCATAGCGGCCATTTGGGGAGTGAACCAATGCAAGGAAGACCTTTCTCTCTGTCTCTCTCTTTCATTATCTAACTCTATCTGTCAAATGAAAAAAAAAAAAAGATGCAGATAAAGCAACTAGCTCAAATAAATTGGCTCCAACATGGCATCCAGATGAACTGCACTTGACCTCCAGCCTGGTGATGCCCTCACTGTAATGCATTAACATAGTGAAACTCACTTCCCCTCTCATCACTGTAATTTACAATTGTCATGGCAACCTAGGAGATAAAATGGGATGGTCTCTAATTCTCTTTCCCCAAAATATGAATTTTTCCACCCATGTGTTAATATGTATTTCCTGAACCCCATAAATGTGGTACCCCAATAGCACATATGCAACTGCTTTGTAGAGTTGACTCTTGGCTGCTTTCTTTAATCAAACCCTCTTGCTTGCAATTTACTGGCTCCCATATGAGGTTTGTGTCTCACCTAAACCAAGGCCGGCCCTGCTGAGGCCACGGGGGGGCCACACAAGGTCCGTAGGTATCCAGCATCGAAAGCACTAAGCATCAGAGGTGTCATTGATAGGGCTGGGGATAAGCGACTCTTTAAGGAGGCAGTTTTGGCCAGCACCGCGGCTCAACAGGCTAATCCTCTGCCTAGCGGCGCCAGCACACCGGGTTCTAGTCCCGGTCGGGGCGCCGGATTTTTTTCCCGGTTGCCCCTCTTCCAGGCCAGCTCTCTGCTATGGCCCAGGAGTGCAGTGGAGGATGGCCCAGGTGGTTGGGCCCTGCACCCCATGGGAGACCAGGAGAAGAAGCACCTGGCTCCTGCTTTTGGATCAGCACGGTGCGCTGGCTGCAGCGCGCCGGCCGCGGCAGCCATTGGAGGGTAAACCAACGGCAAAGGAAGACCTTTCTCTCTCTGTCTCTCTCTCTTTCTCTCACTGTCCACTCTGCCTGTCCAAAAAAAAAAAAAAAAAAAAAAAAGGAGGGCAGTTTTGCTTTCAACTGTTTCAGTTTGTGATGATTTTCTTTTTCTTTTAATGCTACATCTTCAAATCTTATAAATCACTGTGGTGAGTTAACACAAGAAAGTTATAATCAAGCTAATAATTTTTAATTTTGACACTTCTCTTCCCCTTAATTTCCATGTCTTTCAACACTGGTTCACTACTCAGATGTTCACAACGGCCAGGACTGAGCCAAGCCAGAGCCAGGAGCCAGGTGCTTCATTCGGGTTTTCCATGTGGGTGGCAGGGCCACAAATACTTTAGCCATCTTCCTCTGTTTTTCCCAGGCCAGTAACAGGGACCTAATGGACCCTAATGGATTGGAAGTGGAGCAAACAGCTTGAACTGGTGCTCATATGGAATGCCTGCATTGCAGGTGGTAGCTTTACCCATTAAGCCACAAGACCATTCTATCTGTCAAAGATGTTGTGATGTCCAAATCACCTTAAAATAGCCAAATCTATGTTTTAAAAATTGAGAAAAAATGAACCGTGTATGGCATCATGAGTTGAGTGTTCCTTTTCCTGTGGATGAAGAAGTTATTGACAAGAGTCCATCTAGGGATAACCCCACTAGTCCTCAACTGAACCATTAGTGGTCTTTCCTCATACCAACAGGTTTGGGAAGGAAATGACTCGCAATGCCAGGCATCAGTAATGCCAGGCATCAGTAATGCCAGAGTTTCTATTTCTTGAGGAGCAGTTTTTAAACAGCAGAAATGGGCTTTCACACTCTGAAGACCAGATGGAGAGTCACTGTGGGAAAGGCAGTGTGCACACTTCTTTCATCATCAAGAAAAACTAAGGCAATGGGAAACTACAAGTTGACCAAATATGCATAAGAGATGCATGCCCTAAATCTGTTTGCATGGAGTTTTAAAACGAGAAGAGTAGTGGATGCTATTTAGGATTGAGGCACTCGCTCCCTCAACAAATAGAAGAGCTGCTGGTTGATGGTCTACAAATGAGTCTGTAAAAACTGTCATCCGCCAAATGAAGCCACTTCACTAAAGTTAAACACCCTGTTTCTAGGCAGCCCCTGGCCAGTGCCTGGTCTATTGCATCAGTTCGGGACAACTCTAAAAGACCATCCCAGCCTCAGAGTTGAGGCTCTGCTTCAGAGTAAAACCTTTCCCTCTGCCTCACACTGCTTGTCTCCCACCTTTACAGGCAGGACCACACCACTCCCCGGGAAGATCCGTGCATGTAAATGTCATTCTCAGAATCTTTTTTTCTTTTTTTTATTTTTTTAAAGGTTTGTTTGACAGGTAGAGTTATAGACAGTGAAAGAGAGAGACAGAGAGAAAGGTCTTCCTTCCGTTGGTTCACTCCCCAAATGGCTGCCACGACTGGAGCTATGCCGATCTGAAGTCAGGAGCCAGGTACTTCCTCCTGGTCTCCCACGCAGGTGCAGGGCCCAAGCACTTGGGCCATCCTCCACTGCCCTCCCAGGCCACAGCAGAGTGCTGGACTGGAAGAGGAGCAACCGGGACTAGAACCTGGCACCCATATGGGATGCCGGCACCACAGGCGGAAGATTAACCTAGTGTGCCACCGTGCCGGCCCCTTCAGAATCTTTTTTCTAGGGAACCCAATCTAAGACAAGATACCACCATATACTGTCATCAGGAACACTCTCTTTTCAGTAGCTCTTTTGGAGTGATGAGTTAATACACATCCAAATTTAAGAAATAAAAAAAAAGTAGAATGCTATTAATTAATGCTAGGAACAAAATGAACAAATACAGAAATTGCTAAAAAGTTTTTCCCTTTGGAGTGTGAGGTAGAAAAACCTACCTCTGTATTATAAGACCTCTGTTCTACTTAGTAATATTCATGTATTACTTTGAATTATTTAAGGATAGGGATCTATTAGTCCATGTTTCTGTTTTCTACCTTCAAAAATAATAGAAAGTAGCATGAAGCACAAGGAAGTCAGAGTGGAGCCAAATCACAAAACCTTCCACTCCAAAAACATAATGGTATCATTTAAAATTTGATTGAAGAAAAAAAAAAAAAAACAAGAGACTTTCACGTAGCAGTCTTTTGTTGAGCAAAACAAGGAAGACACGTCAATGTCATGGTCTTAAACAGCAGAAAATGGCAGCCAAGGAAAGAAAGAGATCACAGGTTCCCATGTCTCCCCATCTTCTTCCCAGTTCTCAAGCGCACACATCTGACTGCACTATTACTGTTAGAAGATGAGTCTAAAAGAAAAACTGTGAAAATTTCTCCCCAATCTCACTCTTGCCCCAGTTTGAAGAAAAATACACCAAGAAAGTTAACAAAGAACCCGGGAGCTTATGAAGAGGAAGCTCTTGTGAGTAAAAGCTCCTGCTACCTTCTCAGTGGTCAGAGGTGTCTGGGTTCACCATTTTTTTAAAAGATTTTATTTATTTATTTATTTATTTATTTATTTATTTATCTATTTGAGAGGTAGAGTTACAGACAGAGAGAGGGAGAGACAGAAAGGTCTTCCATCCACTGGTTCACTCCCCATATGGCTGAAATGGCCGGAACCACACCAATCCAAAACCAGGAGCCAGGAGCTTCTTCTGGATTTTCCACGCGAGTGTAGGCCCAAGAACTTGAGCCATCTTCTACCTCTTTTGCAGGCCATAGCAGAGAGCTGGGTTCGAAGTGGAGCAGCTGGGACTCAAACCTGTACTCATATGGGATCTCTGTGCTGCAGGCAGCAGCGTAGCCTACAGCGCCACAGCACCAGCCCCATGGACTCACCATTTTTAAAGCCTCCATATTAAGATGAAGGAAAAGGTAAAAGCTTAGGGATAGCACACCTAAAAAGGTAATACACTCTAGGTAGTGAAGTGAACTTTAGCATCAGATCCACAACAGCATTTCAGGAGAGAAAGCTGAGTCCACAGAATGACACCCAATTGAACTGCATTAACATTTAACACTCAATCAATGTAATTCAGCATATTAATAAACATACACACACACACATGTGCAACCCATACTTTTGCTTAGATCCTCTCAATAGATGCAGAAAAAAATCGTTTAACAAACTCCAACACCCACTCATGATAAAAATGCTTAGCAAGCAAAATAGACGAGAGCATCCACAAGGCCCTTGACTTCTTGATTGGTTCAGGAGAAATGGCCCTAATGATCTGTGAAGCACACAAAAGGAAGGAACCATGCAGGAAGGCTGACGACGTGGCACCTCTCATCAGTGGGCAATGCCATGCCTTGTCATGAGGGACATTCTCAGCCTCACCTCCGTGGTCTACTGAAAAGGTGGAAGGCCTGGTCTTACAGGTTGAAAAATATCAAAAATCACCAAATACAACCATGAATAGCTTAACCACATTCTGAAAAAATTCTCTATAATCCAAGACCTCAATCCGTTTTTTCCTTCTTCTCAATGCAAATATCATTTTCATCTTTCCTTCTTTAGCCACTTCTTTGACTTCTATTTACATCTGCCAGTTGTCATTCTATTAACTGTAAGCTCCTGGAGGGCAGACTTTTTATCAATTACCTTTGCCTTTGTTTTTCACCAGGACTTGGAGGAGAGCCTTTTTTTTTTTTTTTTTTTTTTTTCAGGCAGAGTGGAGAGTGAGAGAGAGAGAGACAGAGAGAAAGGTCTTCCTTTACCGTTGGTTCACCTTCCAATGGCCACTGCAGCCGGCGCGCTGTGGCCAGTGCACCGTGCTGATCCAAAGCCAGGAACCAGGTGTTTCTTCCTGGTCTCTCATGCGGGTGCAGGGCCCAAGCACTTGGGCCATCCTCCACTGCACTCCCGGGCCACAGCAGAGAGCTGGCCTGGAAGAGGGGCAACCAGAACAGAATCTGGCACCCCGACGGGGACTAGAACCCCAGTGTGCCGGCACAGCAGGCGGAGGATTAGCCTAGTGAGCCGTGGCGCCCACCTGGATGAGAGCCTTTGACGTAGATATTTCTCAATAACTACTTGTTAAATAAAATGGAATGAAGCACTGATTCATGAGCTAGGAATGAGACACCTCAAATTCTAAGCTTCTGTCAGTCATTAGCTCAGTTATATGACTATGAAGAAACCTCTACTTCTTCAGGTTCGAGTTCTTTTTTTGTTCTATTATATGTAAGAGTTGGAATTAATTGTGAGATCATAGGATTCCTTCCAGCTATAATTCTGTGTTGCTGTGCGTTTTTAAAGATAAACTTAAAAATGACTTCTCTTTTAGATACATGACTGGTGCCATTGTTGTTTTTGCCAGATGTTGTGTTCACCATAAGTTAGGGGGTGGGGAAGAAGCCACCAGCAATGTGGTCTCCAATGAAACTGTAGCAATGGCCTACCCAGGTGTTTAAAGTGGGGCACATTATGGGTATCCACACAGCCCTGTGCTGAGGCCAAAGATCAGAGAAACTAAGAAATTTGGGGAGATAAGAGTGTCACAGGTGTGCTCACAGTTGCAGAGTTCTGTGCTGTAGATCACAGTGAGGTGCAGAGGGGAAAAAAGGGAGCTGGCAGAACAATATACTCTTTTTAGAGACTGAGTTTACATGGGAACAGTTGCCAGTGTGGGACCGGCCTAATGATTTTATCTCATTCTCTATCTGACTTCCCTCCAGTGAATCTTGTAAAGGAACCAGCTACCTGATCCTTTAATCCAGCTAACATTTTATAAAAGAAGATTCAAATTAGTTTTGCTTATTCCAGATGCTTTATATGCAAATGAGCCTCGGAATTGGTGGCAACTAAAATGTGAAGCAGACACAATGATCTGTTGGCAGAAACACTCCCACCTGAGCACCTTCCCTAAACAATGGGATCACTCTCGTCTCCTCGCTGCTCATGGCTTCTTTCCTCAAGGGAAGATTTCTAGAATCCTAGTATATCCACTGTGACTCTTTGATCCCAAGGATGAACTCTTCAGATTCCTTTTATGTGTAATTGGCTTTGACTTTCCCTAAACAACATGTGGATCACTGTCCCTGCCTTCCATGGAAAGCATTACCTATGCAGTATTAATCAGCGTTTGCAAGTCAAATATTAAGATCATTCCTTGGGGTAATTCAGTGGTACAACTTTGCCATTTTATTTTCCCCTTTGCAACTCTAACTAGACAGGGGAGCCTGCAACATTGAGCTAGGAATTATTTATTTAAAGCCACAAGCCAGCACATGCAGACTCTGGGTAAAGATTGCTAGCTCTCCTTTATAATAAAAGTGGCATCTTAATGCACAACAGTGTAGAACCTCAGCCTTGCCTGTGGGCCAGCTCTTATATCCTCCCATGTAGCCTGGCATTTGCCCTCTAGCATTCCCATGTTGTTTGACTCCAAATGGAAGTGCTCTTAATTTCAAATGATTTATTGGGGACAAGTGGGAGGCCCGTCTGATCTAAGTCTGTTTGTGTTTGGCTTCCCATGTCTCAGGGGGTGATTTGAAGATGATCTCTTAGGTTGTAAAGCAGGAATAGGAAAAAGAGAAATGCCCACCTGCTGTTGGGGTAGAGCTCACTGGTGTTCGATGCAGCTGCCTGGTGCCATTTTCAGCAACAATGAAAAGAAAGTCAAGTCTGAGGACGGCAGTTAAATCACCAACTGGCAGGGGATATTTATGCAACTCTCGTGGAACTGTTTGTTGAAGGGCAGTCCTGTTGGATTGTTCTAAGAACAGAGGACAAGCTGTAGTGATGGCAATATCAGTAACAATGGCATTGACTACAGATTCTCCATTGCCCTGCTCCTACCACATTCACTCTGCTACGGCACTCTCCAGACAACACAGAAATTGCATTTTTCTAAGTCTGTGTCCAGCAATAGCCCATGACCTACCCATAGGGGAAGTATTAGGCTTGGATTCTATTGGTTCTGCACAATAGATACTCAAGAAAAATATCAATTAAATGGTCAGGAGAGAGAATGGATTAAAACTTCTTTTCAACTACAACAGGTTCATACTTAGGGAAAAATGTACCATATTTAACTATCTACTGAGAATACATTATATGATCTTTTCCTACCAATTCTCTTTACCTAGAGCATTATACACAAAAAAAGCTAATGAGAGCAGCATTGTCCAATATGACTTTCTACTGTGATAAATGTTCTGTATCCGTGCTGTCTGATCAGTTGTGACTAGCCACATGTAGCCTTTGAACACCTGATATGTGGCTAGTGTCACTGAGGAATTCTATTTTATGTTTCACTTAATTTCAATACATTTAAATTTAACTAGACATATGCAACTCACAGTCATTACCCTAGATAGAGGTGGTCTAGAAATACCACCAGGAAAAAACAAACATATACTGCTTCTTGATGCTTTCCCAAGGGAAAGCAGTGTGCCCAGGTGCACATGTATGAGTAATTATATGTATGATATGGGTTATAAGCAGCTGGTTTCAGGTTCATCTTCAACATGGCAAAATATTTTTGGAGCGTGTCTTTGGAGTCCAAAAGATCTGTTTGAGTCTTTGTCTTTGCCACTTACTGGCTTTGTGACCTTGAATAACACATTGTTATCACCAGCATGCAAAATTCTCCTCCTGCCAAGAGTATCAAGATAGAAGCCTTCATTTTTTGGAGAAGATATGATAGCATGTCAACATTATTCTAAAAATGAGTTGTTGGTAGGTAACACCTTCCCCAAAAAAGAAAATACATATGTAATATTTATACATAATGTATATAGCGATGGTACATTGTAATTCTTCTTAACTTAGGAAAGCTTGTGTTACCTATCCTGTTTAATGCCCTCAATCCAATGCCTCTGGAAAAATAGTTACTTCATCATTTATGAGAGAACAGAGTTTAGAGTTTAGATGCGTTATTGGAATTTATAGCAGGAATGGTATGCTTTAAGTATGAAAAAGTCAAGAGAAAAGATACAGAGAAGGGAAAGAGGAAAATAAAAAGACTCAGGATATAAAAACTCAGTTGAATGGTTGGGTTTTTGTTTGTTCTATTCCAGTTAAATATCATAAATACTGGCTATGTCCCCTGTGGCTCAGAGGAGGTGATATTGATGCAGAGAAAAGAATCAGATATCCCTGGATTTGAATTCTCACTTGGCAGGTTCCTCTGAGTTTCTGGTCAGGTTATTTAACCTCTGTCAATATCAATTCTCCATCAGTAAGATAGGGGTTAGTTTCACTGCAGGGCTGTTAACAGGATATTTTAAAAAGGACAGTTTCTGGCACACAGGAAGCACTTAATTTTTCCTTCTTTTTTTCTCCCATGGCCACTGTGAACATTGTACCCAGTTTCATCTTCTTCTGGTTACCAGGGAAGCACATCACACAGGATAATCAGAATGTTTTCTTACCTACCAACCTGTTCATCTTTCAAAAATCTGAAAACATGGCCGGCGCCGCGGCTCAAATAGGCTAATCCTCTGCCTGCGGCGCCAGCACACCGGGTTCTAGTCCTGGTTGGGGCACCGGATTCTGTCCCGGTTGCTCCTCTTCCAGGCCAGCTCTCTGCTGTGGCCAGGGAGTGCAGTGGAGGATGGCCCAAGTGCTTGGGCCCTGCACCCCATGGGAGACCAGGAGAAGCACCTGGCTCCTGCCTTCGATTCAGCGCGGTGCCGGCTGGCCACAGCGAGCCAGCCGCAGGGGCCACTGGGGGGTGAACCAACGGCAAAGAAAGACCTTTCTCTCTGTCTCTCTCTCTCACTGTCCACTCTGCCTGTCAAAAAAAAAAAAATCTGAAAGCATGAAGTTTGCATTTTCTTTATCTGTCTCTTGAAATCAGCAAGTCTGATGAACATAGGAACTAAAAGATGTTTAGATTAAAAGAACTTCCAGTTTTTACCAGAAGTAAGATGAATACGCTTCTATTCTATTGTTTTTTCCACATTAGTGTGCACATGTTGAGTTAAATCAGTATTGTGAATAGGATTTCACTGACAAAAGGCAACCATGCTTTTAGGCCTGTTTGTCTCCAACCCTGTATGGGTTGGACATGCATACTCTCCGTTCCTTATATTTAAGACTTAGAAATGAAACTGAAGGAAGCTAACAGTGGATGCAGCTGCTCAGCAAGCCCATAGTGTCAGTCTGTGATCAACCCATTGGGAACTAAGACTGACACTCTAGCCGCGCGCGCTCCAGGTTCCTTAATTATAAAGAAGGTATAGGATTGGGTACCGCTTTCTTGCATATACCTTCAGGCGCATCGTTAGGGATCAAAAAAGCTTTCTCTGAACTAACCCCCTCCTGCCCAAAACAAAACACTTTCCCATACAGAAACACCTGCACATTTTTAAGAACCTGTATCAACTAAAAGAGTTGGTCCATTAATCAACCGAAGCTGACAAAAGCGTTAAAATTCTTCACATGCTCACTGAAGAGCATTGTGGTCATAGATTATTATCTCGTACCTTCCTTTCATCCCTGGAGGCACCTAGGGAAACAAGTCCCTTGCACTGATATCTCTGCATCATAGGCTTTCTTCCTCAGCAATAATAACAAACGGTTATACTTCTTGGGAAGCAAAATTAAAAGCAAAAAATTTAGACAAGTTTGGGTTTGTTGGTATACATATTTCAGAGAGCCAAACTGAGTTCCTCAGTGCTTTTCTTATGATAACTGTAGTCCCAGATTTCGGGAAAGGCTGACATCACCATCAAACATAGGGGTTATTAAAAATTTCATTGAAAATGCATATTATGAAAAAATGCACAGATTTCAAATTTTTTTGCACCATGGAAGGTGTATTTTTCATCTCATTCTCCATACATTTTTGAAGTTCCCTCAAAAAAGACCCCTTAAAAACTTGCAGTATTTGCTTCATTAGGAGATTGGTGTTTTACAACACAGAATTTCAGAGTTGGAACCCACCTTTGAGAGACTGGCACTCCAAAAGCAACAGCTGAAGCATGTTGGAAAAATTGGACAGGGGAAAATATATTCTCACGTACAATATCAAAGTCAACATCAATGAAGGTAGTGAGCAGTATTTTTCTCTAAATTTCCTGCACTTAGCACAAGGTGTGGCACTTAGTAGTTTCTTAGTCCCCTGCAGATAGATGGAAGTGTTGAAAGATGAAAAGAAAATCATTCAAGGATGAATTCTAGTGTTTCTAAGACTCTAAGCTTTGAAAAGATAATGGAACCCCCCCACCACCACGATGTAATTCAAAACAAAATAAAAGCAATTCTGTGCCGTAACACAAGCATAAGGGAATCCAATGACACCAAGATTTCTCCCATGGAACTTTTTAATAAAATGACAAAATAAAATATTTCAAAATATTTTCTGGTATTTCGGTGCCTCTGCTTTCTGGGTATCCTAAACATGTACTTGTTTTCCTAGTGGATAACTTGGGCCTCAGGGGCTACTGACCTTCCACCTTTTGACTCATTTTCTCATCCATTCCACAGACTTTCTCTGGGAAGTTCAGTTATTTGTGAGACTAGAAATTAATAGACCAATAAAAGTCAAAAGACTTGCCTCCGGAAGGGCTCAGATTCTATTGGAAAGACAGATTGCCGGCGCCGTGGCTCAATAGGCTAATCCTCCACCTTGCGGCGCCGGCACACCGGGTTCTAGTCCCGGTTGGGGCGCCGGATTCTGTCCCGGTTGCCCCTCTTCCAGGCCAGCTCTCTGCTATGGCCAGGGAGTGCAGTGGAGGATGGCCCAGGTGGTTGGGCCCTGCACCCCATGGGAGACCAGGAAAAGCACCTGGCTCCTGGCTCCTGCCAGGATCAGCGCGGTGCGCCGGCTGCAGCGGCGGCCATTGGAGGGTGAACCAACGGCAAAAGGAAGACCTTTCTCTCTCTGTCTCTCTCTCTCACTGTCCACTCTGCCTGTCAAAAAAAAAAAAAAAAAAAAAAAAAAAAAGACAGATCAACATCGTCTCAGCTTGGCAAGTATTGCAAAATACTCCAAAGAGCAATGAGAAGAAAAAAAAATGGATTCTGGAGACATCAGCAACTTCTTCCCAGAGATGACTCCGGAGATGGCTTAAAGAATGGAAGAGGGAAGGCAAGCGCAGTAGGTCACTTATCCCCAGGAGATACTGTCCAAGACCCAAGGTGTATGTATAAAACTGCAGACAGTACAGAGCCCAATACATGCTGCACTTTCCCTATGCGGACATAACTAACATAATAGTTAGTTTATGTAACATACATAGTAAGAGACTAACCAGAACAGCAAGTAATAAAATAGGACAATTATTAGAATCTATTGCCATAAAAGTTATGTGAACATGGTCTCTCCCTGTCTCTCAAAATATCTTATTGTACTTTCACTTTTACCCTTAAAGAGAGCACTTTATGGCTTCCTCCTGGCATATCCAAACTGCCCATCACTAGCCCTGTGCTTCTGCACCATTATTTGGTAAAATAAGGGTTAGCTGAACACAGGCATTGCAATAGCACAGCAATCAGCCTGACAACCCAGAGAGCTAGTAAATTTCTGTTTAACTGGACAAAGAGGTCATTCTAGTCAGGATGGACCAGAGAAGCCCAAGATTTGACTGTGCTCCTCAGAACAGCATGCAGTTTAAAACTTACAAATAATTTATTCCTGAAAATTTCCTTTTCTTCTTTTTGGACCGTAATTGAGAGAGGGTAACTAGGTTAGAGGGTGACACAGTGATGCCATGGAAAAGGGGAGACTACTGGATGTGGTACAGCACTAGGGATACTTCAATGGAACTAGGGGAACTCTTAGTTGGTCCCAACTCACAGCCAAAGGATTTCAGGTCCACTTTGACTTGCTTCTTCCTTGTGCCTTCGTCTCTGGTGTGGCACTTTTACATTCTCTCTCACATTTGTATAAATCTGGGGGGAACCCCAGATGCACCACAGCTGCTTCTCCGGTTTAGGCTGCACCCTGGGCCTTTGGACCCCCTCCTCAAGGCCTTCATGGTGGATCACAGTTCTCTTATCTCTGAGTATCTAGTAGCACTCAAAATTTCCTTTTGCTTTGGTTTGTTTAATAATCTCCTTATGAGCAGAATGAAGTCAGGTAGAGACATCTTTCTGTTTGTCCACACTGATTGTATTACATTGGTGTAATTGAAATGTTCCTCTTAATTTAATGTGTGGGTGCGGGGCATGGGGGAGGACATGCATAGGTTCATGTGATACACTTAGTGCCTGGATGTCTGAGCACCTGGAGGCCTCTGGGGACTGGTACAGAGTTAATTGTCAGCTGTCGTGCCTTGCAAGTACAAAGGTCCTCCAAACTCCAAGACACTATTGTCTCTTTGGGGCATCCCTAAAGAGAAGCATTCAAAGATATTTCTGTTCTGTTTGTTTATTGTGAAAGGTAGATTGCCATGGTGATGGAATGGGTTAAGAGTTTGAATAGACACAACCTGTATCTTCCCTGTAAATTTAGCAGGGGCTGAGTATCCCTGGCCAAGCTCAAAAGAATAACGTTTTCTAGGTGTTTTCGTATTCCAAGCACCTTTATCAAACTATACTGTTCCTGTCGCTGTTGTACCTCTCCTAATTTAACCCACTATAATCCAAAAGTTGTACTTCGAAATTTATATTTATTAAAGAAAAGTTTTTTTTTTTTTTTTTGACAGGCAGAGTGGACAGTGAGAGAGAGAGACAGAGAGAAAGGTCTTCCTTTTGCCGTTGGTTCACCCTCCAATGGCCGCCGCGGCCAGCGCACTGCGGCCGGCGCACCGCGCTGATCCGATGCCAGGAGCCAGGAGCCAGGTGCTTTTCCTGGTCTCCCATGGGGTGCAGGGCCCAAGCACCTGGGCCATCCTCCACTGCACTCCCTGGCCACAGCAGAGGGCTGGCCTGGAAGAGGGCAACCAGGACAGAATCCGGCGCCCCGACCGGGACTAGAACCCGGTGTGCCGGCGCCGCTAGGCGGAGGATTAGCCTAGTGAGCCGCGGCGCCGGCCGTTTTTTTTTTTTTTTTTTTTTAAGAGTGGATATCCTCCTCGTGGGATTTAAATCAGGGAGTCATAGGATCAGACACCAGTTTCAGAGACAGTAACTTCCTTGCCATTTGAAACACAGGTTGAAGACAACTGTAGCCGCTGGGTGATCTTGCTAGCAGCTTAAGCCAGTGGTAAAAGTGATGAAGTCATAAGATAGGGGGTGAAAAGAGTGATGGGGCTTTGAATTAGGGTCACAGAAGCATGGGGAACGGAAACGAAAGAAAGGTTTCAAAGACATCCAGGAAACAAAACCAGAAAGTAGTTGGCAGTAAGAAGAGGGTCAGGAAAAAATCTAGAATATCTCCCTTCTGTCTGGTAAGTGCATAGATGAGGTCAGAGCCAATAATCCAAGTGAGAAGGAACAGAAAGTTTGTAAATAAAGTGTAGGGAAAATAAATGGTTCTGAAGTAGCTGGGCCTGTGCTAATTCATTTGTTCATCTGCACGCTTGCTTCCTTGTTTTTATGTTGATGTAAGATGGATCTTCTCACTTTGGTAGGACTGCTAGTCCTGGCATTTTGTTTTCTTTCTTTCTTTTTTTTTAAATTTATTTGTTTATTTGAAAGGCAGAATTACAGAGAGGCAGAAGCAAAGAGAGAGAAAGATAGGTCTTTCATCTGCTGGTTCAGTCCTCAGATGGCCAAAACAGCTGGAGTTGCGCCAATCCGAAGCCAGGAGCCAGGAGCCTCCCAGGCAGGTGCAGGGGCCCAAGGACTTGAGCCATCTTCCACTGCTTTCCCAGGCCATAGCAAAGAGTGGATCAGAAGTGGAGCAACCGGATCTTAAACTGGCGAACATACGGGATGCCAGCGCTTCAGGCCAGGGCGTTAACCCACTGTGCCACAGCACCAGCCCCCTGCTCCATTTCTGCACCCACGTGGGAGACCTGGAAGAAGCTCCTGGCTCCTGACTTCGGTGCAGTTCCGGCCATTGAGGTCAACTGGGGAGTGAACCTGCAGATGGAAGACATCTCTCTCTCTCTCTCTCTCTCTCTCTCTCTCTCTCCTTTTCCTTCTCTCTGTGTATAACTCTGACTTTCAAATAAATAAATAAATCTTTAAAAAACAATGAATAAATTTTATAACCTCAGTCGGTGAGAAATAGAACTGTAGAAATCACCCTAGAGGAAGTGGAAGTGCACATTCAGGGATTGCCATTGAATTGTCTGAGGTTACCAGACAACTATTTCTTTAAATATGGACAAAAATAGCCTCTTCTTCCTGCCGCCCAGTCCAGTGCTCCATGCACCACAGCGGGCACCATACCCACCACACCCTGCGTGCCAAAGGCAGCAACTACTACTTGTCTAATTGGAACACAGCCACACCCATTCATTTTATTGCCTTAGCTGCATCTCGTTGCCAGCACAGAGCTCAGTAGTTCTAACACAGAACATCCAGTTCAGGAAGTCAAAAATAGCCACCATCTGGAAGCAGAAGTTGTCTGACCCCTGCACGACATCCCAGCGGAACTGGGGGCGTCGCAGGCTGCTGGGCTCACTTTCACAGAAAGCGGCGAGAGCAAGCTCTCCATTTCACGCAGGTGCAGGCTTAGTGGAGCAAAGACCAAAGACGGTGGCCACTCACTTTAGTTCGACTGGCAGAGGAGGTCTGTGGGAGAGCCAGAGGATCAAGGCTGTGACTCAGGCTTCTCTCGATAAATTAATTTATTATTTAAGCACATCTGCCTGTTTATTTAAAGAGGTGCGGTGGCCTCCACTTGTGCACTTGTGCTGAGGGAAACATCACACACAGATCTCAAGTGTCACAGCAATTAGTCAAATGGGGAGAGACGCTGTGCCAAGATGTCCAGGGACACTGCACTTGATAATCTTTAATTTGCTCGATATTACACTTAAGGTAACTTCACATGTGTTATAACCTTAATAATGTCAACATGTTTCCATTATTGCCAGTGTACATATTATTTTTAACCTACTTCACACATAAGAATGTATTAATGCGTTTTTTGGCTGCTGCTAAAGTGGCCCTTCAACATGCTTGTGAAGGACTTAATAACCTTGTAGAAATGTTTTACTGATGAGGATTTAAAAATTATTGGAAAATCACTCAGAGAGAAGATTGGGGAAAAAATTGTGCTGCGTTATCACCGGTTGGGAGAGACTTTTTTTTTTTTCCAGGCAGAGTGGACAGTGAGAGAGAGAGACAGAAAGGTCTTCCTTTTGCCATTGGTTCACCCTCCAATGGCCGCCGCGGCCGGCACACCGCACTGACCCGAAGGCAGGAGCCAGGTGCTTCTCCTGGTATCCCATGGGGTGCAGGGCCCAAGCACCTGGGCCATCCTCCACTGCACTCCCGGGCCACAGCAGAGAGCTGGCCTGGAAGAGGGGCAACCGGGACAGAATCCGGCGCCCCGACCGGGACTAGAACCCAGTGTGCCGGTGCCGCAAGGTGGAGGATTAGCCTAGTGAGCCGCAGTGTCAGTGGGAGAGACTTTAACAGGGAGACAGTTCACTTGAATGTTATGGCAACCAAATAAATGAAACTATGGGGAGGGAAACAGGGCTCAATCAGAAGTCAAAAGGTTCTGATTGAGCTTGAGGTTCTCAGGCTCACTTCACAGTCTCAGGGAAGTTGCTGAATTGGTCTGAGAGTTGATTTCTATGCATCCTGCTAAATAGACCTGGTGGGTGGGTGGGTGGTTCAGCTCCAGAGTATTCAAATGCTCATGTGATTAACTGGAGATAGTAAAGAGTTGTGTAAATTGTAGAGAGCTATGCAAATACTGGATTAGGATTGTCCAAGGAGGTCAAAAAATAATGGGATGATGAGTGAGGCAGTTTTCTGTGGCCATGTATTGCTTGCTTCCAGTGGTATTTTAAGACAATTAAATATACATAAGAGGAAGAAGAGTTAGAAAGGACAATTCTTGCCTTTCACGTTGGAGCCGCCTAGCCCGATGGGACAGAAGATCCCTGTTTCACATTCATGGCCCTGCCCAATGTGAAGATGGAATCATTGTGGGACAGAGCCGGGTAAACTGCAACCAGAAAGTGGAATCTGTGGGAGTCAGATTATCTCATCCCACGGGGAGACTGCCCAGTGGCCAGTGGCTAGATTGTGTTTTTTTTTTTTTTTTATTTAGAGAGTAACTTTGCTAGCCTTGGGCTGTTGCTTCTTCCCAAACCATTCAGGGACAGGCATAGCCCCGTGCCTGGATTATTGAGGTAAACATTTATGTAACGCTAACGCTTTCCACTGGTGTGAAATTACTGATAGGCTGGGATCCTCCATTTTCCCTAATTAGACCAGCGAGTGAGGGATTTGCAGAAACAATTCCAGAGACTCTCACTTTAATATTAACTAATGTGCACTTGGCCTACTTTTTGATTTTCCCACTGAACATATAGGGTCAGTTTCTCATCTTGCTCGGCACCCCTGTGGAGCCAGCGCTGAGCTCAGAACTGCAGTGTTTTCAAAGGCGGTGTCTTCCCTCCCTTGGCCTCTGTCTTGTCCTTTGCCTCCCACTAGGATTTCGCTCGCTGTCCGTCTGCATGCAGAGGTTGTGTTTTCACAGGCTGTGGAACTCTTGATAGACTTGTCTAGTGAATTCAATTAAGCGAAGTGAAACTGTTCACATTATGTCCTCGTCATGCAGAGACCTATAGGATCACTGATCACTGTATGTGGATTGATGTGTGTGTGTGTGTGTGTGTGTGTATTGACACGGAGTCCGTGTCAGGGTCAGAGGGTACTTCTTACTCAGGTAGATTTGAGGAAAGAGAAACCAGGATCACAAAAGGAGACATTCTCCATGAGACTCTAAGTCAGGCACAGTGGGATGAAGAATAATTTTGAACCAGATTGTGCTTGAATCCTGACTCTCGAACCGACTTCTTTAGGGATCTTCAGCTAATCTGTTTGTCTGACCTCCAGATTCTCTATCAATAAAATGGGTTTAAAACTTAGTTTTTTAATCCATTCTATGATTATCTTCTTAGAATATAACTATGAAATCCATGAAATCTGTTCTCTTCATATTAATAAATGTTTTAAAAAAACTAGTTTCCTTAAAAAAACAAAACTTGGTTTTAATTCAGCTGTGAGGGTCTAATACTGTTAATATTGTTCTAATACTGTTAATATTGCTCCCCATAACTCAGCACGTAAGAGACAATGGATGAAACATTGCTTTTGCCAGAGTCCTAGGTAAGGTCCACTGACTTGCCATTTATGAGACACTTGAAAGTTTTATGAGATAGGCACACTGATAGAAAATCTACTAAGAAGAAAAGGTGAATAGACACATTGGTTTGGAGGTGGAGAGAAGTGAAGTCAAGCCCTCCAGGGGCTACTTTGTCTTTTCACCATTAGGTTTATTCACTTGTAAAATGAAGTCCAGAGACCTTCAACATGTTTTTATTTTATTGATTGCTTGGTTTTAATTTTAGAGGAGGACAGAGAGGGAGAAAGAGAAAGAGATTGGAACTCCCACCTGCTGTTTCACTGGTCAGACTTCCTTTGGGAGCCAGGAACTCAACTCAGGTGTCTTTTTTTAAAAGATTTATTTAGTTAGTTATTTGAAAGGTAGATACAGAGAGAAGGGAAGAGAGAGAGGGATTGTCCATCTCCTGATTCCTTACCCAAATGGTTACTACAGCCAGGGCTGGGACAGGCCAAACCCAGGAGCCAGGGGCTTCTCTGCAGTCCTCCACATGGGTGCAGGGACCCAAGCACCAGGGCCATCCTCTGATGCTTTCCAAGGCACATGGATTGGAAGTGGAGCAGCTGGGACTAGAACCGGTGCCCATATGGGATGCTGGTAAAGCAGAAGGAGGCTTGACCTTCAATACCACAGTGTCAGCCCCAATGCAGGTGTCTTACATGGATGGCAGGAACCCAAGTACCTGAGCCATCACCTGCTCCTTCCCAGTCTCTCTATTATAAGGAAGCTGGGATCAGGAGTTGGATCAGGAACTGAACCCAGGCATGATTCAGCTGGGACATGGGTTTCTTAATCAATGTCTTTAATGAGTAGGCTACATGGCCATCTGTAGGTGGTTTTTTTAAAGCTGTGCCCTTCTAGTTATTATGTGTTTGCTCCAGAAGTGGAAGTGGAAGTCAAGAAAAGAAAGGGACAGGATACTAGCTTCTAACCTAGAGCCTTAACCCCCAAAGCTGTGTTTGCCTCTTTTGTACACCTGGCTTCTGGATAGAATTTGATGAGCTAAAAAGACTTTCTCATCCAGAGCTATTTGGCACACCACTGGACAAGTTGATCCTCAGATTTCTTCCAGCTCTCATACTCTGTCAAGTTGGTGTCAGTTTTTCCAAACTCTGCTTTGGCAGACTGTCAGACTGCCTGAGGCACAAGAAAATTCCAAGCTGGTTGTAGGGCAGAGTCAGATTCTCAAAAATGTTGAAGTAGGCACACAATTCTTGGTCTCCATTTTCTCTGTAGAGACAGCCCCGCTCACCTTTGGATTGGTCACTGCAGCAGTCTCCACAGCCATTCAGCATCTCAGAACAACTTCCTACCTAGGCTCCCTGCTCTCGCCACCCCTGTCCTCCATATTCCCACGGCCCAGATCTCTGCTTGGCGACAAAATCTAACCCTTATCCCTAACAGTATCCATTCTGCATTTGAACTATGGCTAATCAGAAGAAAGCACTTCACACGCTCCTAACCTAGGAATCTTTATTAACCAGCGTTAGAAGCCTCAAAGGAAAATGCTGTTCTTCAGGGACATCTATTCTCAGCTTTCAAATTCCCATGGCGATGTCAGCTGTCTGGTTCATCTGCCCCAGAAAGCGTGCTTTGATGTCGCATGTGAACACCTCTGCTGTGGTCATTAGTAGATGAGTTCTGGAATCAAAAAGGCCCACATTGTAGTCCTGGCTTTGTGACACCTGGGCTTCTCTGCTTTGCACGACTTCCCTAGCTTCCCCTGTTCCTGATATCGATACATAATACATGTCTTGGGGTTGTTGGAAGAATGTGAAGGTTTCCTGGGACGAAGAGTCCCTGAAACCAAACACACCTCATGCATTTTTTATTAGCAGCAGCATCAATCTACTCACTGGAATCTTAGTGCAAACCTAAAGATTCCATGAAATATCACACTTGTCTTTAGTTAAATAAACCCCCAATTTTATTTTACTCATTATTGGGTTTCCATCACACATATACACAGGCATGCACCTATACACACACACACACACACTTCTGCTGTTAACACCTGAAGGTCCAAGGATCTTTCCAGCAGCAAAGCATTGGAAAAACCCCACTTGCTATTGCTAGTTAATCGTTACTGTCCCAGCTTCTCTAATAACTTTCCATCCAAGTGCTCTATTCTGTTGTTTGTGGGTCATACTTAGGTCATTAGAAGCTTTGGTAAGAAAAGGATCTCCTGTGCCTGGAGTCCACTCTAGGGCCATCATGCTCTCAAAGACCAAGAGCAGTCACGTTGTCTCCTGAGAACTGCCAGTCTCTAACCTCTTCCCAGAATGGGGAGAATTTTCCTTATTTCTCCACTTTTTTATTCTCTTCTGTGCTTGGGTTCATGCTTATTATAATTTGACTATGCCCTCTGAAACTTGGGTTAAAATTTATTTGCCAGTGTAGTAGTGAGAGATGGGACTTTTAAAAAGTGTTTAGGTCATGGGGCACCATCTTTACAAGTGGATTAATGCTACTCCCATGGGTATGGGTTAGTTACCACGTGAGTGGGCTCCTGATAAAAGGGTAAATTTGGCCCCTTCTTCCCTGTGGGTGCTGCCTGCTCTCTCACCATGCAATGCCCTCGGCTATGTTATAAAGCAGCAAGAAGACTCTCACCAGATGCTGGCACCCTGATACTGAATTCTCAGCTTCCAAAACTGAGAAATAAGTTTCTTTTTTAAATTAATTGCCCAGTCTTGATATTCTGTTAACAGCTGCAGAAAACAAAGTAAGATAGTGCTCCTCCTGCTGTCCCTCTTCAGGAAACCCAGGAATTTAAAAAACACTTGAAGAAAGCACTTGTTCCTTGAAGAAAAGGGGGCTGGCATCTAGAAGTGGGTGAGTGGGAATTTTTACATCATGAATGCCACCATTCACAGCAGTATCGTCACCATCATTTTCACCTTCATCATCCTCACTCAAGCCGCCGATACCAGCAACTCATGTTCCAGAGTCATGACCCTAATAAGACAAAGATGAATCAGATTTTGGATAGCTTTGGGGATTTTGTTATCCTTGTGAGAACAAAAGGACACATATGAAACCAACAATACAAAACTCTAAGCCTCAGAGGCATTCATTTTTGCCCAAGCGATGTGTAGACACCAAAAAAGTTACCTTCCTCTTACTTGCATGTTATTTGACAGTCCTCTCACCAAGTCTAATCTCCTTCCAGCACAGAATTGTAAGCTCCAGAACATATGGAGAAAGGGGAATATTCTCAGCAATGACTGAATAAATCAATGTGCCAGCGCAGCTTCTCCTTGGGAGCTGGTGGCAGTGAATGAAACAAGAGAGCCAGCTTATAGGCCGGCGCCATGGCTTAATAGGCTAATCCTCCACCTTGCAGCGCTGGCACACCGGGTTCTAGTCCCGGTCGGGGCGCCGGATTCTGTCCCGGTTGCCCCTCTTCCAGGCCAGCTCTTTGCTGTGGCCAGGGACTGCAGTGGAGGATGGCCCAAGTGCTTGGGCCCTGCACCCCATGGGAGACCAGGAGAAGCACCTGGCTCCTGGCTTCTGATCAGCGCGGTGTGCCGGCCACAGTGCACTGGCCGCGGCGGCCATTGGAGGGTGAACCAACGGCAAAGGAAGACCTTTCTCTCTGTCTCTCTCTTTCACTGTCCACTCTGCCTGTCAAAAAAAAAAAAAAAAAAAAAGAGAGAGAGAGAGAGAGAGAGAGCCAGCATCTGGGGAGATCTGGGGAGGGCCTTCTTGCTAGATCATCCCAAGGCAGAATACAACATGGTGAGGGGGCTAGAGGCAGAGCAAGACTGAACTCAGTCTTAACCCCTTTTATCATCACCTTTAATCCACATAGAACCCCAGAGCCTAATCACCTCTCAACGATCCTACTTTCCAAACCTGTCGTACTGGGATGAAGTTTCCAACAATGAGGAGAACACATTCGAATCACTGCATTCCAGCCCTGGTCTTCGAAATTTGTGTGATTCTTACACGAAAAATACTTTCATTCCATTCCAATAATCCCAGTGTTTTAACTCATTTCATCACCATCTCAAAAGTCCAAAGTCCAGAGAGCTTCATCTACATTAAACCTGAGTGAAACTTTAAGACCCAATTCATCTTGAAGCAAATCCCTCTGCAGCTGTGAGCCTGTGATATCAAAGCAACTATGTGCTTCCAAAACATAATTGGTAGGGCAGTATGAGATAGCTACTCCCATTCCAAAAAGAAGAAATAGTTTACTGTCTTGTTTTTAGTTCTCCTTTAAACCAGTTGTAGCATCTACTGGTTCTCTCATTAATTAATGAGTTAGATAAAATGTTTTATATATAGTCATTTTATCTGAGCCATAATTTTATATGTACAAAACTTACACAAAATCCTTTAATACATTTGTCCTTGACATTGCACTTTGTCTTTTTTTTTTTTTTTGACAGGCAGAGTAGACAGTGAGAGAAAGCTTATGCTAAACTTTTCCTCGAAAATCTATGAAATCAGGTGATTTATAAAAAAAGAGAGCAATACTTTTTGTAGACTTGAGTGTGTGAACTGAGGTTAATGCTTCCTAAAACTGTACCTCTATTTTCGTTAAGATTATGCCTTCTCAACTACTTTATTTTGATAAACCATGTGCTGTATGGGAAAGATCCATTGTCCTGAAATGAGCTGAAACATGGGTAGATTGGCTGTTTTGGAGGTAAATTGCCAGAAACAGGGGGAAAAAGAAAGAGAAGAGCAAATTTAATTAGATTGTAGATGTAGTTGCTTTAACTGGTGTATGAATTCTGATTTGGATGGGTTGGAAATCATTACTTTTTTTTATTTTTATTTTTTGACAGGCAGAGTGGACAGTGAGAGAAAGAGACAGAGAGAAAGGTCTTCCTTGTCCGTTGGTTCACCCTCCAATGGCCACTGCAGCTGGCGCACCGCGCTGATCCGAAGCCAGCAGCCAGGTGCTTCTCCTGGTCTCCCATGGGTTGCAGGGCCCAAGCACTTGGGCCATCCTCCACTGCACTCCCTGGCCACAGCAGAGAGGTGGCCTGGAAGAGGGGCAACCGGGACAGAATCCGGCGCCCCGACCGGGACTAGAACCCGGTGTGCCGGCGCCGCAAGGTGGAGGATTAGCCTATTGAGCCACGGCGCCGGCCTGCACTTTGTCTTAACTTTGGATTCCCCAGAAAACAAAGACTGAAGCATAAAAGGTATTTATGGGGAGGTGATGCCAGATATCTATAATAACGATATAGAAGAACAAGAGAGTTGAGAAACTCAACCATTTGAGTGTGTCAGCATTGTGGCACAGTGGATTGAGTGCCACTTGTGAGTCCAGCATCTCATAAGGGCGTCAGTTTGAGTCCTAGCTGCTCCACTTCAGATCCAGGCCCATGTTAATGTGCCTGGGAAGGCAGTGGAAGATGGCCCAAGTGTTTTGGGCCCTGCCACCCATGTAAGAGCCCTGGAAGGAGTTCCAGGCTCTGGGATTTGGCCTGGTCCAGCCCCAGCATTTGTAGCCATTTGGGGAATGATCCAATTAGTGGAAGATTTCTCTCCATCTCTGCCTCCTCTCTCTCTGTAACTCTGCCTTTCAAATAAATAAGTAAATCTTTTTTAAAAGATAAAGAGTTGAGAAGGAAAAATCAATAAAGGATGTATTCATCTCAAAATATAAGTCTCAAAATATGCATCTCAAAATCATGCCTCCAAAGGGTGGAGACTGGGACATTTCTCTTTCACCTGCTGTCTTCCTCAGATGGAGGATTACCTAACAGATGGCAACTCCTTTGTACTACCGAGGTGTGCTTTCCATGTTTTAGAAAAGACTGCATTGCACACAAAGTGAGGAAATATTGTTTTGGGTACTGAAAGTATAATGCTGACAGAAATGCACAGCACTGGTGTCTGGGCTACACCGAAACCAGGTGGCTGAGGCATTGTGGTGAAGGGCGCAATACCAACAACCCCACGATCCATGTGATCTATCTAAACTGAAAATCTAGTATACTCCTCCTCCTTTAGAACCTTTGAGTGATTTCTCATTGCCTTTAAGATAAAATCCAAACACCTAGCCCTTCATGGTTAGCCTCATCTGTCACTTCTCTCCTTCTCTTACCCTATCTTCCCTGTACTCAGACACTTGCTATTTCCCTGAATGCTATTGTGAGAGTCCATAGTGTTTCTTCTTCCAGCTAACCCACTATTAGATGCTATGAGAAGTGAATGTCTGCCCATCCCCCTTCACTCTCCACTAATATGGGACGTTTCCTGACTTATGCCATTCTCCTATGCTGTGTTTTCCTTTATCACGAAATCAAATACCCCATATTTCATTTGCTGCCCCCCTTCTTGAGTTATTTGAGACAACAGACAGCACTTATTTATCTTTGTATCACCGATGCTTACTAGCTTCGCCTCCACAATAGACACTTTAAAAATGCTTACTGATTTAGTTATTAAGAACTTGCTCTATACTTTGTTAGTCATGAGAGATTACAAAAGCTTGCATTCTTCAAGAAAGGTCAAATTATGTTTCAGTGACAAATAATGAAAAAGCCTCAGTTATTTAAAACAAGGTTAATTTTCCACTCATCCTACATATGAATCATTTGCAGGCAGAGGATGTATGTTCATAATAGTCAAAATACTAAAATGGCAGCGTGGCCATCATCTGGATCTTCATTGAGTGCTTTATCCAAGAAGAATATAGAGCTCTTGAATATTTTGTCCTGGTTATGATATATTCAGTCCTAGATTGACAATAATCACTTTTGCTGAAAACTCACAAGCTAGGACTACTCATATGGTCTACCTCTTTAGAAGGTTGCTAGGAGCCCACTCCTGTCGTGCCTACACAAGCAGGACAGTCACAACTCTATGGTGATCTTCACAAATGTCTATGATAGAGTTTGGTCATCAACATCATCATAAGTGGAATTGAGTTTCCCACAAAATTCATTCACTCAAGTTCTAACTACCAGTACCCCGGAATGTGCCTTATCTGGACACAGTGTCATGGCAGATATAACTAGTTGAGTGAACATGAGCTCAGGCTGGAGGAGATGGCTCTGTGACCCAATATGACTTGTGCCAACTCCTTACAAAAGAGGGAACTTTAGACCCAAGCACATATGCAGAGAAAACACCTCACAAGCCAAGGAAGGATGTGGTGAACAGAACCTTCTCCCATATTCTCCAGAAGAAACCGTCCCTACCAACACCTGACTTCCGGACTTCCAGCCTCCAGTGTTGTGATACGATACATTTCCTTTTTTTTTTTTTTTTTTTTTTTGACAGGCAGAGTGGACAGTGAAAGAGAGAGACAGAGAGAAAGGTCTTCCTTTGCCGTTGGTTCACCCTCCAATGGCCACCACGGCCAGTGCGCTGTGGCCAGTGCACCGCGCTGATCCGACGCACGAACCTGATGCTTCTCCTGGTCTCCCATGGGGTGCAGGGCCCAAGCACCTGGGCCATCCTCCACTGCATTCCCGGGCCACAGCAGAGAGCTGGCCTGGAAGAGGGGCAACCGGGACAGAATCCAGCGCCCCGACCAGGACTAGAACCCAGTGTGCCGGCGCCGCAAGGCAGAGGATTAGCCTAGTGAGCTGCGGCGCCGGCCCACATTTCCATTTTTACAGAACCTAATTTGGCATACATTGCTAGGGAAGTCTTAGCAAATTAGTAAAAGTTTCTGTCCTTGGAGAAGGGGATTGCTGAACCAAGCACCTAAAAACCTAGAAGTGGTTTGGGAATTGGGTATGTGGCAGAAGCTGGAAAAATTTGGAATGCTTGACAGCAAAAGCTTAGCTTACCTCTTTTTTGTTTGTTTGTTTTTGAAAGACTATTTATTCGTTTGAAAGGCAGGGTTACAGAGAGAGAGGGAAAGACAGAAATATATCTGCTGGTTCACTCCCCAGTGGCTCCGATGCCGGGTCTGGGCCACACCGAAGCCAAGAGCCTGGAATTCCATCCAGATCTCTCATGTATGTGGCAGGGGCCCACATAATTGCATCACCTTCTGCTGCTTTCCTAGACACAATAACCAGGAGCTGAATTGGAAGTGGAGCAGTCAGGATTCGAACTGAGGCTCACATGGGATGCAGATATTGCAGGTGGGGGCTCCTCCTGCTGTGCCACAATGCTGGCCCCTAGACTACGTTAATTTTAAGAGACTATTTTGGTACAAATATAAACCTTAAAGGTGCTTTTGGTGCTGGCTCAAGTGACAATGAGGAATTTTTTTATTCGAAAATGGATACAAGTTGATGCTTTCTACAAAGTGACAGAGAATTTGGTGAAATTGTGTTCTCATATTTGTGGAAAGTAGAACTTACAAATGGTGAACTTTGGTATTTATCTGAGGAGATTTCTGAGCATTCAAAACATGGCCTGGAGTCTCCTTGCTGTAAAATGTTAAAGGGCAGAAATCAATTGAACAAGGAAAAAGGAATTAGTGTTTAAGTAAGCAAAAAGGGATCAGTACTTAAGAATCTGGAAAATTCTCAGACCATCCATATTGCACATGATTAGAAAGCTTGCTTTGGAGAGAATGCCAAGGATGTGACTGGAATCCCATTTGCTAAAGAAATTGGGTATATAACTCATCAGTCCAATCAACCATCTCAGTACAGGCCAGGTACAGAGATGTGGTTATCCAAGAAAACTCTGTGGAATTTCTTTTGTCTGATGCCATGGACTCCCAATGATTATTCAAGAAACCAACAAAATGTTTGAAAATTCTACATCAGCAAAAATACTTCCCATATGGCCAAAAAGGGACAGAGGTGTTAGAAAATGAAAAAAATCATGATGTTAAATATGGTTCAAGGGCGGGCTCCTCCTGTTCCTGAGGGCTGAGTTACATCCTCATTTATAGAGTACGAGCTCTGTTTCCCAGAGATGAGGAGGCAGGGTCACCACCAGGACCGAGAGGCAAAGTCTTCGCGCTGAGAACGCAATAGGACAGAACATTGAACCAGAAAAAAAAAAAAAAAAAAGTTTTCAAACCTTGAGATATAATTGAGTTGAGCTTCCCATAAGGTTAAGTCTTGCATGAATTACTTGATCTCCCCTTTTTTTCCTTCTTTTTTTTTCCCCCTTTTGGAATGAGAATGACTATCCTATGTTTGTCAAAACACTGAATTTTGGAAGCAGATAACTTATTTTCTGCCTCTACAGATTCACAGATGGAGAAGCATTTTGTCTCAGGGTGAATTACACCCCGAGTTTCAGCCATACCTGATTTGCAGGAGATTTTAGACTTGGGGGTGATGTTCAAATGAGTTAAGACTTTTGGGGATGTTGGGATGGGTTGAATGTATTTTTCATATGAGAAAGTCATAAATTTGAGGAGCAAAGAGTGGATTGGTATCAGTTAGCTTGTGTCTCCTCAAATCCATATGCTGAAGTTCTAATCTCCAGGGCCTTAGGAGATGTCCTTATTTAGACATGAGGTCCTTACAAATACCTTCAGTAGTGGCATCAAGCCTTAATACTCAAAAGAACGCCATAAGATAAAGACTAGGATATAAGTAGTTAATTTGGGAGATGACCTCAGGAAGCCCTTCGAGAGAGCTGGGAACTGAAGCAGGGAAGAATGTAAAGTTTTCAAAGCTGCATGTAAAAGATGGTTCCCACTGAAGCAGCCATGGTTGATCACCAAGACTCAGGTCCTAAATGGGATACTGTCAATTGCAGAGTTTTTAGCCAGACTGTTATGAAATCAAATGGCTAATAAAAGTGTCTTGGTGCATCACAGTCATTTACTTTTTAAAAAACACTTATTTATTTATTTGAGAGGCAGAGTTACAGACAAAGAGGAAGAGAGAGAGAGAAAGAGGTCTTCCACACACTGATTCACTCCCCAAATGGCTGCAACAGCCGGAGCTGAGCTGATCTGAATCCAGGAGCCAGGAGCTTCTTCTGGGTCTTCCCACATGGGTGCAGGAACCCAAGCACTTGGGCCATCTTCACTGCTTTCCCAGGCCATAAGTAGAGAGCTGGATTGGAAGAGGAGCAGCCGGGACATGAACTGGCAGCCATATGGGATGCTGACAATACAGGTGGAAGCTTAGCCTACTACGCCACAGCACCCCAACAAAGGAAGGATTTTCATTAGATGACGATGTGCATACCTTAAGGTTCTCTTTTTCTACTCTGGATGATACTCCAACTCAATGGATGATATCATTTCTAAGACCTGCCCAGACCCTCTTCTCTGAATTTCTGTTCTGATCTTGTAGTTCTCTTTTTTTCTCTCAGTCTCTGTCTCTCACAGCCTTTTCTCTTTTTCATTTTTCCTGTATCAGATTCTTATTATTTTCTCTGCTATAATATTCACCTTCAATTTCATAGAATATATTACCATAACCCAAATCTCCTTTTAAAGCTAGTTATTTTTATTTTATTTGAAATTTGCAGATACAAACAAAGTGACAGAGAGACAAACAGAGAGAGAGAGACAACTTCAATGCATTTGTTCACTGCCAAATCAAAACAGGGCTGGACCAGACTGAAGCCAGGAGCCCAGAATTCAATCCAAGTATCCTACGTGGGTGACAGAAACCCAAGTACTTGAATTGTAATCTGCTGCCTCCCCCAGGGTGCACGTAACAGGAAGCCAGATTGGAAGCAGAGAAGTGGAGACTCAAATGAAGTACTCTGAAATGGGATATTGGCATCCCAAGTTGTATCTTAACCACTAAACCAAATGCCCCCACCAACCTATTTTCATGAGTTTTCCAGAAATCTCTCCACAAATTTTGGAAGGAATGTATGCAAAAGAAATCCGTGGTATACTGTTTGATAATAAAGTAGATATGTTTCAATTGCCAAAGCCAAACAGGCTCTTTCAGACACATGAAGGCTAGATATTTAATTGTTTCCATTGATCAAATTTAACCATTGCTTTACCTTAGTTCGGCTAGATAGATACAGTCTGTGTTTAACAAGAAGCTTCCTCTGAGCACACTTTACCCAATGACATTTCCTGGAAGAAGACAGGGATGGGGGCTAGTGGTGACGATGATGGCTGTGGTGGTAGTGCTGGCAATGGCAGTAGTGATGGTGGTGCTCTGTTTATAAACAGAACACTATTCTCAAAAGACTAATGTCTAGATCTACTTTCTTGGTAGATAATATACTGTGTACATTTTAGGAACAGAACACTCCCCAGCCCAGCAAGCTTACTCTAGATTTTAGTATTTTGCATGAACACGGTGTTTCAGAACACCAAAATGTTTTTGTTTGTTTATTTATTTATCTGTCATCTATTATTTTTTATATTTAATTTTTAACTTTATGATACAGAAAGTAGGAGAAAACAAAATGTTCATGGAGCAGAAGAAAGACTATTTTGGTAAGGGAAATATTTCCATTTTTATTTTCAAGAGGTCAACATAAACAATAGTGAGCTAAAACATATTTTACATTATGCTGTGTCACTTGCCAGTGTTGTGTTAATGAATGCAAATGTAGAACATTGCATCAGTTCTTGCTTGAAATCTACCAAGGTACATCTGTACAGTAAATATGTTAGTGAATAACCCTAAGCCACTGTCAGAACATTCTTTTCTCAACTGTTAAATCCTTGAAAGTCATTGCCAGCATTCTAGACCTATTTTCATATGTTCAGAAAAATTCAAATGCAAGAGTAGAAACCTACAAAAGGAACTTGACTCTTCTCTATTCTTGAGATAGGGCTCCATTGCCCAGGAAGAGGCAGAAAATAGAAAGAAAATTAACACTTATTGAACAGCTACTAAAGAAGTGGATTTTATGTTAACTTTATAACTTAATTTGTACAAAATCAGTATTATTGAAGTGTCTGCTAAATTTCCTTAGTTTTTCAAACTGGCAGAGAATGGAACAGGTGAGGAAGGTTAAAACAAGGATAATGGTTTTTGGCAATATACCATTTAAGGACTCCAGTCCACTAGTTCATGATGGCCATTTTTACCACTCCAGAAGCATTTCAATATTGACAATATTTTTCCTACTGAAAAGAAAACAGAAAATTAATGTCTAAGTATTCAAAATGTCTTTCTCCCACAGAAATAAGGAGAGATCTGTGTCTACCAGCTTTAATCCTGAGTCTTTCTCAGATAGGAAATTGAAGGAAAGAACAGCAAGTCACTGAAAATTGTTGGAGTGATTGACACGGGGGAAAAGAGGGTTGGTGGCAGAAATTAACAAACAGATCCAAATAACAAACAAAAATAATGAGGGGAGAAGACAAAAGCCAATGTAGATTGTGTTGTGTAGGGGGAAGGAAGCAGGCAATTCAGTGAGCTTGTAGAGATGATATGGAATGATTTAAGGCCTACCATGAAAAAGAATTATCGGCTGGCGCCGCGGCTCAATAGGCTAATCCTTTACCTAGTGGCGCCGGCACACCGGGTTCTAGTCCCGGTCAGGGCACCGGATTCTTTCCCGGTTGCCCTTCTTCCAGGTCAGCTCTCTGCTGTGGCCTGGGAAGGCAGTGGAGGATGGCCCAAGTCCTTGGGCCCTGCACCTCATGCAAGACCAGGAGAAGCACCTGGCTCCTGCCATCGGATCAGCGCGGTGCGCCGGCTGCAGCGTGCCAGCCGTGGTGGCCATTGGAGGGTGAACCAACGGCAAAAGGAAGACCTTTCTCTCTGTCTCTCTCTCTCTCACTATCCACTCTGTCAAAAAAAAAAAAAAAAAAGAATTATCAAGGTATGAAGAACGAAAAACATGATGACATCAAGATATCCTCCATCCACATTTACAAGAGACTTAAGAATATATGTAAAATTTCACTTTATATTAAATGTTAGGCTAATTTTTAAAATGTATAGCAAGTCTAGTCTGAACCCCAGGGTTACTCAGTTTTTCTGTGGTTTGCTTTAGCAATACAAATTGCTAAATTCTTCATCTGTGTATGGATAATGCTATTCATCCTCTATGCCTGCGGATATTCCCCCAATTATTCATTGATCAATCTGTGTGGTTGCTTATCTTTGAAGAGGCCATGTCTTTACCCTTTTCATGTAGATATAGGAACACAAAGAATCCATCTCATTCGCACTGATTTAAGAGACACACAAAATTCCCAATATGAATAAGATTCAGGAAAATTATTGAATTTACAATAAGCTAACATAAATCTATACTGGGTTAGAATGGCTGCATAAGAAGCTCTGCAGCTGATCTCCTTAGTGAAAAAAACCAAAACTGATGAAAGTTGTTTTAAGAAAAAAATGATATCTCTCTGAAAATTACCCTAAGGGTATGCAGAAAATGAGGAAGTATTTTTTCAAGAAAATTTTCTAAATCTTGGTAACAGTAGTGAGTGGTGGTGGCATTGGAACTGCAACAGAATCTCCCCCCCTCCACTAAGCCAAGTTCAGTGTGAAGGAAGCTCTCTCTGCCCCTGGTTGGATCTAAACAAAACCACAGGGCCCTCCCTGTTACTGGATCTCGGTCTAGGGCCCCAGTTTTTCCCTTCCACATTTCTTCCTTTTCTCGACTTCAGCTGACATAAGGTCTATTCAAAAGAAGTGTGGTCTAGAAGTCTAGAAGTCTAGTCACTCAGCCCCTGCTTGTAGGGTGGACCCTTTACACAACATGCGGCAGCTCCATAATACTAGGCTCTGATCACTCTCCCCAGCTCATTCACAGGCTGTCTGACCGATACAATGCCCACTTGCAGAGCAGGTGGGTCCCTCTGAGAGAAGCTGGCCACTTCTCACAATCCAGCCCTAGAGCAAGGATACTGAGATTCTGTCCAGGTGTAGAGTCCTTGGCCACCCCTGCCTGCAGCAGCCAGTTGGGTAGTTAACCAGCAGATGGAAGATGCCTCTCTCTCTCTCTCTCTCTCTCTGTCTCTCTCTTGCCCTCCCTCTCTGTAACTTTGCCTTTCATATAAATAAATAAATAATTTTTAAAAGAAAATCAAGTTTATCTTATTTACTAATTTAAAACTTCTCAAGTTTTTCAAGTACGATATTCAAGAAGAATGTACTAAACATAACTTGTGTTCGGTCTGTGTGTGAGTGTGGTGATCTAAGTTCTAATAAGACATGTCACCTGACTTCAATGAGTGTGGAGAAATGTGGAACCCAAATGCAAATATGTGCTGTGATGAAGCTTTTGAAAAATACAGAGTAGGCATGTGCATCATGCAAGATACTCCAGATGTGGGAACCCCTCTAGGACTGAGACCGGGGGACACATGGGTTTTCAGGTATGTAACAAGGGGTTTGCCAGCTGGGGAATCTCGGGCTGTTAGTACATACCACTATTGTCCTCTTCAGAGTTTGACTCCATGAATAAACATACCCAAGAGTAGACAAGGGAAATTAAAACATCATCTTAATTACTGATAAAGTTATTTGAAGAACATGACTTAAGTGCATGCCCAAGTGAACTTGCTAAGTTTTTATCTCTAAAACTACATGAAATTACAAAGAGATGAATTATCTTGCTAGTAACAAATCCCACACTTAGAGTGCTAAAGCAACAGTCTGTTACTTTTGATGACACTGTGGAGTGAGGGAACAGTTCTACTTCATAAGGTATTGCTTGGGGTGACTTGTGTTGGCTGCATCAGGGTAGGAGGAAGGCTGGGCTGGATGGCCCAAGAGGGTGATCTCCTATCCGGAGCTCCAGTGCTGGGAGAAGGCCATGGTATTTGGTATTTGCTACTTGTTCTCCACATGGCCCTTTATTTCATATAGTCTCTACACTCCACATTCCTTCTCTCTGGCGGGACAACTTGGACTTCCATAAAACATGGCCACTATTGTCTATGAGGGGAAAATGGAAGCTACCAGGACCCTCATATAGAGCCCATAACTCACAAAGCGCTACTTCTACTACACTTTATTGGTTTAAATACATCAGGAGGCTAGCCTGGATTTAAGGGGTGGAAAACTTATGGAAAGATAACAAACCATATACAGGAAGAGGAGGGGTTCTTGGCAGTTCATTTTAAGGAATGATTCAAAACAGACTTACATAACTAGTCACAGATATAACTAAAAACATCAAGTTCCTGCGACCCAGGGATACTGAGTTCACAGGAGACAGTAGAGTGAACAAGTGCACACCACACGCAAATGCATCCAAGAGAGGTTGGAAGAAGGCAGTTCTTTCAAATCTCCCAGTTGCTTCTTACAAACTTGCTTACCAGGAGTTTACCATGGGGTACGAAGGAGTAAGGCCATGGGGAGGGCACTAGTCAATTCACCAACAGAGTTTCTTCTATCTGGAAGCATGAGGAATTAGGAAAAGTGGTCCACCACACCAGGCAGAAGACATACACTTTGCGAAACAAAACTTAAAGAAGTACACGTGACCTCTACAACTTCCCATTAGTCAACATGGCTTAGAAATGTGCCAGGATATTGCTGTCCTGGGCAACAGGAAGAAATAATTGGAGTCTCTTTTACTGAAATGATCTTAGCAGTGTCTCAGTCAACTTGTCCAGCTCCATGTGGAGTTACTTGAGATATAACTGCTCTTCTACTTCTCAAATAGGATTTAAGTTTGAGTACGCACTTGTGAAACCTAAAGATGGATATTTTAATGACAGATGGGAGTAGGGCCCATGTTGTACAGGGGGTATATAAATTACAGATACAGAAATCCCCTAGAGTCAGGTCATAATATCCAGACTCCTCCCACCCTGCACAGGAGTCCTGGGGCTGCGTATGATTCCACCACCTAATTAATGAGGCAAATTCTGACATGCTGTTGATGCTCACTCTTAATAAGCACATACAGTAAGGCATGATGCTTCCATTTAGATATGCTAATGAATGTAATTTTAATTTTAATCCATCCTCTCTCCAAAGCAATTGAGGTTTCATAACCTGGAAGACATGTTGGGAGACCAGGAGTATCACAAATGGGCTTTCTCCCTGATGTAATTCACCTGAAACAGGAAGCTTCAGGACAAAATAAATAAATAAAAATAAGACATAAAAATTACCATTTGGTGCACACAAGAGAAGCCTTCTTGTCCTCATTTTGGAATCCCACTGGGTCTAGAACACTTTATGTTCAAGGACTCTCAAAGTTGTTTGTTCTTTTTGTTTGTAATTTCTTCCTTTCAGTTTGTTTTTAGTGGTTGCTACTTATCAACACAATGAATTGGGAAGCATATTACAATTGAATCATGATATAAAGATATGAGGATACTTCAAAACTTCATGAAAATATGGAATTAAAATAAATTTATTTTGGTGCAAAAATATTTGATAATTTAGCCTTTTCACAATGCACGTTTTTCATGAATTTATCAGACGGTCATAAGCATGGATTTCAAAATTTTTACAACCAAATAAATGTGTCACTTAATTTCATTTCCATAAAGCTTTTTTGAATATGCTCATATATGCTTGTACAATTGTGTTGAATTTCTAACTGAAGTTGGAGGTTATACCCACAAAGACAAAATGCAGATCCAAGTTTTATGGGGTCCAAAGTTCAGATAATGTGTGAAACTCTTTTTCAGAAAAAAAGTTAATCAAGAATATATAATCAAACATTGGGCCTTAGAAGGGGTTGACATAATCGAAGGGTCTCAAAATTTAAATTTCATTGGTTTCATAGTGAATTGATGTCTGTTGGGGACATAATATAACGTATTATCTGATTATTTTTATTCATCTATGTGAAGATGAAGGGAACTTTTCCCACCATTGACATATGTGCTTTGTAGCAAAGAAAACAAATCACAGAGGATATGTGAATAACAGGTACATTCATTGTCTGGTGATGCCAGAAGCTGCCATTAAAAAATGAAATATGTTGCCTAACAGTACTGGAGACCAGGAACCAAGATAAAAAGGTGTCGGCAGAGATGGTTTCTTCTGAGGCTGAGGGAGCAGCTGTTCCACACTTCTTGCTTGGTGTCTGTTCATTTGCTGGCAATCTTTGGTTGTCCTTTGCTTGTAGCTCTCTGTCTGATACCTGCTTTCACCTTCATCTTTGCCTAGTGTTCTCCCTGTTGACAGGCCAAAATTTTCCCCTTTTTAAGAGGACATTGGCTGATCATTTTGGATTAGTACCCATCATACTGACCTCTCCTAACTTGATCATCTACAATGACTATTGCTAAATAAAATTACATTCACAGGTACTTGGTATTACGACTTCAATATATTTTGGGGGAACATAGTCCAAGCTATAACAACAGGTGATACTTTAGTGATAGATGAATTACCTTAAGAAATTCAACATTCTTGGATGAAAATTTTCTTTTCTACCCTTTATATTCTATTTTAGTTTGTAGGCATGTGATTAGAAAATATAATTTTATCGAGCCGGCGCCGTGGCTCAATAGGCTAATCCTCCACCTTGCGGCGCCGGCACACCGGGTTCTAGTCCCGGTTGGGGCGCCGGATTCTGTCCCGGTTGCCCCTCTTCCAGGCCAGCTCTCTGCTATGGCCAGGGAGTGCAGAGGAGGATGGCCCAGGTGCTTGGGTCCCGCACCCCATGGGAGACCAGGAAAAAGCACCTGGCTCCTGGCTCCTGCCAGGATCAGCGCGGTGCGCCGGCTGCAGCGGCGGCCATTGGAGGGTGAACCAACGGCAAAGGAAGACCTTTCTCTCTCTGTCTCTCTCTCACTGTCCACTCTGCCTGTCAAAAAAAAAAAAAAAAAAAAAAAAAAAAGAAAATATAATTTTATCATCAACAACAAAAAAAAAAACAAAAAAAAACTTGAAAAATTAGCCTAAGTTTAATCTTTCCATTCTTTACTGGGCAAGTGACTGTGGCTTCTTCACAATGTTCAGGTATCGTCTTCTCTGAGAGATATGGATAGCCTCTGTTTGTCCCTCCAGGTCCACTTCCAACCTTGCCCCACTCTACCCTGTGCCTGAAAAGCCTGCTTTTATGAAATTCATAGGGCCTTTCAAGCCCTCCGGCTTCAGGCTGGATTCAGCTAGTGGAGACTCCCGGCGGGGGATAAGAATGACGTAGGAAGGGAAGATCTGGGGATATGCACCCCGATCCTTCCCATTACTCACCTCTGGTTTTGACTATCAAGTGTTCACTGCTGCTGTCAAGGTCTCTGACTCTACACGTTTCTTTCAAAGTCTTGGTACCTTTCTTTCCTCTGGTACCTTTCTCTCCCTTTTGGACACTGGGTGGTTATAACTCAGCTTATACAAAGCCTTTGTCGAAGGCTGTTTGTCTTCTATTCTTATACACTCACACATTTGTGAGAAAACATAAACAAAACAGAACACTCCTCTTAGAGTGATTCTGTTTTATATGTCTCATCTGTTTTGAACTGGGACCCTGACTCATACATCCTCTAATCCCCAAATTGAATCACTCCCTTCCAGTACATTAAAGTTAATACCTGAGATAACATACTTGATTGTATTAGGTGTATAGAATGGTATTTACCAGCCTGACTCTCCTGCTAGGCTAACAGGAGCCAACCATCAACTTACACTACTTCTGGGGTGTCATTAGTAATGATTTCCGGCCGGCGCCGTGGCTCACTAGGCTAATCCTCCGCCTAGCGGCGCCGGCACACCAGGTTCTAGTCCCGGTCGGGGCGCCGGATTCTGTCCTGGTTGCCCCTCTTCCAGGCCAGCTCTCTGCTGTGGCCTGGGAAGGCAGTGGAGGATGGCCCAAGTGCTTGGGCCCTGCACCCCATGGGAGACCAGGAGAAGCACCTGGCTGCTGGCTTCAGATCAGCGCGGTGCGCCAGCTGCAGTGGCCATTGGAGGGTGAACCAACGGACAAGGAAGACCTTTCTCTCTGTCTCTTTCTCTCACTGTCCACTCTGCCTGTCAAAAAATAAAAATAAAAAAAAAGTAATGATTTCCAACCCATCCAAATCAGAATTCATACACCAGTTAAAGCAACTACATCTACAATCTAATTAAATTTGCTCTTCTCTTTCTTTTTCCCCCTGTTTCTGGCAATTTACCTCCAAAACAGCCAATCTACCCATGTTTCAGCTCATTTCAGGACAATGGATCTTTCCCATACAGCACATGGTTTATCAAAATAAAGTAGTTGAGAAGGCATAATCTTAACGAAAATAGAGGTACAGTTTTAGGAAGCATTAACCTCAGTTCACACACTCAAGTCTACAAAAAGTATTGCTCTCTTTTTTTATAAATCACCTGATTTCATAGATTTCGAGGAAAAGTTTAGCATAAGCTTTTTTTCCTGTTCTACTTCTGGAATTTCACAGATGGCGGGTGTTTGGAGGGGTACTATGGAACTAGATATGGGTCAGTGTCCACAGAGTTTCTGCAGAGAACCCAGCTGCCCCAGGAACTCTCTTCTCTTTCTACCTCAGGTTTAGGGCCCTGGAATCCTTTTATGAGGCTTCTACTGTTCCCATCTGTCGGGCACACCTGATAAACCATTTTCTTTCTGAATGCCATCTTTGGCATTAGGGTCACAGGGAAGTTCTATGCCAGTCCTCTCTCTCTCTCTCTCTCTTTCCCTCTCTCTCTCTCTCTCTCTTATCCATTTTGAATAGCCACTATTCAAACAGAGGGAAATCTCTTCCCTATTCGTGTTTTTCTAAGACACCTTTCTTATAACATAGGCTTCTTTCTACAGTGATTACGATATGGGCAATTAGCATATTAATTTCCAGTCCAGGTTCTTGTCTCCCATAAAGACAAAAACTACTAAGTGGAAAGCAGTAGTGTGCACAAACAGCTATAGGATTTGTCTAACAGTGAGGGAATAAGCATGCATTCACACATGAGTGTGGGTCTCCCCACCCAGAGGAAAACCTACAATGAGTAGATTGGAGGATTGCCCATGAAAGACAGCAAAAACAAGAGTGCTACTTCTGAGCATGGCCCATGGTGGAAGAGACCTCTTCCCTACTCACCATCTCTTTTCATGAAGTAGGAGTGGCAGAATAGAAAAACCTCAGAAAATTAAGTTTTTAGCTTTGAGCTCTAGAATAGTGGAATAAGAAGGAAATAAAGAGTTAAAAAAACCTGCACAGCAACCAACATTTCAAAGTATTATATTATCATAACATCATACATTGAGTTGGAGAGAGAAGTGTGAAGCTGTGAAGAGGAAGTGAGGCAGAAGTCTGGCGCTGGTGAGATTAGGGCTGGGTTAAGGAATAGCAGGTGGAAGTAAGGTAGTAGGGAGTGCTATCCCTAACTAGAGTGAAGTTATCTCCAGGACTTCTTAGTAATTGATTGTACAAGAACTGACTCTTCTTAGGACAGACCAGGAAGCTCCATGGAGAGAGAGGAACGCATCCAAGCACCAGGAGACAGTGCGGTTGTGTCTCCACATCCAGAACATTTATACCAAACTGCCCAATTAAAAGGCCAGGAATCCATCTGACTCATTTGTCTACCCAGAGTTTGCTGAGGTACCAGCATAGGCAACCTACTTGCCATTAGCAGGTGTAGAAAAGGCAGGAGAAATCTCCTGCATGCCTCTGGGTGCCTGTTTCTTTTTTGCGACATCATAACACACTTCGTTCTAAGAGCATTAGCTCCTGGTGGCTGCTTGCTGCCATTTCCACCTGTGCCCAAATAGCCTTCATGGTCTACACTTGCAACTCAGTAGCTCCTCACGTCATTTCTATTACTCACCAAACTTGCAGTTTTTCTCCTAATGAGACCCATTTCAGCTTTTCTTTTCTTTTTTTTTTTTTTACTAGCCCAGAAATTCTGCATCTCTTGATTAGTGTGACTGTCAAGCCCAAGAGTCAAGAGAGTTACCTGGAGAACTTGTTCAAATATATATTGCCTGGCCCCACCCCCAAATTCCTGATTCAGTGGAACCCAAGAATTTTTGTTTCTAACAAGGTCCAGGCAAGGCTGATTGATGCCTCTTTCCCAGATAATGCAACCTGGTAGTGCCAGAACATAAATGCTCATGTTTAGAAATGAGACTCTGAGTCCTGTCATCCTAAAAACAAAGTGTCTCAGACCAGACCGGTGCTGTAGCATAGCCGGTAAAGCTGCAGCCTGCAGCACCAGCATCCCATGTGGGCACCGGTTCGAGAGCCGGCTGCGCCATTTCCAATCCAGCTCTTTGCTGTGACCTGAGAAAGCAGTAGAAGATGGCCCAAGTCCTTGGGACCCTGCACCCACCTGGGAGACCCTGAAGAAGCTCCTGGCTCTTGGCTTCAGATCAGCTCAGCTCCAGCCGTTGCAGCCATCTGGAGAATGAACCAGCGAATGGAAGACTTTCTCTCTCTCTCTCTCTCTCTCTCTCTCTTTCCCTCTCTCTCTTTGCCTCTGCCTCTCTGTAACTCTGCCTTTTTAATAAATAGATCTTTAAAAAAAAATAAAGTGTCTCGATGACAAAGAAATCACTCTGGTTTCTTTGTCAAAAGTGGTTATTTTTTTCCAGGTCAAAAGTTGTTTTTTTTTTTTTTCAGGCATTATGCTTCTGTGCAGTCTGGTTTCTTGGGAGAATTTAAGAATTCTATTCTCTGGAGTCACTTTCAAGTCAGTCTTTGATAATGCCATGTGAATTATTTGTTCAGTTTGTTCAATAAACACTCTCCTGCGGTATTGCAAGGTATATAAATATGAAAACTACCATCCCAGAAAGAGACAAAAAAGAGAATTTCAGAAAGTTTGTGGATATTGCCCATTATGAAGAAACTACGGTGGTGGTAGGAGGGGTCGAGGCAGGGCTGTGGCACAGCAGGTTAAATGGCCATCTCTGATGCTGGCATCCCATATCAGAGAGTCTGTTAGCATCCCAGCTGCCCTGCTTCCCACCAAGCCCCCGACTAATGTGCCTGGGAAAGCAGCGGAAGGTGGTCCACCATCCATGAGAACCACCTTTACTACAAGAAATACCTGGAAAGCTTTGTAGGGCTGAATTGCACAACCCAGGGCCAGTGTGTCACTCAGTTAAGCAGGACTTACATTGTCCGGACTTCTTTTCTTTGTATGGTTCTGGTTAGGACTAGTAACAAAAGAAGTCTGTGCAATATCTGGAGGTGGCAGCCATGACACACAACATGGGTTGTGGGAAACATGTACAGCTGCCACTTAGGCACATTGTCACTGCTGGTGTGGCTCACCTTGCAGGCACGGGCAGTAGCCAGGTGACAGCTCCTCCAGTTCCCACTGGATCCTAGTCCTTTCACTTCTTCCACACTTGGGCCAGGTGTTTGTGCAGCCAGCCACCTGGTGAAAGAGTTCAGGTCCTTCTGCAATTTGCTTCATTCAGCTTGGCAATAGTGAAGCAGAGACGTGGGTTCTGCTTTGTCCTCAAGAAATGCACTTTGTGTTTTCAGCTTGTTCTATGCTTTCTCACACTTTACATGATCTTTTCTTAGTAACTACTAGCCATTTTCACCTAGAGTGACTTTCTATCCCATGCCACAGAGGCATTGGCTTTCCAGAGAACTCTTTGTTAGATTGTGTAATTGTTGGAGACATACTATTTCATTAGTTCTTCATTATCCATCTCTTTTAGTGGTTCTCCTTCTCTACAAACACTTGACTGATAGAGGCAACATTCACATAGACAATGATATAAATGCTGCTCTTTAGTGTTTTTGCAGTACATAGCCCATGCAATCATGTACATCCATCCCGTCCTATACTTATGACCTAAGTGACCTCAATCTACTTATGGAATTCCACTACTCTTCATATAGAAGTTTAATTTGCTAAAATATTCATTCTGTATCATCAGCCCTCCCACTCTAACCTAATGCAGTCATCTCATACCAGTTGTTTGCTACAGCATGATTCTGTCTTATTTTTTTTATAAACCACTTACCACTTTCCAAATCGTATTATTCATCTCTTTATCTGTGTGTTTATGATATATCATCCATCCTCTCTGGTGTTATCTCTGTAAAGGAAGGTGTTCTGTCTACTGTTGCATCTTAAATGTTTTTTCCTAAAATATGCTTTGGTACTCGCTAAATAGTCTGCATGGCTATTTTGAAGGAATCTGCTTGGATGATCAAAGTCATCCTAACATGGATGAATTAATAAATGAATGTTATGGCTAAAAGAATGGAAATCTCATGGTGAGAACTCGACATATGATATGATTATTTTAAAAACTTGTAAACTGATCCTGGAAATGTAGCCAGTGTTAGTCATAATTCCAACAGGTAGTGATATGTGCCATTTATGTGATACTGAAGAATCTGAGAATCATGAAAGTCACATACACTAAAGCGAACCAAGGCTTTATGGATTAGAAGGCATTTCTTGAGAGCCTTGGGTAAAATATTAACAGGAGGTTGGATGGGAGAGGAACAGAGGCAGATGTTTAGCAAAACATAGGTTGTATTAGAATAACAAGTCATTTTTATTGCCTGAAATATAAAATTAGTAACAAGGAATTTGTAGAAAGTTGGGTCTAGTGTTGTGACACAGGACATTATGCCACCACCTGCGATGCCGACATGCTGTAGGAATGTTGATTCAAGTCCCAGCTCCTCCACTTCTAATCCAGCTCCCTGGTAATGCTTCTGGGAAAGCAGTGGAAAATGGCTCAACTACTTGGGCCCCTGCAACCCACTTGGGAGCTCTGGATGGCGTTCCCGGCTCCTGGCTTCAGCCTAGCCCAGCCCCAAATGTTATGCCCACTTAAGGAGGGACCCAGAGGATGAATGACATCTCTCTCTCTCTCTCTTTCTCTCTCGACTCTACCTTTCAAATAAATAAATAAATCATTTTAAAAAGAAAGTGAATAGGTTAGGATATAAAGGGAAACAAGGGCCAAATCACGAAAGCCTTATAATTACATTTTAAATACTGAAAACTTCATTGTGTTGAACAGTATTTCACTAAATATGTGCTCCACAGATCACAAGCACTAGCTATTCAAAGTGCTCTGGGGGAAATAAAAGTGTTATCTTCCTCCTGGAAAAATCTCTGCACATTTGCATAGTTGAGGCTCAGGGAAGTCCCGAAGTAAGGCAATCTGTTTCATTTTGTTTAGGTGACAATCCCGATATTTGATGATGGAAAATTTTCAATGAAAAATGCATGTTGATATCAAGCAGAATTAGCATCCACTGGATAAATTTCTAGAAGCACTCTACCAAGGTCCTGTGGCAGGTGTCAGGGAAATACAAGATCGAATCACATACATCCCGTATGACGAGGAATATAATTAGGTATAATGGATAAAGCACAGCTTTAGAGGTTGAAACAATGCAATCAAAATAAGTCCACAGATAACATTTTTCTTGATTTGGAAAATAATAAACTTGAGCTTTGGATCCATAAATATAGAGAGGTTAGGAAACGTCTGTGGTTGTCCAAAATGAAGGCAATGTAGCTTCAGTTAGGGGCTAACAAATGAGTGTAACCCTTCATCCCCCTACCCTACTTGAGATAATGGGTTCTAAACTCAGCTGAGAAACCCCATGAGACCCAAAAGGTAGGGTGGGGTTATATTCTGTGCAATTCTTGAGATCTGAAATCATTTGTCAGATGGTCCAAGCTAGGAGAGTGAATGCCAGCCAGGCCACCATGTGAGAGCATTAGAAGACTCAAGTGGAAGAAACAGTATGGAGCAAAATTAAAAGTGGGTTAAGGAAATAGGGTGCAGAGAAATGAGAAGTCACCTACTAGGCGATTGGAAGAGGGTGTCTGGGAGATACAGAGGCTTTAAGACTGCAGTGCAGTGTAGTGAGAAAGTCAAGATAATTTAAAGGTGCAATTGTAAGGAATAGAGAGGTAAAAGGCACTGAAGAAGCATCCTTATAATTTCAAGGCTGATTAAAGTGGAAACAGACATAATCTTATAGGGGAAATGTGCTTTTGTCAAGTGGCCTGGTGGATAATTTGTGTTCATTGCTCTTTGGGGAGAAATGGAAATTTTGCTAAGGAGACAGGGAATAGACTCATAAGTTATCTGGGTTTTCTGTGCCAAAGTAGGGGCTGGCCTCTGGGAGAGAAACAGTCCATTCATTGATATTCAGTTAAGACCCCAGTGGCTACATGTGTATGAGATCCACAAAGAACTTATCTTCCTTTTGATGGTAACTTCCTTGAGGGTATTGTGTACATCTTTGTATCCACCGATTCTGGCTAAGTATTAGTACGCAGTAAGAGTACAATAAATATTTGATGAGTGAATTAAAGGAAAGAATGAAAGAAGGGAATGAGGAAAAAAATGGAGATCCTACCTAAATTTGGAAAATGTTCAAAGATTATTTAGCAACATGGGAGTCCTTGATAAGACCTAAATGCGTTATGAAAAAGCCTAATGACGTGGGGCAGGGTCTGAAAATTTTTTTCTGAATTTTTGAGATCTTGAATTAAAATCAGTGTGGATATCAGAAGCCTTCTGGTTCTTCCTCTTCAATGCACAGAATAAACAAAAGGCAAACTGGTATTTACATGACAGAGTCAACTTTCAGACTATTGTGCAGTGTATTTGCTGTGAATGGTAGGACTCATGAGAACATGCACACATAAACACATCCATTTAGAAACAGAGAGTCAGAAATGAGGCAAAACATGGAAGGTCATGGTCATCTGTTGAGTAGAACAGTACTAAGGGGAGGACAGGAATTTTGTGTCTAAAATTAGTCCAGAACATTTTGAAATTTTTAAAAAGATTTATTTATTTATTTGAAAGTCAGAGTTACAGAGAGAGAGGAAAGGCAGAGAGAGAGAGGTCTTCCATCCAATGGTTCACTCCCCAATTGGACGCAATGGCCAGAGCTGCGCTGATCCAAAGCCAGGAGACAGGAGCTTCTTCCTGGTCTCCCATGTAGGTGCAGGGGCCCAAAGACTTGGGCCATTTTCTACTGCTTTCCCAGGCCACAGCAGAGAGCTGGATCAGAAATGGAGCAGCTGGGTCTCAAACTGGCGTCCATAAGGGATGCCAGTGCTTCAGGCCAGGGTGTTAACCTGCTGCGCCACAGCGCCGGCCCCAGTCCAGGACATTTTTACAGCTCACAATTTTTGTTTGCATAGAGATCATGAAGTATGCTTCCTGCAATCAGATTATTTAAAAGTACCGTAATAGCAACTCTTATTTTCCATTAGCATTTACTTAATGCATAATGTCAGTTGACATTAAGAGAAGTTGCTCAGGTAGAGTTGGTGTACACTAGTTCTTTGAGGGAGGAGGAGTAAAACTGTATTATTCCAGTGCTACGGTAATTTAAAAATCTATAATAAATCAAGTAATGAGATTTTTCAGAGAATCACTTAAGCAGAAAAAAATAAATGGCATAAAGTTACTAAATCTATAGCAGAATAAAGATTCTTTAAAAGTTTTAGCTCTTAATTTATTGAGCAGGTATTTCATGTTTGTTTTCTGATTAAAAAATAAAAATATGCATTTTTCTGGTTTTATGTGAAGTACACTTATCATTTTGCTACTTTTATAAATTTACTGCTGAAAGTCAAGAGTGTGCCTAGCTGTTGTACATTAGATGGATATCGATTTGACATTAGAAATAAAAAACAATACCCATTAAATTAATCAATAAGGACTTAATTCCTGATGAACTCAGCAACCTAAGGTGGGGTATTTGTTTGCTTTTTCCTTTTCCAAGTGAACTATTTCACATTATAGGAAATAATCCAACATTTAAAAGATTATGCTGGGGGAAAAAAAAACAGCATTGGTGAAAGCTGCAGTTTGTAATTGCAAAGTTAATTATCTTTCCTAAACCATCAGTTGTCACTTAGAGAGACCAGCTTCTTGCAGACTCCCCAAGGACCGCCTTTATTTCATTCCTAATGGCTTGGGACCCACCATTTTGCTGTCTCTGAACATTTGGTCACTGAATGCACCATTTATGGAGTATTGTTTAATTAAGGACAAATTAAGAGAACTGTGCACGGAATTTAATTTCATAGGCTCTGTAAATTCTTTTAAAGAGGATACTAACTATAGGCATGATAAGTTTTCATTATCCATTTCTTCTATAAGGTATTGACAATTTATTGTTCGCAGCAGTTCCAAGTTTTGTTTACTCTTCAGGGGATTTTGTTGGCACTGTACTTTTTGTGCTTCACAGAAATCTATGGAGGCATCCAGCTCTTCATTAACCCCTTCAGCTCTGAATCTCCCAGATGAAAAAGCCCAAATGTTTAAAAGATTCTGTTTGGCTTTTGTAAATACTAGGGGTTTATGGTAAGGGCTAAATGAAAACCGACATTATTACAACATGTGCTTAATTCTTTAGATGTTTAGGTATAAAATAGCCTAAATTGATAGTCATTAATTCATTCTCCCATTTGACAAATGATACATACCATGAAACAGTCTGATGAAGAATGCACAATTTCAAAGAACTACAGGAGTCCTGAAATATTTTAGTTTAAAAATTTTTTTAGAATCAATTTTCTCCAGAATCCCCACTGCATCCTATGAAAAGTCAAATATAAATTATAAATTGTAATTTTTCCTATTGCCTTGTTGATAGGATAATTTTGTAGTATGTATGGGGTGACTCTTAGAGATAATATTCCCAAACTTTCATATATTACTGATGAGAATACTGAGCCATAGACAGGCTATTTTACTTGAAGTTTATTCAACACATTAGTATCACGCAGCAGATGCTAGAATCCTCAAATATAAAAATCATAAAAATGTAATTATTTAAGAAATAGTTACATCATTTCTAAATTCGATATCACAAATCCATGTAGTGCTAGGACTCTTATTTTTGCATGTAACAGAACCTCAAATTAAAGTCTCCTAATCTAAAGAGAATTTTGTCATAAGGATTCCAAAACTTCAGAACACACTGACACCAGGAATTTGATCATCAAATTTTTGTAGTCTTACAACTGTACCCCCGCACCTCCTTTGGCCATCTTCTTCATTCTTTTATTCCTCTGCATAAATTTATAATTTTCCCCTACCCAGATGGAAAACATGGGTGTTAATAGCTGCTAGATCAATAGCTTAGTTACCTTCTAGCAAATCAAAGACTTATACTCTCCTTCCATTCAAACTCAAAATCCCCAGGAAGGCATTCATTGGAGAAACTTGAAACCAGTTATTGCTGAACAAATCCATTAGGCTAAATAGGAAAGATGTCTTGGGGGGACTTTGATTGACTCTATGTCATACGATCAACCAAATAATAAGAGAGTTGGTGATGGAAAAACAGGGTAAGGGAATGAGCTTTCTATGAAACTGGCTTCTCTTGCTAAAACCACCTATTGTAAATAATCTAGAGATTATTTTAGCATGCAGGAGGATGTCCATATGTTATGATGAATACTGCATCATTTGATAGGACTTGCGCATCACAGTTTTTTAGCATCCTCAGAGGTTCTGGAACCAATACCCTATGGATATCAATGGACAACTACAGTTAGAATTGTCAGATAATAACAAAATAGTTGACTTTATGGTTGAAACAAGTAGAAATAAGTCATTGAGGAAGACAGTTGCTAGCATGAGTTCAGCCACTGTTCGTTGTCAAGTCAAAGGACTCTGAGTCATTAATTTCTTCCATGTGATCACAATATGGTTGCCACAAATCTGGCCATCACATACTCATTCAGGGAAGCAAAGAGAGAGAGAGAGAGAGAATGGATGGACGAGTAGCACCATCCCATCTAGGAATGAAGAAAAATCTTCCCAAGAAAGTACCTATGAGTTTCTGTTCCCATTGTTTAAAATCAAATTTGCAGGGCCAGTTTGTGGTGCAGCAGGTTAAGCTGCCCCTTGCTGTGCAAGTATCCCATATCTGAGCGCTGGTTTGAGCCCCAGCTACTCTGTTTATGATCAGCTTCCTGTTAATGTGCCCAAGAAGGTAGGGGTGGATGACCCAAGCACTTGGGTCCCTGTCATCCATGTGAAGACCTGCTTGCAATTACCGACTCCTGGCTTCAGAAGGCCTATCTCGCTGTTGTGGAAATTTGGGGTGTAAACCAGCACATAGAGAACCACTCTCTCTCTCTCTTCCTCCTACTTTTTTTTTTTTTTTTTTTTTTTTTTTTTTTTTTTTTTTTTGACAGGCAGAGTGGACAGTGAGAGAGAGAGACAGAGAGAAAGGTCTTCCTTTTGCCATTGGTTCACCCTCCAATGGCCGCCACGATGGCAGGAGCCAGGTACTTATCCTGGTCTCCCATGGGGTGCAGGGCCCAAGCACTTGGGCCATCCTCCACTGCACTCCCTGGCCACAGCAGAGAGCTGGCCTGGAAGAGGGGCAACCGGGACAGAATCCGGCGCCCCGACCAGGATTAGAACCCGGTGTGCCGGCGCCACAAGGTGGAGGATTAGCCTAGTGAGCTGCGGCGCAGGCCTCCCACTCCTTCTTCCTCTTCCTCTTTCTCTTCTTCTCCCTCTCCCTCTTCCTGTCTCTTCATTGCTATGCCTTTTAAATAAATAAATACATCTGTTTGAAAATTCACTCTTAACTGATAGAAAAGTGTAACATCAACATTTAATAGGGCTCATTGCCTGGCTGTTATAGAAGAATGAATTGGGTGTTAAGTAGAATACGAAGAACATCTACAGAACTGCTGGAGCATTTTCATATTTACAAAATACTTTCAGGGGTGGCCATTGTAGTACAGTGGCTTACATTGCTGCTTGGGACACCCACATCCCCTATCAGAGTGCTGGTTTGAGTCTTAGCGGATCTTCTTAAATCCAGCTCCCTACTATTGCATCCTGGGAGGCAGCAGATGATGATGCAAGTTCTTGGAGCCCTGTCACCCATTCAGGACACTCTGATGGATTCCAGGGCTCCTGGCTTCGGCCTGGCCCACTCCTGGGCCATTTGGGGAGTGAACTAGTGGATGAAAGATCTTTCTCCTCTCTCTTACTTGCGTGCTCTGCCCTCTAATTAGATGAAAATAAATAAAAAGTTTAAAAGTCACAATTTATTTTCTTTTTAAACATTACTTATTGTATTTATTTGAAAGATCAAGTTACAGGAAGAGAGAGAAGAATAAAGAGAGAAAGAGAAAGAGAGAGAGAGAGAGAGAGAGATCTTCTGTCCACTGATTCTCTCCCCAAATGGCTACAAAAACCAAGTCTAAGCTAAGTTGAAACCAGGAGCCAGGAGATTCCTCCAGGTCTCCCACATGGGTTCAGAACCTGAAGGACTTGGGCTATCTTCTGCTGTTTTCCCAGGTGCATTGACAAGGAGCTGGATGGGAGTGGAGCAGCCAGGACTCGAACCTGCACTGATATGGGGTGCTGGCATTGCAGGCAGCAGCTGTATCTTTTATGCCACAGCGCCGGCCTCCAAAAGAAACAATTTCATAGCCAGAAATAATCCTCACAGGCAGGGATAGACATTGTTTAAGATAAATTACTTAATTGTTGTTAAAAACAGCCCCAACTGAATGTATCCTAGAAGCAAGGATCTACTTTTCTTTGGACAAACTTTAGAAAGACCCTTTGGGGCCTGGCACCTTGGCATAGTGGGTAAAGCCACCATCTGCAGGCTGGCATCCCATATGGGCACTGGTTCGAGTCCCGGCTGCTCCATTTCCTTTTTTTTTAAAAACTTTTATTTAACAAATATAACTTTCCAAAGTACAGCTTTTGGGTTACAGTGGATTTTCCCCCATAATCTCCCTCCCACCCGCAACCATCCCATCTTCCGCTCCCTCTCCCATCCCATTCACATCAAAATTCATTTTAAATTATCTTTATATCCACTTCCAGTCTAGCTCTCTGTCTGCTATGGCCTAGGAAAGCAATAGAAGATGGCCTAAGTGATTGGGCCCCTGCACCCACGCGGGAGACGCAGAAGAAGCTCCTAGTCTTGGCTCCTGGCTTTGGCTCTGGCCATTGCAGCCATTTGGGAAGTGAACCAGTGGATGGAAGACTTCTCTCTCTCTCTCTCTCTCTCTCTCTCTCTCTGCCTCTGCCTCTCTGTAACTCTGCATTTCAAATAAATAAATAAATCTTTAAAAGAAAAAAATAAAGGTCCTATGTGCATGACTTTATAAGGGGAGTCTTATCTGTACTCAAAGGCATTAAATTTATTAATATTTCTTTACTTTTATGTAGCATATTTGGACCAGGCTTGTAGAATTCCTATGCTTTCAAGGTAAAACTGGGATAAGAGTGGGAGGAGGAATACAGCTAAAAGCAACTCAAATTCCTCCTGGCCTTATTTCTTACTTCTGTCTTTAGAATAATCTCAATTCATTTCTGGGCTATAGAATCCTGAAGTTTTAGCATAATTACAACATGGGATTATTGCTTTTAATATTGCAGCAACCGATTCTTAATGTTTTCCACCCAAACTTAAAAAAGTCTTTCCTTTGTAGGGGTATTGCTATTCTTTACAAAGTCAGTTTCTGTCTGGCAGCCCTTCATGTACTGGAACAAGAGACAGATAGAATCATTCAGGCAGTTTAAAAACAAACTCTGTGTGTGTGTGTGTGTGTGTGTGTATGTGCACACATGCAGTGGGGCCAGGACAGAGTATAGGATTAAATCCTTGTGATTTGCATTGCTACCATCACAGAAGAAATAAGTATACACATCTGGATAGGAGCAAGAAAACCATAATAAATTAATAGACAGAAGCCCAACTGTGGGACGGACATTCAAATGTGCACGTTCAGATTTGCAGCCAGCCAAAGGTATTTTTTTTATCCCTAGCCATGGACTAACTGCTGAAATATTTAGATAAGATTGAGTGTATATGGAAGGAGGGAAAGGAAAGAAAAAGGAGGGTGTGACAGGGAAGTGAGGGAGGACTTGGAGGGGAAAGACTAAAGGGCTTAGAAATAAAATGTCATCTGAATCATAGCTAACATATTGCTCACCCAACACTAAAATGCTATAGAAAAATTATACCAAATCCAAAAGCTGTCAAATGAGATTTAGCAACACAGTTCAGAAGTTATCCCCCATTGGGTAACTGTCTATAATCTTGCAACAAACCCATAAGTGTTCACGGTAGTTATTCCATATGCTAAGGGTAGCATATCATTTCAGAGCTGTCAGTTTTAATTTCGGTTTTATTAATTTTACCATAAGCCTACAGACGTATATTTCAGAAGGCATATATCATGAAGATCGTAAACTCCCACAAAGAAGCTGGTGATAGTTATAGGTTATGTCACAGGTTTGATGGGAATTAGATTCATCAAGAGAATAGTAAGAGAAGGTTTAATGTATATGTCAAAGCGTGCATGAAGAAACTAGCCTGTCCACAAATTGGCATTCAGAATGAGTCCAAGTGATTAAAAATACTGTGGGAAGTTTTTTTTTTTTAATTAACAACACATTGTGTTACCAAAATATGGGCTTTAAAACAAGCCTATGAGCTTGTGATGAGGGGCTTATTTAAAAGAAAGAGAGAGAAGAAAAAGAAAGAAGAGAGAGAGAGAGAAAATCACTTTTATTTCTAAAAACACTGCTTCTTTCCTCAAAATCCTCAGAAACGTGGTTCGTTTTTGAGAACCCAAATCAAATACTAGCAGATTTCTTTCCATCACAAGGGGTTGGTGTCTATGGGCTTTAAAACATGTATAAAATGAAACAGATATTGTGGATTAAGGATAGCTGTAAATACTTCAACACTCATCCCATTTAGAGATAATATCATCTATCCCTGTCCCTGAATCTGGAGTGACTTTTTTTTAAAGATTTATTTATTTATTTGAAAGTCAGAGTTACACAGAGAGAAGGAGAGGCAGAAAGAATGAGAGAGAGAGAGAGAGAGAGGTCTTCCATCCATTGGTTCACTCCCCATTGGCCACAACTGCCAGAGCTAAGCTGATCCAAAGCCAGGAGCCAGGAGCTTCCTCCGGATCTCCACATGGGTGCAGGGGCCCAAGGACTTGGGCCATCTTCTACTGTTTTTCCAGGCCATAGCAGAGAGCTGGACCGGACGTGGAGCAGCCAGGACTCGAACTGGTGCCCACATGGGATGCCGGCACTTCAGGCGGCAGCTTTACCCGCTACACCACAGCGCCGATCCCTGGAGTGACTTTTTGACCTGTCCAGTGGAGTGGAGGATGAAGGACTCTTTAGTTTTCATGGCTGACACTTAAGACGCTACCCTTAAGGTGGTGGTAAAATTGGTTCATGAACTGAAAAGAAATCATGAAAAATTATCAGATTTTCAGGATGGCCCATTGATGACTCCTAGACTCTGATTACTATGATTCAAGAATCCTGGACCCTAGGGCTTTCACCTTTGCCTCTTGGAAGTCACTTGATATTTAAGCAGTGCAACAGCCCCAAGGCTACCCACCAGGTTGCAGGGAAGCCCAGGTCACTTAAGGATGGAGAAGCTGCCTGCAGGAATTCTGTGCTTCCAGATACGTAAGTGAACCTTTTTAGATCTGCTGGCTCAGCTCTGTCAATAGCCAAACACAGCTAAGTGAATGACCACAGTGGACACCATATAGCAGAAGTACTGCCCAGAAGAGCCCTGTCAAATTCCTAACCCATAATGGAATGGAAATAATCAATTTCCTTGCTTGAGATACTATGTCTTCAGATGGTTCCTAATGTGGTAACAGATAACCCACAGATGTTGTGTGTATCACACATGTAGCTGGGTAAGTGTAATGCACACATATGTTCATAGTTTAAACAGAACTGATGCAAACTAAGAAAATTTTAAATAAAAGATTGCATTTTAGTTTAAAAAAATAATAAAAATGGATATGTTGGAAGATGGGTTCAAGATTGGTAACAAAGTCAAGTAAGAGAGTAACTCGACACTATGTATTTTTTAAAAATAGTTTATACTATATGATTTTGCCTTAACTGTTTAAAATTTTAAAACTAAAATTTAAAAAAAGAAAAGGAGCCAATGTTGTGACACAATGGGTTAAACCACCACTTGTTATGATGGCATCCCACATTGGGGTGCCAGTTAGAGTCCTGGGTGCTCCTCTTCAATCTAGCTTCCTGCTGATAGGCCTAGGAAGGCAATGAAAGATAACCCAAACACCCGGGCCTCTGAAACACAGGTGGGAGGCCAGGGTGGAGTTCCTGGCTCCTGATTTTGACCTTGCTGTGTATTCAGTTGGAGAATGAAACAGAGAGTAGAAGCATGTATGCTCTGCCTTTCAAATAAACAAATAAATCTTTGTAAAAAAATAAAATTTTTTAAAAATTACTCAGAGGAAATGGGAAAGAGAGAAAGAGAGAAGATGGTTTGTCTTTGGCAATAATTCCAGGGATCCTATGTTGGGCAGTCTGGATGCTAACCTTGAGACAATCTTCAAATAAATAGGCTTATCAATGGGAACGCGGTTGTGAAAACTTTTAAATCTTAAAGGTGGACTAATTGTTTACCATGACATAAGAAGGCCCCTAGGGCCAAAAACTGTCTTCATCTTTAAGATCCACAAAAGCTCCCTAAAATCCATTCATTTGCTATTGAGATAGTCAAAGCAAATAGCCTTTTTACAAAGTAGGCATTGATAAGTGGTGTGTGTGGCTCATCGCGGCCCTCTTCACTGAGGCTGGTGTTCTAGTAGATACTTGTAATGTTAACTGAGAATTTCTTCAATGAGAAAAGGAGCCCATTCAATTGAATTTTTTCAAAAAGATTTATTTATTTTATTTGAAAGGCAGAGTTACAGAGAACCAAAGCGAGAGGGGGGGGGAGGGTCTTCCATCTGCTGGTTTATTCCTCAAATGGCTGCAACAGCTGGAGCTGAGCTGGTTCTAAGCTAGGAGCCGGGAGCATCCTCTGGGTCTCTGACATGGGTACAGGGACCCAAGGACTCGGGCCATCTTCCACTGCTTTCCCAGGCCACAGCAGAGAGCTGGATCAGAAGTGGAGCAGCCGGGACTTGAACCAGCACCCATATAGGATGCTGGCCTGCAGGCAGCAGCTTTACCTGTTACATCACAGCACCGGCCCCTCAACTGGATGCTATCAGAAGTCATCTTGAGATTCTCTGTCACGAAAACTGAACATGTCTTTATCCTAAGATCCTTGCTATACCCCATATAAAATGGCATAGTCTTGTTTTTGTAATTCTTTTTTTTTTTTTTTTTTTTGACAGGCAGAGTGGACAGTGAGAGAAAGAGACAGAGAGAAAGGTCTTCCTTGTCCGTTGGTTCACCCTCCAATGGCCACTGAAGCCAGTGTGCTTCGGCCGGCACATGGCACTGATCTGAAGCCAGGAGCCAGGTGCTTCTCCTGGTCTCCCATGTGGGTGCAGGGCCCAAGGACCTGGGCCATCCTCCACTGCACTCCCGGGCCACAGCAGAGAGCTGGACAGGAAGAAGAGCTACCCGGACAGAATCCGGCGCCCTGACCGGGACTAGAACCCAGTGTGCCGGTGCTGCAGGCGGAGGATTAGCCTAGTGAGCCGCGGCGCCGGCCTGTTCTTGTAATTCTTAATTTGGAATTTGACACATGAGCATTTTGAAGTAATTATTAACACACTTTCTCAGTAGAATAAATTGACATCATTTACTGTGTCAAGCATCAAAACTAACACACACCACGGCCACAGTATTCAACTAGCCCTGCCATGCAAACTTGGGGCTGATTATAATCCAAGAAGGCACATTCCTTCCCTCTTAAGACTTGCGTTATCAGGATATTCATTGACCTACACACAGGAGAAAAACTATCCATATATTTCTACATCAGTGTCTTATTTTTGAAAGTGTTTTAAAACATTATTTCACTGCCATAACTTTTCAAGGATTTGAAAATAAAGAATAAGACTTGGAAAACAAGTTGCCTGTCATAACAAGCAACTGATAGAAGTAATTCACAAGTGTGTGTGCAAACACAAAAGTTTTCAACAGAGCCTTCAACAAGGTGACAAAGTCACAACTGTGTTCACTACAAGCATTTACTTTTGAAAGCACACCAAAAGCCATCACCTAAAAAATTGAGTATTAAATTGTGCTGAAATAAAATTTTTACTTGGGCAGAGACTTGCTAGCACAGATTTATATTCATAGAAGGTCTTTTGAGGCCATATCTATCCTGCTACCTTGTGGGAGTTCACTTGTCATTTTATGCCTCTTCCACCTCCATAAGAAAAAATTCACTAGGATAGATGCTGCCTCTTTGGTCCCAGTGCCAGACGGAATACAATGTAGAGGACATCTAACAGCAACCCACAGCATAGCACCAAAAAGAGCTAGACATATAGTGAGATCCACCTCCCAAACCCCAGCCTACTTATACCAGACCCAGCTGAGCCACACACCTGTGAGAAATAAGTACTTCTATTGTAGTTGCTAGGATTGTGTGAATGGCTGTTACACAGCAATGCCTGAGTGATATATTTCTTAGAAGACTTTCAGAGAAAGGAACAGGTTTTATTTTATTTTTTTAAGACTATCTGTTAAAAACTCACAATTTGCACTTCTGATTTCTAGCTCTACCTAAGCAACAATAGGCACAGAGAAAGAAAGTAAGTAGGGACTTGATCTTAAAATATGACCAAAAATCTGAGAAAATCCTAGTGAAAATGTGGAAAGCAAAGGAAAAATACAAAAAGAAAACAAAAAGAAAAAGGAATGTAGACAAATAGACATAGCTCGTGGTGTCTCTTTGATAGATAAGATTATAATGTGGATCATAAAAATGGAGTTGCTTCTACATTCATATTATTCTTTAACAAAATTTAGAATCTTTCTCACATTTATTATTTTTTGTCATTTGACCCTCACAAAATACAATTTGAGAAAAAGGGAAAATCTTCATTTTACAAAAGAGAAAAAGTTCAGAAATGTTAAACGTTTCATCCATTGCCATCCAGTGCCAAACTTTGATTCCAGGTCTTAAATCTCGTAGGCCTGGCCCATTCCACCACAATGCTTTTCATCTCACTAATGTCAGAAAAAGCGAAAAGCAAAAATAAAGACCTTCTACTTCCCTGGAATTCAGCGTAGCCTCTCAAAACCATGTTATGCTGCAAAACATTAGCCATTATTACCCAAGGACATTGTCTGTATGCTTCTTTGGGTTCATTTGGTTTGGTCTGTGGTCCAGATGTGTCATTCAGGTCAATCACTCACTCCCCTTAGTGGCTGGACTCCTAACTAACGTTGCTGACCAAAGCTGTGCCCAGCAATGGATGAAGTCAGAAACTGGGAAAAAATAGGTATGGTCTTGGCTCCTATGTAATGGATTAAGTAGAAGCAAAATACCAACGGTAATTAAAAATATATCTTGGTCATAGGTTGATATTTAGCATCTTGTCCATTAGCTTACTGGCTTGACAGTTCACAGCCTTTGTGGTCATACCATTTGAGGGTTTTGATTTGGGCATTGTGGTAAACTCCAAACATTTGTCAGCACTCACTGGGGCTATTAATAGAAAAATCTACAAAATTATATTGTATTAGATTTTTTATTTTGGTGTGTTTTTACATGAGAGCAGCAGAACCATTTCCTTTTTCATTTAAAAAAAAATTTGCTGTGCTGGTATTCCATTAGCTTTCGCTAATGAATATGAGGGGACTTCAAAAAGTTCATGAAAACATAGAACTTAAAAATATAAACATTATTTCTCCACATAAGCTCCATCAAGTCTAAAACACTTTTGTAAGTGATGTTACCAGCCATTTAGTCTATCCCTGAAGAACCAAGGTTGCTGGGAATTTAATGATAGTAATGCATTATTTTTTACATTATTCACTGAAGACAGATGGATGCCATTTAATGATATTTTTAAAATGGGCGACAAAAAAAGAAGTCAGAAGGAGCCAAATCAGGACTGATTGATTTGGATGACTAATGACTTCTCTTCCAAACTCGCATAATCACCATTAGTTGATGAGAAGAATGGGTATGAGCATTGTCTCTGAGAGAAGACCTGGATGGGGAAGCTTTGTAGGGTATTTTTCTTCTAAAGCTTCAGCTAATTCCTAAAGCACCCTCCTGGTAAGCATATATTGTCCTTCCTTGGCTCTTCAGAGTTATCAAGCAGAATGCCTTGAGCACCTCAGAAAACATCGCCATGACTTTTGTTCTTGACTGGTGTGCTTTCACTTTGAATGGACCACTTTCACTAGTTGGTATCCATTGCTTTGATTGTGCTTTGTCTTTGAGATCATGCTGGTAAAGTCAAGTTTCATCTCCTGTTACAATTCTTTCAAGAAATGCTTTAGGATCTTGATCCCACTTGTTTAAAATTTCCATCGAGAGCTCTGTTATTGTCTGCAGCTGTTCTGGGTGCAACTACTTTGGCACCCATCAAACAGCAAGTTTGTCCTGCTTTAATTTTTCAGTCGTGATTGTGTTAGCTGAACCAATTGAGATGTCTGTGATATTGGCTATTGTTTCTGCTGTTCATCATCAGTCCTCTTCAATTAGGACACAAACAAGATGAATTTTTTCTTTGCAAATTGGCACAGATGATATGGTACTGTGGGCTTCATCTTTTATCCCCTTTTCAAATCATTCATCTATTTGTAAACTGATTATTTCTTTGAGGTATTGTTCACATAAACTTTCTGTAGAGCATCAACAATTTCACCATTCTTCCACCTAAATCAGTTTGGCATTTTTCTTTAATTTTATAATAATCCGTGTTTCTCTGATAGTGGTTCTTTCCAAATGATCTTATCCTTCTTAGTTCCTCAAACTAATCCTATTCAGACACGTTATCTATAACAGAGTATAACTCACAGCTCCTTTTGGCATGATTGTTGAAATCTATGGATAGTTTTTTTTCAGAATATGCATTTTCACAAACTTTTTCAGTATTCCTCTTAAGCAGTGACAAGTTGCTCAACTAGTTTTAGCACTAGAATGCTTTCTGAATTAAAGCTACATATTTCTTTCTATGAAAAATATATCTACTGAATATCAAGCATTGTGATCCAAACTTGAACAATAAAAACAGTTTGGTAGTTTTTATGATAAGAAAATGATCAAATCCTCCTAGTCTCCTTAAATAAATTCACCTGTTTAGTGATTAATTCATTCAAGAGACGCTTAGAGACCACATAACATGAGAAAAATGTGTTGTTCTCGAAGTGCATTCAGGAATATTATTTAATTAAAATGTACTACCTAAATCTGGGGGGCAAGGCATGCACACAACAAGGCTCTGGAGTTTGTCTGGAGTATACCACCTTTGGTTCAGCTAAGGGAATCTGTTGGACCACATGGCTGCTATACTAACTGTCTCAATACCATCCTCCCCTCCACCATCCCCACCAGATTCTGCTGCTGTGACCTGAAACAACGGGGAGAGGTACTCCCAAATCATTTAGAGCTGGCTCATGAAGCAACACTTCAAATGCTTGGAGTTTCTCAAGTTTCTCTGTCAAAGATCAGCTCTTTGAGCTTAGCCTCATTCTCTTATTTCTTTGGACTGGAGCTGCACTGTCCAATATGGTAACCATGCAAGATAATGGAGTAATTGAAATGTGGCTAGTCCAAACTGAGATGGGTGCAAGTGTAATACACACATTAGATTTAAAAGACTTAGTATGAAAAAATTATATAGAACCTTCATCTGTAATTTATATTGATCATCTGTTGACATGATGGTATATTAGATATATTGAGTAAATAAATTATTGAAATTAATTTTATCTAGCCCATGATATATTTTAATTCATTAATAAAAAATGTAAAAGTACAAGTGTGGCTTATGTTAAAATTCTGTTTTAGGGTGTTGCTTTAAGACGCTGTTTCAGGATTTCAGATAAAGACCCTTTGGAGTGGCTGGTAGACTACGTTTTTAGTTTTATCCCTTCTCTGTCCCAAGGACTGGTGTTTTGGCATCCTCCTCCTCCAACTTTATGCAAGAATCTAATTCCTTCATGAATATCAAATAATTAAAACATATGTCTGGAAGAGAGTCCCTTGCCATCCTCTTAATACCTTCAGAGTTAATTAAGGTTTAAGCAGAACATCCTACAAGCCTAGCAGAATTAATATATCAGTTTTTTGTAGCTGCCCTACCAAATGACCATAAGCTTAGTGGCCAAACATAATATATGTACTGTCTCACAGTTCTGCACATCAGAAGATTGAATGTGGTCTCATCAGACTAACATGAAGACATGGGCAGGGCTGTGCTTCTTTCTGTAGACTTCAGTTATGTTCCATTTTCTCACCTTCTCCAGCTACTAGAAACCTCCTGCATTCCTTGGCTTATAGCCCCTTCTTCAAAGCCAGCAATAACAAGTTGAGTCCTCTTATCATATCACCCTCACTTCTGTTTCTGCCTCCCTTTTCCACTTACAAGGGTGCTTGTGATTACATGGGGCCACCCAGATAATCCTGAATAATCTCATCACCTCAAGGGCTTAGCTTAATCACATCAGCAAAGGGCCTTTCGCTATAGAATCCCAGGATCAGAACATGGAAATCTTTGGAGAACGTTGAAAGGTCCTAATTCCACCTCCCATACACACTAAGCTCCACTTAAGTAGCCTAAAATAGTTGCATGTTTTAAATTTTCCATATTTTTGTAGGAAGAATGTCTTCAGCGGAACATAGGGTCTTGCTCATGTGATGGGCAAAAGTGTCATCCTAGTATATAAGACAAGGAGATGTTTTGAACAGTATAAGCTAGAAGGCTTGTCTTTCTGGAATTCTAATAATAGTAGAGTCTACAGATGATTTATGGAAATGTGTCTTATAAATCAGGCTTAATCTTAATCCTCAAAAGATTTATTGATCAGCACATCACCTAGCTAGCTGAACAACTTTAGAGCAAACTTGGAATCAAATTCTGAAAAATCATTCAGGTTAAAAATCATATATGGTTTCCCGTACTAGCATTTTCACCCTCTTGTGTTACAACACCTCCCCTATTGCTTCTAGTACAACTAGTTCAGAATTTCTCAATCTTGGCACTGTTGAAATTTGGAACTGGGACTGGATTATTATTTTCTTGTGGAGGGGCTGCCCTGGGCATTGCATGATGTTTAACAGCTTCCTATACCCAGTAGATACTGGTATCAAAACACCAGCCATCCCCACATCGTGACAACCAAAAATGTCCCCGGACATTTCCAAATGCATCCGGAGGGTCTGGAATGAAATGGCCCCTATTGAGAGCCAGTACTCTGGAGAAAAACTGAATGAAAACACTTCTTAGAATAGAAACAGATTTGGTTATCCTATTCCTTTAAGAGTAAAAACTATAAGATGTTCCATTTGGTTGGAGTTTTTAAGAGTGACTGTGTGTGTTGATCATCAACCTCTTCAAATAATTTAGCCGAGTCTTTTTTTTTTTCCAACAAATAAATAAATCATCATGGAGTAAAGAGTTTTTGAGTCAGATACTTGTTGTGACCCTGGTTGACAGTTTTGAACATCAATTCCCAGGTGAATGGATGTGAATGATGCATTTCCTTTCACAAAGTATCTAGCACACTTCACACTGGTCCTTGAGCTATCCTTTCCTGGATAGCTACAGCCACTCACAGCACCTCCAAAACCCTACTGAAATGAGAAAACTCAGCCTTATCAGACCATGGACCAACTCACACATATGTGTGTACACAATCACAAATTCAGACACACCCACCTACACACAATGATATGAAACCACCATAATCAGAGGCATAAATGGCTCTGCTCTGGTTTAAGCAGAGCCTGGATGTTTTGAATCCAATCTGATGTTCCGACTTGGCTGGGACAGAAAATGCTTCACCACACATCTATGCCAAAGCTGAATCCCATGGCATGGCTATTTTACTTTACCCTGGAGTCACTGAAGTCATAACACAAACTCCTACAGTTTCAGAACTGGACTTAACACTTGGAGATTTGCTAACCCAGCAGTTTTCCAATGGTGCCTTCTGGAATCCTTCCGCATCTATTCTGTTGTGAGAAGACAAGGAACTGGATCCAATTTTAAATTTCCCAACATCATTTCAACTAGATTACCACTCTCTAACCTGTGTTATATACACGACTCCTACATAAAATTTGTGTGATGAGAAGGCTTTGCTGAATCCTCGTTTTTGGTGTTCAAGCCATTGTTTTAGCATAACCCCCTCATTTTGAAAAAATGAAAGTGAATTAATAGCAGCCTTTCCACATTAGCCGCTGTCTTTCTAGGGGTCGCCATCCTGAGAGCCGAGTTTGCTCATGATCATTGTCAGACACTGTATCAACTGCTGTAAAATCAGCCAAGGACATTGTACCGAGAAGCCATCAATTATCCCGAGTAGTCAATAGGAGTTTGCTGTAGTAAAGGGACTCAATTGAAGATAATCCATAAAAAATCAATTACATTATTATTTCTTAATTAGGGCACTTGACAATATAGCTTTTCTCAGCAAAGCCATCAGTGAATAAGCACATAAATACACATAAATAAATGTTGCTGCTGTCCCACTGAGCTCCTCGATAAGTTCACAGTGACCTTTATCACCAAACATTTTCCAGACAAGAACGTTTGCATGTTGAAGAAAACTCCCAAGCTGTTTTCCTCTGTCAGACAGAATAATAGGCCCATCATAAGTGCCTATAATAATAATAATAACAAGGTATTTGTACATTGCTAAAATAACATTGAATACTTGTATAATGTTCTGGTCTACAAACAGCTATCCTAAATTTGAGACAGTGGTGAGCGTAGGAAGCAAAGAAACCCTTATGCCAATAACAACCAGGAAGATATGTCACCATATGAGACCATCTGCAATGATCCTGCTCCACTCTTCCTGTATGCCACCAAATTTCAACTGAGTGTCTTTCTCAGCCTTGAAGAATGAGTCCGTCTCAGGACCGCAGGCTTGGAGAAGTCCCGGGACTTGGTATTGGTCTTATTTGTTCATTCAACCACTATTCATTGCCTGTCTCACTGATTCTTACCCCTTCTGCCTAAGGAGAGTGACTCACAGACAACAGAAGTGCATTTCTCATACAACACGGTCCAGGAAGCCATTTCTGATTGAAGGGTGAATCTGCTACCTGCAATGATACATATACTCTAGGTGCGTCATTTGTCATTCGGTGCCTCTGCCTTTCTCTAATGCTTCCACAGCTGCAGGGAAGAGAGAGATTGTCGCCTGGGAGGGGGCCCTGTTTTCTTTTACACTCCTGTGGAGACAATGAGTCATTAATGTGTTATCTATATGTTTCACTAGAATATAACTTCCATGAGGACAGGGTTGCTGTTTATTTTCCCCTACCTCCTACATGTTTTTATTGTTTAAATTCTGTCCTACATCAACCAATCTCTCAAACACAGGAGATATAAAGAACAATATGACACGGTCCTTCACTTGGAAATGTTGAAGAGATGTTGACCGTGTCATCCTTCACGTCTACAGAGTCATCCCCATACATCTGTCCCGTGTATGCACCACCGGATCTCCTCTCAAAACACCACCTGTGCCTCCCAGACTCTCTTTGGTTAATTTCCTTCAAAAACAATGCTCCGCCTCCAAGACTTCAAGTTCTTCACAGATCCTATTTGAGTAAATGTACGATACTCTAACTGTACTCCTGTCTTTCCTAAATGAAAGTCTTTTGACAGCTTGGTGCTGCCTGCCGATTGAATCTAGAACCTTTGGCATGCTGTGGACAGTTCTTCAAAGTTGTCATACATTTGTCTCTTTCTCCAGTCCCACTTTCTAAATTAAACCTGGAATGCCAACAATATAAAATTATTTGTTGCTTCTTTTCTCTGTCTGGGTGATCCACCTGTTTCCCCTCATTTCCACGCCAACCAGACCACCATAATATGGCTATTGATGGACAATTATCCGTGGCTCTCTTTCATTTCTACATATCATAGAAGTGGGATAGTGACTGGCTTCTTCCTGGACTATCCTTTTAAGAATATTTATAAAGATAATGGCCTTGGAAGATAGAGCCATTGTTTCCCTCCGGGAAAAAGGGCAAGTTTTCTTACTGCTCATGAAAGAAGACTTGAGCTCCCTAAGCTCAGGATCTCTACCCTGTGACCCAACCCATAGTGCTCAGATGTGACCTAGCCCTCTTCTTGTCTCCCCGTGGGAATTGGGGCTCGAGGAATACAGCAAACTTCTGCTAATATACTGGATACTTCTGTTGCTGTAAATAATAAGCAACAGACCTCTCTTGCTTTCCACCATCACCATACAACTACAGCAGAGTAAATTTTTAGTTAGCTAGAAAAGTAAAATCTTAGGTTTTACAAAGTCCTTAATAATGGCAAAGGCTTGCTTTAACCTTAATATTTAACTAAAGGGAGCCAGTTCACTAGGTTAAGCCATAACCTGTGCCACTGGCATCCCATATTGAAGCACCAGCCAGTTTAAGTCATAGACGCTCCACTACTGGTCTAGCTCCCTGCTAATATGCCTGGGAAAGCAATGGAAGATGGTCTGAGTACTGCACCCCTGCTGTCCATGTGGGAGATCCAGAAGGAGACCCAGGCCTGGCCCAGTCCTGGCCATTGCAATCATCGGGGCAGTGAAACAGAGAACAGAAAATCTCTCTCTCTCTCTCTCTCTCTCTCTCTCTCTGCCATTCAAACAAATGAATAAATCCCTTTTTAAGAAAAATATTTAACTGAAATAACATATTATCAAAGAAAAACTGAGAGAAAATGTATTCAGAAAATATTTGCAGGTGTGAGTGTTTGGCTAAATGGCTAAGGCATCACTTGGGACATCAACATCCCATATGGAAGTGCCTGAGTTTGAGTCCCATCTCCTTCACTTCCAATATAGTTGCCTTCTACTGCACATCTTGGGAGGCAGCAGGTGTTGGTTCAAGTAGCTGGGTCATTGCCACTCACATGGAAGACCTGGATTGAAATCTATGTTCCTGGTTTTAGGCTGGCCCAGCCCTGGCCATTATGAGCATGTGAGGAGTAAACCAATGGACAGTAGACCTCTATCCATCTATCTGTCTCTCTCTCTCACTTTACATCTCTATCACTCCCTCCACATCCTTCAAGTAAAATAAAAACAAATTAATTAAAAATGCAAAGAAAATAAGTTTTTAAAAAAGAAAATATTTTCAGAGTTTAAGGAAGTTTATTGCAGTCTCCAAAGTGGGCCCATGGACTCCTTTCCTTCCTTCACTTGCATGCTGATTCTCATGTCAAGAAATCAAGTTTAATTCCTACCCCTTCAGATCTGGGGTGGCTTTAGAGTGGCAGAAAATATGTTCTTGGGCTTCCAAAAGTAGATTACTAGAAACTCTTCAACTTCTGCTTGGATGTCTTAGAAACTTGCTTTTGAGACATCCCTTCTTGGTATCCATATACCAGATGTAGGAAATCTAAGCCACACGGAGAAGCCATACATAGGAGCTCTGGTCAACAGCCCCCACTGTACTTTCAGTCCCAGACAACAGCAACTCTCATCTATGTGCATACACTCTCTTGCTCATCCAGTCTGGTCAGCTCTGCAGGTGACTTCAGTCTCACCCACCCCTGGAATGCAAGTGTAGGACAAATCTTCAGTGAGAACCACTTGACAAAGCCTGGGCAACCAATTGTATCAGGAGGGGTAAAAATAAATTATTTAAAGTGCCACGTTTGGGGGTGGTTTAGAATGAAACGGCAGATAAAAGGAGCAGAATAAGACTTCGGAAGGCCTTAATCATCAAGTACAATACACCACCAGCATTTTTTTTTTTTTTTTTGACAGGCAGAGTGGACAGTGAAGAGAGACAGAGAGGAAGGTCTTCCTTTTGCCGTTGGTTCACCCTCCAATGGCTGCCGCGGCCGGCACATTGTGCTGATCCGAAGGCAGGAGCCAGGTGCTTCTCCTGGTCTCCCACGGGGTGCAGGGCCCAAGCACTTGGGCCATCCTCCACTGCACTCCCTGGCCACAGCAGAGAGGTGGCCTGGAAGAGGGGCAACCGGGACGGAATCCGGCGCCCCGACTGGGACTAGAACCAGGTGTGCCAGCGCCGCAAGGCGGAGGATTAGCCTATTGAGCCACGGCGCTGGCTACTACCAGCATTTTTAAAACATAATTATAAAGATAAACAAATTTGTATTTTTCTGGTCCTAGTAGAAACAGCAGCTTTCTTGGGCGATGTCTTTCTCAGGAAGATTATAAAATATATTCAGACATCAGTATAGCTAAGATCAGTGACCAATTTTTTTTTTTTCTTTTAGGGATTTCAGGTGTGTGGGAAGTAGTAAAGGCTTTATCTGTACCTGTCAGAGTGATCCTGTCAGTTTTTGTCACAAGGGGTAAATTTTCTGTCTGACTGCAGAATATGAAGAGAAGAGTCACGTGAGAAGGAGAACAAAGTGTCAGTTCTTGCTTTCCCAACAAACATGAAGTCCTTCTTTTTATCACTCCATCACTGTAGCATGCATTCACGTGTTGTTCAATACTGTAAGATCATTCTTCTTAGAATATCCAGTATTCTCAGAAATGACTGAAAAGGCAGTGTGCTGGTGGCCAGTGGGTCTGACACTAGCATGCATCCGAGTCAGCTGGAAGGCTTATTTTTTTTTTTCATCTTTCAAATCCATCTGCTGTTTTCTTTCTCATAATGACTTTTTTTTTAACATTTATTTATTTGACAGAGTTAAAGGAGACAGGTAGAGACAGAGACAGAGATCTTCCATCCACTGGTTCACTCCCCTAAATGGCCACAAGAGCTAGGACTGGGCCAGGCTGAAGCGGGAGCTGAAACACTTGGACCATCTTCTGCTGCTTTTCCCAGGCCATTAGCAGGGAGCTGGATCAGAAATGGAGCAGCCAGGACACAAACCAGCAGCGATGCTAGCATCACAGGCCACACTTTCTTAATTAATATTGAACATAGTTAGAGGATAGTGAGTGTACCTATTTTTTTTTAAAAGATTATTTATTTGAAAGTCAGAGTTAAACAGAGAGAGAGGTCTTCCATCTCATGGTTCCACTCCCCAATTGGCCACAACGATAGGAGCTGCACCGATCCAAAGCCAGGAGCCAGGAGCTTCTTCCCAGCTCTCTCACGCGGGTGCAGGGGCCCAAGGACCTGGGCCATCCTCTACTGCCCTCTCAGGCCACAGCAGAGAGCTGGATCAGAAGTGGAGCAGCTGGGACTCAAACTGGCGTCCACATGGGATGCCGGCACTGCAGGCGGCACCTTTACCCACTGCACCACAGCACCGGTGGGAGGCTTATTTAAACCCAAATAGTGAGGACTTTCTCAGAGTATCTGATCCAGTGGGCCTGGAGTAGGGCCTGAACATCTGCGCTTCTAAGGTTTCTCAATTAAGGGGCCGGCGCTATGGCATGGTGGGTTGGGCATCCATCCTGTTGTACCAGTATCCAATACGGGCTCCAGTTCATGTCCCAGCTGCTCCACTTCTGATCTAGTTCTCTGCTTATGGCTTAGGAAAGCAGTGGAAGACAGCCCAAGCACGTCGGGGGACCTGGAGGAAGCTCCTGGCTGCTGCTGGCTTCCGATCCACTCATCTCCGGCGACTGCAGATGGAAGATCTCTCTCTCTCTCTCTCTCTCTCTCTCTCTGTAACTGTGCCTCTCAGGTAAATAAAAAAAAAATCTTTTTTTTTAAAAAAAGCACATATATGGAATTAAGGATTATAAAGATAAATGGATCAGATATATTTTGAAAAAAAAAAATTCTCAGTTTAGTCCACTGCATCTGCTGCTCCAGGGTCCATCCTTCTAAAAAAATTGAACATAATATTTGTGGGGTATAGTAAGATCATTTGAAACATATTTCTATATATATAAATGTTTCATGATCAAGTCGGGATGATTAGCACTCCTCAAATGTTTATCGTTTTTATGTGCTGGGAACCTTTGCATTCTTTTTTCCTTAATTGCTTTGAAATATAACACACATTCTTATAGACTAGCCACATTGCTGAAAATGACAGGTTTTTGTTCTTTTTATGACTGAATACTATTCCATTATGTACACATACCACACTTTCCATTAACTCGTCCCTCAGTAGATGTCACAGTTGATCCTCTGTCTTGGCCATTGTGAATACTGCTCAACAAACTTGGCAGTAGCAGGTATTTCTTTGATTTATTGATTTCATTTTCTTTTAATAGTTACCTCGTAGTGGGATTGCTGCATCAGACTATAGTTCTATTTTTACTTTTTAAAGGAATCTCCATGCTGTTGTACATAGTGGCTGTGCAAATTTATATTCCCGTGAACAGCATAGAAATGTTCACGTTTCTCCACATCCTCACCAGCATTTATTTTTTGAATTTTTTTTTTTGACAGGCAGAGTTAGACAGTGAGAGAGAGAGGCAGAGAGAAAGGTCTTCCTTCCATTGGTTCACCCTCCAATGGCCGCTGCGGCCGGTGCACTGCACCCATCCGAAGCCAGGAGCTAGGTTCTTCCTCCTGGTTTCCCATGCGGGTGCAGGGCCCAAGGACCTGGGCCATCCTCCACTGCACTCCCTGGCCACAGCAGAGAGCTGGACTGGAAGAGGGGCAACTGGGACAGAATCCGGTGCCCCAACCGGGACTAGAACCCGGGGTGCCGGTGCTGCAAGAGGAGGATTAGCCAAGTGAGCCGTGGCGCCAGCCTGAATATTTTTTTGTAATGGCCATTCTAACTAGTGTGAGGGGATATCTCATCATGATTTTGATTTTCATTTCCCTGATGATTGGTGATGTTGATGAATTTTTTCATATAATTTGGTTTTTGTTTGTGAGTTGTTTGAGTTCCTTATATATTCTGAATCTTAATCCTTTCTTATTGAGTAGTTTACAGTTACTTTCTCCCCTTCTACAGGTTGTATCTTCCTTCTGCTGATTGTTTTGCTGTGCAAAAACATGTTAGTTTGTTATCTCATTTGTCTATTTTGACTTCTGTTACCTGTATTTTGGGGTCTTATTTAAAAAAATGTTGGCCTACACCAATGGTTTGAAGTATCTCCCCTATGTTTTCTTCTAGTAGTTTCATAGTTTCGTATCTGACATTCAGATCTTTGATCCATTTTCAGCTGATTTCTGTGTATGGTGATAGAGATCTGTTTTCATTCTTCTACGTATTTTTCCCAGCACAAGTTATTACAGAGGCTGCCTTTTCTCCAGTGTATATCCTCAGCATCTTTGTCAAAAATATATCGACTGTATATAAATGAATTAACTTATGGTCTCTATTCTTTTCCATTTTTCTTCACACCAGTTTTTACACCAGTAACACTCTGTTTTTCCACTGTAGCTTTGCAGGTTTTTTTTTTTTTTAGATTTATTTATTTTAAAGGCAGAGGGAGAGGGAGAGAGAGAGAGATATTTCATCTTCTGGTTCACTCCCCCAAAGGGCTGCAGGGCCAGAGTTGGACCAGGCTGAAGCCTGGAGCGAAGAGCCAGGAGCTTCTACCAGGTCTCCCACGTGGGCTAATTGAGCCATCCTCTGCTGCTTTCCCAGGCACATTAGCAGGGAGCTTAATCAGAAGTGGAGTAGACAGCACTTAAACCGTCCCCCATAAGAGATGTTGGCCCTGTGCAGGTAGCAGCTTTACCTGCTATGCCACAATGCCAGCCCCTGTAGTATGTTGCAAAGTCAGATATTGTGATGTCACAAGCTTTTTTCTCTTTTCTCAGAATGGCTTTGACTAATCAGTGTCAGTGCCTAACCAGGGCTGGGAACTAAGAATATGATCCAGTCACCCACCTGGGGGTAGGATATCAATTACTTTAACCATCACCACTGTTTTTCAGGATTTATAATAAGAAGAAGCCAGAGTCAGGGACTGGAACCTATACACTCCATTGTGGGACACAAGCACCTTAACTACTACACTAAAAACTTACTCTTTATTGGTATTTTGATAGGAATTGTGTTGAATATGTAAACTTTTGTGGGAAATATGGGCATTTTAACAACCTCAATTCTTCTAATCCATGAACATGGGAGACCTTACCATATTGTTTGTCCTCCTTAAGTTCATTCATCAATGTTTTATAATTTTCATTCTGGAGATTTTTGTCCTGCTTTAGCTAAGTTTACCCCTAGGTATTATATTTTATTTCACTTTATTATTTGTGAACAGCATTTTTATTGTGAAAGCCATTTGTGAATGGTATTACTTTATTGAGATCTTTTTCAAGATGTTTGTTATTGATGTCAATGGTTTCGTATATTGACTTTGTATTTACAGCTTTATTCAACTTATCATTTATAATAGCATTTTGGTGTGGATTCCCTAGGTTTTTCTACCTCTAAGATCGTACCATCTCCCATGAGGGATGACTTGATTTCCTCTCTTTCAATTTTAATGCCCTTCAATTCTTCTACTTGTCTAATTGAGAGGCCCACACCATTATATCATAAAGTGGTTGTTAAGAATTCTGGTGATGCTGATACTGACCAACTGGATTTGAATCCTAGCTCACACCTGAATATTCTTTTGATGCTGTGCCTCTACTTCATCAGTAAAATAGGAATAACAAAATAACCTCTGTTATAAAGTTAGCGAGAATACAAAACAGAATATTTATGAGGCTTGAAAAACAGTTCTCAGTGTAGAATATGCATTCAACAAGTGCAGCTGTACCTATTGACAAACTGCTTATCCTAGACACTAAACATTATTTTCTTCTATAAGGTTTTTTGTAAAAAAAATTCCTACTTTCATCTTTGACTTCTCTTTTCAGCTGCCACAATATAACTAAAACATATTCAAGATTAATTCAATAATTAACTTGCTCTCATTGACTATTTCAAGAACAGCCAAGCCCTATATAATTGTGATTGATCATCCATTTAAAGGAAGTTACTTAATTTGCCACTTCTACCCTTTACTATACTTTCTTATTATATTAAAGACTTCATTTTTTTTCTAAAAGGAACACAAAGAGAAAGGATTTTAAAAAAATAGTGTATAGGCTCAATGTTTACCTGTTATTGCCTGCAAGATGAAGTGCTGTCAAGAGAAAATGTTAGCATCACCAACAAATATTTGCATAGCAGAAATGACTCTTAGAATTCCTACAACTGCAAAGGACATTTTATTTTGGTTGACAAGAGCAACAACTACTTTACAAATGTTTTTATTTCTTAACCTGAACATTGTCAGTGCTGACATACTTACGTAGTTTATAACCATTTGCCCTCAATATTAGGGTTCTGGGTAGATATATTTGTGTTACTCCTTGTCAAAGTACCATTTTTCTTTAGACATTGTGCCCACCAAATGACACATGTCAGTATAAATCATAAATGCAGCTTATTTAAAATTCATACTCCTTAGCTTATCATATTAAGCCATTCACAATCTCACCTTATTTAACTTTTTGGACTAACCTTGTCAAAACTCACTTCTTACTAGGGGTGAGCTGATGAATGCTTAACAAACACCTCTCCAAAGGAGGAAATAAAAAAAAAAACTCCACAATCACCTCTGCCATGAACAAAACCCTGATTTGTCGTGATTTTGCAGTTGCCATATATAAATATTCCCACAATGGCCAGTTTCAAGTTCTCACTGAGATACCAGTGGGTGTGAAGACAGGAAGAGATGTGCCAGGCTGGTTCTGATAAGCAAGCTAGTGTGAGCTGACATCGCATGTCACTGTTTCTGAGACACGCACACATCTCAAGGCTTTAATCCTGACACAGTATCCAAACCTCTTAAATGCAATAGTGCTTTGACGCTGCTCTGCCTTCCTTCATGTTGTTACTACCGCCAGGAATAGACACCCACAAGTAAACTTGCAAAACTCATACTTCAACTCTGAAACCCGGGAAATATATTTAATCCTCATTCATAGTTTTGTCACAAGTCTCTATAGGAAGAATTAATGACTCCTTTTCTATGTTCACTTATCACTTTAGTGATACTTTATTAAACACTATTATATTATCTGTGTGAATATCTGTTTGAGGATGTCTAGCTTAGTTCCTGGCACATAGTAAGTCATCAACACATTTATATGGCACTTGCCAGAAAAGAAAATGCTTTAACTAAATGAAGTCTCAGTTTTAGAAAACAGAAGAAAATATAGTTTTCAAATAACAAAATCAATGAAAATAATTTAAAACCTATTAAAAATTACAAAGCAACTCTTTTCAAGGTAAATTATTCAAATAGGGCATTAATCATATAGCATTTGTGTTTTCAGAATGTAATATTTAAATATTTTAAATCTATTCTTTTACTTAATTCTCATCACATTTCAGAAAGGCTAAAATAAAGACCTCATGGAGGTAAAGCAACCAACTCTAAAGCAAAGAGCTAATTATTAATGGTGTCAGGACTAAAGTTTTTCTAATCTGCCTTTTCTCTTGAAATATGAAGTCAGTCTAATCTATACCCAAAAGCACTATAAGCTTCCTAAAACATTGTATACTCAACAGTCACTTAATAAATATTACTGACTTTTCCCAGCCCCAGCCCGGTAAGAAGTAATTCAGTAGTACACATTTAATTCATTTTAGTCCTTCAAATTTTGATAAACTAATGTAGAAATAGGACTTGAAGAACATGTTAAAATTATAAAGTATATAATTTTCTAATTCAGCAGCATGGTACTAATTCAACCCTTCATCATATATGTATTGGGAACCCACTAGGTAATAGCTAACATTTATTGTCTCCTTATAGGTGCCAGGCTGAACACTTTACATACATTATCTCTTTCATTCTTACAGCCATTTGAGGCAGGTACCATTATTACCTGCATTTTTCAGGTAAAGTCTAGCAAGTTGAAATAATGTGACCAAGATCACGCAGTTGAAACAGCATAGTGGAAGTATAAACCAAAGTCCAATACCAGGACTGTAAACTCAATAAAATACAGCTTATTCCTATTGTAGAAATAAAGCTATTGAACATAATTAGCATTGATAGACAAAAGAATCAGAGAACTAGTTCTTAACTTCAAAAGTTTAAGGTCTGATTAAAAAATTATGTTTTGTTCAAGATTTTATTTATTTGAGAGGTAGAATTACAGACAGGGGGAGAGACAGAGAGAAAGATCTTCCTTCTGTTGGTTCACTCCCCAAATGACCACAATGGCCGGAGCTGCCCAATCCAAAACCAAGAGCCAGGAGCCAGGAGCCAGGAGCTTCTTCCAGGTCTCCCATGAGGGTACAGGAGCCCAAGCACTTGGCCATCTTCCACTGCTTTCCCAGGCCACAGCAGAGAGCTGGATTGGAAGAGGAGCAGCCGGAACTAGAACCAGAACCCATGTGGGATGCTGGTGCAGCAGGCAGAGGATTAACCTATTGTGCCACTGCTCCGGCCCCTGATTAACAAGTTCTAAGCATATTGGCATAAGTATAGTTATGTAAGGATACACTTATGCTTAGAAATGCTTCAAAATTTCAGAGAAGATGGGACCGGCTAGCAACTGAAGCCAACAAATAAGTGTGGAGATTTGAGATGAGTATAAAGGACAAGCAGGAGAAGAGAACAGGAAGAACATATTCCAAAGAAGTAAAAATATCAGGCTTAGGGAAAAAGCGTAAGATAATGTTATGTCACTCAAAGATCACCATCATTATAACCTTGAACTCTAGAAAACTAAGCGTAGGGACATGCGTTTGGAGCTGCGGCACTTGGGACACCAACACTCCATATCTGAGTGTCCTGTTCAAGTCTTAGCTCCTCTACTTCTGATCGAGCTTTCTGGTAATTCACATTCTGGAAGGCAGCAGATGATGACTTGAGTGCTTAGTCCCTGTCATCCATGTTGGAAGACCTGGATTGAGTTCTGGGCTCCTTGTTTCATCCCGGCCCAGTCCCAGCTGTTGCAGGCATTTGGAGTGTGGACCAGTAGATATAAGATCTCTCTTTCATTCTATTTCTCTCTCTCTCTCTCTCTCTCTCTCTCTCTGTCTGTCACTCTGCCTTTCAAATAAATAAATCTTTAATAAATAAAGAGAATGACAAATAAGTTCTAAACCTTCAAGTAAACTGGCATTTGGCGTATAGGAAGAGGACACGTAATCAGGAAATGAGAGATTTTTAAATATCAGCAGTGCCAAGGAAATCAAAGTGAGAAATGGTGGCAACTACACAGAGGCCAGCACTTTCAGAGCTACAAGGAGGTCCAGAAAGACAGTACTGAAAAATAGCAATTCCTTTTCACAGCTCGTTTAAATGATCAGAGGAGAGTTCTAATATGATGTGATGTACAAAAGTCACATTGTTTTGAGTTAAAGGCAATGAAGAAATGGGTGCAGAAAACATAAATACCTTGTATAAAGAGCTAAGGGAAGAATCAAAAGGACTTAGAGGAAACTCAGATACACTAGAGAAAGAACACTCAAGATTGGGAAAAAGCGAGGAAAGAACAATGGAATAAGGTTCATGAGAAAGCAAGAGAACATGACACAGTCAAAGAAACAGTTAAAGGAATTTAAGGAACTGGAGTAGACCATAAGATAATCATCTCCTCCTTCCCATGAGGCCCTGGAAAAAAAGACAGGAGCAGAGAATATATTTTTGAAGTGCAGGAAAGGGTGTAGCTATTAGGAGGAAAAGCCCTTTTGATAATCTACCTACATCCAAATTCAGTCTGCCTGCCAAGTCCTCACAATCATTGTTAAATGGAAAGGCTTCCCCTAAAGGGAGCAGGTGTGATTGGAACCCATTCAAGTGCAAAGGAGTCGACACTTCCTTTGGCAGTTTCCCACCTAGGTTCCCCCTACTCTTCTTTCTGCCACATCCTGCCCAGTGGCCCCCAACTCCGGAGCTACATCTGTCTGATCCCTGGGGATAATGCTCAAGACTAAATTTATTAGAAAGTTAGGTTATTATTTCTTGCCTGTCAAGAAAATTCTGATACCACATTGGGTTTCCTAGCAGTTTAGTTAGTATGGCCTTCTCCACCCAACGTACATGTTCTAAGCAAAGGATTCTCTATTGCAAAGACCTCTGCCCAAAGGAATGAGGAGAGATTTGGGTGCTGGAGCAGTCCATGCAGGGATGCTTTCTGGGTCAGGGATCCTGGCAGCGGTCCCTTCAACATTGTACCACCTGGATGAAATCAACATGGCTTTGATTACTACAAGTCCACACAGATGGTTGACTGGAGGTAGGCACTAGAACACAGGAATAATGACGGTGTCTGGCATACATCAGTGTTGATAACATGGTATCCAGTTTTATTTATAACAAGAATGACTGTAACAAATTGCTTCTATCAAGTTTTTTAGTTTCTCTAAAACATTCTTTATGGGAGAAAATAAATTGGCTGGGAAATTTCAGCTGGGAACAGGAACTATATCAATGGTCAGGGTTCTCCAGAGAAAAAAAAACTGGTAGAATGAATAGACAGATAGATGATAGATGTTAGATAGATAGATACTAGTTAGTTTAGATAGATAGATAGATAGATAGATAGATAGATGATAGAATAGACATGCATAAAGACAGACAGAGATGAAGAGATTCATTCCAAGGAATTAACTTATATAATGATGTGGGGAGGGACAGGTGGACAGGCTAAAACACTAAGTAAGAAATGATATTGCTGTCTTGAGGGAGGTGGACTTTTCTCTTCCTCAAGGCAATGAAGCATCAGTTCTGACCTTGAGACTTTCAACTGAGTGGATGAGGTCCACCCACTTTATGGAGGAAAATCCCCTTTCCTTAAAGTCAGTGGATTGGAGATGTTAACAATGTAAGAATTGCCTAGAAGAAATGATCAGAGCTGAGAATTCCTACTGGGGGCTTGAGTATTCATAGAATTAGAATTAGTGCAGACCATTAATATCTAGGCATCAAAAATAACGACCTCACAATTTGGAAGATTTGAGGTCACACAGACAGGTGACACTTAAGTTGCACAGGAAGAAGTTAATTGACAAATGGTATAATGCTCCTTCCACTCTTTTTTTTTCCGTGTGTGTGTCAGTTCTTTTCTTTTCCATATGAATTATTCCTTAAATTTGGAATGTAAAATCAGATATCACCACATCAATGATTTGTGAAAGCCAGAATCAGTTTTCCTATTAATTGACCAAACTTTGTAGCTCTAAGTAAGACATGGTGTATTAGTGAGCTTACTCCATGCCAAGGTATCTCAATAACTTGGTAACTGTCATTTTCTCCTCAAGAGAGCTCTTCACATTAGGTAAAATTGTCTTAGTTTTGCATATAAAGAATCATGATTAAAGATGCTGGACATAACACCAAAGAGAAACAGAAAAATTCAAAGTGGATCTAGGTCTCAAGATAGGGACCCCAAATCCCTTGCTCTTGACCAATATGCAGAAATGTCGTTCTGAAACTGCAAGCCCTTATTTCTGGAAGAGCTCCTAGATATGTTATTTGCTTCCTTAGCTTGCCACTGGTTTCCCTGGGGACAAGCTGGGAAGCACAAAAGAAGATTGAAGTGTTGAAGTGCTAAGTCGGGAACCACATATCATCTAGATCAACCTCCACATGTATCACTTACATATTGTTTCCCCATACGCAAAAAAAACATATATATATCAAAAAACCATTGTACTAGATCACCCCAGGTCTCTGCTTAACAGCCTCCCGATTGCAATATTTCTTGAACTCATACCTATGATCTAGAGGACTTCATATGGATCTAAACCTACAGTTTGGTGATTGAGATCCACTCACAGTGCAGTAGAAAAGAACTCCCCACTTAAAATGAGGATAATCTCACTAGCAGGAAAAATGCCAAGACTAAGTAAGATAAATGTTCACTGAATCAGTAGCCTGGGGCAAAATGAACCAATTTTTAGACTTCATTCCATCCCAGGCTTACCAGTGAAGCCCACCAGTAAATCGGAGCCTATCCCTACTAGAGTCCTTTCAAAAAGCAGATAAACAGAACATAAGCATCAGCGCCCACTCTATTAGGTATTATAATCCAAAAATCAAAACATAAAGAGTCTTCAAGTGTTATTAAATCTATTACGTCCAAAATAGTTCATTGATGACCAATTTCAAAGTGCTTAAATGGTGCAACTGCATCTTGGCTTATGTGAAAATCAATGCAAAAACATGAATCACCAGAGAGTATGCTGGAGCCTTCCAAAGACAGTTTGTAATTAGCAAACCATCGATCCAAATAGACAGGACCCCGAAAGCTGCAGAGACCAGGCAGGTGAAAAGCCAGAGTCCCTGTCCTTTACAATGAATCATTACTGCTCCACTCCCTCCCAACACCACGTGAGGGACCTCCATCCAGACTGTCATCTTGCCATTTTAGATGGTAGGGGTGATAACTCAGTTCTGGCACCAAAGAGACTTATGGATGTTATTAAAGAGAAATCATTACATAACTTACGAATACTCCATTAAAAGGCCAGCACTCATTTCCCAGTATCTTTTTCCAGCACATCATATTCTGGTCAATATTGCATAAATATAAGTGAAGATTATAATTCATAGTATTACAGAATCTTAGAACTAAAAGGAAGCTAAAAGATCCTTTCGTCTAACCACCTTATAGGCAGGGGGTGAGGTAATTTGTCTACAGTTACAGAGGCTAGAATCACGGTCCCTTTCGCATGCAGTGCACTTTCCACTACATCTTATAGACTAATAGCATAGAAGGTTTAATCTGGCGGTCTACGTCTTTTATCTTCAGGTGATTGATCTAACTGTTAATTACACCATTTTCCAAAAAGAGATCTGACCTTCTCTGAGAAGGCTCTAGTCAGGCTTGGATTCGTGCCAGAAACTGGCATGCATTTCTAGTTTGTAGAGGACTAAGAATTCCATCTTCTTTCCTTTCGCATTCAAACGTTAGTGCAGATTCCACCTGAGGCAGATCTTCCTACTATCACCAATATCCAATTTTCTTAGGGGAGATTGTGCTTTGTCATCTCCTCAAAGATAAGCAAGGCCTTGCCTACTTCCTGGTCTCTGAGTGGGCTGGTTGATTGTGGTCAGAAGTGACACAAGAGAATGTTCACCCTGCTCCGCTTCCTGTCTTTCCAATACAGACAGACAGCACACATCAGAATAGGCCATCCATCAAATGAGCCTCGGTGACCATAGCAAGCAATGCTGATCAGCACTGGGCATACCACAGAAATTTTGGGAACCTTTTGTTACTGCAAAATTGGCAGCTCGAAACTGACACAATGATATTTGTTCACATCCTGCTTCTCTTGATTTGTTGTGAGATTTGAAAACACACATCCATTCACAGATGAAGTAGCCAAAGACATCTGAGTGACGCATATCCAGGCAAAATAAGTCTACTTTTATTAAGAAAAGTATTTATTTGAAAGCCAGAGAGAGAGGGGGAAATCTTCTATCCATTGGTTCACACACCAATTGCCTGAGCAGCCAGTTCAGGGCAGGATTAAAACCAGGAGCCAGAAACCCCATCCAAGTCTCCCATGTGGGTGGCAGGAGCTTGAGTGCGTGGGCCATCTTCCGCTGCCTTTTCTGATGCATCAGTAGGAAGTGGGATTGGAAACCCTGAAGAAGGTACTCAAGTGAGCACTCCCATGGGAGTTGCCAGCATCACAAGTGGTAGCTTAACTCACTGCACCACAACGATGGCCCCACTTTTTTTTTCTCTGTGTGCATAGCTTGAAAGAATAATCAAACTGATGTATTTATCTAATGATTGTATTGCCTGCTTTGGAAAACTGAATTTGACTACAGGTAATTATTTATCTAGATGGTAGTTTCATGTCATTAATATTTGATTCTGGTTACAAATAAGATATTTCTTTTAAATCCAGTTTAAGTAATGTTGAGTGTAAAACTAATTGGGGGCCGGAGAACTGAGCGTGGAGCCAGCAATTCCACAATAGTTACTTGAGAACACTATGGGGATAATTATTATTGTGTCAGTCAGTCAAATATTCCAGCAGGCTGGTCACAGCAGGAGTCAATGTGCACCTCAGTTTTCAATATCAGGGGATCATCTCAAAATTACCAACATCTAGGAGATTTGCAAATGCAACATGGGCTCTGTTTAAACACCTAGAGGCCTGGGTGGGATTCCCCTATCAGCTTCATTTACCCCACAGTTTTCTCAGGGAAGCAGAAGGAGAGAATTTAAAACACCATTTTGTTATTATAAAATAAAAAAAATTGCGTATCGTTCCACATGTCTGTCCTTTTTCACTCCCTCCTCTCACTCTTCTTCATCTCTAACAAGGGTACCTCTTGCTAGGCTGGACAAATCTTGTCATAACAAAGCAATGCCAGATGCCTAATGGATGTGTTTTTTATCAAATGTTTCTTGGCTTTCAACCTAAAATTTACTGGGCCATTTATGAAGCTGAAGACCCATTGGTGCTCAAAGACTAGTGGTCAGAACACCCAAAGTTTCCAGGACTAGAGAGCCATGCAACCCTACACGAGACCTGTAGGTGCACGGCAGCAGTGGCCCCCAGGGGGGTTGATAGCAACTCAAAGGCCCAGACCCTGTCCCAGACCCACTACTTCAGAACTACTATAGAAAGGCCCAGAAATATGTTTTTGACAATATCTCCAACCAAAGCTTAAAAATAGCTTGTATAGAGTTTTTAATAAGCCCAGTAGCTTCCATGAATGTCTGTACATTTCCGCTTTCATCTGGGACTTAGATAGTGGCCCGCTCTGGGACCAGCAGATAACTGAGCGTACATTACTCAGCTGTTCTGAAGCTTCTGTCTGATTAGACCTTGCTGATGGCACTAGTGATAGCAACTCCTGCTTTGTGTGCTGAGGAAATGCCAGGCAATTGCCTTTTCTTAGATTATCCCAAGATTAACGGGCTCACATGGCTCAGATTAGCAGCGCTTCCCACCCTGCAGTCAGCCAGAGAAGGAACATACTGTCCTCTCCGTGGGCCAGGAGGCCCACATCCCAGCCATGCATTTGGGCAGGAGAGATCCTGATCAACATAAGTCACTGCATGTTCCCAGATTGTCACCATTACCCAACCAGCGAGACATTCCATCCTGGTACTCAAGCAGCGCTCTGCTGGTCTGCCTGGCTCTTGCCATGGATGGGCAACCACATCCACAATTACAAAGGGCACTCTGTGCAAAAGGAGCAGACAGACTGGGAAACCCCTTCCCACCTGGTTCTGGGAGGAAATGTCAGGGCAGTAAAATGGTCGTTTGCAAAGAGCAAGGGTGAGAGGTGCAAGAACCTTCTTGTGCATCTCACAGAGAGCCAGCTGGACTCAAGGCACTTAATGTGTTTCCCAGTGGAGGTCACCATGTGGACAACTGGCCTCCCCTGGAGGGAGGAGCAGTGGGAGAGGCTACTATTATCTCTCTTTTTTTGCGTCTTACTTTAAAACGCTTAGATTTTTTATTCTACACAATTTGGAGCTAATGCCAGTGTGTGAATCTTAACAAGACTTCAAGAGAAAACTGGTAAATGCAACGTATGGCTCACCTCAGTAACCAAACACTTTCCACAGGGGCAATGGATTCTGCTCCAAAACCTGCCAAAGGTAGAGGGAATAATAGAATAAGGCTCTTCCTCTCTTGAAGCAAAAATCACTATGACATTTTTACATGATAGCCCTTTGAAAAGAATGCTGCTCTTTTTAAAGCCTTTGACCATAAGATGAAATAGAATCCAAGTGTTCAAATATGCAAACGTGACCCTCCGAAAATACTCAGTTCTGCCCAATTTTGTTAAATGGTTTAATTCCGTCCAATCCCATCAGATGAGATTCAAAATGGATGGACTAGAAACAATAGCAAAAAAATGTTTTGCTACAGAAGTAGCAATGGCAAAAGTCTGGTTCCCTCTCCAGTCTCTCAAAAAAAAATTTATCCAGGCTGCCCATTATAACACCTGCTGCTCACAATGAAAGCCCCAGCCAAGCAGCTCATGCCCTTCCATCCAAATATCCAATCTACCCGCAGAGAATTCAAGCTGTCCAGCCACACACCAGCTGCTTGCTTAGTCACTGCAGAACGCTCAGCTTCAACTCCCTCATCTCTCCTAATGTCTGTTCTCCCCTCTGTCTCTTCCATGAAACAGGAGTTATTAGCACAATCTCAGTCTCTCAGGGACCCATGAACCGATAGTTGTGACTTTTTCAACAAGGATCCCAGAATTCTAGCCTTCCCCTTAACCCCTCTCTCTACTTCTAGTATGGCACAGAGACAAACATTTCTAAAACAGAACAGAGTAGCAGCAGGATCCACTCAGTGCTTAGGGACAATGGAGACTCTTTGCTGGACAGTTCATGGGATGGGACGAGCTGGGATCCAGCCTCACTAAGCCACTTTCATCCCATTACCCAACTACAAAAATGAAGAGATGGCTCTTGCGATCTCAAAAATCCTATTAGGAAGTTTATTTTCTTCCAATTTCAGTTTGCTTTCTCGAGGGCTTGATTCGCAAAAATAGTTTTCTGTCTTGGCTTGACTCGAGTCATAGCTTGTCTTACTTTAGAGCTCAGTTTTTAAAAACAACAACACATGTACACCTTAAAAATTGTATTTTCTCATGAATGTACATTTTTATTTCAAAGGCTCTCTGACTTTATTGCTGATTGATTAATGGGCAGTGATTCTTAAAATTTTAAATGTAAATGCCTTCTGTTCAGGCAGTGACACATACCTGTCTAAGAACCCCAGATGTTTATAGTGCCCTTAGGATTAGTCTTTATGACATAATGGAAAATACTTTGATATAAATAATCACTCCTAGCTGATCATGCTTGCAAGCCATGGCGACTCTGATAGTTCTTATAATACATTGTGAGACTTCACTATCTGTGCCCTTACCTGGGACGGCTCAAAACCAATGGGGATAGAAACACAATCCTGGCTTGGCCTGCCATTCCAGGTATCACAGGGGAAGGGCATCAGTTGAAATTGGACTATTCAGAGAGACAGTCTTCTGAACCAACCCTAACCTTAACTGTAACCACTCCAAGCACAAACACACACACACACACACACACACACACACACACACTTTCTATTATGCTCTATCTCAATCTACTACTTAATTCTTAGCAACAAATCAAAGTAGAGATTAAGTTTACAGCAGAAATCATTATTGGCCCCCAATTCTTTACCCCTTCCTTGTATCCATGCTCTTTTCTATGTAACTTTCTAGTCTCTTTCTACTTGACACTTGTGGCTTGCTTTGGCCAATTGAGTGAAGCAGAAATGGAACCACAAAAGTACACTTCAAGTTTTCACTTGCATCAGTTTAATAACATCACCCCAGCCAAAGGAAGTTACATGGTCGATCATAAGTAAAGAGAAGAGGAAATGGGAGGCCAGCATTGTGGTGCAGCAGGTTAAGCCTCCAATTGCAATGCCTGAATTCCTTATCAGAGTGCTGGTTGGAGTTCCAGTGGCCCTACTTCCAATTCAGCTCCTTGCTAATGTACCTGGGAAAGCATAAAATGTTAGCACAAGTCCTTGGGCCCCTGCCACCCACATAAGACACCTGGTTGGAGCTCCAGGTTCCTGCTTTCAGCATGGCCCAACCCTGCTGTTTGGGGAGTGAACCACTAGATGGGAGACTTCTTTCTATCTGTCTCTTCCTTTATCTCTATGTTGCTCTACCATTTAAATAAATAAATGGATCTTTTCAAACAGGAGAAGGAAGAGGAAGGGGAAAAGAAGAAGAAGTAGGAAGAGTAGGAGGAAATGAGAAGTGAGAAGAAATGCAAAATTGCTTGGCAAAAGGCCTATACAGGCAGGGAGAAACAATTGGTGCCAATAAGTCACTGCACAGCATTGGCCAATTTCTACTCCATTACCAGTGACCTCCTGGAACACTGTGTGAAGTTTTGTTTGGGCTCATTGAAAAGCCAGTGCTATGGTGTGAATGTCTCTCCCAGGATGATGGCACCAACAGATCAGGCCTTTGGAAGGTGACCCAGTCGCCCTCATGAAAGGGGTTGGCACTCTCCTAAGAGACCCGGGGCAGAGTGTTTTGCTCTTCTTCCATGTGAGGATGCAGCTCGAAGGAGCTACTTTGAAGCAGAGAGCAAACCCTCACCAGACACTGAGTCTGCTGGCACCTTGATCTTGGACTTCTCAGATCCAGGATTATAATCAATGAGTTTATGCTGCATATAAATCACCTAGTCTCAAACATTTTGCAATAACAGTCCAAACTTACTGGGTCAGTGGGCTGCTATTCATTGCCATGCCTGGCACAGTCTATGCTATTCCTAATGACAAGCAGAAAGCAGTAGAGGAGGAGTTCAAAACAAATCAGAGGAATCAAGAAAGTAACATCTGCCAACAATCCCAGAGTTCAGGAAACTTCATTGGCCAGGAACTTTGTCACGGATTTAGTAGTCTGTGCCTCTGATGTATCTTCTTTTTCCCTTTTCCAAAGACTGCCTTGAAGACCCCAGGCTGTGTGTCATGTGGACGGAGGTCTCTGCTTCCATTGTCTGAGAACTGGGAGTGCTGAGGCAGGTATAAGAATGGCAGCTCTGCGGTGGCGGTGCAGAGGGCACTGAATGCAAATGTTGACCTGAGGGGAGCTTATTTTTCAGTTTTCTGCAAGCTCTGGAATTGGCTTCAAAACATCTATTGTTTTTCTCCTATTATTTGGGCCCAGCGAAGGATTTCTCTTATGTGGGCTCCTTATTAAGGTTTGTTGATAATTTGCATAAAAACCCAAGAAAATGATTGGCATAGAAATGCTGTATTCTACCTTTTTTCCTATTTAAACTCTGTTGGGACACCCACGTGAAATCTACCATTCATGCACAATATTCACTTAAACTTTCAAATGCTATCAAGTTGCTTGTATGGTGGTTTGCTTTTATTTTTGTTTTTAAGTCCATCTAAATGAAAATCTGTCCAATAGGGGAATGCTGGGCTTCTGGTCTGGGGAAGCCCCTGATTTCCGACTGATTTCAGGGGCCTTTGTATAGGCTGGATAGTAGCAGCTCTTCAAATGTTTGTTTCCTGAGGAAGTTCAACAGTATATTTAACCCAGTGTAGTGGTATAGCTTCCATCATAGGGGAAAACAGTGGAAGAAAAACTAAATCAAGAAGACTCTGTGACACAGAAATGCAGAGCTCACTGACACGGTAAAGGGATGACTTCATCTCCCACCCCCTTCAACCCTGCCTCCTCTGAACATAGTCACTACTCGCCCAGGGATCTCAGGCAAACCCAGGGTCATGTTCTTAAAGATTTTATTTATTTATTTGAAAGGCAGAGGATAGAGAGGAGTGGGGAGGATCTTCCAACCGCTGGTTCACTTCCCAAATGACCACAATGGCTGGGGCGACACGTGACAAAGCTAGGAGTCTGGAACCCCATCCAGGCCTCCCATATGGGTGGCAGGAGCCCAAGTACTTGGACCATCACCTGCTGCTTTCCCAAGCATGTTAGCAGGAAGTTGGTTCAGAGGTAAAGCAGCCAGGACAGGAACTGGCAATCTATAGGTGATGCCAGCATACCAACAATGGCTTAACCCTCTGTGCCATAACACCATCCCAATCTGCCACCACCCACCCCAGCGTCATTTTTAATGTCACTTCTTTTAAATCTCACCAAGATAGGTCAATTCCATTTTTTGAAGAGGTCCTCTGATCACCCCTTGCTCTCTCTTCATTCCTACCCTCCGGTACAAAGCAATCACCTGTGTTTTTGTATAGTCTGCAACCTGGTCTCCCAGTCCCCAGTCACATTCTCCTCAAACCCATTTTGCAACCAACTAGAGAACTTTTTCCAAAGAGCTGTTCCCACCAAGACTCTTATCTGCATGTTTGAATCCCATGATCATTGTTAAGAAGAAGATTTGGCCGGCGCCGCGGCTCACTAGGCTAATCCTCCGCCTTGCAGCGCCGACACACCGGGTTCTAGTCCCGGTCAGGGTGCCGGATTCTGTCTTGGTTGCCCCTCTTCCAGGCCAGCTCTCTGCTGTGGCCAGGGAGTGCAGTGGAGGATGGCCCAAGTGGTTGGGCCCTGCACCCCATGGGAGACCAGGAGAAGTACCTGGCTCCTGCCATCAGATCAGCATGGTGCGCCGGCCGCGGCGGCCATTGGGGGGTGAACCAACGGCAAAGGAAGATCTTTCTCTCTGTCTCTCTCACTGTCCACTCTGCCTGTCAAAAAAAAAAAAAAAAAAAAAAAAAAAAAAAAAAAAAAAAAAAGAAGAAGAAGAAGAAGATTTGAACTCTGTACCTTGGCTCCCAGGTCCCTATGCAGCTTCTCTCTGATGCCACTTTGTGTCCCTTGATTAGTCTTTCATTTCTCTGAACCTACCACATTCTTTCCAGGATTTTGCTCACATTACTTCCTGTCCCTAAACTACTTTCCCCTATCCACTTTTTTTTTTTTTTTTGACAGGGAGAGTGGACAGTGAGAGAGAGAGACAGAGATTAAGGTCTTCCTTTTTGCCGTTGGTTCACCCTCCAATGGCCGCAGCGGCCAGCGTGCTGCGGCTGGCACATCATGCTAATCCAAAGCCAGGATCAGGTGCTTCTCCTGGTCTCCCATACGGGTGCAGGGCCCAAGGACTTGGGCCATCCTCCACTGCCCTCCCGGGCCACAGCAGAGAGCTGACCTGGAAGAAAGGCAACCAGGACAGAATCTGGCGCCCCGACTGGACTAGAACCCAGTGTGCTGGCGCTGCTAGGTGGAGGATTAGCCTATTGAGCTGAGGCGCCGGCCCTCCTATCCATCTTAATCCCCAGTAACCTGGCCGATTCCTCCCCAATCATAGTACAGCCATCACTTAATCCTAGAAGATTTCCCTGAGGCCCTAAGTGGGTTGGGTGACCCTGTTACATATTGCTTAGCAGTTCCACTACGGTAGCTCTTACCACATTGGGCTGATATTCTGTCTATCTGATATGTGTGCTCCCCTGACTACAGGCTCCAGGAAAGCAGAGTCTGTGCCTGGCTTGTTTCTAGTCATATCTACCTATAACCCAGCAAGCTGTTTGGCACATATTTGAGATGCAATTAGTACTTGTGTACCTGGAGAAACATGCAAGACTAAAGAGCCATATCAACCGACCTCATGTTCTAAGGACATGCCCATAAACTGATTATCAGTTAGAGATCGTGGTAAGGCACAGACACTAGTGCCAGAATGCCTCAACTTGAATCCTATGTGCATTACTAGCTACCATGTGGTTCTGCACAAGTCACTTCATCATAGATCTTAGACTTCTCCTCTAAACATGGTAATAATGACACTTTTATAACAGAGTTGTTATAGATTAGTCAAACTGAACCCTGTCTGGTGTAGAAGGTGCTAAATAAATGGTAACTTTATTATTACCAAAAATAGGATAGCTGGTGGCATTCGATAGGGCCTCTTATTGGTAATATGAAAAGTATTGGCATTTTTAAAAAGATTTATTTATTTATTTGAAGGTCAGAGTTACACAAAGAGAAAAGGAGAGAGAGAGCGGTCTTCCATCTGCTGGTTCACTCCCCAGTTGGCTCCAATGGTCGGAGCTGCACAGATCCAAAGTCAGGAGCCAGGAGCTTCTTCCTGGTCTCCTGCATGGGTGCAGGGGACCAATCATTTGGGCCATCTTCTGCTGCTTTCCCAGGCCATAGCAGAGAGCTAGATTGGAAGTGGAGTAGCCGAGTCTAGAACTGGTGCCCATATGGGATGCTGGCACTACAGGCAATGGCTTTAATTGCTACACCATAGCTCCAGTCCCAGTATTGACATTGAAGAAATAAAAAATCTTATGAGCTTGAATGGAATGGGAAGATATGGGGGTAACAATTTAGTGCTGGTTTAGCACTATTTAATATTGTACTAAGCTATGACATGCAACTAGGATCTCAGTTGAATTTATTCCATGTTCACCTTGGTGGTCAGACGTGCATGGGCCTATCTGGAGGGCCTACACATAATTTTGACTCTGGCTGGCTAGTGATGAAAGTACAGTTCACATGCCTTAAGTACTAAAATGAATTTACTGGCAAAGCTGGAGTCTGCGGCTTTGAAATGCCACCAAGAAGAGACGTGTTACATGCAAACTTAACCCCCAAAAATGACTGTCAGAAGCCCTCATCTGCCTACGTGTTCAGTAGAAAAGAGGAAGTCTTCATCTGAGCATTTGAATTAAAGCCCTCCCATTCCCTCTGATGGTCCGAAGGCAAGGTGCACGGGCCAACTGTCCCAGGGAGTCAATCCATTGACATTTAAGTGTCCTCTAATCAATCCCCATAATCACGAATATACTGACCTATTTGAACTAATCTGGATTCACCAGTAAACTGAAATATGACTAATCTCATTAAACTGCAGTGCAGAAAGGAAGAGAAGGGAGGGTTTTCCAAACCTCTTAGAATTATTATTACAATTAAAGGAAGGGAATGGGTGTTCACTGGCAAATAATGGTAATTGAAGGGCCAGGATAGATCCTGGAGAGAGACTTCTTCAAGGGTGAGGAACTCAGGTTGTAGTGCTTTATCCAAGAACCACACCCAGTACAAGGCAAGGGTGGGGAGTAAGGAGATCACCTTGCAGGAACATTGGATCATTGGAGCATCCTAAAAGGACATCCTAACAGCCATACAAAGAAGAAAACCAAGGACCTAAAGGATCATCCAAGCTGCCGTTCAGGGCTCAAATACAGAACCTCTGAACTCGAAAATCAAGTGATGTCACAGAGGACGCAGATCGAAACCCCAGTTTAAACAATCAAACTTCCCAGCTTCCAGAAAGGTTTTAAAACAATAGCCCCAAAAGCAAATTGATAGGTTTATCTAAGCAGTGTGGATATAATTGGTACAACTATATTTAGTGCCTTCCAATTGATCACCTCCATGGGACCAAAGACAATGGTGGGATCTCAAGAATCTATAAGCCTCAAAGCTGTTTTCCCATTTAAATGCTTAACTTTTTTTTTGGTAGCATATGAACTTCTTATATTTATTTTTAGGCACTCTGCACTGAGCTGCCTGCATCATGTCAATGTTTGCTATGCTAACTTTGCATCTAAAGGTTATTCAACACACCAAGATAGGAAAAAATACTCACATTTCTACCTCAAAGAAACTGTACTTGGATTCAGCTGCATGTTCTAATGGTGTTAAATGTCAAAAAATACTGGAACTATAAGTACCGAGGAAGGCACTGTAACTGCTGCCCTAGATAGCACGTGCAACTGAACGATACGGAGATGTCACCGCACTTCAACTCAGACTTGGTGTTCTGGCGGCAGTCTGTCAGATTTCGAAGAAGAACCCAAAGCGGGAGGCAGGAAAAGAAGTCGGAGGTTGTTTATCTGTGCCTGCAAGTCACCCAGGAGTAGTCATCAACAAAAGCAGCGGTGACAGCAGAATGAGGGACTGCAGGAAGACGTGAGTAACCCAGAGGCTCTTCGCAGAGTGCACCAAGCACGTGCGTGTGCTTCACCTCACTTAATGCTCACGCCTGCCCTGCAAAGTGGGAATCCCAGCTCAGTTCTGCACAAGGAAACTGGCTCTTGGCCAGGTCTTGCAATGGGCCACAAGGTGATTTGTGGCACTCTCAGACTCGTGGCAAAAGTAAACCCTTTGTGGCTTATTTCCAAGTGGATTTTCAACCCTAGCTCATCGGGCAGCGACGGCTCACGCAGCGATAGCTCACGCGTCTCCTTGGTGGAAGAAGTCCTCCCTCTCCATTTGCGGGATGTATCCAATGCTTGCAAGCGTAGGAAGGATTCAGTCGTGACTGCTGTTTGAGTAATGCAACAAATTACTCAGGAGTCAGGACAGGGGCCAACCTGCTCCCAGGCTGCTTTACGTAAAGATGGTAGGAAAGCAGTGGAGGATTGAAGGGCACATGCAGCTGGAGCCAGGCATTTCTGTCAATGCAGCTCTCTCGCCCTCTCTCTCTCTCTCTCGCTCTCTCTCTCTCTCTCTCTCTCTCTGTCACACACACACACACACACACACACACACACACGAGGGTTCCATTTCTATCAAGAAAGGAGAAGGAGCAAGTTTTAAAATGCACTTTTGAAATCCCTTCTTTGTTTAGAAATCATATACTGACTCACTTTTGTGTTTCTTATGAGTAGGAGATCCAGTAGTTTAATGTCTCCAAAGAGAAAAGAGTAAGTGCTACTTATTTTTCATAATGTAATACGCATTATTAGCACATCATAATTAAAATAGTTATAATTATCTTAAATTTTAGTGATAGCATAATATGATAACTATCATTATGTCAAGCAAAGCCTTATTTGCCTTCTGAATGGTCAACCTACTATCATCCTAACAGTAATGCCTCTTGAGTGCATGGGCCTGTTTTCCTGTTCACAATCACGAAGTTACCAGACAAATCATTTGAGTTCTGCAAACTGAGGCCCATGGGCTAACTCCAGCCAGCTAGCTTTTGTTGTAGTTCTAATGGAGCACAGCTATGTCCCTTCATTTGTGAACTGGCTATTGACACGTCCATGTGACAAGGGCAGAGTTATGACAATGAGTAGAGAGTGTGCAAAGCTAAAAATATTTACTATTTGGGCTTTTTTGTCCAGAAAAAGTTATCAACCTCTGACCTACATCCCATGACACTGTTTATTTCTCCTGAAGTTGATAATCTTGTATGGCCTATGAATGATGCTATAAATATCCAAATAACCCTGGAAGGAAAATGTTTCCCCACTCCTGCTGCAGATGGACAGCGAAACCTATGATGGAAACTTTGCAGTATTCCTTGAAAAGCCTGGCCTGTAGGATGACTTGATAAACACGTCCTCTCTTTTGTTACCCACATGAAGGAGGATTAGCACTGCAGAGTATCGGTTGACATCAAATGATGATAACTAGTGTGCCCTTAGGATGCTGATGCCATATTTCTCCAATACTCCAACAGTACATTTTCACCTTACAACAATACCGAATAATTTTAATTCCCATTTCACAAAGACTCCAATTATAATCCAATTCCTTTCAGATTAAGTACATTTTGATAGCAATTCCCTTATACCAAAAAATATTGCCCAAGATAATGGGCTGTGAGTATAGTTTCAATGCTAATAAGAGGCAGTTTAACAGCCTTGAGAAGTTCATTCTGACTACATTTTCATTGCAGTGATAAACAGCATGTATAATGCCCTTCAATTATAGCTTTCATGTAAAAAATGAAGTTATAAGACAATTTATCCCAACTAAATTGTAATTTCGTTTCTGAGATGTTGCCCTTTTAATAAATAAAAATTCTACTTACCCATTCCATTGTTCTCAGGTTGGGTGTTGACAGTGAGATCGATTACAGGAAAAAAGGAATTACAGATGAAATCAATGCTACCACTATAAGTAAATTAGTGAGAGTTTGTTCGAGCCACCAAGCTTGAAACATTTCTCTCCCCTTTTCTCTGAGAGCATTACAAAATAAAATGTTATTGATGATTGAAAGTTAAATGGAATTGTGGATTGCAGCCTACCATGAGGAACAAAACAAAGGAGCGCATCAGAAAGACCTTGAATCACATGCTAAAGTTAATTTTCAAATTCTCTATTGGAATACACATACATTCAGAAGCTGCAACTCTCATATGTGTACATATCCATGTATTTTCCCCAACTTCACAGACCAATGAACCATGAGCAAATCAAACAAGCAAAGATCACCAGCACCTCAAAACGGTCATGATTTCTCCTCACAGGTAATCGCTACCTGGACCTCTGATGGTGTTAACTGTGCCATTTGTGCTTTATATAGATAGACTCAAACTTTTTGATTGGCTTCATTCACTCAGTGTTTATAAGAGTCACCCATATTGGTGACTGTGTGTGTGTGTGGGGGGGGGGTTATGCGTGTGTGTGCATGTGTTCATTCTAGAAACTGTGCCCCAATGAGATTTCCCAATCAACTTTTTTTATGGTTTTAATAATTATGGGTTTATTTATTATGAGTTAAGCCAAAGAGCACAAAAACACTGCATTTATAATTTTAAGGAAGCTTAGAGCAAAACAGACTTTAACAAAA